>NW_028249986.1:0-600000 GCF_964263255.1 Lissotriton vulgaris
ATTATAGGTGATTATATAAATCTTGGTGACTCCCATACTGGAGTCTTCAGATGTTTTTTCTGTTTAATGTATTATTTTGAGTGTTTTTTGCTTGCCCGTTCACCAAAAAGAACTTGATCTTGTTTAATGTAACTAATCGCAGTAAGTGATTGAGTGAAAATGTTTGTGGTACCCTTTTGATCCAAATCTCTCTATGATTTCAAGCTTTTATTTGAAGAAGTTGTTATCATTACTGCAATTATGGCAAGCCCTAAGGACCTCCCCATAGGGCTGCTCCATTTTAGGGAGTCCAGATGACAACTCCTAGAATTCAGCACACTTTTGGCAGCCATTTCCTTTCTGTGTAGTGATGGGAATATTTTGTGATGTTCTATTCTAATGACTATGTAAAGATATTCAAGACAAAAACTGATACGTTTATATGTGACGGTGAGATGGAGATCATTCTGCACTAGTAGATGAATAGATTCCATGGGAAGAGTGGTATCACCATCCCATATTAGGAACAGATTTTTGATATACCTAATCCAGATTAGGCCTGCGTGGAGTTCACAGAGTTCTGCTCTGCTGAACTCTGTGAAGTGTCAAAAAAACAAACTCTGCCATGCTCTGCAGAGTTCCCCGAGCTGCATAATGTAGTATGTCATGCTGCTCGCACAGATTGTTGCTGCCAGGAGTTAGTCCTGCACTGTAAAATCAACTCAAATGGCACTTACATCGCGTCAAAGGGTGTTGCTTCTTTCTGCCTCTTGAGTAGATATTCTACTTGACCAGCAGCTTCCTCAACACGAGTTGTAGATTTCTCAAAGGGAGCAGTAATGACCTGTCGCAACCACCTACATTGAGAAATCTCCTCTGGAGGAGGTCTAGCATGTAATTTTTTTAACTCGTGCTCACCAACTTAATTTTGACGAGCCGCGCAGGAAAAAAAAACTCCACGTGGCTTTGGCAAGTTTTGCAGAAGCAGGCAAATTGGAAAAAAGTCTACAAATTCTGCTGGTGGAGCAGAATTATTTGCCCACCCCTAATCCAGATGGGTATGTGATGGGTATGTCTTCTACGATTCTACACCAATGCCACCTGCTCCTCCCACCAGCAGAGCAATAAACTCACAGAGCTGGGGGCAAAGCAAGTGCCCATTGCTGTTCTTGAAAATAGTCAATACAAAGCATCTTTGAACAGGAAGATGTTATTCTCCAAAAAATCTAACATCATCTGTCTGAGCATAGAAGTGTATTTCAAAAGGGATAGGATGGCAGTGAAAATGATACATGCATGCATCCATCCCCATATTTTGCTCTATACAAGTGTATAATGAGCAGATATAAAATGTGATCATTGTGTAGGTGTCTTCCCATGTGATCATTAACAATAATGGGGTGTCTCAGTAAGATGCAGAACCTGGAGAATTAACAGTATAGAAGCAGCGGTTCTGCCATGAAGGGGTAGGTATTTTTAAACTATGTAATCACCCCATTGAGATAATAAATTATCAATTAATGCTACATACAAAACACCTTAATAGACACTGTGTATTTTAAAACAGTTAGAAATGCACAATATATTAGAAGTAATATATAACCTGTGCTTAGTACATTAAACAATTCAGACCAAATACAGACTGTGAATAATGTTTTGTGACATTTATGTACATGTATGACAAGTGTAACAATGTGCCTCATAAATAACACAAGTGCTATGACAATAGACAATCGAAGATAATCAACAAAATTAACACGTATACACAAAGGTTTGTTTTAGCACCCAAATATAGTTGATACACTTAACGAAAACAAGTGTTTTCATTCTATCTAGTAAATGTCTATATGGTTATGGTACACTTTATTCATGGCACGTCAATTTTTCGACCCCCCAAAAAGAGTGTAGTTAGGAACATTACACTGCAGTCTTCATCAGGACTAAGATCACGGTGGTACACAGCCTGCTATGTCAACTTCTCTGGATAGAGGAAATTTGCGTATGATCCCTTCTCATTGATTAAAATCTTGACCTGCAGATGCAATTTCCAAATTTGATCTGTTTTCATGAATATGCTAATTGTTATACTTTCTCATTGATAGGTTGTGTGTGTGGACTATCCAAGACTAGGAGCACAAAATGCTTCCTAGGTACCACCGGCAACTGAAAAATCAGTGTTACTTGGTCATCAAGAACCATGTCTCATTCTTCATGAGTGAGGAACAATGATTTTATACTGGGTGTTTCCTTGTGTCTGGACAAAGCTATACCTCTGTCAAGAGCTCTAAGGAGAGTAAAACAAGTTTCAGGGGTTGTTTTTGTAATTTCAGGTTGGTTTGGATAGTATTTTACCAATCCAAAGTTGTAATACTGTGCCTGGGGTGGTAAAAGGCTCTGGCCATTTCACAGCTCGGCAAAGATATCACTGTGCTGATCCTATGCTTAAAGACTTTGCTGTAGAAATGGCAAAAGACTTTCTCTCTTTCTACCTCGGCGTGGATGGCACTCTGCTAATGCTATGCTTAAAGACTTTGAAAGAAAAGCAGACATTTGAGGTGAGCAAATTTAGAGTGTTGCTAGTGTTGAGGGTTCTCTATACAGGAGCTGTGTTCCACTAAACTTGAGTACTACCCAGATTTCTCTGCTTCTTTTTTGCATAATTTATGTGTCACTCTATGTCTGAAAGGGTTTTGTTTTGACTTATACTGGGTGCTCCCTTGTGTCTGGACAAAGCTATACCTCTGTCAAGAGCTCTAAGGAGAGTGAAACAAGTTTCAGGGGTTGTTTTTAGTAATTTCAGGTTGGTTTGGATGGTATTTTACCAATCCAAAGTTGTAATACTGTGCCTGGGGTGGTAAAAGGCTCTGTCCATTTCACAGCTTGGCATAGATAGCACTGTGCTGATCCTATGCTTAAAGACTTTGCTGTAGAAATGGCAAAAGACTTTCTCTCTTTCTACCTCGGCGTGGGTGGCACTGTGCTAATCCTATGCTTAAAGACTTTGAAAGAAAAGCAGAAATTTGAGGTGAGCAAATGTAGAGTGTCGCTGGTGTTGAGGGTGCTCTATACAGGAGCTGCGTTCCACTAAACTTGAGTACTACCCAGATGTCTCTGCTTCTTTTTTGCATAATTTATGTGTCACTCTATGTCTGAAAGGGTTTTGTTTTGACTTATACTGGGTGCTCCCTTGTGTCTGGACAAACCTATACCTCTCTGAAGAGCTCTAAGGAGAGTGAAATACGTGTCACTGGTTGCTTTTATTCAATTCAGGTTGGCTTGAATGGTATTTTACCAATCCAAAGCTGTAATACTGTGAATTGAGTGGTAAAAGGCCTTGGTAATTCTACAGCTCGTCATGGATAGCACTGGGCTAATCCTATGCTTAAAGACTTTGCTTCAGTAATGGCAAAATACTTTGTCTCTTTCTATCTCAGCATGGATGGCCCTGTGCTAATTCTATGCTTGAAGACTTTGAGAGAAAAGCAGACATTTGAGATGAGAAAATTTAGAGTGTCACTTGTGTTGAGGGTGCGCTATACAGGAGCTGCTTTCACCCTAAACTTGAGAACTACCCAGAGTTCCCTGTTTCTTTATTGTGCAAATATATATATATATATATATATATTCACTGAAAAAACCATAGGTTATAGACCATATATAGTTAGGAATTCGCATTTACAAAACCTTATTTTACTCACACAAAACCATTGAAATTCCATATATAGTTAGTTGCACTAACTATATATCGCGCACCCGCAATCCACTGCTGATGATGTCACATATTACATCATTCATGACATGGTCAGTGACATCACTGATGACATCACTGATGACATCTCAAATGACATCACTGATGACATCACTGATGACATCTCATTTGACATTACTGATCACATCACTGATGATATCATTCATGTGATAATACGATGAACCTCTTCAGACTCTAATATAACCTTAGATACAATCAGTGTAAACAGACACTCACAGACTGTCACTCATCCATGGAGTTACTCACACACCTAGTCAGTCATGCAAAGAATCAATCACACCTCCATTTCCTCAACTATACAGTTATACAAACTTTACTTATTCAAACATATACTAACACATATTTACTCTCTTATACAATCCCTGATACAAGTTCACAATGATCCATACAGCCACTCACACATTCACTGGCTCTTATGCACAGTTATTTATATATGTCAACTCTCACATGTACTGTGTTTTACATATGTACTTACTTTGACATGTAGCACTGAGATATCCATTCACTCACCAATACACTCATGCACACAGTCAACCGCCCATACAGCTGTTTCCACATGCACTTTTGAAACCATACATCTAGTGAATCAACTGCTCACACATCTATGCACAGAGTCATACACCTCCCAGCCACCCACACACACACTCAGTCTCCCATACAAATACTTGGGCAACCAATCAATAACCCATATAGTTACTCATATAGCTACTTATCAACACATGCAACAGTTTACAGAACAGACATAATGATGCACAAATTAAGACAGTTTAGTCACTAACCCATGCACTCAGTGAGACACATTTAATCACTCACTCATACAGTCAGTCATGCACCTACTAAATCCTTCATCCAGACACTTATACATCCACTCATTCTTCAATATGTAAGACATATTTTAACTTTACAGAAACATACAGTCACTGGATGTTGTCATCAGTGATGTCATCAGTGATGTCATTTGAGATGTCATCAGTGATGTCATCAGTGATGTCACTGACCATGTCATGAATGATGTAATATGTGACATCATCAGCAGTGGATTGCGGGTGCGCGATATATAGTTAGTGCAACTAACTATATATGGAATTTCAATGGTTTTGTGTGAGTAAAATAAGGTTTTGTAAATGCGAATTCCTAACTATATATGGTCTATAACCTATGGTTTTTTCAGTGAATTTTCAAGGTTTTGTAAATGCTAATTCCTAACTATATATGGTCTATAACCTATGGTTTTTTCAGTGAATATATATATATATACATACATATATAAACATATATCATCTGTATATCTATATAAATACAAACATAAATGCATGCATACATATACTTATATGCATACAGATGCATGTTATTTACATGAAAGTTGAAAAAACACTAATAAAAGCAAAGCTAAAAAGCCACCTCATTACAAACAGAATGGCTTTAACTTAAACGAGGGCGAGATCTATTGCATTTTCAATGCTTGTTTACTTTGGTTCCATCAAGAAGGCATTCAGATGTGTCACACATTTGCCATAAATTCTGAATGTTAGCACTCTAGTTGCACATTAGATCACTTAGTAAAGCTACTGCTCACCAGGGACGTCTGCTGCTGGTATTCAAAGTGCATGTTTCAGTCTGCATGTCAGAATTTTTTTAATGAAATAGAAGAGGATTTGAGAAGTCACTCAAAATGATCCCTAATTTTTCTTTCTGAAGCACTAATCATACTTTCTATGGCAAAATTAACCCCCTCATGTTGTTCCTTTTTAAATTGAGTGTTTTCAGACTTACCACTTCATTCCAATCAAGATGGCTTCTGGTGTGCCATACTTTTGTCATAAGTAAGACTGTTAGCGCTCTAGTTGTTCTTTAGAACACTCTGGGACATTCTGTCATTGGGCTATACTTGGGGTACATCTGGGTGATATTTGGGCTACATTTAGGCTCTTTTGTCTCTGGTGGCCATCTTGGGAGACTGTATGTCAGAATTTTTTAATGAAATTGAAGAGGGTTTGAGAAGTCACTCAAAATGTGCCCTAATTTTTCTTTCTGCAGCACTAATCATAATTCATATGGCAAAATATACCCCCTCATTTTGTTCCTTTTTAAATTAAATGTTTTAAGAGTTACCACTTTATTCCAATCAAGATGGCTTCAGGTGTGCCATACCTTTGTAATAAGTAGGACTGTTAGCGCTCTAGTTGTTCTTTAGAACACTCTGGGACATTCTGTCATTGGGCTATACTTGGGCTACATCTGGGTGATATTTGGGCTACATTTGGGCTCTTTTGTCTCTGGTGGCCATTTTGGGAGACTGCATGTCAGAAATTTTTAATGAAATAGAAGAGGATTTGAAAAGTCACTCAAAATGTGCCCTAATTTTTCTTTCTGCAGCACTAATAATACCTTCTATTGCATAATATACCCCCTCATTTTGTTCCTTTTTAAATTAAATGTTTTAAGAGTTACCACTTTATTCCCATCACGATGGCTCCAGGTGTGCTATACCTTTGTAATAAGTAGGACTGTTAGCGCTCTAGTTGTTCTTTAGAACACTCTGGGACATTCTGTCATTGGGCTATACTTGGGCTACATCTGGGTGATATTTGGGCTACATTTGGGCTCTTTTGTCTCTGGTGGCCATTTTGGGAGACTGCATGTCAGAATGTTTTAATGAAATAGAAAAGGATTTGAGAAGTCACTCAAAATGTGCCCTAATTTTTCATTCTGCAGCACTAATCATACTTTCTATGGCAAAATATACCCCCTCATGTTGTTTCTTTTTAAATTAAATGTTTTAAGAGTTACCACTTTATTCCAATCAAGATGGCTTCAGGTGCGCCATACCTTTGTAATAAGTAGGACTGTTAACGCTCTAGTTGTTCTTTAGAACACTCTGGGACATTCTGTCATTGGGCTAACTTGGGCTACATCTATGTGATATTTGGGCTACATTTGGGCTCTTTTGTCTCTGGTGGCCATTTTGGGAGACTGCATGTCAGAATGTTTTAATGAAATAGAAAAGGATTTGAGAAGTCACTCAAAATGTGCCCTAATTTTTCATTCTGCAGCACTAATCATACTTTCTATGGCAAAATATACCCCCTCATGTTGTTTCTTTTTAAATTAAATGTTTTAAGAGTTACCACTTTATTCCAATCAAGATGGCTTCAGGTGTGCCATACCTTTGTAATAAGTAGGACTGTTAGCGCTCTAGTTGTTCTTTAGAACACTCTAGGAGGCTGCAGTAGAACACAAAGGAATCAACTGACAGTCTCTGTCCTTGTTGGATGTACAGGTTTTACTGAGAATGTCAGACTTCATTTTCACATGACTGAGAAAGATAATGTGAATTTACAGAAAATATGCTTTCAGTTTAGCTTATAGATCCCCTTCCAAACCACTGTGGGAAAATCATGAGATATTAGTTTTCTTTCAAACAATATTCATGATATCACAGCAGAAGGTTTTTTCACATGGTAAAATCACCTTAGAACCCACCACAATTCCTAAAACGAGTATGGTACCATCAACAAATGATTTATAATGTAACTAAAGTCCTAAAACCCTCTATTAACTACAATGTTTTTTAATGAGGTGCTATCATGTATATTGGTCCCAAGATGGCTGCCAACACTTCTTGGATGAAGTGCTGACAGCCAATCAGATCAGATGTGTGGTTAGGCTCCGCCCAGATATATATCTTTTTTTGAACCTAAATTACTCAAAATCCACTGGAGCACATATATTGAGACCTAGCAAAGGCACATCGGGCTAACAGTCCCTACAATTTTGCCAAGTTTCATGCAAATCCATTCAGCCGTTCGAGCTAAAAGTGAGGCCAACCGCCCTATGGAAATTAACATGGGAAAAACGCGTTTTGGGACCCCCCTTTTTTCTCGGCCCCCCCTTAATGAAACCCCCCCAAATTGTCAGGGGCTGCTCAGAAACAAAATGTTCCATTTTCCAGAAAATTTCAGCCAATTCCGTCCACAAACGCCAAAGTTATTAGACATAGAATTTTCAAAAATCCCATAGAGAAAAAATCCTAACTATATATACCTACTGGCGACCGCCAGTAGGTAATATATATATATATATATATATATATATATATATGTCCAACTACCTATAACGTCCCTGAAACCTATGTTTTTTTCAGTGAAGCTATATATATATATATATATATATATATATATATATATATATATATATATATATATATATATATATATATATATATATATATATTCCACCGCTTGGCTCACTTTCCCTTCGCTAGGCGCTCCTTGATTCTCGGTCGCGTTTCTCCTGCGGTTGAGCCAACCGCTGTAAATTATCACAGGATCTCCCCGGTCCCGGGGAGGAATGGAGTCGCTGAAAGACGGCTCTGACACGCTTCTTTCAAAAAAAGTGGTTTATTTCATCAATCCATGTGGGGGGATTAAACAACAAAAAGCAACCAACGCGTTTCGACAGATCCGCTGTCTTGATCACGGTCAGTTTGGTAAGTGAAGCTCACAGTTTTATAAAACAAACAAAACATTATGGTTACACCCCTTGGGTCACTGGTACCGCCCATAATTCTGGGTTTTGTGGGATATGTAGTTCTGATTCTATTCATGTTACTTTTTTGCCCCAGTGAGTGTTTTAGGGATGCATATCATTTTTACATTTAGCTTGCTGTTCAAATTAATCTTATCCACATTTAAATTAACAGTTGCGATATGCTTTAGTATTGCGAGTATCATGAGAAACCCGTAGATGTTAGGTCCCGCCCTCCAGTGGGCTTAGGCTGTGCCTCTGCTGACTAGTGATTGGTGAATATTTTCCGCCCACAATTGCAAAACATTTATCATGATACCCAACCTATAGCCTGAATTTTATGCATTAGTGATTGGGCATGATATTTCATATAGTTCAATTCATTTATACAGTTGGGTATGTGAGCACAGTCCTTTAGTCTTTATGTTCAGGTTCTCATTAGCATAATACTGCCCTCTGGTGGGCTGATTAGTCCATTAGAACAGCAGTTTGTTTCATATGTGAGCTTAATTCAAGTGAAAAATTGGAGTGAGGTAGTGAAAAAAATAAAAGTAATGGGGTTAAAATTGTTCATGGTTAGCGGGAAGGTAGTGGAGAGTTTGTTTGATTAAAGATGTATGTATAGTTCTTCCGACTGAGATTTCCGCATCAGTAATTTCTTTTCCAGAAAGGTTGACTATTTGGAGTTCTTCATCTATTTCCCTCTCTTTTGTTTCATGAGTCTGGTTTCTGTTCCCACTTTTTCGCTTGTAACCGTTTCTCGGTCGGCCCCTCCTTGTGTGGATCTGTTGAATCTTGGTTGCCATCCTCTTCCTCTGCCCCTCGCTCGGCCGCGTGTATTTCTCTGCGCCCCGTGGTTCTGTTCCCATCTTTGTTGTGATAGAACAAGGCGCATGTTTCCTAAAAAAATCCTCTGTCCGGGGTCCAAATTTGTGTCATCTTCGCTTAGATCTGCTGATGTCAAGGATGCCATAACTGAGGAGGAACTGGCGATGTTAGTTTTGGATGGCCTGAAGGAATCATATTTTCGTGCAAACGTAAATATGCGGCCTTGCGCATAATCATTGGCGTCCCTTTCGAATTTGGTTTGTTTCCTTTGCCTGACCTCTTCTTCATGTTTTTCAATTTGCTTGTTTAATTCTTCTCTGAACTTAGTCATTTCTGTATTAAGTTTGATTGAATCCAGTTCTTTCTCTACTGTTCGCAGTTGTTCTTTTATTTTTTCTAGTGCTATCTCGATATGTTTGACTAGAATTGAAACCTGGGGCATTGAAACCTTGAGTCTCTCAATAAGGGGTGGACACAATGAGAAGGAACTCCGACGAAAAGAATCGAAACACATCCTGAGCTTCAGGACCATGACCCCCTTTGGGCTCAATCAGTCGGAAGAACTATACATACATCTTTAATCAAACAAACTCTCCACTACCTTCCCGCTAACCATGAACAATTTTAACCCCATTACTTTTATTTTTTTCACTACCTCACTCCAATTTTTCACTTGAATTAAGCTCACATATGAAACAAACTGCTGTTCTAATGGACTAATCAGCCCACCAGAGGGCAGTATTATGCTAATGAGAACCCGAACATAAAGACTAAAGGACTGTGCTCACATACCCAACTGTATAAATGAATTGAACTATATGAAAGATCATGCCCAATCACTAATGCATAAAATTCAGGCTATAGGTTGGGTATCATGATAAATGTTTTGCAATTGTGGGCGGAAAATATTCACCAATCACTAGTCAGCAGAGGCACAGCCTAAGCCCACTGGAGGGCGGGACCTAACATCTACGGGTTTCTCATGATACTCGCAATACTAAAGCATATCGCAACTGTTAATTTAAATGTGGATAAGATTAATTTGAACAGCAAGCTAAATGTAAAAATGATATGCATCCCTAAAACACTCACTGCGGGAAAAAAGTAACATGAATAGAATCAGAACTACATATCCCACAAAACCCAGAATTATGGGCGGTACCAGTGACCCAAGGGGTGTAACCATAATGTTTTGTTTGTTTTATAAAACTGTGAGCTTCACTTACCAAACTGACCGTGATCAAGACAGCGGACGCTGTCGAAACGCGTTGGTTGCTTTTTGTTGTTTAATCCCCCCACATGGATTGATGAAATAAACCACTTTTTTTGAAAGAAGCGTGTCAGAGCCGTCTTTCAGCGACTCCATTCCTCCCCGGGACCGGGGAGATCCTGTGATAATATATATATATATATATATATATATATATATATATATATATATATATATATATATATATATATATATATATATATATATACAAAATCTTCAATCAGCACACTCATGTCAAAAATGAAGACACGGACCCAGAAGGCTGCAGTAAGGGAGATTTATTTCAACCCCTCAGGTGACGCGTTTCGAGCAACTAGTGCTCTTGTTCACAATATATATATATATATGTATAGCTTCACTGAAAAAAACATAGGTTTCAGGGACGTTATAGGTAGTTGGGCATTTCACTCGTATAAAACCAGAGAAATTCGGCTGTTATAGTTAGTAGAGCTAACTATAACTCGCGCCCGTGCAATGCACTGCTGATGATGTCATATATTACATCACTCATGACATGCTCAGTGACATTACTGATGTCAACACTAATGACATCTCAAAGGACATCACTGATGACATCATCTACGTGGCCTCAGACTACCTCTCTGCAGTCCAGCTCTGTGGCAGGTACTGGAGGTACCTGGTTTAAAAAAACATTGTAGGGGGGCCACAGAGCCCCCCTCTTCAGGCCAATTATGACCCCTGGGACCCCATCCCCCGGGGCTGTGTTGCGGGGGGTCCCCAGGGTCACGCTGCCCCTCTTGGACCTGGGGACCCCATCCCTGGGGCTTGGCCTTTATTTACTCCATTATAATTTAGAGGAGGAGGGCCATGTGATTCCACTCCCCAGGCTGATTTCGGCCTCGGGGACCCCATCCCCCAGGTCCCTGCAATCCTCTTTTTTATAAGGGTAGGGGGCCACTTGTTCCCCCTCCTGGGCCACTTCATGAGCAGTTTTGATGAAGAAGGAGTGATGGAGGAGGAAGAGGAAGCATCAAAACATTGCATGCACTGCCCGTGCATGCGCATTTTTGATGCTGAAGTTGCGATGAAGGTGGAAGAGGGAGCCCCGGGACGCCGAATCTCAGGTAAGACGTTACCCTTACTTATAAATTGTTTTACGCCTCTAATTTATTTGTTGATAGTGCAGGAGGGAGGTGGTGGCTGGTGCCAACTCCTCTCCGCCACGGAGTGTGTGGGGTGCTGCCTACTTTGCCTATTTTGCAAAACATGGAGTCGGCAACATTCCGCAAATTCCGTGAGCGGAGCGGAGCTCTCCGCGCAAGGTTATAGTTAGGCTCAAATTTCACTCATACAAAACCATTAGAAATTCAGCAGTTATAGTTACTTGAACTAATTATAACTTTCACCCTATTTATTAAAAGGCATAGAGCAACATAAATGTTCACTCCTTCCTTTTTGTGTGTGCTTATTATTTGTTAGACAGTCTTTAATTTGTAGGTATTGACTTGCAAAGTAAACACTTTCAGTTGGTCCTCAAGCTCATTAAGACCCTGGCCAATAGGCTTTGACAGCTTGTGGTCCACCTAAAGGGCTTTTAAGTTTCTTAGCCACATGCATCCAGTTTGTCAGGTACATGCATGGTAAGTTCATCCCTCAAATTTGGTAACTTTCCAAACGTGATCAGTGGATGTTGTGATGTGTTCAACACTTTGTCGTGTGCAAACATGCCATTGCAAGTAAACAATCTTGCTTAACCCTCTGTGATCTGTGCTATTTATTTAATATTCAGGTGTGTCTTGTTTAATAAGTTGCTACTTGTTATGTTCCTATATGATAACAATAACAGGTCATGACCCATGTTTCGGGTTTTCACTTTGTTTGAATTTTCTCAAAGTTTATGAGGTTTGTAAACTTCCTAACGAATCTTCTAGTCATCTACTCTTAAGAATTCACCACATTCACTGTATCAATCAATTTTATGCAATGGCATGATGTTGCAGGTACGAACAAATTTGAAGGAGTTTGGGGGCATATTATCAAGGGGGTTTATCTCCGCTTTTTTGGCTTTAAAAGCCAAGAAAGCGGAGATAAAATTATCTCCCTATTACCAAGCTGTCGCTAACACCAGTTAGTGACAGCTAATAGGAGATAGCGACCATCTTGGGCCCCGCTTTGCATGTCAGTGATATTTATCACTAATGACATGCAAAGTGGGCGTGTCAAGATGTTAGCGACTGGAAACAGTCCCTAACATCGCTATCTCCTATTACCAACTTTTGGAGATATTTGCGCTAAGCACGAATATCTCCAAAAGCTAACACCTGCCCTGAGCAGTTCTTAGCCATGTTATCCAATGGGAGGTGGATAACATGGCTAAGAGCATTTGCTCGATAATGCATGAATATCGCTGACTTTTCAGCGATATTCATGCATTGCGGCCGTTTTTTATCGCATTTGCGATAAACCTTGCTAATAGCAAGGTTTATCTGCGATAGAAATCGCCGATGTGCGGCGATAATTTTTGTCTCTAAACAAGTTAGAGACAACAATTATCGCTAGTTGTTGGTAATATGCCCCTTGATTCCTATGAGTGTAAGATTCCAGTTCCCATTTACTAGTTCCACAGTCTAGTCCAACAGTATTATTTTCTCTACTTTTGCCAGCGTTAGTTTTATGTTATTTTGCTTGTCATTTGGGTACAGTTGAAACTCATCCCATAGATCTTCCTTACCATAATCTGCTAAAGTGCCATCTTAACACAGGGTATTTACACTTCTAAGACACTGAAGACAGTGAAGTAGTGTGGCTCACTGGTTAGAGGCGGCATACCCGAGAGCAGAGGACGGCCTGGGACCAGGGTTCGATTCCCGACGCGGCAGGTTTCTGAACCAGGGTCAGCGGACTTGATAATTCTCTCGCCTCGGTGCCCACTCTGATCAGCGATCACACTCGGCAACTCTGGGCATTAGCTTGCCTCATCTTCACTAACGGCCCCACCAGACCGCCGGGGATGCCTGGTCTCACCCTGGAGATACCCATTAAGGGACCATCTCTCAGGGAAGCCAGGAAGGGTTTCGCAGCGGTTGAAGCGCCTTGGGACCCTCCGGGTAAGTAGTGCGCTATATAAATGCCTATACATTTACAGTACGTTTACATTTACATTTACACTCTTCTCTAGTAACTCTTAATGGAAATTATGAATACATGCAAAAGACAAGTATGAAGATCTGTGCATGAAAATGAACTGTAACCCATGTCTAAATATTCCTCCCCTGAGCTGTTTGTCTGTTAGTGAATTTGTATTGCACTCTGTTACAATCTGATGTTAGTTTATGTTTATGGAATCTTGTGAGGTCATATAGAATGTGACCTCCGCACAGGGCCAGTTGGAGTTGGAGTTGAAGCTGACTGGACGTTGGTGCTGTACTTCAATAAAGATACTATTTTTACCTACTTTATGTATCTTTTGAATTTAACAATGGCGACGAGGACGACTTGACTTGATTGGGGACAAGTGAACAGCATCAATTCCCCAACATTATTTCGCTTTGGGACTCACTTCCGAATTTTGTTCGAATTAAGAAAGAAAAAAAAAAAAGACACTCGGAACACCTTTTGGACTGATTACAATTTGCGATTGAATTGGACAGCTACTGCTACGTGTACAACCTTTAAGGTACTTTATTTTAAAGTTACATACTTTTTTATGGTCCTTTACAACGCTGGCAACCGTCTCTGCGTTTTTTAACTTGGGGTGGATTCCATGTCTCGGGGGCTCCGAGTATTCTCTACGGGTGTTCTTCCTGCGAACGTGTTCGCACATCACAGCTGAAGAGTTCTTCCCCGAACGCTGAGAGAGACGGAAGAGCTTACCAGCGTCAACACGTTAAAGGAGAAAACGTGACCCCACGCATACGGAGGTGCCATATTGGATTTAGCCGAACACAGACGAAGACAAGAGAGTTTATCAGCGTCATCACACATCGTTTCAAAAACGTGACTTCACGTAAACGGAGGTGCAATCTGCTTTTCATTGCGCATTGTATCATCACCTGACGCTAGAGATCTGATTGTGATGGTGCAGTAAAAACCATTTTTTAATTTGGATTGTTACAGGAGACATTATAATTATTTTTTTTTTATGTGACTTCTTTTGGTATTTCTTTGTGAGAGCGAGTACAGTTGGAATATATTAAGGATTGCTTATTGCTTCATCTTTCTGACAACGGTGACCACTTTTATTGTTTTGTTTTTATTATTGCTTCATCTTTCTGACAACGGTGACGACTTTTATTGTTTTTCTCTTACTTACTTTGACAGATTCCACTGTTGCACTTATTTAACAGGATGGCTATGTCTACTTCGATGTCTCAACCTCCACCTTTTCTTTCTGAAAAAGGAGATCCGATCTTACCATGGAAACGATGGAGAAATCTTTTTGACTCATACATTTTAGCTATTTGGGGTGAGAAGTTTTCTGCAGTTAGAAAACAAGCAATTCTTTTACATAATTTAGGATTAGAGGGACGTAATATATATGACAGTATGGATTTACTCACAATTGGAAATGGGTAGGGTAAACCTTGTGATGTGTATGAAATGTCAATGATGATGTTACAAACATATTTTGGTCCTCGTATAAATATTGTTTTAGAACAACATACATTTTTTACTAGGACGCAGGGTTCTACTGAACGTGTTAAAAGTTATATAGCGTCTCTTAAAACTTTGGCACGTACATGTGGATTCGAGGGATTGTCTGATTCTTTGGTCAGGGACCAACTAGTACGATGTACAAATAGTCTCGGGTCCAAGAGAAACTTTTATCAAAAAATCCCACTCTTGATGAAGCTATTAAAATTGTAGAAGGTATGGAAAACACTTCATCTTGGGTAAAAGAGATGAAAAAAGGTCATGAAGAGAAAAAAGAGTTAGGGGCATATGTATCAAGGAAATTCGCATTCGCAAAGGCTGAAATTCGCCGAATTTCGGCCTTAGCGAATGCGAATATGCAGAACGGCATGTATGAAGGTATAAGCCATGCAAAAGTGGGAATCGCTAAAAGAGCGAATCTGCAGAATGCGAAAAGAGGCAATCTGAGATAAAATTGCGATAATGCATTTTAGCGAATTTTCCGTTTGCGAAATTCGCTAAATGATAATCGCAAAAGTTGGGAATCGCATAAAAATCGCTGATTGCCTCTTTTCGCAATTCTCAGATTCGCAATGATATGTATGAACAATTCGCAATTTGCGAATTTCGCTAATTCGCAGAATTCTGAATCGCAATTACCACCAAGTAGGAGCAGGTGGTAACCAGGTGCAAACTATTTAAGCTGTAACAGAATTCAAAAAACTGTTTACCACAATGGCGGGGCTTTACATCATAGCAAGGAGGATGCGACTGAGAGCTGCTGCACAGAGGAGGCTGCGCCAGGAGAGGGTATTCCGTTCGCGCATCAGCATCTCCCAGCGCCTTGAGGAGGAACTCCACACCCATTACAGGCTTGATGAAGACAGCATTAATGATTTGATAGCTGAACTCAGACCCTACCTTGAACACCCCACCCGCAGGACAAATGCCATTCCCACAGAAATACAGGTCCTCTGTTCACTACACCTCTTGGCCTCTGGTAGTTTCCAGGGTGTGATAGCGTCAGCAGGAGGGGTGTCACAGAGTGCCCTATCGTGATTCTTCCATGCCTTCCTAGATGCCATGGTCCAGAGGATGCCTCATCATATATGCCACCCCAGCACTCCTCAGGCAATTGCACAGACAAAGCAGGACTTCTATCAAATAGCGCATTTCCCACACGTGATCGGATGTATTGATGGCACACATGTTGCAATAACCCCACCCGCACACAATGAATACCTCTTCAGAAATCGGAAATGCTACCACTCACTGAACATTCAGGTGGTGTGTGATGCCAAACACATCATTACTGACATTGTAGCAAAGTACCCTGGCAGCACCCATGATGCTTTCATCTTCAGACACAGTGGAATCTACCGTAGACTCGCAAGAGGGGAGTTTGGCGAGGGATACCTACTCGGTAAATGCCTTCACACATAGGGGTCATTCATAGTAACTACCATGTGCATGTCACATGCCAACATCTTTTTCTCTAACCCACAGGTGACAGTGCTTATGCTGTTCGTGATTTTATCTTGACTCCCTACCTCAATCCCAACAATGCAAGTGAACGCAGATATAACAGGGCACACATTGCTACCCAAGGCACCATAGAACGGACATTTTGAATACTGAAAAGCAGATTTCGGTGCCTCCATAAGAGTGGAGGAGCACTCCAATACAGCCCCAATACGTGTTGTAAAATAGTGGTGGCTTGTGCCATGCTCCATAACATTGCAACAAGAAAAGGGACACCAGTGGAACTGAGTGACTCTGGATCCTCTGATGTAGAGGGGCATGGACCTGGACGTATGGTAGCTGGTAGCGCGGTAGCAGCAGCTGGGCGACAGAGGCGTGATGAGATAACGCGCAACTATTTTTAGGTAAGAAAAAACAACACAATGCCAAGTAATGCAAGTGTGTAAATTAACTTTAATTCATTAATGGCAGGAAATGCATGAAGTGAAAATGAACAGTAGTGTCATTCAATACCTTTGCACATGTTAATGTCACAGTGCCCTTTAAATAAAATAAGTAGGATTCACCAGTCACACGCTACACAGCCTATTGGTCATTAGTAGGTGCAGCCCTACTGGTCCTGGCACTACGGTGTCTCTCAAGGGTTGGTGGTGGTGTGATGCTGCTCCTACCAGACTGGTTATCTTCCTCACTGGGAGTCAGCACTCCCGGCCCAGTAGCGCGTATTTGGCGCAACTCATCCACCGCAGTGGTCATCTGCAATAGTGCACTGGCAATGTCCTGCGCTGCGTGAGTGAATTGGCGCTGCATGTCGATGCTGCGCCTTGCCTGTATGCCAGACATAGCCGCCAAGCGATTGATGGCCCTGGTGTACCTGTCTTGTCTTTGCGTACTTGTGCGCATTTGGTCGCATACAGCCTGTACACCATCCTGCAGGTCCTTCCTGAGTGCTCGGAAGCCCTCCCTCATCTCTCGCTGTAACAGTTTTATATTTTTTGCCTGCAGGCGCTGCACCTGCAACATGTTCAGTTCCAGGCCTGCATACACTGACTCTTCACCTCGACCTTCAAATGGATTTGCTGCGCGTCGTCTGCGCCTGGCTGCAGTACGTGGCACTTGCTGGTGTGTGGCATGTCCCTCTTGGCCTGGCTGTGTGTCAGCATGGTTGTCATTTTCAGCAATTACTTGCGCCTCATCCTGGTATGGTGGCAGAGGCCTGACTATCTGTCTCCTCCCATGTCTGCGCCTGGTTACTGGGCTCTCATCCCCATCTGTGTTGGCATCTTGGCCGCCATCTCCCGACTGGTGACTCTCTGCCAATGTCCCACTGCCTGAGGGCTGTGTTGTAGATGGTGCTGTGAATAGAACAGCACACATTAATTTGCTTCACTATTTTGCACTGTATAAATAAATGTTGCACTTATATTTCGGTTACATTGTGCTCTTGTTTCACTGTCAAGAACAGCAGATAATGGATAGACTGTTTTTGCTACATATTGAACACTTTCATTTATATGTGACTACATCTCCCATAATGCATTGCTATGGCTGCCTGTGTGCCTGCTCTGGGCTGCATATCTTGTTTTGCGCACCTGATTCACTGCTGGGGGGTGTGAGGGGGTGTGAGGGGTGTGAGGGGGTGTGAGGGAGTGTGAGGGCATGATTCTTACCTTTTCCTGCTGCAGGCTGGTCAGAGCTGTCCAAATCAGCCAATCCTCCCACACACTCTAGTTGCAGGGTCCCCTCAACCAGTTCCTCCAGGGGTGTAGATGCAGGTACAGTTGAGGTCCCAGGACCTGTCTGCCTGGACTGTTCCAGCCTTGCCGCAAGTTTCTCCTTCGAGCGCAGGCGCAGGTCATACCAGCGCTTTCCGAGGTCCTCAATACTCCGGTGTGTCACACCCACAGCATTTACATGGTGCTGGATTTCCTCCCAGATCTTTCTTTTGCGGGTCTCTGGAACCTCCCTGAATCTTGCACCAAAAAGAAGTTCATGGTTTGACACCATTTCGTGGATGAGGGCCTCCAATTCTGCCTCTGAGAACTTTTGTTTTCTTTTCCTGGTGTTCTCAGTCTCCTGCTGCTGTGAATCCTGGCTGGGCGTGGCTCCACTGTCAGCCATGTTTTCCAAGGTGTGCACTGCTCACTGCCAAACACTCCTTCACTCTGCCTCAGATTCAGGAAGTCAGGTGCAGCATGGGAAGTCACTCACTTCCTGGTTGTGATGTCATCATGCTGCACCAGGGTTCCTGATTGGATCATGTGAGACAATCGCTAATTAGCGATTTTTTCACCGCGATTTGCGATTTTTCGCTATTATAGCGATTTTCTCGCCGCAATTAGGGATTTTTCGCTATTATAGCGATTTTACGGTGCGATTTCTGAAATTATGCGATTCCTACTGGTTAAGGAATCGCATTTGGGGTAATCGCAAATAAATAGCGATTTCTAAGGAATCGCTATTTATTTGCATTTTCTTTCATACATACTGATTTGCGATTCTGAAAGTGCGATTCGGTAAAAATCGCAATTTCAGAGTCGCAATTCGGGACTTTCATACATATGCCCCTTAGAGAGTGAAATTCATGCTGTTAGTGATGAACGCAGTGTTGAGCAGCGTGGGAATGTGGGTAAAAAATGTTCTAATGACAAGTTTAAAAAAGTTGATAAGGATGTTCTCACACGTAATTTTGTGAAACCAAATGGGAATGGTGAGGACAAAGGTGGTAAAGAGTCACTTAAACCTAAATGCTTGAGGTGTGAAAGTTTCACACATTTTTCAAATTATCCACAGTGTTATGCAAAAGATGCTGTATGCATTAAATGTGGCATCAAGGGACATTATGCTCGGGTTTGTAAAGCAACACGGGGTTCGGAAAAGAAAAATGCTGATGCAGTGCGCATTGTAGTGTCTAGCATCAGTAAAGAGGATGGTAAGATTGATGCTGACAAAACCTCAATGCCAGATTGTAATATTATATTATTATTATAGAGGCTTTTGTAACGCGCTCTGCTACTAAATAGTATAGTATCCTGGCGCGAAGAGAAAAAAAAAAAAAGAAGGGGACAGATCACAGTAAATGCAAAGGAGGAACAGCCATTAGGCATTGGTGTTGAAGAGGTAGGTTTTTAGGCCTTTCCTGAAAGCCATGATGGAAGGGGCTGTTCTCAGTTGCAGAGGCAGGGTATTCCAAGCTCTCGCTGCTCTAACAGAAATGGATTGTCCACCAAGCCTGCTATATTTGAACTTTGGTACAGTCATTTGATGAAGATTGCTTGATCTGAGAGGGCGGTTGGGGGCATAAAGAGAGAATCTTTTTCTCAAATAGGTTGGGCCTGTTAGGTGGAGTGCTCGGTATGCTAACACAAGGATCATGGTGAATGATTTCAAATTTGTAGTTTTGGCTGACTAGGGGTCTCCCTTCACCATGATAGGCAACAAACAATGGGATGAAGTTGTTTGGGTTAGATGATACTGTTTTGCTACCTCCTGATATAAATCCAGTCAGTTATGCAGGGGCAAAAATCACTGTTCTTGGTTATGTAGAAGCTTGAATTAGATTCAAGAACAGGAAAGCTGGTGGAAAAGTCTATGTTGCAGTGAGAGGGGACAATTTATTAGGCTGGAGGCATCAACGCGATCTGAGGATCATGCTTAATCCATCTGCTAAAGATCCCAAGGATCAGGTTATGTTGGTAGAGTGTGAAGGTAATAGTGGTACATTTGATAATCAGAACTGTATGTATTTTAAAACATTTCCAGAGGTTTTTTCAGATGATTTGGGGTGTCTCAAGGGGTTTGAGCACAAAATCATCCTTAAAAATAGGGCTATACCTTGTGTGCACAAAGTTAGGAAAGTTCCCAACATGATGATGGATCCTTTGAAGTTAGAGTTGGAAAGGTTATTGAAGTTGGATGTGATTGAGGAAATTGAAGCGTCAGAATGGTTGGCCCCCATTGTATTGGCTCCGAAGAGCCCCCCCCCCCTCTCTCTCTCTCTCTCTCTCTCTCTCTCTCTCTCTCTCTCTCTCTCTCTCTCTCTCTCTCTCTCCACTCTCTCACTCCACTCTCTCTCCACTCTCTCTACTTTCTGTCTCTTTCCACTCTCTCTCTCTCTGGGGGGCCATGGGTACATTACCTGCTATGTCCGCGGCCCAAAAGGAAGGCCTGCCGGGCCGCTGGAGGCCCGCGGGCCGTACTCTGAGAACCGCGGATCTAGATGAGGACAAAGAGAACCTTTTGAGTAGCATTTCATCATTGTAATAGTTTTCTGTAAAACTATAGTTATTCCAACAGACTCTCTCTGACAGAGTACGAAAAGTCTGTTGTTTTTGCTCTAATGCGCTTACCAAAACAACATTTTTTCTCTTTACCAGTGGTGCATCTCTATTGGTCTCTAACAATAAGCATTCGAGAAAAATGCTTTGTTTGATGACCAATGAGGCCGGTACTGGAGGAGGTAGAAAGAGAGTCACACGGAAATCCAGTGGTCCCATCCAGCTTAGCACCTAGCAACAGAGTACCAGATAGGCTGTCCCAGGCAGCAAGTTGCACCCAATTGCATTCACCTCTGCACAGCACGAGCACGGTATTCATCTTTGAAAAATTATTTGCATTTCAGTTGCCCGCATGAAAGAAGCTATAAGACCAGCCGTGTTCATTGTGAGCTGGTGCTGAGCACTGGAAACCACCGGCACAAATTAACCATGGGATGTAAACGCATTTCGCTCTGTTTTCAAAATAATCGTATGAATAGCTAACAAAATATAGAGAAAATAAGCATGGAAATGAGCCACCTGGACTATATAGAGGTAGCTCTGGCCCAGGATGCCATCGCATCACATCCTCTGGCCGGGCGCTGCCAGATGCTATAAATAAAGGGTCTTAGACGCACATGGTATTTGCCCACACGAGAGTGCGAGGTGTGGTTTACTGTCTCAGTGAGAGCGGCTACAGTATGGCGAGGGTGACTAGGCCCCACCATTACATTGGTAACGAGGGTGTCGCCTGCGCAGCCCCCAGAGCTCAGAGGCCACCTCAAAGTGTGTTTATCAGTGCGCTGCTGTTTTTGGCTGCCTACTCAACTGGATACTGTTGACTCCATAAATCAGCCTTCAAGCTTGGTGTTGGCCCACTACGGCATCAGTTCTTTTCAGGAGGCACTGGTTGGATCGTGCTGATTGGGAAGTCCTCAACCTACCTGTGCTCTGTCGGAGGTTGGCAGGTAATTCATTGGCTCAGAAGACAGCGCACCGCAGAAGAGGTGATTGGCCGAAGCAGAGCGGCCTGTAATGATGTCAGCCATTCCCTGATCAGCAGGGTGAGTCCCACGGGACCCTGGAGATTCTCTGGGTTGCTCTACTCACTCAGCACTGGTAGACAGGCTACAACCATTTAGTGAGTTGGTTGACCTGGACACCGCTGCTCCCTGATGGTAAACAAGGGTGAGGACACTAGACAGTTATATCATTGCTTGCAGAGACACTGATGGTGGAGTCAAGCACTCCCTGCTACTTCACTACGCAAGTTAAGAGATAAATAAGTTATTTAAACACCTTCCTAACAGCACAGGATTACAATAGGGCAGTGAGAGCCCTATTTGTGCATTTAGACCCACAACTGAATCCAGATTTCAAAAGATTCAAACTCCGTCAGGCTTGCCAGCATGAGGGTGAGTCCATTGAGGTGTTTTATGCACACCAGTATCTGTGGGCACAGATCATTCAAAGGTGCCAGACTCTCAGAGGTCTGATCTTATGACAACCGAACATTAGCCTGGATGACCTCTAAATCATGGCTAGATCTCAAGACCTGTCTGCCACAAGAGCCACATAGATGGACATTGTGGAAACTCAGCACCAGTAAAGACCCCTAGTGTGAAACTGGAAAAAGCAGCTGGGGAAAGGAAAGGTGATCAAGCCCAAGAGGACAGTACCATCACTGGTAGAGACCCACTGTAAAAACTGTGGCTATGAGGAACACTCACAAGAAGACTGCCCGGCACAAGGTTGCACATGCTGAAAGTGTGGAAAGGTCAACCACTTCACAAAGGTGTTTCGCTATGGTCTGAATAAAAGGGGAGGCCATGTGAAGTGGGCCTCAATGAAAGATGTTCGCAGCTCTCGCTGAATGACCAAGAATATCCAGGTGCAGGCAAAAACTTCTAGTGGGGTGAGCGATAGCAGGAAGAGTCATAATGAGATAAAAAAAGAGGAAGTCTTCCTCATATAATTTGCAGGAGACCTGAAGCGGCAAAGAAGATTGCAGCCCACATGTGCAGTCGAACTTATGGGTCAGCACTCAAAGCCCTCATTGACATGGGGGCCTCAGTAAATGCGATGGGCACACAATACAACTATATTACCGCAGTCGCCTGAAGCCTTTGTTATCTCTGTCCCACACTAAGAAATACTCATATGGGAGCCAGACCCTCAGCAAACCTAGTAGCATGGTCCACTAGTCTAAATCAGTTTCCTGATGCTGTGAGTGTCAAGGAGACCAAAAATGTCAATTTCAACCCTCTAATGCATTGAAATAATCAGGGAGCAGCACATCGACAAACCAGACTCAGTGGGATACCTTCACTCCGAGTGAGGTTGTTTGTGATTTTGTGAAGGCTGGAGGTGTCCTGGGCTTCTTAGAGTCTTCACAGGTTCAGGACAACACAGTACACCACGACTGTTGAGTCCCAGAGGCATTCCACTGGAATTGCTAGATTCACGCCCTTACTAGGGGTAAGTGATCTTTATCTCCTAAGCAATAATTATGTAATCTCTTATCTCTCTCTCCCTTTCCCTCTCTCTATATATTTCTTTGACTATCCTACTCTCTCTAATAAGGACTGTATGTGTTTTTCCCTTTCCCCAAACAGAATCCGGCTAGGTTACCTAGTGAGTAAATTTTAATTTCACCTATACACCGTTTTGCACGCACATCACCAGCATTGTAGCAATTCAGAAAAAACAGGTAAATTTGACATCCCTTGAAACCTCTAATTATAGAGCCACAGCAGCATACCAGATTCTAAACCCATATATCTTCTTCTCCTTCTCAGATGTCCCCTACACTGTAGGTCCTGAAGAGACCCTATATCCATATTGGGGTCGAAACACCGTCGACAATTAAGAAAAGCGAACCTTTGAAAATAGAACTCTATGACTGTATAGATGTTATGCAATATGATGAAAGAAAGTGGTCGCTTTTATGAACAAAAATCTATTGGAAAACTTGCACAAAAATCTTTTTAACAAATGATATCCTAATGCTTTGGTTCATATGTTTCACTTGGGACACTCTTACACAACTGTAAATATTTGCCATTATATGTCTGGATTTATTCTAAAATCATTATTGATAATGAATCCAACACTAGCATCAGTGACGATTTATGAAGACAAAATGTTTGGTACAAAACATGTTAGAGCACAGTGAAGCCATCATGGTGCTAGGAAAGTCGTAATGACAAGTATCCAGCCCATGTACGCTTAATGGCTTCCTTGTGCACTTACAATATCCAAGAATGTATTTGATATTACAGGGTCATATCTGCTCATGCAGATATGTCCACACATGAGATATGGTGCACCTTGCCCTAGGGCTGTAAGTCCTGCAGTAGGGTTGACCTTATCTCATGCATTGTGTAATAGCATGGCACACAGGGCTGTGAACCATGCCAACTTTCGTTTTCTTTGCACAAAGACACATAGCCTGTAGTGGCAGTTTGCATGGTCTTAGTAAGGGATCTCGGGGTGGCACAATTCATGCTGCAGCCCCAGTGGACCCTCTTCAGTACACATGCTCTAGGTACCAGGGGTACCATTCACTATGGACTTACAAGGGTGGCTGAAGTTGTGCCAATCATGGTATTGTTTTGGGAAAGAGATCTGTCACTGGAAACTTAATTAGCAGGAACCTTGCGCACTGTGAAATCACATCAGTCATCAAGCAAAAAGTGGGGGCTAACCATGTCAAAAGAGGTACTTTCCAAGAGTTGACTTTAAAAATGATTTATTTTCTCTTCAGTTTTGATATTGATGTTTTGATGCTGTCCGCACCAATTGAAAACTGTTATGTGCCACATAGCATTTGAAACACATTGAAGATAACGTTCCAGTCAACCGCATAACTGGTCATGGATTAAAAATATATCTGATGTCGCCAGAAACAATTGCTAATTGTAATTCATATAATCGCAGCATTGCTAAAACAATTCAATTTTCTAGCAATAGCAGTAATCCGAGTAAATGAAAGACACAATATACCTTCAGCAGAACTCCCCGTGCTATAATATACAGTAGGATATTAACATAGAAGAAATACTGTGCGACCAAGTTAAATCACATCATCTCAATATAATGCACCTATGTGCAACAATCGAACGTTTGTGTATATTGAGGCATACAATATACCACAATTCTTGGGGCCAGCGTAACTTGTGAATAGTGCAAGTAGAAAATCAATAAAAAAGTACTAATTGACACAACGTGTTAGCAAATGTTAAAATACCTAAGACAGCTACAGTTGGGGTTTATAGTGTGAACACCCTCAGGTTTGGACATTGCTTCAATCACTGCCATAACAAGCAAGTTCTCCTCAATACATCACCATATTTAGGGTTTAATAGGAATAGCATCTCATGGGGAAACTTGTGTCGTTATTCAACCCTGTGTCTTAAAATGTGATTATTTAATGAATATTAGTGCAAGGTGAAACAGTAAAAGGTGATATGCGCCAATTCAAAGGAGGGGGGCAAGAGTGAGAGAAGAGCACATATAAATCACAAGATTAAAAAGCCATTTCTCCAAACAGGCGGAGGACATGTCATGTCTTGGGAAAAGTGTGTGGGGAAACCAAGGATATCAATGATGATATGTTCAACATAAGATATAATCATTAAGAGTTTGAACAGACAGAGGAGAAGAACTGGGGTGACAAATCAGATTTTAAATACCAATATGAATAGCTAGCTCTTTATCACTGTTAAGGCCATGTGGGAATTCAGTATTTAGCTGGATGATGTAACTGGACTCAAGGAGATAAGTTGTTTTCATGAACTCTTACTCTGGTCTGTTTGACAATTCTATAAATGCCAAAATATTTCAATAAAGTATTCTTGCCATTATGCTTAAGATGGAAATGCCTCTGGAAATTGTTTTTATGGCACATAAATGCTACAAAATCCTCTTTTTGTTAGGCATTTTGGTGCTGCAGACATAGCGGAGATCACAGAGGCATTCCAGAACATACACAACATAATCAGATATAAGGGTGATGAATTTTGAGATCATTTTGGTTTTTGCAGTGGGTAACTTGTATTGATCTCTGTTGGTACTCGATTTGCATGCCTTGCACAAGCTACATTTATGGAATCCCGCTAAAAAAGTAAGCCACGGAAATTATATACTAGCTGATTTGTACTAGCTGTGTATTATTTCAGCTCCAATGTATCTGGGCTTCCTGTATGCAATGGCTGTTTGTTGTCCTACATTATTTTCTATGACTGGATCTGCTATCAGCAGATTTCAGTGTCAATTCATAAGCTCTCTCACCTTATGAGAACCTATATTATAGGTGATTATATAAATCTTGGTGACTCCCATACCGGAGTCTTCAGATGTTTTTTCTGTTTAATGTATTATTTTGAGTGTTTTTTGCTTGCCCGTTCACCAAAAAGAACTTGATCTTGTTTAATGTTACTAATCGCAGTAAGTGATTGAGTGAAAATGTTTGTGGTACCCTTTTGATCCAAATCTCTCTATGATTTCATGCTTTTCTTTGAAGAAGTTGTTATCATTACTGCAATTATGGCAAGCCCTAAGGACCTCCCCATAGGGCTGCTCCATTTAGGGAGTCCAGATGACAACTCCTAGAATTCAGCACACTTTTGGCAGCCATTTCCTTTCTGTGTAGTGATGGGAATATTTTGTGATGTTCTATTCTAATGACTATGTAAAGATATTCAAGACAAAAACTGATAAGTTTATATGTGACGGTGAGATGGAGATCATTCTGCCCTAGTAGATGAATAGATTCCATGGGAAGAGTGGTATCACCATCCCATATTAGGAACAGATTTTTGATATACCTAATCCAGATTAGGCCTGCGTGGAGTTCACAGAGTTATGCTCTGCTGAACTCTGTGAAGTGTAAAAAAAAACAACTCTGCCATGCTCTGCAGAGTTCCCCGAGCTGCATAATGTAGTATGTCATGCTGCTCGCACAGATTGTTGTTGTGAAGAGTAAGTCCTGCACTGTAAAATCAACTCAAATGGCACTTACATCGCGTCAAAGGGTGTTGCTTCTTTCTGCCTTCTTGAGTAGATATTCTACTTGACCAGCAGCTTCCTCAACACGAGTTGTAGATTTCTCAAAGGGAGCAGTAATGACCTGTCGCAACCACCCACATTGAGTAATCTCTGGAGGAGGTCTAGCATGTAATTTTTCTAATTCGTGCTCACCAACTTAATTTTGACGAGCCACGCAGGAAAAAAAAACTCCACGTGGCTTTGGCAAGTTTTGCAGAAGCAGACAAATTGGACAAAAGTCTACAAATTCTGCTGGCGGAGCAGAATTATTTGCCCACCCCTAATCCAGATAGGCTTGTGATGGGTATGTCTTCTACGATTTTACACCAATGCCACCTGCTCCTCCCACCAGCAGAGCAATAAACTCACAGAGCTGGGGGCAAAGCAAATGCCCATTGCTGTTCTTGAAAATAGTCAATACAAAGCATCTTTGAACAGGAAGATGTTATTCTCCAAAAAATCTAACGTCATCTGTCTGAGAATAGAAGTGTATTTCAAAAGGGATAGGATGGCAGTGAAAATGATACATGCATGCATCCATCCCCATATTTTGCTCTATACAAGTGTATAATGATCAGATATCAAATGTGATCATTGTGTAGGTGTCTTCCCATGTGATCATTAACAATAATGGGGTGTCTCAGTAAGATGCAGAACCTGGAGAATTAACAGTATAGAAGCAGCGGTTCTGCCATGAAGGAGTAGGTATTTTTAAACTATGTAATCACCCCATTGAGATAATAAATTATCAATTAATGCTACATACAAAACACCTTAATAGACACTGTGTATTTTAAAACAGTTAGAAATGCACAATATATTAGAAGTAATATATAACCTGTGCTTAGTACATTAAACAATTCAGACCAAATACAGACTGTGAATAATGTTTTGTGACATTTATGTACATGTATGACAAGTGTAACAATGTGCCTCATAAATAACACAAGTGCTATGACAATAGACAATCGAAGATAATCAACAAAATTAACACGTATACACAAAGGTTTGTTTTAGCACCCAAATATAGTTGATACACTTAACGAAAAGAAGTGTTTTCATTCCATCTAGTAAATGTCTATATGGTTATGGTACACTTTATTCATGGCAGGTCAATTTTTAGACCCCCCCAAAAAAAGTGTAGTTAGGAACATTACACTGCAGTCTTCATCAGGACTAAGATCACGGTGGTGCACAGCCTGCTATGTCAACTTCTCTGGATAGAGGAAATTTGCGTATGATCCCTTCTCATTGATTAAAACCTTGACCTGCAGATGCAATTTCCAAATTTGATCTGTTTTCATGAATATGCTAATTGTTATACTTTCTCATTGATGGGTTGTGTGTGTGGACTATCCAAGACTAGGAGCACAAAATGCTTCCTAGGTACCACCGGCAACTGAAGAATCAGTGTTACTTGGTCATCAAGAACCACGTCTCATTCTTCATGAGTGAGGAACAATGATTTTATACTGGGTGTTTCCTTGTGTCTGGACAAAGCTATACCTCTGTCAAGAGCTCTAAGGAGAGTGAAACAAGTTTCAGGGGTTGTTTTTAGTAATTTCAGGTTGGTTTGGATGGTATTTTACCAATCCAAAGTTGTAATACTGTGCCTGGGGTGGTAAAAGGCTCTGGCCATTTCACAGCTCGGCAAAGATAGCACTGTGCTGATCCTATGCTTAAAGACTTTGCTGTAGAAATGGCAAAAGACTTTCTCTCTTTCTACCTCGGCGTGGATGGCACTGTGCTAATCCTATGCTTAAAGACTTTGAAAGAATTGCAGACATTTCAGGTGAGCAAATTTAGAGTGTTGCTAGTGTTGAGGGTGCTCTATACAGGAGCTGTGTTCCACTAAACTTGAGTACTATCCAGATTTCTCTGCTTCTTTTTTGCATAATTTATGTGTCACTCTATGTCTGAAAGGGTTTTGTTTTGACTTATACTGGGTGCTCCCTTGTGTCTGGACAAAGCTATACCTCTGTCAAGAGCTCTAAGGAGAGTGAAACAAGTTTCAGGGGTGGTTTTTAGTAATTTCAGGTTGGTTTGGATGGTATTTTACCAATCCAAAGTTTTAATACTGTGCCTGGGGTGGTAAAAGGCTCTGGCCATTTCACAGATCGGCATAGATAGCACTGTGCTGATCCTATGCTTAAAGACTTTGCTGTAGAAATGGCAAAAGACTTTCTCTCTTTCTACCTCGGCGTGGATGGCACTGTGCTAATCCTATGCTTAATGACTTTGAAAGAAAAGCAGACATTTGAGGTGAGCAAATTTAGAGTGTCGCTGGTGTTGAGGGTGCTCTATACAGGAGCTGCGTTCCACTAAACTTGAGTACTACCCAGATGTCTCTGCTTCTTTTTTGCATAATTTATGTGTCACTCTATGTCTGAAAGGGTTTTGTTTTGACTTATACTGGGTGCTCCCTTGTGTCTGGACAAAGCTATACCTCTCTGAAGAGCTCTAAGGAGAGTGAAATACGTGTCACTGGTTGCTTTTATTTAATTCAGGTTGGCTTGGATGGTATTTTACCAATCCAAAGCTGTAATACTGTGAATTGAGTGGTAAAAGGCCTTGGTAATTCTACAGCTCGGCATGGATAGCACTGGGCTAATCCTATGCTTAAAGAATTTGCTGCAGAAATGGCAAAATACTTTGTCTCTTTCTATCTCAGCATGGATGGCCCTGAGCTAATTCTATGCTTGAAGACTTTGAGAGAAAAGCAGACATTTGAGATGAGAAAATTTAGAGTGTCACTTGTGTTGAGGGTGCGCTATACAGGAGCTGCTTTCACCCTAAACTTGAGAACTACCCAGAGTTCCCTGTTTCTTTATTGTGTAAATATATATATATATATATATATATATATATATATACATATGTCCAACTACCTATAACGTCCCTGAAACCTATGTTTTTTCAGTGAAGCTATATATATATATATATATATATATATATATATATATATATATATATATATATATATATATATATCAAGCTCCAGGTGCCCCTAAGGCGAAACACGCACCCAGACAGTTGGCATTAACAACATTTATTTGGTAAAAATGCGCCTCCAGGTCAGAATGCATTCACAGTCCCTCTCAAAGATGCAGCCGCTGTGACTGACGCGTTTCGAAGCTGGTTTGCTTCTTTCTCAAAGTCTCGGCCTTCACGTACGGTGTCGAGCACACCTCTTTTTTAACTTGAAACCACGCCCTGGATGGGCAAAGTATTATGGTCTTTGTAGTGTGTCCAATCATTGTTGACTGTTACCAGCAGAATTTCAAGCCCTCCGATGGGCCTCTGTCCCAGAGTTGCATTTACAATCCAAGACCAATTGTCCCACATAGAGGCAAAGCGGATGCGAAGCCTCGTGGCACCCAATGTTCCAGGGTTGGTGCGTGTCCTTACGGCAAGGGCGGCCGCGTTATACATCAAGCTCCAGGTGCCCCTAAGGCGAAACACGCACCCAGACAGTTGGCATTAACAACATTTATTTGGTAAAAATGCGCCTCCAGGTCAGAATGCATTCACAGTCCCTCTCAAAGATGCAGCCGCTGTGACTGACGCGTTTCGAAGCTGGTTTGCTTCTTTCTCAAAGTCTCGGCCTTCACGTACGGTGTCGAGCACACCTCTTTTTTAACTTGAAACCACGCCCTGGATGGGCAAAGTATTATGGTCTTTGTAGTGTGTCCAATCATTGTTGACTGTTACCAGCAGAATTTCAAGCCCTCCGATGGGCCTCTGTCCCAGAGTTGCATTTACAATCCAAGACCAATTGTCCCACATAGAGGCAAAGCGGATGCGAAGCCTCGTGGCACCCAATGTTCCAGGGTTGGTGCGTGTCCTTACGGCAAGGGCGGCCGCGTTATACATCAAGCTCCAGGTGCCCCTAAGGCGAAACACGCACCCAGACAGTTGGCATTAACAACATTTATTTGGTAAAAATGCGCCTCCAGGTCAGAATGCATTCACAGTCCCTCTCAAAGATGCAGCCGCTGTGACTGACGCGTTTCGAAGCTGGTTTGCTTCTTTCTCAAAGTCTCGGCCTTCACGTACGGTGTCGAGCACACCTCTTTTTTAACTTGAAACCACGCCCTGGATGGGCAAAGTATTATGGTCTTTGTAGTGTGTCCAATCATTGTTGACTGTTACCAGCAGAATTTCAAGCCCTCCGATGGGCCTCTGTCCCAGAGTTGCATTTACAATCCAAGACCAATTGTCCCACATAGAGGCAAAGCGGATGCGAAGCCTCGTGGCACCCAATGTTCCAGGGTTGGTGCGTGTCCTTACGGCAAGGGCGGCCGCGTTATACATCAAGCTCCAGGTGCCCCTAAGGCGAAACACGCACCCAGACAGTTGGCATTAACAACATTTATTTGGTAAAAATGCGCCTCCAGGTCAGAATGCATTCACAGTCCCTCTCAAAGATGCAGCCGCTGTGACTGACGCGTTTCGAAGCTGGTTTGCTTCTTTCTCAAAGTCTCGGCCTTCACGTACGGTGTCGAGCACACCTCTTTTTTAACTTGAAACCACGCCCTGGATGGGCAAAGTATTATGGTCTTTGTAGTGTGTCCAATCATTGTTGACTGTTACCAGCAGAATTTCAAGCCCTCCGATGGGCCTCTGTCCCAGAGTTGCATTTACAATCCAAGACCAATTGTCCCACATAGAGGCAAAGCGGATGCGAAGCCTCGTGGCACCCAATGTTCCAGGGTTGGTGCGTGTCCTTACGGCAAGGGCGGCCGCGTTATACATCAAGCTCCAGGTGCCCCTAAGGCGAAACACGCACCCAGACAGTTGGCATTAACAACATTTATTTGGTAAAAATGCGCCTCCAGGTCAGAATGCATTCACAGTCCCTCTCAAAGATGCAGCCGCTGTGACTGACGCGTTTCGAAGCTGGTTTGCTTCTTTCTCAAAGTCTCGGCCTTCACGTACGGTGTCGAGCACACCTCTTTTTTAACTTGAAACCACGCCCTGGATGGGCAAAGTATTATGGTCTTTGTAGTGTGTCCAATCATTGTTGACTGTTACCAGCAGAATTTCAAGCCCTCCGATGGGCCTCTGTCCCAGAGTTGCATTTACAATCCAAGACCAATTGTCCCACATAGAGGCAAAGCGGATGCGAAGCCTCGTGGCACCCAATGTTCCAGGGTTGGTGCGTGTCCTTACGGCAAGGGCGGCCGCGTTATACATCAAGCTCCAGGTGCCCCTAAGGCGAAACACGCACCCAGACAGTTGGCATTAACAACATTTATTTGGTAAAAATGCGCCTCCAGGTCAGAATGCATTCACAGTCCCTCTCAAAGATGCAGCCGCTGTGACTGACGCGTTTCGAAGCTGGTTTGCTTCTTTCTCAAAGTCTCGGCCTTCACGTACGGTGTCGAGCACACCTCTTTTTTAACTTGAAACCACGCCCTGGATGGGCAAAGTATTATGGTCTTTGTAGTGTGTCCAATCATTGTTGACTGTTACCAGCAGAATTTCAAGCCCTCCGATGGGCCTCTGTCCCAGAGTTGCATTTACAATCCAAGACCAATTGTCCCACATAGAGGCAAAGCGGATGCGAAGCCTCGTGGCACCCAATGTTCCAGGGTTGGTGCGTGTCCTTACGGCAAGGGCGGCCGCGTTATACATCAAGCTCCAGGTGCCCCTAAGGCGAAACACGCACCCAGACAGTTGGCATTAACAACATTTATTTGGTAAAAATGCGCCTCCAGGTCAGAATGCATTCACAGTCCCTCTCAAAGATGCAGCCGCTGTGACTGACGCGTTTCGAAGCTGGTTTGCTTCTTTCTCAAAGTCTCGGCCTTCACGTACGGTGTCGAGCACACCTCTTTTTTAACTTGAAACCACGCCCTGGATGGGCAAAGTATTATGGTCTTTGTAGTGTGTCCAATCATTGTTGACTGTTACCAGCAGAATTTCAAGCCCTCCGATGGGCCTCTGTCCCAGAGTTGCATTTACAATCCAAGACCAATTGTCCCACATAGAGGCAAAGCGGATGCGAAGCCTCGTGGCACCCAATGTTCCAGGGTTGGTGCGTGTCCTTACGGCAAGGGCGGCCGCGTTATACATCAAGCTCCAGGTGCCCCTAAGGCGAAACACGCACCCAGACAGTTGGCATTAACAACATTTATTTGGTAAAAATGCGCCTCCAGGTCAGAATGCATTCACAGTCCCTCTCAAAGATGCAGCCGCTGTGACTGACGCGTTTCGAAGCTGGTTTGCTTCTTTCTCAAAGTCTCGGCCTTCACGTACGGTGTCGAGCACACCTCTTTTTTAACTTGAAACCACGCCCTGGATGGGCAAAGTATTATGGTCTTTGTAGTGTGTCCAATCATTGTTGACTGTTACCAGCAGAATTTCAAGCCCTCCGATGGGCCTCTGTCCCAGAGTTGCATTTACAATCCAAGACCAATTGTCCCACATAGAGGCAAAGCGGATGCGAAGCCTCGTGGCACCCAATGTTCCAGGGTTGGTGCGTGTCCTTACGGCAAGGGCGGCCGCGTTATACATCAAGCTCCAGGTGCCCCTAAGGCGAAACACGCACCCAGACAGTTGGCATTAACAACATTTATTTGGTAAAAATGCGCCTCCAGGTCAGAATGCATTCACAGTCCCTCTCAAAGATGCAGCCGCTGTGACTGACGCGTTTCGAAGCTGGTTTGCTTCTTTCTCAAAGTCTCGGCCTTCACGTACGGTGTCGAGCACACCTCTTTTTTAACTTGAAACCACGCCCTGGATGGGCAAAGTATTATGGTCTTTGTAGTGTGTCCAATCATTGTTGACTGTTACCAGCAGAATTTCAAGCCCTCCGATGGGCCTCTGTCCCAGAGTTGCATTTACAATCCAAGACCAATTGTCCCACATAGAGGCAAAGCGGATGCGAAGCCTCGTGGCACCCAATGTTCCAGGGTTGGTGCGTGTCCTTACGGCAAGGGCGGCCGCGTTATACATCAAGCTCCAGGTGCCCCTAAGGCGAAACACGCACCCAGACAGTTGGCATTAACAACATTTATTTGGTAAAAATGCGCCTCCAGGTCAGAATGCATTCACAGTCCCTCTCAAAGATGCAGCCGCTGTGACTGACGCGTTTCGAAGCTGGTTTGCTTCTTTCTCAAAGTCTCGGCCTTCACGTACGGTGTCGAGCACACCTCTTTTTTAACTTGAAACCACGCCCTGGATGGGCAAAGTATTATGGTCTTTGTAGTGTGTCCAATCATTGTTGACTGTTACCAGCAGAATTTCAAGCCCTCCGATGGGCCTCTGTCCCAGAGTTGCATTTACAATCCAAGACCAATTGTCCCACATAGAGGCAAAGCGGATGCGAAGCCTCGTGGCACCCAATGTTCCAGGGTTGGTGCGTGTCCTTACGGCAAGGGCGGCCGCGTTATACATCAAGCTCCAGGTGCCCCTAAGGCGAAACACGCACCCAGACAGTTGGCATTAACAACATTTATTTGGTAAAAATGCGCCTCCAGGTCAGAATGCATTCACAGTCCCTCTCAAAGATGCAGCCGCTGTGACTGACGCGTTTCGAAGCTGGTTTGCTTCTTTCTCAAAGTCTCGGCCTTCACGTACGGTGTCGAGCACACCTCTTTTTTAACTTGAAACCACGCCCTGGATGGGCAAAGTATTATGGTCTTTGTAGTGTGTCCAATCATTGTTGACTGTTACCAGCAGAATTTCAGGTGTGCTCGACACCGTACGTGAAGGCCGAGACTTTGAGAAAGAAGCAAACCAGCTTCGAAACGCGTCAGTCACAGCGGCTGCATCTTTGAGAGGGACTGTGAATGCATTCTGACCTGGAGGCGCATTTTTACCAAATAAATGTTGTTAATGCCAACTGTCTGGGTGCGTGTTTCGCCTTAGGGGCACCTGGAGCTTGATGTAAAACGCGGCCGCCCTTGCCGTAAGGACACGCACCAACCCTGGAACACTGGGTGCCACGAGGCTTCGCATCCGCTTTGCCTCTATGTGGGACAATTGGTCTTGGATTGTAAATGCAACTCTGGGACAGAGGCCCATCGGAGGGCTTGAAATTCTGCTGGTAACAGTCAACAATGATTGGACACACTACAAAGACCATAATACTTTGCCCATCCAGGGCGTGGTTTCAAGTTAAAAAAGAGGTGTGCTCGACACCGTACGTTAAGGCCGAGACTTTGAGAAAGAAGCAAACCAGCTTCGAAACGCGTCAGTCACAGCGGCTGCATCTTTGAGAGGGACTGTGAATGCATTCTGACCTGGAGGCGCATTTTTACCAAATAAATGTTGTTAATGCCAACTGTCTGGGTGCGTGTTTCGCCTTAGGGGCACCTGGAGCTTGATGTAAAACGCGGCCGCCCTTGCCGTAAGGACACGCACCAACCCTGGAACACTGGGTGCCACGAGGCTTCGCATCCGCTTTGCCTCTATGTGGGACAATTGGTCTTGGATTGTAAATGCAACTCTGGGACAGAGGCCCATCGGAGGGCTTGAAATTCTGCTGGTAACAGTCAACAATGATTGGACACACTACAAAGACCATAATACTTTGCCCATCCAGGGCGTGGTTTCAAGTTAAAAAAGAGGTGTGCTCGACACCGTACGTGAAGGCCGAGACTTTGAGAAAGAAGCAAACCAGCTTCGAAACGCGTCAGTCACAGCGGCTGCATCTTTGAGAGGGACTGTGAATGCATTCTGACCTGGAGGCGCATTTTTACCAAATAAATGTTGTTAATGCCAACTGTCTGGGTGCGTGTTTCGCCTTAGGGGCACCTGGAGCTTGATATATATATATATATATATATATTACCTACTGGCTATCGCCAGTAGGTATATATAGTTAGGATTTTTTCTCTATGGGACTTTTGAAAATTCTATGTCTAATAACTTTGGCGTTTGTGGACGGAATCGGCTGAAATTTTCAGGAAAATGGCACATTTTGTTTCTGAGCAGCCCCTGAAAATTTGGTGGGGTTTCGTCAAGGGGGGGCTGAGAAAAAAGGGGGGTCCCAAAACGCGTTTTTCCCATTCATTTTTCCATAGGGCGGTTGGACTCACTTTTAGCTCGAACGGCTGAATGGATTTGCACGAAACTTGGCAAAATTGTAGGGACTGTTAGCCCGATGTGCCTTTGCTAGGTCTCAATATATGTGCTCCAGTAGTTTTTGAGAAATTAACGTTCAAACCAAGATATATATCTGTAACAGCGCTCTGGGCAGCGATCCGGTCCGCTTACTTTTCGCTTATCGGAACTTTGCGCGCAGAAAGCTGATTGGCTCTCCGGTGTCTGTCAACATTCTAAACAGTCCGGAGCGGCCGCCATCTTGTCTCTCGGTAGGATCGAGAGAGAAGAAGAGGTGGATAACGAAAGGGGAATTTAATGAAAGGGGGCAAGGTATCCCCCTCTTGACCCCCTAGGAATGTTGTTGGGGTTATTAAAGGGTCCCGTGGGGAAAATAAAATAAAAATGATTTTTCACGGTAGAAGCGCGGCCGCGAACTGGTAGCGAAACGGGAATTCGCCATTTTGTGCTTCGTTAATTAAATTACTAGTTATAAGTGGGTGCGGGAGACGTATCCTAATCCCCTATGTTTCCTGAGGGTGGCTGAGGAGGCTGATATATGTTGATACATCTCTTCCAGCGGCTGTGCGTGAGCTTTTTTTTTTTTTTGCTGCGTGACAGTCCGGAGCGGCCGCCATCTTGTCTCTCGGTAGGATCGAGAGAGAAGAAAAGGTGAAAAACTAAGGGGGAATTTAATGAAAGGGGGCAAGGTATCCCCCTCTTGACCCCCTAGGAATGTTGTTGGGGTTATTAAAGGGTCCCGTGGGCAAAATAAAAAAAAAATTATTTTTCACTGTAGAAGCGCTTCACGGGCCGCGAACTGGGCCGCAAACTGGTAGCGAAACGGGAATTCGCCATTTTGTGCTTCGTTAATTAAAGTACTAGGTATAAGGGGGTGCGGGAGACGTATCCTAATCTCCTATATTTCCTGAGGGTGGCTGAGGAGGCTGATATATGTTGATACATCTCTTCCAGCGGCTGCGCCATCTTGCCTTTTTTCGAATGCCACAATTTTGTCGTGCACGGCAGCCATTTTAGATGCCAGGCTGGTCCCAGGCTATCACCTAACCCTGCGGATGTAGTTTATGGCCCCAGCTGTAGAGAATTCAGACATGCCAATCCTCCTGATTCAGGCGTGTGAGTACTGATTTCAGTGCTAGTCTCCCGCCTCCCGATTTCTGCAAGCAAAAACCCGGGGGCATATTACGAACAACTAGCGATAATTTTTGTCTCTAACTTGTTTAGAGACAAAAATTATCGCCGCACATCGGCGATTTTTATCGCAGATAAACCTTGCTATTATCGCAGAAAAGTCAGCGATATTCATGTATTATCGATCTAATGCTCTTAGCCATGTTATCCACCTCCCATTGGATAACATGGCTAAGAACTGCTCAGGGCAGGTGAAAAGTCAGCGATATTCATGTATTATCGATCTAATGCTCTTAGCCATGTTATCCACCTCCCATTGGATAACATGGCTAAGAACTGCTCAGGGCAGGTGTTAGATTTTGGAGATATTCGCGCTTAGCGCGAATATCTCCAAAAGTTGGTAATAGAAGGTAGCGATGTTAGGGACTGTTTCCAGTCGCTAACATCTTGGCACGCCACTTTGCATGTCATTAGTGATAAGTATCACTGACATGCAAAGCGGGGCCCAAGATGGTCGCTATCTCCTTTTAGCTGTCACTAACTGGTGTTAGCGACAGCTTGGTAATAGGGAAATAATTTTATCTCCGCTTTCATGGCTTTTAAAGCCAAAAAAGCGGAGATAAACCCCCTTGATAATATGCCCCACGATTCCTTGGGGGTTTCAGCTGACAGGGCTTGGTATTGTGTTACATGGTAATTTTTCCATGAAACGTCAGAGGGTCGATGCAGGGGTTCTAGAAGAGGTGATAAACCATTTAAGCCTCATGAACAAGCGCATGGTCTTTTAAAGATTTGTGAAGTACTCGGGGCGGCGGTGTGTGTGTGTCCTCTTTCAGGAGCGGGCGGGGGGGCACTGCCAGCAACTTGCCAGGTCAGGTAGTGTTCAACACGTGCATCACCCTTTCTCTGCCTGCTATTGCGCTCCATGCTTCGGAAAGGTAAGAAAAAGAACGTGCATTTGAGTTTGAAATGTCCGATCCTGCAGCAGCACACTTCCAAAGCCCACACATGACAATAACCCGATTCAAGGCCCCATTCACCCGTTTTTAAAAAAATAGATAACACTCCAACAAAGTAAGGTTATAAAACTTTATTAACTACTAACTTTAACGAACGGAACAAAAACTAAAAACATTTAAACATTTCTCAACACAAAAAGCAACAATGGTTAGAAGCTGTCTTTTGTGCGAATAGTCCCAAGGCAGCACAACGTGCAGAGTTCTGGACGGCACCCAGGTGATGTCGCCTGGGTGCCGCACTGGTTTAGGGATCCTACAATGCTGCTCCGAAAATTTGCGTGGGGCGTCCCGGGTGGGGCGGGGGGAGGCCTCGTCAGTAGCGGTCTGTTGTGCGAATAGTCCCAAGGCAGCACAACGTGCAGAGTTCTGGACGGCACCCAGGTGATGTCGCCTGGGTGCCGCACTGGTTTAGGGATCCTACAATGCAGCACAGAAAAACAGCGTGGGGCGTCCCGGGTGGTGCGGGGGGAGGCCTCGTCAGTAGCGGTCTGTGTCCAGTGTCACATGGCTGACACAACATGTACGACAGGCACCCAGGTGATGTCCATTAAACTGCCGCACTGGTTTTGGTATCCTACAATGCTGCTCCGAAAATTGGCGTGCGGCGGCCCGGGGGGGGGGCGTGGGGGAGCCGGCGTGAACGGGCCTCCCCAGGTGGCGGCCATCTAGCTGAGTTGCGCTCGCTCTTGCGGCCACAGCGTCTCGCTCACCATGTTGTTGAGTTGCTCCCACTCTTGCAGTGCAGCGATAGGCGGCTGCCACATGGCTCTTAAAATGGCGGACAGCTCCTCGGTTTTAGGCCTGGTCCACTGAAATGGTCCTGGGACACTTTGGAACTCGGACGCTTGCCTGCTAGGGCTTGGGCTCCATTCTCGAAAAGCGTCCCCTCAGCCGTGAAGATTGTATAAAAGTCTTGGGGGCCCCCGACTCCCGCAGGCTTCCGGTGGGGAGCGGCTGCCATGATTGCTCGCGGAATGACCACGACGGAGCCACGAGATGGTGGTGCTCTCATGCTGACGCCAGCTTCAGTCTGAATGATCCAGAAACAAGGTGGGGCTTTCATCGTTTGGGAAAAAAAAATGTTCTAAACCAATGAAAAGTGTTATTTTTAGGTCATATGACCAAGCCTTCCATCTTTAGGAAACCAAAAGTAAAATGAACCAATGAAAAGTTTTATAAACAAGTCACATGACCTGTTATGCGGCATAGGGCTACAAAAAGCGTAGAAAATCCGTTGGCACGTGAGGCGGCGTCAGTAGCGGACCGATGTGCGAATAGGCCGAAGGCAGCACAACGGGCCGAGATCCGGATGGTACCGAGGTGGTGTCCAGCAAATTGCCGCACTGGTGTGGCCATCCTACAATGCTGCGCCGAAAGACGGCGTGTCCAGCTGAGTTGCGGTCACTGTTGCGGTACAGTGACTCGAACGCGCCGAGATCCGGATGGCACCGAGGTGGTGTCCAGCAAATTGCCGCACTGGTGTGGCCATCCTACAATGCTGCGCCGAAAGACGGCGTGTCCAGGTGAATTGCGGTCAAAATTGCCGCACTGGTGTGGCCATCCTACAATGCTGCGCCGAAAGACGGCGTGTCCAGCTGAATTGCGGTCACTGTTGCGGTACAGTGACTCGAACGCGCCGAGATCCGGATGGCACCGAGGTGGTGTCCAGCAAATTGCCGCACTGGTGTGGCCATCCTACAATGCTGCGCCGAAAGACGGCGTGTCCAGCTGAGTTGCGGTCACTGTTGCGGTACAGTGAGTCGAACGCGCCGAGATCTGGATGGCCTCGATGTTGTGTCCAGCAAGTTGCCGCACTGGTGTGGCCATCCTACAATGCTGCGCCGAAAGTCGGCGTGGGGTGCCCCGTTGGCTTATGAGGTGATGTCAGTAGTGGACCGATGTGTGAATAGGTCGGAACCAGCACAAGGCACCAAGATCCGAATGGCAAGTCTTGGATGTTGAGTGCCTCAGTTGAGAGTTCTGAGCAGTGCTTGTAAGACTGTCTGAAGCTTATTTGCACCTGCTGCAGCTTCACTAGGTCCGGCGGAACTTTTTTCCTTTTCCTTTCTGCTTCTTTTCCTACAATGCGTTTCATCTGAAGACACGACCAGGTCCCTGAATGTGTGCAGGGGGACGCTATTGATTGAATGAAAATGGCGGCTTGACACAAAGCTGACTCAAGCGTTACTGTTGGTGCTATACAGACAAAAATTGGTTTTCAGTTTGTACATTCTTCAGGTTTTTTTTTTCCATCCAAGTCTGATTGAGAGTTTGTAGAAAAATGGCTTCAGATTTTCCACATACTACTCTTCAACATTCTTCCTAAATGTAACAATGTGAAACTCACTAGGAGAACGGCTGTTTCTGTTTCCTTTCAAAATGCTGCCACCAATATTTTCTGAATGGAAGACACCATCTTGTAGCATAAAGGGCCGAAAGGGGTTCTGGTCTGGCCGATGGTTGGTGGAGACATTTTGACTATATCTTGGACCTGCCCGGCCTCGCCCAAAATGGCGCCGGTATAAATGGGACTCGTAACTCCTTGCCCGCAAATGTATATCTAGAAAATGTTATTGTAAGTGGCCCTGTCGTATTTTAATTACAAAATGTACGTCCACCGATTCCGCAACTGTTAGACACCTTTGTTCTTGTCACCTAATGGCCCGCTCGTTACGTTCTTCTACAATGTAAATGTCTCCTCATCATATACGATTTCAGTTTGCTCCGTGGCCGGCCCACGTGGTTATAGGCCCGTATTTGTATACTGACATTTTCACAATAAAGGTTTTTAAAACAAAACACGGTAGTAGTATTTACATTTGTAAAGTTTTTACTTTTAGTGACTGTTTTCGAATCAGTAAAAGGCAAGTGAAATAAAGCAGTCCAATTACATGACGGATAAAAGGTATAATATGTAGGAACGCAGTAAAGATAAATGGTCAAGGGCAGTTGTGTTTTTCATGTCTGCAACATAAAGTGATCGATAAGAATCTGATAATCAGGCGTATCGGCGACTAAGACAGCAGGCCGAATCTCTTTTACTCAACGGCTCCGTCATGGAAGGAAGAAACGCCCTTTTTCTCGAAAAAGGAATATATTTTACTTGCAAGACAGTTGTAAATTTTCCGGGAAAGTACATTAGCCTGGAATATTATAACATATGTTTGAAAAAAAAATATTGTTCGAAAATAATAAAAAGCGTAATTTTTAGGTCATATGACCAAGCTTTTCATCATTAAATTAACAAAAGTAAAATGAAGCAATGAAAAGTTTTATTAACAAGTCACATGACCTGTTATGCTTACGTTACGCGCTGCGCGCCGCGCCTCGGATCACTTCCGGGTGCGCTAACGCGGCGTGTCATAAAACGCATTACGCGACAACGTAGGTCAAGAATATAGTCTAAATGTCTCCACCAACCAGCGTTCAGAACACAACCCCTTTCAGCAGTCCAAAAAGTTCTGTTAAATGACAACAGAGGGGACAGGCAACAAGAACCATCCGTCAAAGAGGGGAGGGCAAGTTCTTCTCTTCCAGGTCATGTTGGGGCGCTACCGGAACTGATCGAATTGGTAGTCTATAGTGTTTCTGGATGTTTCAGACTAAAGCTGGCGTCAGCATGAGACCACTACCATCTCGTAGCTCCGTCGTGGCCATTCCACGAGCAATCATGGCAGCCGCTCCCCACCAGAAGCCTGCGGGAGTCGGAGGCCCCCAAGACTTTTGTAGAATCTTCACGGCTGAGGGGACGCTTTTCGAGAATGGGACCCAAGCCCTAGCAGACAAGCGTCCGAGTTCCAAGGTGTCCCAGGGCCATTTTAGTGGACCAGGCCCAAAACCGAAGAGCCGGCCGCCATTTTGAGAGTCCTGTGGCAGCCGCCTATCGCTGCAGCGCAAGAGCGGGCGCATCTCAACTACATGGTGAGCGAGACGCTGTAGTCGCAAGAGCGGGCGGTAAACAGCTGAATGGCGGAAGAGGCACAGTGTAGCAAAAGCGGGCGGAATGGCAACTAAAACGATAAAGGGGCGCCCCACTACAGCTTGTCTTCAGGTCAAACGGATTGTGGGACAAGGTCCAGAATTGAAGAGTCATCAAAAGGCAAAAAGTTCCGCCGGACCCCGGGAGCCGGCCGCCTATGTCGGGGGCGATCTCAGGCTACACCAGTGCTATAAGACTTGGGGAGGGTGTCGGAGCCAAGCGTCTTCTCCGAGTCCATGGCCACCACACCGCCCCTCAGGGGCCTCCATCAAGCTGTTTAGGAAGGTAACATATCACATTGTTTTCTAATGCAGTCAGGTCCACAAACGACACTCACTTACTTTGAGAATAGTGAAGCTGCAGTAGGTGGAAATAAGCTTCAGACAGTGTTACAAGCACTGCTCAGAACTCTTAACTATGGCACCCAACATCCAGAACTTATGCTATTTGAGAATGGTAGTGACATCGAAGCATCTCAGGGACCAAAACCATTAACGTACTTTCACGTATGAAAATCTTACTTGGGGAGGGGGCAGGAGCGAAGCGCCCCCTCCCAGTCAGCGCCACCACACCGTATGTTGAAAATCTGAAGCCATCGTTCTACAAAGTCAACCAAACTTGGATTGAAAAATCTAGAAAAATGTACAAACTGAAAACCAGTTTTGGTCTGCATAGCATCAGTAGCAACGCTTGAGTCAGCTTTGTGTCAAGCCGCTATTTTGATTCAACAAAGCACAGGCATTGAAAAAGGCTGAAATTCAGAACTCTAAACTATGGCACCCAACATCCAGGAGCTTGCCATCCGGATCTTGGAGCCTTGTGCTGTTTTCGATCTATTCACACATCGGTCCACTACTGACATCATCTTATAAACCAACGTTATGTAAATAGTTATTTAATAAAATGTTTTACCCTGTTTCTTTGCTGGTGTGTTGTCTATATTTTTAATATTTGCATAGGGTTTGTCGTTATTTTGTGCGGGATGGGTGATGGAGCCGAGCTGTCTTGCAGCCCTCATGGTGTGGAGCTCAGTTCATCTCACTATTTTCGTATTTCTCATGAAGGGTTGTTCCTAATATTTCTATTTTAGCGAGGTCAAAAAGAGATCCAATTAGTGGCCTACTGATTTTGCTCGATTACTTTTATTTTTTTACACGATTTTTCACTATCTGCAAAGACTAAACAGAGTATTGCGACTTTGTGCTTGTTTGTAAATAGAGAATGATCCAAAGAGAACCAATTCTAAAACAGTAAATGCTTGGACAACAATCAATCAAATGGAGAGACAAGGAGGCACGACGGATTACAACGGTGGTAAAGGCCTGCGTTAACTACCCTTCAGTATCTGCAAAGAGAGAGTACTACTAAGACAAAAGAGGGGAGGGGGGGGGGTGCAGCGTTCAAAGCACATCAGCGTGCATAAATACGAAAATGTTTTTATCTATCACGTACTTGACATTTTAAAGCTTTTCATATTTGCTATTAAAAAACCAATGAAATTCACAGAAAAAACCATAGGTTATAGTGGATATATAGTTAGGAATTTGCATTTAGAAAACCTTGAAAATTCAATGAAAAAACCATTGGTTTTAGGCCATATATAGTTAGGAATTAGCATTTACAAAACCTTATTTTACTCGCATAAAACCATTGAAATTCCATATATAGTTAGAAGCGCTAACTATATATCGCGCACCCGCAATCCACTGCTGATGATGTCACATATTACATCATTCATGACATGGTCAGTGACATCACTGATGACATCACTGATGACATCTCAAATGACATCACTGATGACAACTCAAATGACATCACTGATGACATCTCAAATGACATCACTGATGACATCACTGATGACAACTCAAATGACATCACTGATGACATCTCATTTGTCATCACTGATCACATCACTTATGTGATAATACAATGAACCTCTTCAGACTCTAATATAACCTTACATACACTCAGTATAAACAGACACTCACAGACTGTCACTCATCCATGGAGTTACTCACACACCTAGTCAGTCATGCAAAGAATCAATCACACCTCCATTTCCTCAACTATAAAGTTATACACATCTTACTTATTCAAACATATAATAACACATATTTATTCTCTTATATAATCCCTGATACAAGCTCACAGTGATCGATACAGCCACTCACACATTCACTGGCTCTTATGTTCAGTTATTTATATATCTCAACTCTCACATGTATTGTGTTTTACATACGTACTTACTTGCACATGTAGCAATGAGAAATCCCTTCACTCACCAACACACCCATGCATAGTCAACCGCCCATATAGCTGTTTCCACATGCACTCTTGAACTCATACTCCTAGTGAATCAACTGCTTACACATCTATGCACAGAGTCACGCACCTCCCAGCCACCCACACACACACTCAGCCTCCCATTCAAATACTTGGGCAACCAATCAATAACCCATATGGCCACTCTTATAGCTACTGATCAACACATGCAGCAGCTTACACAACAACAAACATACTGATGCACAAATTAAGACAGTTTAGTCACTAACCCATGCACTCAGTGAGACACATTTAATCACTCACTCATACAGTCAGTCATGCACCTACTAAATCCTTCATCCAGACACTTATACATCCACTCATTATTCAATATGTAAGACATATTTTAACTTTACAGAAACATACAGTCAATGGATGTTGTCATCAGTGATGTCATCAGTGATGTCATTTGAGATGTCATCAGTGATGTCATCAGTGATGTCACTGACCATGTCATGAATGATGTAATATGTGACATCATCAGCAGTGGATTGCGGGTGCGCGATATATAGTTAGCGCTTCTAACTATATATGGAATTTCAATGGTTTTATGCGAGTAAAATAAGGTTTTGTAAATGCTAATTCCTAACTATATATGGCCTAAAACCAATGGTTTTTTCATTGAATATATATATATATATATATATATATATATATATATATATATATATATATATATATTCAAGCTCTAGGTGTCCCCTTCTTTTGGAAACGCACTCGAAAAGGTTGGAATCACAATCCTTTATTAGGAACAGACGTCTCCCAGCGCTGTAGGAATTACAGCATGTCGAAAAGCCTTACGCGTTTCAAAGCAGGTTGCTTCTTCCTCAGAGGCTCGACTGATGCAAAGGGACACACCCACAGTTTTAACACATCCCACGCCCATCTCGGGGCTAAGCATTCTGGGTCCTGTAGTGTGTCCTGAAAAATAATAACATCCACAATTTTAGGCGCATCAATGTTTTCTTGCTGCCCTTTTACAGTCCTTTATAAGAGCCCGCAGATGGGCCCCAGCGTAGAGATGCCCCATGCGATACCAACCAAGTCCCACATATGAGGTCATATAAAGTCAGCTCGTGGCCCACGGTTGGTGTGAAGGTGCATTTCCTGTGGCTAGGACTGCCGCGTGTTATATTCAAGCTCTAGGTGTCCCCTTCTGTAAGGCTTTTTGACATGCTGTAATTCCTACAGCGCTGGGAGAAGTCTGTTCCTAATAAAGGATTGTGATTCCAACCTTTTCGAGTGCGTTTCCAAAAGAAGGGGACACCTAGAGCTTGAATATAACACGCGCCAGTCCTAGCCGCGGGAAATGCACCTCCACACCAACCGTGGGCCACGAGCTGACTTTATATGACCTCATATGTGGGACTTGGTTGGTATCGCATGGGGCATCTCTAAGCTGGGGCCCATCTGCGGGCTCTTATAAAGGACTGTAAAAGGGCAGCAAGAAAACATTGATGCGCCTAAAATTGTGGATGTTATTATTTTTCAGGACACACTACAGGACCCAGAATGCTTAGCCCCGATATGGGCGTGGGATGTGTTAAAACTGTGGGTGTGTCCCTTTGCATCAGTCGAGCCTCTGAGGAAGAAGCAACCTGCTTTGAAACGCGTAAGGCTTTTCGACATGCTGTAATTCCTACAGCGCTGGGAGACGTCTGTTCCTAATAAAGGATTGTGATTCCAACCTTTTCGAGTGCGTTTCCAAAAGAAGGGGAAACCTAGAGCTTGAATATAACACGCGGCAGTCCTAGCCGCGGGAAATGCACCTCCACACCAACCGTGGGCCACGAGCTGACTTTATATGACCTCATATGTGGGACTTGGTTGGTATCGCATGGGGCATCTCTACGCTGGGGCCCATCTGCGGGCTCTTATAAAGGACTATAAAAGGGCAGCAAGAAAACATTGATGCGCCTAAAATTGTGGATGTTATTATTTTTCAGGACACACTACAGGACCCAGAATGCTTAGCCCTGAGATGGGCGTGGGATGTGTTAAAACTGTGGGTGTGTCCCTTTGCATCAGTCGAGCCTCTGAGGAAGAAGCAACCTGCTTTGAAACGCGTAAGGCTTTTCGACATGCTGTAATTCCTACAGCGCTGGGAGATGTCTGTTCCTAATAAAGGATTGTGATTCCAACCTTTTCGAGTGCGTTTCCAAAAGAAGGGGACACCTAGAGCTTGAATATAACACGCGGCAGTCCTAGCCGCGGGAAATGCACCTCCACTCCAACCGTGGGCCACGAGCTGACTTTATATGACCTCATATGTGGGACTTGGTTGGTATCGCATGGGGCATCTCTACGCTGGGGCCCATCTGCGGGCTCTTATAAAGGACTGTAAAAGGGCAGCAAGAAAACATTGATGCGCCTAAAATTGTGGATGTTATTATTTTTCAGGACACACTACAGGACCCAGAATGCTTAGCCCCGAGATGGGCGTGGGATGTGTTAAAACTGTGGGTGTGTCCCTTTGCATCAGTCGAGCCTCTGAGGAAGAAGCAACCTGCTTTGAAACGCGTAAGGCTTTTCGACATGCTGTAATTCCTACAGCGCTGGGAGACGTCTGTTCCTAATTAAGGATTGTGATTCCAACCTTTTCGAGTGTGTTTCCAAAAGAAGGGGACACCTAGAGCTTGAATATAACACGCGGCAGTCCTAGCCGCGGGAAATGCACCTCCACACCAACCGTGGGCCACGAGCTGACTTTATATGACCTCATATGTGGGACTTGGTTGGTATCGCATGGGGCATCTCTACGCTGGGGCCCATCTGCGGGCTCTTATAAAGGACTGTAAAAGGGCAGCAAGAAAACATTGATGCGCCTAAAATTGTGGATGTTATTATTTTTCAGGACACACTACAGGACCCAGAATGCTTAGCCCCGAGATGGGCGTGGGATGTGTTAAAACTGTGGGTGTGTCCCTTTGCATCAGTCGAGCCTCTGAGAAAGAAGCAACCTGCTTAGAAACGCGTAAGGCTTTTCGACATGCTGTAATTCCTACAGCGCTGGGAGACGTCTGTTCCTAATAAAGGATTGTGATTCCAACCTTTTCGAGTGCGTTTCCAAAAGAAGGAGACACCTAGAGCTTGAATATAACACGCGGCAGTCCTAGCCGCGGGAAATGCACCTCCACACCAACCGTGGGCCACGAGCTGACTTTATATGACCTCATATGTGGGACTTGGTTGGTATCGCATGGGGCATCTCTACGTTGGGACCCATCTGCGGGCTCTTATAAAGGACTGCAAAAGGGCAGCAAGAAAACATTGATGCGCCTAAAATTGTGGATGTTATTATTTTTCAGGACACACTACAGGACCCAGAATGCTTAGCCCCGAGATGGGCGTGGGGTGTGTTAAAACTGTGGGTGTGTCCCTTTGCATCAGTCGAGCCTCTGAGGAAGAAGCAACCTGCTTTGAAACGCGTAAGGCCTTTAGACATGCTGTAATTCCTACAGCGCTGGGAGACGTCTGTTCCTAATAAAGGATTGTGATTCCAACCTTTTCGAGTGCGTTTTCAAAAGAAGGGGACACCTAGAGCTTGAATATATATATATATATATAGATATATATATATATATATATATATATATATATATATATATATATATATATATATATATATATATATATAGATATATATATATATCTATGTATAGCTTCACTGAAAAAAACATAGGTTTCAGGGACGTTATAGTTAGTTGGACATTTCACTCGTATAAAACCAGAGAAATTCGGCTGTTATAGTTAGTAGAGCTAACTATAACTCGCGCCCCTGCAATGCACTGCTGATGACGTCATATATTACATCACTCATGACATGCTCAGTGACATTACTGATGTCATCACTGATGACATCTCAAAGGACATCACTGATGAAATCACTGATGACATCATCTACGTGGCCTCAGACTACCTCTCTGCAGTCCAGCTCTGTGGCAGGTACTGGAGGTACCTGGTTTAAAAAAACATTGTAGGGGGGCCACAGAGCCCCCCTCTTCAGGCCAATTATGGCCCCTGGGACCCCATCCCCCGGGGCTGTGTTGCGGGGGGCCCCAGGGCCACGCTGCCCCTCTTGGACCTGGGGACCCCATCCCTGGGGCTTGGCCTTTATTTACTCCATTATAATTTAGAGGAGGAGGGCCATGTGATTCCACTCCCCAGGCTGATTTCGGCCCCGGGAACCCCATCCCTCAGGGCCCTGCAATCCTCTTTTTTAAGGGTAGGGGGCCACTTGTTCCCCCTCCTGGGCCACTTCATGAGCAGTTTTGATGAAGAAGGAGTGATGGAGGAGGAAGAGGGAGCATCAAAACATTGCATGCACTGCCCGTGCATGCGCATTTTTGATGCTGAAGTCACGATGAAGGTGGAAGAGGGAGCCCCGGGACGCCGCATCTCAGGTAAGACGTTACCCTTACTTATAAATTGTTTTACACCTCTAATTTAATTGTTAATAGGGCAGGAGGGAGGTGGTGGCTGGTGCCAACTCCGCTCCGCCACGGAGTGTGTGGGGTACTGCTTACTTTGCCTATTTTGCAAAACATGGAGTCGGCAACATTCCGCAAATTCCGTGGGCGGAGCGGAGCTCTCCGCGCAATGTTATAGTTAGGCTCAAATTTCACTCATACAAAACCATTAGAAATTCAGCAGTTATAGTTACTTGAACTAACTATAACTTTCACCCTATTTATTAACAGGCATAGAGCAACATAAATGTTCACTCCTTCCTTTTTGTGTGTGTGTATTATTTGTTAGACAGTCTTTAATTTGTAGGTATTGACTTGCAAAGTAAACACTTTCAGTATGTCCTCAAGCTCATTGAGACCCTGGCCAATAGGCTTTGACAGCTCGTGGTCCACCTAAAGGGCTTTCAAGTTTCTTAGCCACATGCATCCAGTTTGTCAGGTACATGCGTGGTAAGTTCATCTCTCAAATTTGGTAACTTTCCAAACGTGATCAATGGATGTTGTGATGCGTTCAACACTTTGTCGTGTGCAAACATGCCATTGCAAGTAAACAATCTTGCTTAACCCTCTGTGATCTGTGCTATTTATTTAATATTCAGGTGTGTCTTGTTTAATAAGTTGCTACTTGTTATGTTCCTACATGATAACAATAACAGGTCATCACCCATGTTTCGGGTTTTCACTTTGTTTGAATTTTCTCAAAGTTTATGAGGTTTGTAAACTTCCTTAACGAATCTTCTATTTATCTACTCTTAAGAATTCACCACATTCACTGTATCAATCAATTTTATGCAATGGCATGATGTTGCAGGTACGAACAAATTTGAAGGAGTTTGATTCCTATGAGTGTAAAATTCCAGTTCCCATTTACTAGTTCCACAGTCTAGTCCAACAGTATTATTTTCTCTACTTTTGCCAGCGTTAGTTTTATGTTATATTGCTTGTCATTTGGGTACAGTAGAAACTCATCCCATAGATCTTCCTTACCATAATCTGCTAAAGTGTCATCTTAACACAGGGTATTTACACTTCTAAGACACTCTTCTCTAGTAACTCTTAATGGAAATTATGAATACATGCAAAAGACAAGTATGAAGATCTGTGCATGAAAATGAACTGTAACCCATGTCTAAATATTCCTCCCCTGAGCTGTTTGTCTGTTAGTGAATTTGTATTGCACTCTGTTACAATCTGATGTTAGTTTACGTTTATGGAATCTTGTGAGGTCATATAGAATGTGAGCTCCTCACAGGGCCAGTTGGAGTTGGAGTTGAAGCTGACTGGACGTTGGTGCTGTACTTTAATAAAGATACTATTTTTACCTACTTTATGTATCTTTTGAATTTAACAATGGCGACGAGGACGACTTGACTTGATTGGGGACAAGTGAACAGCATCAATTCCCCAACATTATTTCGCTTTGGGACTCACTTCCGATTTTGTTCGAATAAAAAAAAAAAAAAAAGACAGTCGGAACACCTTTTGGACTGATTACAATTTGCGATTGAATTGGACAGCTACTGCTACGTGTACAACCTTTAAGGTACTTTATTTTAAAGTTACATACTTTTTTATGGTCCTTGACAACGCTGGCAACCGTCTCTGCGTTTTTTAACTTGGGGTGGATTCCATGCTCGGGGGCTCCGAGTATTCTCTACGCGTGTGCTTCCTGCGAATGTGTTCGCACATCGCAGCTGAAGAGTTCTTCCCCGAACGCTGAGAGAGATGGAAGAGCTTACCAGCGTCATCACGTTAAAGGTGAAAACGTGACCCCACGCATACGGAGGTGCCATATTGGATTTAGCTGAACACAGACGAAGACAAGAGAGTTTATCAGCGTCATCACACATCGACTCAAAAACGTGACTTCACGTGAACGGAGGTGCAATCTGCTTTTCATTGCGCATTGCATCATCACCTGACGCTAGAGATCTGATTGCGTTGGTGCAGTAAAAAACATTTTTTTAATTTGGATTGTTACAGGAGACATTATAATTATTATTTTTTTTTATGTGACTTCTTTTGGTATTTCTTTGTGAGAGCGAGTACAGTTGGAATATCTTAAGGATTGCTTATTGCTTCATCTTTCTGACAACGGTGACCACTTTTATTGTTTTGTTTTTATTATTGCTTCATCTTTCTGACAACGGTGACCACTTTTATTGTTTTGCTCTTACTTACTTTGACAGATTCCACTGTTGTACTTATTTAACAGGATGGCTATGTCTACTTCGATGTCTCAACCTCCACCTTTTCTTTCTGAAAAAGGAGATCCGATCTTACCATGGAAACGATGGAGAAATCTTTTTGACTCATGCATTTTAGCTATTGGGGGTGAGAAGTTTTCTGCAGTTAGAAAACAAGCAATTCTTTTACATAATTTAGGAGTAGAGGGACGTAATATATATGACAGTATGGATTTACTCTCAATTGGAAATGGGTAGGGTGAACCTTGTGATGTGTATGAAATGTCAATGATGATGTTACAAACATATTTTGGTCCTCGTATAAATATTGTTTTAGAACAACATACATTTTTTACTAGGACGCAGGGTTCTACTGAACGTGTTAAAAGTTATGTAGCGTCTCTTAAAACTTTGGCACGTACATGTGAATTCGAGGGATTGTCTGATTCTTTGGTCAGGGACCAACTAGTACGATGTACAAATAGTTCTCGGGTCCAAGAGAAACTTTTATCAAAAAATCCCACTCTTGATGAAGCTATTAAAATTGTAGAAGGTATGGAAAACACTTCATCTTGGGTAAAAGAGATGAAAAAAGGTCATGAAGAGAAAAAAGAGTTAGAGAGTGAAATTCATGTTGTTAGTGATGAACGCAGTGTTGAGCAGCGTGGGAATGTGGGTAAAATTGTTTCTAATGACAAGTTTAAAAAAGTAGATAAGGATGTTCTCACACGTAATTTTGTGAAACCAAATGGGAATGGTGAGGACAAAGGTGGTAAAGAGTCACTTAAACCTAAATGCTTGAGGTGTGAAAGTTTCACACATTTTTCAAATTATCCACAGTGTTATGCAAAAGATGCTGTATGCATTAAATGTGGCATCAAGGGACATTATGCTCGGGTTTGTAAAGCAACATGGGGTTCGGAAAAGAAAAATGCTGATGCAGTGCGCATTGTAGGGTCTAGCATCAGTAAAGAGGATGGTAAGATTGATGCTGACAAAATCTCAATGCCAGAATGTGATATCATGGTGAATGATTTCAAATTTGTAGTTTTGGCTGACTCGGGGTCTCCCTTCACCATGATAGGCAACAAACAATGGGATGAAGTTGTTTGGGTTAGATGATACTGTTTTGCTACCTCCTGATATAAATCCAGTCAGTTATGCAGGGGCAAAAATCACTGTTCTTGGTTATGTAGAAGCTTGAATTAGATTCAAGAACAGGAAAGCTGTTGGAAAAGTCTATGTTGCAGTGAGAGGGGACAATTTATTAGGCTGGAGGCATCAACGCGATCTGAGGATCATGCTTAATCCATCTGCTAAAGATCCCAAGAATCAGGTTATGTTGGTAGAGTGTGAAGGTAATAGTGGTACATTTGATAATCAGAACTGTATGTATTTTAAAACATTTCCAGAGGTTTTTTCAGATGATTTGGGGTGTCTCAAGGGGTTTGAGCACAAAATCATCCTTAAAAATAGGGCTATACCTTGTGTGCACAAAGTTAGGAAAGTTCCCAACATGATGATGGATCCTTTGAAGTTAGAGTTGGAAAGGTTATTGAAGTTGGATGTGATTGAGGAAATTGAGGCGTCAGAATGATTGGCCCACATTGTTTTGGCTCCGAAGGATGGTGGGGCCAAGATTAGGATGTGTGTGGATTTGAGGGGATTGAATGATTGGATTTTGGTTGACAGGCAACCATTACCCAACATTTCGGAGTCACTTAGCACTTTGAAGGGTGCGCGTGTTTTCAGTGTTTTGGACTTATCGTCCGTGTACCATCAGATTGTTTTGCATAAGGAGTCTAGGTATCTCACATCATTTGTAACACCTTTGGGTGCATATCGTTTTACGAGGATGCCTTTTGGATTGGCATCGGCAGCAGCATGTTTCCAGAGGGTCATGAAAAAGGTTTTGGAGGGAATTAATACCATCATGTTTTTCCAGGATGATATTTTGATTTATGGAAAGGGAGAGATTGAACATAATAAGATTTTGATTGAAGTTTTGGAAAGACTGAAGGAGAAAGGATTGACGGTGAAAAAGGATAAGTGTCGAATTGGTGTGGAGACTGTTACGTATCTTGGCCATGTGATTTTGGGTGAGGGGATACAGCCAAAGTTGGAGTTGGCAGAATGTGTAGTAAAAGCCCCGGTACCTTGTGATAAAGATCAAGTGAGGTCATTTTTGAGACTTGCGGAGTTTTACGCCAAGTTTGTTCAATGATTTGCCAGTGTAACAGAACCTATTAGGAAGTTACTCAAAAAGGGTACACATTTTGTGTGGTCGGAGGACTGCCAGGAAGCTTTTGTAAAAATTAAGGAAGAGATTGGGAAAATGCCTACCCTGGGACATTTTGATGTGAACAAATAAACCATACTAACCACTGATGCTAGTCTCAGGGGTTTGGGCGCAGTACTTTCTCAAGTAATAAATGGTGAACAAAGAACTGTTACATTTGCTTCTAGGGCACTTAGGCAAGCAGAAACAAACTATTTCTGCATTGAGAGAGAGGCACTTAGTGTTTTTTGGGCAGTTCAACATTTTAAGTTTTACTTATGGGGGATTCCATTTTTGGTAAGAACTGATCATCGACCTCTCGTTCAGATTTTTTCATGTAGGCATAGTGAACATTTAACACCTAGAATTAAGCGTTGGAGTGAGAGTCTGCAGGAATACAATTTTCTTGTACAATACATACCTGGGTCAAATAACAAGTCTGCTGATTGTTTATCGCGGTTACCTGTGGAGGAAGATGTTGGTAATGACAAGGAGGAGTGTGTATTTTGGGTTGCTGAGAATGCATTGACACAAAATGAATGGGTGGATGGTGTGAACAAAGATAGGATTTTAACTGAGCTTAACACCTGGATAAGTCAGGGATGGCCAGATTACAAATCATTGGATCAGGAAATGAAAACATATTGGTCTGTTAAAGATGAAATTTCCTTTGTTGAGGACAATTTGCTGAGAGGTCTGAGGGTGATTCCTCCAGTTGAGTTTGAAAACAAAATTATTAATACTGCTCATGATGATCATCTTGGAAGGAGCCTCACTAAGGCAAGGGTGAGGGAAAGATATTGGTGGCCTACAATGGATCGTATGATCGAAGATGTAGTTAAAGATTGTACATTATGTGCATCTAATGACAAATCGTATGCTACCAATCGTCCGCCTTTGTCACCGGTTGAAGTCCCAGAAGCAGTGTGGACAAAGCTAGGTTTAGACATAATGGGACCATTTGATTTGTTACCACCTGGTGAACATTTTGTCATCTTATTGGTGGATTACACATCTAAATGGGTGGTGACAAAGTGTACACCTTCTGTAAATGCTAAATCTGTTATTGAGTTTCTCAAGGGAGTATTTGCTTCCGAAGGTTTACTAAATTCTTAATAACAGATAATGGTGTACAATTTGTCTCTTGTGAAATGTATGACTTCCTCAAAAATTGTGATGTGATTCATCAAAAGACAGCATTGAATTCTCCTCAGGCTAATGGTTTAGCAGAGAGAATGAATCGACTTGTTAAAAGTTGTGTTCAGCGAGCGTTAGATTCTAGAATTTCTCTCAAAGAAATTTTGTGAGATACCCGGTGGGCACATAGAATCACACCAAATGCTGTTACTTTAACATCGCCTTTTGAAGCCTTGAGAGGCAGGAAGGCAATTTCCAAGCTAAATCCATTTTGGATGCCTGTTATTGAGGGGGAAACCTTTTCAGCTGAAACAAAAAAAATAGGATTTTGGATTGTCAAAATAAATACAAAACAAGATATGACTCTAAAATGCATGTGAAGGGGAAGAAGTGGAATGTTGGAGACAGAGTGTTGATAAAGAACACTAGGCACACTTTCAAAGGCAAGAGTACCTTTATTGGGCCTTTCACTATTGTTTCTATAAGGACAAATGTGGTGAAGGTCAACAATGGTAGCATTTGGAGTATGTCTAGGTTAGTCAAATGTTTAAAGAATCATCCTAGTTTTTCGAACCATTGAAGTTGTGGTCAAGGTGATGTTGTTGTTACAAGCTCATCTAGTAGTGACCAAAGTCCGGGAACTTCAGGAGCTGGTTTAACATCTATTGATTCAAATTCAGGTAATCCCTCCAGCAGACAACATCAATTGCCTGTGAAATTTAAAGATTCCGTTATGACTTGAATTGCAATATTACATTTTTCTCACCTTAATTTTATTGTACTAATTCAGACCATTTTCCTCCTTTTGCTTTGTTATTTATTTCAAGTTCTTATTTTTTCAGTTTTGTGTAATTTGGTGAGGAGGGGATGTGTTACAATCTGATGTTAGTTTATGTTTAAGGAATCTTGTGAGGTCATATAGAATGTGAGCTCCTCACAGGGCCAGTTGGAGTTGAAGCTGACTGGACGTTGATGCTGTACTTCAATAAAGATACTATTTTTACCTACTTTATGTATCTTTTGAATTCAACACCCTCTCAGATTTTCAGCAATCCAACCATTTTGGAGGAGATAATATCCATTTTGGGGCATAGCTACAATTGTTGCAGCAGGTTCAGTAAACCAGGGCCTGGAGCCCTGAGGGGCACGCTGGTCTGTGATAATTCATGTATTTTACTACCAATGCAATAGTAAAATAGCCCATTTTTCTTGCTTCCATCAGGACCCCTGGCATCATGGCTACTGTGCTATGGGGTCCATCCCCAAGTACACATCCAGACTTCATCCTTGGAAGCATGTTTTCATGTGTGTGGAATATTACATTCGGCTGTAAAATGAATACTGAGAGTACTCCTTTGAATGGGTATTTGGGAATTACCAAAACAATTATAACTAGTTGTAAATGGCTTTTTAAATTTGTCCCGCAAAGCAAAAAAATGAGTAGCGATAATCCAAACATCGAACAAACTCAAACAGTTCATATTCTATTTGGGTATAAAATGTTTAAGTAAGCATAAACAATACACCTAAACAAATAATGACTTCAATATATTTACATTAATGGAGATTTTAAAGGCAGAATTGTGACTAAAAGTGGCATTTACAGACATGCAATTTAAATAATCAACTGCACTTAAAGATGTGATTTTCAATTGTGAGTCCCGAGACACTGAACTTTATCTTCCTATCTTTTCACAATTAGAAGGTACACTTGTAAAGGACTACAAGGCAGTTCCAATTCTAACATTTGGGAGAGATAGGCCTTGCTATAGTGTCCTAACTTTCAAATGTACTGCACCCTGCCCATCGGGATACGTATGCCCCACCTTAGGTTTGACTTATATGCAATAAATGTGAACATTTGGGCCTGGCAGATAGGTGAACTTGCTAGGTCGAAATGGCAGTTTAAAACTGCACACACAGGCTATGCAGTGGCAGGTCTAAGACATGTATGAAGGGCTGCTCATGTGGGTGGTGAAATCAGTGCTGCAGGCCAAATTTTAGCATTTGATTTATAGGCCCTGGGCTCATTTAGTGCAGTGCACTAGGGACGTATTAGTAAATCAAATAAGCCAATCATGGAGAAACCAATGCAATTGCATTTTAGACACAGAGCCCATGTACTTTGGCACTGGTCAGCAGTAAAAAAAGTTCCCAGAGTCCTAAAACCAGCAAAAAGAAGTTCAGCACAAAGTCAAAACAGGAGGTCAGAAGGCACAAAGTCAGGGGAAACAATGCCAAAGGATGCCAGGTCTAACACGTGTCACCCCCAGCAAACAGTGGGTAGAACTACCCAACCTCTGGGGAGTTCTCTTCACTAAGGCGGAGGAACCTGGAAAGACAATCAGAGTTTGCATGTTCTGTTCCAGGATGGTGTTCCACCGTAAAGTCCATTCCCTATAGGGAGTTAGACCAGGTCAACAGCTTAGGAGTCGCACCCCTCACCTGCAATAACCATCTGAGGGGCCTGTGGTCTGCCTGAACCCAGAAGTGAGTCCCAAACAAGTAGGGTCTTAGCTTCTTCAGCACCTACACGACAGCAAAAGCTTCCCTTTTCATTGTGCTACAACTCTGTTCCCTGGGACGTAACCTCCTACTAATGATGGATTCAAGCAAGCCGTGCTGAAGACGGCTGAAATGCCAGAAACCGGTCCTCAGAAGCTTGTTTCCGGTCCAGGGAAGACATGGCTTGGCAGTTCGGGCTGGACTGTTCCCATGAGGCACAGGGTCAGCCTGATTTGCATATAGCCATGTCTGAACAGGGGTGGCAGAGTGGGCTAAAGAACGGTGATGGATTAAACCCAGAACTTTTGATTGGGTGTGAGTGTTTGATTGATTCAAATGCTCCGTCCATCCCCACCCACTTTTGTACCACTTTTGTCCGCCATAAGTGTGGCAGGGTATGCTCAGACGTGAGTCCCTTGCTCAGTTTGCCACTGGATTCAAGCAAGCCGGGCTGAAGACGGCTCGAATGCCAGAAACCGGTCCTCGGAAGCTTGTTTCCGGCTCAGGGAAGACATGGCTTGGCAGTTCGGGCTGGGCTGTTCCCATGAGGCACAAGGTCAGACAGATTTGCATATAGCCATGTCTGAACTGGGGTGGCAGAGTGGGCTAAAGAACGGTGATGGATTAAACCCAGATCTTTTGACTGGGTGTGAGTGTTTGATTGATTCAGATGCTCCGTCCATCACCACCCACTTTTCTACCACTTTTGGCCGCCATAAGTGTGGCAGGGTATGCTCAGACGTGAGTCCCTTGCTCACTTTGCCACTGGATTCAAGCAAGCCGGGCTGAAGATGGCTGGAATGCCAGAAACCGGTCCCCGGAAGCTTGTTTCCGGTCCAGGGAAGACATGGCTTGGCAGTTCGGGCTGAACTGGTCCCATGAGGCTCAGGGTCAGACTGATTTGCATATAGCCATGTCTGAACTGGGGTGGCAGAGTGCGCTAAAGAACGGTGATGGATTAAACCCAGATCTTTTGACTGGGTATGAGTGTTTGAGTGATTCAGATGCTCCGTCCATCACCTCCCCCTTTTGTACCGATTTTGGCCGCCATAAGTGTGGCAGGGTATGCTCAGACGTGAGTCCCTTGCTCACTTTCATGGCTTGGCAGTTCGGGCTGGACTGTTCCCATGAGGCACAGGGTCAGACTGATTTGCATATAGCCATGTCTAAACTGGGGTGGCAGAGTGGGCTAAAGAACGGTGATGGATTAAACCCAGATCTTTGGACTGGGTGTGAGTGTTTGATTGATTCAGATGCTCCGTCCATCACCACCCCCTTTTGTAAAGCTAAGAAGGCAATATGGCATATATTTTTTATTGTTTGGGCTCCACCTTTCCACCCCCTACTTGGGGTCCTAAGTAGAACACAGAACCCTGCCCTATCTGGCACTTACTGATTTTGATATTAAGATCTGCACTCTTAAAGGCTCTCAGTACTTCTTCAAAGTGGTGCAGATGGTCCTCCCAACCGGACCGGAAGACTATAATGTCGTTAAGGTAGGCAGCACTGAAGTTCTACAACCAAGCCAGGACCTTGTTAGCCAATCTCTGGAAGGGTGAATGGGCGTTATGTAACCCAAAAGGTAAGACACAAAACTGATAGTACCCTTCTGACATTGAGAATGCTGACCTCTCTTGCGCCCCTCGGCCAAGGCGATCTGCCTGTACCCAGATGTTAAATCAGTTGTGCTGAAGAACTTGGCAGCTCCAAGCCGATCAATGAGCTCATGATTTCTTGGGATGGGGAGTGCATCAGTCCTGGTGACCGCACTGGGCCCACAGCCGTCCATATATAACCAGAGTTCAGCTGTGACACAGGGCGGAGCAGCCCTTTGGGAACAAAACCACTGGCTAGACCAAGGACTGTTGGAGGGATCAATAACCCCTAAATCCAGCATCTTAGAGACTTCCTCCTTGATGCTGGCCCTCACTATGTCAGACAACATGTAAGTCTTATGCTTAACAGGAAGGTTCTCCCCAGTTGCAATGTTTTGAGTGCACCAGTGGGGATTCCTGGGTGACTAAGAACAGAGATGCAAACTGCCCCGGCAACTGGTGACAGCTTCTCTCTGTTGCTGTACAGTCAACGTAGGGGAGAAGCTCACACCACTGACTTACCCATCCTGCTCTTTGGAAGGCAGTAGATGGGGAGAGTTTCAGTTTCCTCTTCCACCCCATCATCTGTGATCAAAAGCATGGTTTACTCAGACCTCTTGAAGTGTGGCTTGAGGCGGTTCATGTGTAGGACCTTTGAAAAGTTCCTAGGAGTCGGCAAGTTTACCAGGTAGGTGACTTCACTTTTATGCTCCTTTACCTCAAATGGGCCAGACCTGTGGTCTTGCAGAACACGGGGCTATATGGGGATCATCACCCCCACATTTTGGCTATGCTAAAACAGTGACGTTCTGGTCATCCCAGAATTTGATATCATCCTGGCTTGCTTCCAGATTCTCCAGGGTGACTGTCTGGGCGGTTGCGGAATGCCAGTATGTAACCTAATACATCCTTGGGCGGCTTCCTGTGAGCTTTTTCCAAGCCCTCCTTCACCAAACTGAAGGAGGGTGGCTATACAGAAGTTCAAAGGGACTGAAGCCAACCCCCTTCTGCAGTACCTCCCTGTAGGTAAACAAAATATTTGGCAGTAGGACGTCCCACTAAGCCTCATGGGTTCCTATAGACCCATTTTAATGCCTTTAAGGGTTCGGTTGAATCTCTCAACCAATCCATTGGTTTGAGGCTGGTAAGGAGTGGAGAACTTGTAGGTTACCCCACACTCCTTCCGCATTGCCTTCATGTACACAGACATGAAATTGGTACTGTGGTCAGATACTACCTTCTTGGGGAATCCCACGTGAGTAATAATCCCCAACAGTACCCGGGCAATGGCATATGCAGTCATCTTCCTCAGAGGGATAGCTTCCGGGTACTAGGTGGCATGGCCCACCAAGACCAGTACGAACCAGTTGCCCTCAGCTGTCTTGGGAGCCAGAAGCCCCACCATGTCAATGCCCACCCACTCATTTGGGTACTCAAAACAGGAAATAGTTGCCTAGGGGCTTAACATTTCTCCCCTGTCTTGCCACTCACCTGGCAGGTAGGACAGGACCTGCAGAATGCATCTGAGGCATTCCTCATTTGAGGTCAATAAAAGTGGGTGACATGCTTGTCAAAGGATTTCTCCTGCCCCAAATGACCTGCCAGTGGCACATCTTTAGCCAGATCCCGAAGGAAGATTCTGAAGTGCTGGGGTACCACCAGCACACAGACTGCACCAGGCTAAAAAACCTTAGGCTCATTATACAAGAGACTCTTCTCCCAATAAATCAGGTATTGGCCAGAGGTATCACCAGCTGCCTGGGCCTTGGGCTGCTGCCAAAAACCTGCAAGAGTAGTGCACTATTTCTGCACAGTGCTGAATTCCTACCTGGAGGGACCTCCGTCCTCCTGCCAATAGGACAGCTCAGACAGTTTCCCAACTTTGGTCACATCACTTTCCCTGTAAATTCCGGGGTGTCCCCCTCAGGTACAGCCTCCTCTCAAACCATAGTAATTTCAGGAGCAGGTTTCCCATGCCTTTGCCCCTCCTCTTCTTGGCAGGTTCCTGGACCACTCCTTTAGGCTCCAAGTCTTTCTGATCACCCTCACATGCAGCCTTGGACCGTCGTGGTCAGGCACACCAGGCAACTCCACCGTCTCCAAGTAGAACCTGAGCTCCACCTCCTTCTGGGTGATATGCTCCAGATCTTTGCCCAACACACAATTCACAGGCATAGATGGACTCACAGCTACCCTCAAGTAACCTGCCACCTGTACACCTTTCAAGAGGAACCTCAGCCATTACAAAAGTACTCTCATGGTTCACAGAAACAATTTGGTGGACCACAATAGGGACTACCTGCTCTGAAGACTCCAAATGACACCAGACAGTTGTCATGCTGGCTCCTGTGTCTCTCTGAGGCTCCATCCTTTGCACATTGATGGTAAACTACTGCCTATTTTTTCTTGTATTATCAGGCATGAGGATTCTCCGTACCATTTTACTGTCACCCAGAGACACTAGGGTAACTTCAGCTGTATCAACACCACCAGCTGGCAACAACTCCCCCAAATGCTACACTAGTGATACCCAGTGATTTCCAACCAGTGGGGGCTGTGCCTGCTCAGGACACTTGGGATCCCACTTTGAAGTGTCCTTCCTGCCTACATGCAAAACACTTCAGGGGTCCCTTAACTGCAGGCTTACCTGTATAGAGCAATTTCTTCTTTATGTAATAGGGTTGGGAACCCTGACCCTAGGACCTAGTTTGGGGCCCTTAGAGTACTTCTTACTTTTGTTTTTGTCCCACTTTTTTCAGTTGGGGACCCTACCCACCCTTAGCGGGATCTTCTCTAGATATCTTCTTGTGGAACCTGGTGCTGATCCATCGGTCCGCCTCTTTAGCAAGATTCCTGGGATCAGAAACCCTACTGTAAATCAAGTGATGGTGCAGCTCTGGAAAGCAAATATTAAACATAAAGCCTACTGTCAATCAAGTGTTGGCGCAGATGTGGAAAACAAAGACTGAACATGTGATCTTATGCAATAAAACTGTACAGCCCTTGATAATCTGTTACCTCACTGCCCTTCACCCAACCATCCAGCACCTTACAGAAAGAATCAACCCTCTCTACCCATGTCTGTGGGATAATGTTTACACTGTCTCTAAACTTTTGTCTCTATTTCTCTGGGGTCAGACCATATGTCCTGATCATGGCGGGATACCTTGTCTTGTTCCCTCCCTCTAGGGTTGGTAAGGTGTCCCTCCCCTCACTTGAGAAATGCTTCCATCAACCTGCCTCCCAATCCTTTTCAGGAATCTTGTGCATGTGTAAATCTATGTGTCAAGCCTCAAACCACATATCTATGCCGTCTTCCACTCCATAACCAGGTACCACACTCATGAGTATGTGTACCTTCCTCTCAGAGCACACTAAAGCGATGCTGCCACCATCTGTGCTAGACTCAGCCCTCTTGGCTTTCAAATCTAGCCCTCTCAATCTCAGCTCCTGAGATAAAAACGTTTTCTTCTTCTCCATGGGCAATTTCTGTTTTTCTGCATCCATTTTGAGTTTTGCCACCTTCAATTGGTGCTTTCTGTCTTCCCACCTAGCCTTCATCTCTGCTGAAGACAGACTTTTGGAGAAAAAACTGCTGCCTGCTATGGAGGGAGCCCTTCCTCCATTGAGGCTGGCCCCCCGCCCCACAGGCAATGCTGACTTCTCCAGCCATCCCAGAAGAAGACTTTGTTCTCCTCATCCACAACATCATTTGCATCTTTTGGGTGCACAGATGTATCATTGGCTGCTACCCAGGCCCTCAGTACCTGTTGCAGCTCCTCATTTTCATTGAGGCCTTTAAAACAGCATTCAACTCCCTGCAGAAACATTGGAGCCAGGCCACCATGTGGTTTTCCAACTTCTCTGGCTCAAACTTCCATACTGATGTATAGCTGTTGGCTCTCCAGATTGAGAAATGGTTGTTTCGAACACTCAAAAGGTGAAAAAGAGAACAAAAACTAAAATGTACGTTCAAATATAATGGTCTGAGATATTAAAGTAGTGTACACCAATCACTGCATGCACTGCACAAATACAAGTCCTATTCTCACTGCTGAACATCAATGTTAAAAATTAGGTTTCTAGCTGGTAGAGGTATGCACCCTTTCCAAGCAGGAACCACAATCCGAATCAGGGAACGTGTAGTACAAACTAAACGTTTACCTGTGCTCACCATCTGGTAGTGTCGTGCAGAGCAGTCAGGCTAAACTAAAGAGACAATGTGTAAAGTATTTGTGCACGCACACAGTAACACAGTGAAGACGCTACAAAAGTACTCCACACCAGTTTAGAAAAATAGCCAATTTGTTTCGGAGTAAAACAAGACCAAAGTGACAAAAATCCAACATACACATGTCAAGGTATACATTTTGCAAGATAAAATAAAAATGAAATTCTGAGAAATCAATAGCTCCAACTGGGGCTATTTGGTCTTCCTTGACTGGGACAAATCCAAATGTTCAGGTTACAGGAGTCACATACACCCACTAACAGTACCTTACCTTGGATGTGTCAATCAATCAATCAATCATAACACTTGTATAGCGCACTACTCACCCGGAAGGGTCTCAAGGCGCTTGCGGGAAGGGGTCCGTACTGCTCGAACAGCCAGGTCTTGAGTTGTCTCCTGAAGGCGAGGTGGTCCTGGGTCATCCGAAGGTGGATGGGGAGGGAGTTCCATGTCTTAACCGCCAGGTAGGAGAAGGATCTGCCTCCGGCGATGGCTCTTCGGATGCGTGGTACGGCGACGAGGGAGAGGCTAGTAGACCGTAGCTGGCGGGTGGGCATGTAGGTCAGGCAGTCGTTGAGGTACTTGGGGCCCAGGTCGTGGAGAGACTTGTGTGCGTGGGTGAGGAGCCTGAACGTGATCCTATTGTTGACGGGGTGCCAGTGCAGGTCCTTCAGGTGGCCGGAGATGTGGCTGCGTCGGGGGATGTCCAGGATGAGTCGGGTGGAGGCGTTCTGGATGCGTTGGAGTCTATTCTGTAGCTTGGCTGTGGTTCCAGCATAGAGGGTGTTTCCGTAGTCCAGTCGGCTGGTGACGAGGGCCCGGGTGACCATCTTCCTGGTTTCGGTCGGGATCCATCGGAAGATCTTGCGAAGCATGCGAAGGGTGTCGAAGCATGATGAGGAGACGGCGTTGACTTGTCTGGTCATCGAGAGGGAGGAGTCCAGGATGAAGCCCAGGTTGCGTGCGTGGTCTGTTGGCTTGGGAGCGGTGCCCAGGGCTCGGGGCCACCAGGAGTCATCCCAGGCGGAGGGCGATGGTCCCAGGATGAGGACTTCCGTCTTGTCGGAGTTAAGTTTCAGGCGGCTGTTCTTCATCCATTCGGCGACGTCTTTCATCCCTTCGTGTAGGCTGGTTCTGGCGGTGTCGGGGCCTCTGGTGAGGGAGAGGATCAGCTGGGTGTCGTCAGCATAGGAGATGATGTTGAGGTTGTGTTGACGTGCGATGGCAGCAAGAGGTCTCATGTAGGTGTTGAAGAGGGTGGGGCTGAGTGATGATCCTTGCGGAACGCCGCAGATGACTTCGGTGGGCTCGGATCAAAACGGGGGGAGGCGGACTCTCTGTGTTCTTCCGGCGAGGAACAAGATGATCCACTCCAGTGCCTTCTCTTGGATGCCGATGTTGCTGAGGGGTTGGACTGTGTCGATGCTCTAGAACAATGCTTTGAAATGCAGAAGTAATGCGTCACTATTGCAGGCAATGCGTTGCTTAAAAATTTGGGCAAAGCCTTTGTCAAGAGTGCTGCGTGTTGGTTCCAAGGTGTTGAAGGCTGTGCATTAGCATGAAGTTGTGCAGGGGCGGGAATGCATCAGGGACAGGGCATGACAGACGTCGGCAAAGCATTGTCCAACACTCAATCAGCAGCAGTGATTCAGAGGTCCTGCACTGGCAAAGTAGGGGCTGCGTTTTAAGCCGAGGCAGGTGTTTCACGCAGTCATCGAACAGTCCTTGGCTTCGGTGTAGGCAGAAGCAATGAGTTGATTTGCAAGGAATGCACTTTTTCTGAACAACCCTTTGGTGTTGATGGGTTGCAGCACCAAACACTCACTTTCAGGGGCCCAGGACTTCATTTGGAACCACTTGGTAGAGCAGGACTCACAGCGGAGGAGCCCAGGTGCTGGTAGCAAGATGCCGGTGAAGTCTTTGATATCCCTGAAACTTCAGTAACAGGTGGCATCCCCAAACAAGCCCTTGGAGAACGTTAAGAGATGTAGGATGTAGAGAGTAAAGTCCAGTCTTCTCACTCCCAGGCAAGCACCAGCAGTCAGTAGGCCAACACAGAAAAGCAAGTAGCAAAGTGTCTGCTCATGGCAGCACATCAGCTCTTCTTCCAGGTAGAACGTCCTCAGTCCAGAAGTGTCCTGATTATACGATGTCAGAGGTCCAGCACTTAAACTAATTTTAGTCTTCACAAAAAGGTCTTTGTAATGCAAATGACCCTGCCCTTCCTTGCCCTGGCTCCAAACCACTACAGGGGTGTATGCAGCTCTTTGAGTGGGGACAGGCAAAGCCATATTCAGGTGCAAGAGTTAGTTCCTCCCTCTCATTCACTCAGGAAGACATGCAGGGCACACCTCAGCTCCATTTGTGTGTGGCTGTCTAGCGGGAATGCACAAAAACCGTCTGTCACCCAACCCAGACGTGTATTCCAGAGACAGGCAGAGGCACAGAATGGTTAAAGTAAGACAACGCCAACTTTCTAAAAGTTTTGTACAGAAACACGATCTGGCTGTAATATTTACGAAACTTTTTTTTAGAATCTAGGACAAGAAAAATAATTCATCTTGACCTGTGAATTTAATCATAAACCTTTCATTATCATTTCAACACATACAATATACTTTCAAAGTGTCATTAAAAGGAACCACTTAAACATTTAAAGAGTATATGATTTAACCCCACAGCCCTGGACAAGACTGCTCAATACTGAGCCGTGACACAAAATAGAAAAAAATATTCATTGTAATTGAAAAAACAAATGTGTGTGCTTTTTAAAAATATATATTTTATTTAAACATATTACAGTGTTACATGCACACATATCAATTTACAATGATAAAGGTTGGGTGCTATCCTGCCCCATATAGGACACGTGAAGAGTAATTGTCCTCACAACTAGAAGACTAGTACAATTTAGGCACTCAGTGACATAAATTAGAAATGTATACATTCAGAATACTTATTATTCATTTCTGAAGACCACATTGGACCTCTCCCCCCGGAACATCAGAGACATTTAGATTGCAATACAAATTATGGTTCAATCACTTCAATTATCCTCATTACCATCTGGTTCTCCAGTTTCCTTTCCAATCAGATACTGCTGATATGGCCTCAAAATCCTTTGTGCCAGCTCTGAGGGGATAAAAGCTCATTATAAATGTCTGACTGTGTATTACAGTACAATATGTCTTTGGACCAATCCTCAATAGTTGGAACTGGGCCTTTAGCCCAACATATTGCTACTCTGCATTTGGTAATTAGTAGGCCAATCGCAACCAAACATCTGACCTCCTTTTTTAGGTTTTTAGTGTAACCCAACAAGGCTAGCAGGGGGTCAAGTTTCAGCCAGAGGTCAGTGACTTCATTTAATTTAGGGAAAGCAGGTACTCATTTAATGACGATACAACCTGGTCGCACCTAGGTGAAAGTGACATAGCCATAATCATCCTATATTGTGTACCATTCTTCAATACAATAGTGCCAAATGCCACCTAGATCCTTGATAAGCAAACATATTAGTAACAACCAGTTGTCAATGAGGAGAATGGGAAAGACACCTTTGCCGCACATTTAAGATTACTAAACAAACCCCCCCCCCTCTTATTCCTCCCCGAAGTATCAAACATAACACAAATTATGGCAACATCAAGGTGTATTATAAACGAACACAATAAGGTATACTGCAGCAAGTATCAGGGAGTTCTTCAGTGCCAGAGTCAGGTGTAGTCAGGGATACAATAGGTACATACATCAAATTATTGAATATACAGTGGTCAGGGCAAAACAACTGGGTCGCCAACCATAGGGTCTTCATCCAAATCAGCATCTGGGGCTTTCAGCAAGACAACTAATGTTTCCCAAGCCCTTGCTGCTTCCAAAGATTTCTTGCTATTTGCTCGATTAGCAAGCTGTAATCTAATAGTGCCCTCACATTCCGCCCATTTAAGGAGATCAGCCTTCCATCTCTGAACACTTGAGCCCCTCTTAGATTTTCAATGTGCCGTAATGTCTCTTTCAGCTAAGAGAAGGCCCATGTCCAAAAACTTACTAGTAAACTTGTTCTTGGATGAATGAGGGAACCAGTGCAGCAGACAAAGGCCTATAGTGGGCTCTACTTCTCTCTCAGTAATGTTGCGCAGTACCGTAACCACCTCCTCCCAATAAGTTCCAAGCTGGGAGCAGTCCCACATCATGTGATGGAAATCGGCACCCTCTGTGTTGCAGCACGAGCACATTGCTGTATCCGTGCCAAAATATTTATTAATTTTTGCAAGGGTAAGGTACGCCCTGTGCAGTATAAAAAGTGCACCAGTTGGAAGCGGGCATTTCTAGAGCTTTTCCACAGCCGTAAACTAGCTCAGCCTATACTTTCTCGACAGTCCTCCTACCACTTCTGTCGCAGTGTCAGAAACGAAGTCAGTGCCTCATGCGTCATTCGCTTATATAGGCAGGTAACTGCCTTAAAGGTTCCCGTCGTTAATACTACGTACAGGCAGGCCATTGAGGTTTGTGGTTGGGTCAGCCCTTCTCTCCAATGCTTTTGGATGGCCACAATGAGGGCCGAGTAGAGCAGAAAGTCCCTGTGAGGCATGTCATACCTGTCCAGCAATGTACGGAAGGGAAGCAAGGTGTTGTCCTCATATAAGTCCTCTATGGTATACAGACCCTTCTCCTTCCAGTCGGTCAGCACGGTCCAGTTGTCCCCATGGGGTAGAGCAGTGCACATGGCCAAAGGGATCTCAGGGGCATAAGGATGTTCGATCTGTGCTCTCCTCTGACTCCTGTTCCAGCAAAGCTGAAACGTCCATAATTCGTTAGTGAGTGCCTTAAGCCGCAGCAGCAGTTGTAAAATAATTTGGGAGAGTACCTGCCCGGAGGCCTGCCAAACGTCCCATCTGCCCAGCCCTCGAAATTCCAATGCTACTGCTTGAATAAGCCACTGTAATTTGGTCCGTCAAGGAGTATGTCTCAAGGTCATGAACCGCCAGTCCGCCTTCAGTCTCATTAGTTTTTTAACCTGAGCAGTGGAATGCTTGTATAATAAAGCCGTCCAAGCTACAAAAGTATCCCCCAAGCCAAAACAGCACATGACGTGAAATAAATAAGGCCAATCTAGACTGTTAAATGTTTTCTCTATATCTACAGCTAAAATGGCAGTGGACTCTTTCCGGTAAGTGTCAGCTTCTAATATACGAAGCAGGCATCACACATTTATGGCTGTGTTCCTGGTCAGGATAAATCCCGCTTAATCCTTGTGTATTAAGTGGAACATGTGTGGGAGCAGTCGGGTTGCCAATATCCAACTTAAATCTTGTAATCAGCAGTGAGCATAGACAGAGGGCGATAGGTGGTCCTATCAGAAGGTGGTTTCCCTGGTTTCAGCAGTGGAATACTAATTGCTTTGCGAGTGGTGACAGGCAGTTGTCCTGCTCGCTTCACCTCATTATAAAGTATCACTAACTGAGGAGCCAGAAGATCAATGTAGGTCCAATAAAACTCAATCGGCAGGCCATCTGCCCCAGGAGTTTTTTTCAGCACCATATGTTTGATCGCTCCTCAAACTTCACCAATGGTTATATCTTGACCCTGCAGCTCCGCCTGTGCCCTATGTAGTTTTGGAAGATCAGCTGCAGCCAGAAACCCTACAAGGACCCGATCATTCAATGTCACCTTGCTCCGATAGAGATCCATATAATAAGCAAGGAACTGATCATTAATCCCCTGCTGGGTATAACAAATTTCCCCAGTTGGGTGACACAATTCTAATATGACCGTCCCTCGTCTAGCGGGGTTGGCTAACCCAGCCAACAACGCTCAAGATTTGTCACGCTCTGCATGAGCGTGCCCTAAGTATTTTTTATAATCAACACAGCCCAGTCTCTCAACCCGTGTGGTGACCACCTCCCTCGCCTCCAGCAAACCCTGCTGTCTATCAGGTTGCCCGGATCATTCCTGTTCCGCTTCGCGCAGGCGCTGATCCGCAGTCTACATTTCTTGTAATAGCGTCCTACGCACCCCCATCATGTTGGTAATGAAGTGACCCCATAGCACAGCCTTAAAAGCATCCCATTCTACAGCAGACGAGGATGCCGTGCCAGTATTCTCAAGAAAATATTGGGTAATGCCAGTACCCACCACTGTGCGAAAGGCCTGATCTTTTAACAGTTCTGCATTTAAGCGCCATGACAGAATTGTAGGACGCACATGGGCCCAATGTATCCGCAGGAGTAGCGGGTTATGATCTGAGAGTGTTCTGGTGAGGTTTTCACTATGTTTGACTGCTGCATTAATATCTGGGGAACAGAGTATCGCATCTAAACAAACATGGAGTTCATGCAGTGACGAAAACAAGGAATAATCACGAACTCCTGGGTGATGTGCCCTCCATGTATCAACTGAACCCCATCTATGCCGCCAATCCCTTCTAGACTTAGAAATCTTATGAATAGGTACATCAGGGAGAGGTGGATGAGACCTATCCAGGGATATATCAGGAATAGTCCCCGCCCATAAGCACAGACCCTGTCAAATGTGGCACCAGTTTCCCGGATAGCTAGGTAAAAGTGGTCGGCTGCTCTGTGTTGGGCACATAGATGTTACTCAGCACTACATCCCTGCCATTTAATCATCCTGCAACCATCACATATCTCCTCTCTGGGTCTGCTAGTTGTTGCGTGGGCTGGAAAGGTACCCCCGCCCTGACCCAAAAAAATACTCCCCATGCAAAGGCAGAATAAGTTGTATAGAAAATCTGACCCCGCCATCTACATTGCAGGGCGAGACCCTCATGCGTTTGCTAAAGGAAAGCAATTTGAACCCCTCTACGCACTAAGCACACATGTATCTTGTGACGGCAGACCATTGTATGCATGCCAAGTCTTTTAACAAAGGAGGGAGGGAGGGGGTAAGTGGATTCGATATCCCCTGGCAATTTACATAAACAAAGTAGAATCCCCTCTAGTGGTGGTAGTGGTCCCTACAGTGGTGGGGAGCACACAGTGTTTTGTAGAATACCCCTCACACACCAACAGGCCCCTTGGTGTCATGCTTCATCATCGGGGTCTTCGCACCCCTCTACGGGATGCGGCGTGCTGCGACTTATGACTACGTAGGAGCACTTGAAGTGAACTATGTGTTGGTGAGTGTGGGGGGGGGGTTTATTGTGTGAGTAGTGAAGTGGTGAGAGGTGAAAGTTAAAAAATACCTGGCTTGTAGGGTAAAAATAAAATGTATTAAGCCCTCGGCTGGTATTGTTAAAAGGGTGCAGGGTGAGGTTGTTACTGTATTTTAATGTACATCAACCTCAAAAAGTGCATCGACATGACATGTTTCGGAGTGTGTAAACTCCTTCTTCAGGACGAGGAAGTGCACAAACCTCCTGACCTTACTCACATGTAGTGTAGATGTTAAAGTGTTAGTTACAAAAACAAAATCTACAAAAAATTAGGTGTAATATTCCTAATTATGTTTTTATGATCCAGAGGTCTGTTGCGCCCAATTGGCGGTAATAGAACAAGACCTGTGAAGATAAAGCGCATAGTAAATCAAAACATCACATTAGGATATAGATTATCATCAGAAAATGTCTGTTCAAAAAATAGGATAATCTGTGACCTAGTGTGGTCTGGAACCCTGTAAGAAAAAGACAAGGACACACATGTAGACTAATACACACACATTTACAAATGGTAAGTCATAAGCTTCTCCTAAGTTGTTGTATTATAGGAGAAAGGTTGGTTTGTTCAGTGCTTACTTATTTAATAAGGCAGGGTGGCCTCATGAGCCCTGCGTGGTATTGGGGGTAGTCTTCCGGCTCAATGCGGCTACCTAGAGGACATAGGAAGCTAGAGTCAGGATTCGTAGTTTTTACTCGTAGGAAAAAATGGGGTAGGTTCCCTGCATAACAAACTCACGATTACAGCATGCTTAGATGGACTGTCATCCTCTCAACGCGGCTCCGACGGTATGCCGTGTGTTCGGAGGTTCGTACCTTATATACTACCCAGAGTGCCCTGAATTGTAGACTGATTGGAATCGGATAATTCCCATAGAAGGAGAGAAATCCCAATTGATTCTATGGTTGTGCGCGGAAGAGATGGGCGTTGTTGCTAGTGAAACGCGCATGCGCGCGGGAGTAGTGACAACACCGCCTCTCGGTGCAGAGAGGCGTTCAGCTCGCATGCGCCGAGAAGTAGCGTAGGACCCTGTGTGAGTTCAGCGCGCTAGTTGCATATCGCGCTGTGGACCTCTTTAATATATTAGAGTCGCGCTGGGGCCCTGCTCGTTTGTAAAACGAATATGATGTTCTGGTATGGGCCATAGTTTTATCGTTCAAAAACGTAGCAACAACTGCCTGGATGGGTTTATGAACCTATTTAGCATGCACAGGGTCACTAGATTACGAATGGGACATGGATAAAGAAGGTTATTGTTCAATCAGATATGCTGGGATAGAATGACAACCCCTGCATATATTCATCCATTACATACATGCTCCTCAACCGAGCCCAACTTTAGTTGATAAATAGGGGGTTATGAACAGGGTTTTTTGAGAAACTTATGAGCCCATAAGTCAACGTAGTTGGCCCCATGGGATAGAGTCATTGAGTCCGTTGGTGTTGGTGCCCAAACGGAAGACCCACCTCTGTTCCTTCTCAAATAGTCCCTCATCAGTGGGGAGCTGTTCAATTACAGTCCAGTGCAGTTCATTGACACAATGTTGTGCCTCCAAAAAATGTGCTGCCATTTTTGTGGTAGATTTTTTGCATCTCACGTTACTTTTATGTTAGTTTATTCTGGTTTTAACTGCCTGGGTGGTCATACCCACGTACCCAAGTTACAAGGGCAGGTGATTAGATAAACAACATTCTTGCTATTGCAATTGGTGAACACTCGTTGCTCCCATTTTGTGCCATTTCTGAAAGTTAAAGTGTTGCTTTTCTTAGTTAAGTGGCATCTATTGCAATTCCCGCATGGATGATGTCCCTACACTCCACGTAGCTGCGGTCTGGTAACTGTGTTCTGTGGTCTTGTGTGCACGAGAATGTCTTTGAGGTTCCTTCCTCTTCTGTGGGCAAAGAGAGGTTTTTCCAAGTTTAACGTACCACTCGTGAGTATGCGCCAGTGTTTGTTCACCAGTTTGGTTACCTGTTTGGAAAGAGTACTGTATGTGGTGACACACACTGGTCTGTTCAGAGTGTCGTCTTTTGGAATTTTGTCTTCCAGGAGTGACTCTCGATTATTATTACGAGCCCTTTTCATAGCCTTCTTTATTACCTTCTCGGGGTATTGTCTCTGTTTTAGTTTTACGCTTAGATCCTGGGCTTTAGATTTGTACCTTGCTACGTCGCTACAATTGCTGTGGTAAATTCTAATTACCCATGCTTAATTTATGCGGAAAAATCAATAAGGATAACTCAGATAAATAAGAGGCAAAATCCGTGATATTGAGGTTTACTCAAAAAGGGTTTTATTCCTTAAAAAGGAATTGGGTATTTGGCTCGAGCCAAGGTGGCATACCATTCCGTCACCACATAGGTTCGGGAAGGGACTGACAGACAACATTTTATTGACAGTTATTCATATATATAGTCAATGCATTACAGTAAAGGCATATGCAGAAGGCGTAACAGCTGAGAAGAGAGATAAAATGTTCATACGTAACTGAAAAGGCGTTGCAATAGGCGTGCATAAAGGCGTGTACTAAAAACGTCATTTTTCATGAGGTCACAAGTAGGTGGATCCATAAGAGAATCATGCAATGTCAGCAAAAATACATGGCAGAGATGCGCGCGCAGCAGTATGACGTGTGACTGACGTGTAACTGGAGGGTGAAGGGGACTTGACATTTAGCCCTACAAGTGCAGACATAAGTCTGGGATGTCAGACCAACCTAATCCCAAATCGTATCTGATATCTTATGTTTAAGGAACTGTAGTATCTGGAAGGGAAAGGTCTCTCGGACGGAGGCTATTCTATACTGGTTGTGAGTGCGTGTATAAGCGTCTTGTGTCTACGTGTCTACGTGTCTGCATGAGAGGTGAGGGGGCATGGGCCTACCATGGCAACGGAGTCTATGAATTACTTGCACGGAGACAGAAAGGCCGGGCCCATTGCTCCTGCAGCTGGGAGGATGTTTACTTGAACGACGAGACAGGAATGTATTTTCGAGGAGTGGAGCAGATAAATCGAAGGTTGAAGACAGTCTTGGCAGGCAGAAGGCTGGGTTAAGCGCCGTGAGCCGCGCAAGGAGTAAGGCAGGGGTCACTGGTACAGAGGCAGCCTGGGCTGAGGCCCTCAGAGTCAGAAGGCAGGAAAAAGAGGCTCGATGGCAGAATCAGGGCCTACTTCGCCAGAGCTGAAAAACGTGTAAAGCATACCACAAAAAGACGTTGGCATAGCATATTTAGAAACTGAATATTCAATCCGTTCATGGCGGATCTGAAAGAGGACATGTTAAAGATGGACGCAAATGTATTTGCGTCTTCATAGCTGGCACAGGAGGGAAATTACATGCACTTCAAGCTAGTACATGGAGACGATGGGGTACGCGTTAGGGAACACTATTTGACCAAAAATTATATTTCCTCATTCCCTCCTTGTTCCCTACGGACCCTTCATGATATATCGATTCTCATTAATTGATCAATCTGTTCACGTAACATCATTTGCTCTTCTTTCTTCTTTTCGCGTTTTTAATGGGAATTCGAATGCGGGATACATGATGTGGCACACAGGCCACAAATCGCCGGCCCACATTGTAGACACAGGCAACAACTGAATACTATGAGAAGGCCAATGCCTAGGAGGGATAGGATCTTCCATCCCCAAGCAGTTAACGTTGTCCAAAACCAACCGGACCAAGTCCAGGTGCCTGGATTCTGGTGTATTAAACTTGCAATTCTATGAAGACGTGTGATAGCTTTATATACAGTTGGCGCGTTATTTGGAATGAAAACACAGCAACTTGACCCGATGACCTTACAAGCTCCACCCCTATCTGCCAAGATGACGTCAATAACGAGACGATTTTGAAGAACAACAACCCGCATGGCGGACTGCTCCTCCGTTAGGTTACCTAGAGCTGAAGTAGTCTCATTCACTACTGCTTCGAGAGTTCTGGTTAATCTGCGGATCAGTTTACTATTAAAAACAGCACCTAGGTAGGGGAAGAAGCCTTTATTGAAATCTGTATATTGTTCCCATGCCGTTTCAGTATAATCGACAAGCGGGAGATCTCTTCGGAGTCTATGGTTTACTAGATTTGTATTTCTATGGTAGTCAGGAGGGGCTAGGAAAACAGGTGGCAAAAGGAATGCGATGTAACAGGTACCATCCCAATCTAGAGGTAAGCGGATATAAGCAGTATGGCCGCAAACAAAATAGGAATGACGTGAAGCTCTAAATGTAGATTTGCCATGATCACTGAAATCGACCACAGTAGTGCATTTACTATGACCTAAGTGTACGGAACCATTTTTACGGACACACAATTCGCCTGTGGTTGGTAATACTGTCATAGCGGGTAAAACTGGTGCAGCATCAGATTCGACAGTTAGAATCATGAAAGTAACTGTGTAATTACCTAATCCATACACTTCATTTTCTAGATCAGTTCCTGTCCCAACGGGACGTCCCTCCTTGTCAGGGTAGCAGGCTTTAAGCAAGACTAAGTTCAGGTTTCCCCAAACCCAGCTTCCTTCATGTACAGCAGTATCAGGATCTAGGAAATTAAGCAATTTAAACCATGCACCACAAGTACCATTGTGAGTGAACGGGTACGGAAAGAGGGGCAGAACTCCCTTGTTTTCTTGGTAGGGAGGGAGTCGGCCACATATCCAACAATTTGTAGCATTGGTAGTCTGATGGGAGTGATGTAACATACTAATGAAGGTGTTGTTGCGCAGCGCAAGTCTGTAGGATAATTCATGAGGGGGTAATTCACTAAAGGAATGTTCAGCAGTGACGTTATAAGCAGATTGTGCATGCTTGAATATAGGGTAATATATGTGCAATACAATACTAGCAGCAATAATCAGAAGACTTAAAAAAAACATAATCAGTAGCGTCACTATACAGTGACTACGAAGTGATTTACAATATGCACTCTTCTTGAGTTGTCTTTGTCTATCTCTCTCTCTATCTCGATCTAGGGGATACATGTCAGAAACTAATTTAACCGATTCACCTAGGGGAGGACTTAAACAATTAAACTGTCTGACTTGCTAGATCGTAATTTCAGTCTATATTCTTCAGAGGCGGTTTTTTCAACCAAAGGGAGTTTCGAATCAGTTTGTGTAGGAGGGCAGGGCTTAAAGTCCAAGTCCGAAGGGAGTCCGTGAAATTTCTTTACGTGGCTGGAATGCAGCCACCCCTTCCTGCCCTCTACTTTTATCGCTGTCCTGGTTGTTAGAAGAACCAATTTCGGGGTTTGCCAGCGGGGCTCCAACGGACTTCTCCGATCGAAGTTGCGCACGAAGACAAAGTCCCCCGGGACCACCTCGTGGGGTTTCACCTCGGTGTTGTCGGGAAAGGCTGCAGCTACCTGTGAACGACAAGATTGTAGTGCAGACATCAAGGAGGCAAGGTAATCTGTAAGCATAATACAGTCAACATCTGTAATTTTACGTGGAATAGGCGTCCCCCACATATTCGGTGGCCTACCAAAGACCACTTCATACGGGGATAGCCCAGTTCCAGAATGGGCCACCATCCTCATATAGAAGAGGGCAACCGGCAAAGCAACTATCCAGTCAACACCCTTCTCTCTACAGATCTTGGAAAGTCGGATTTTTAGAGTCTGATTATGGCGCTCCACGAGACCTGCTGCCTCGGGATGCCGGACACAGTGGAACTTCCACTGATAGCCTAACAGGAGTGTAATGTGTTTCACAAGCTCGGATGAGAATGGCTGACCGTTATCTGAGTACACGATACGGGGCAAACCATACCGTGGGAAGAATTCACGAACCAGCTGCTTGGCAGTGGTCGGAGCAGTATAATCTGGGACTGGGTATGCTTCTGTCCATCGGGAAAGAGCACATACAACTACGAGGACATATTTGAATCCTCGACAACGTTCCATCTGGATATAATCCATCTGGAGGATTTCAAAAGGGTGTTCGGGAGGCTGAAATCCACCTTGCTCTACGGGGATGCTTTTACCTGGATTAAACTGACCACAAATCATGCAAGTACGCACTTTCTGCTTGGCTGCTGCTCGTAAGTTATTATTGGACCATATGTGTTGAATACTGTCTAGCATTGCTTTCTCTCCTAGGTGTGCAGGACTATGTATCGTGTTAATGATAACCTGAACCATAGAGTCGGGGAGAAACCATGTAGATTTTCCCTTCGTCATCCATCCCTGGTCTGTTTGGATCCCTCCTAGTTCAGTCCACTTCTTAATTTCATCTGGCGTGGCATGTGTTTGTATGTCAATTACATCATGTGCGGGATCCCTGACTGTCATGCAGTGTATCGGTACTACTATTTGTGTCTGGTCAGTTACATGAGTTCGGTTCTGAGCAGTTTGCTTTGCTGTTCGGTCTGCCAGGTCGTTACCCTGGGAGATGGTATCGGTAACTTTTGTATGTGCCTTACATTTCATGATAGAGATTTCAGTGGGTAGATGTATTGCATCTAACAGAGCTTGAATGAGGGGACCATGTTGGATGTTGGCACCGTGAGAAGTTAAGTAACCTCTCTCTCGCCAGAGGACTCCAAAGTCGTGAACGACTCCGAATGCATAACGTGAATCAGTATATATATTGACTTTCTTATTCTTGGCTTGAATACATGCTTGTGTCAGAGCGATGAGCTCTGCTGCTTGAGCTGACAAGGTGTCGATACAATTGGTTTCAATAACATCGGTGTCTGTCGTGACTGCGTAGGCTGCCACTAATTCACCTGTCTTTGTTCTCATACATGAACCGTCCACATAAAGTGTCAGGTCTGGGTCTGATAATGGAACATCTGTCAAGTCTTGTCTGGGTTTTGTTGTAATAGTAATGACTTCAATACAATCATGTGCCAATGGATCTACTCCATTGAGTGGCAATAACGTGGCAGGATTTAATGTGCTGCAGCGTCTGATTTCTATGTGTGGTTGAAACAATGTCAGTTCGTAACCTGTCAATCTTGCTATGGTCAAGTGTTGGGTCTGAGTTCGATTTAAAAGGACTTCCACGGAATGTGGAACCTGTACTGTCAATGGATGTCCTAACACAATGGAATCACTCTGTCTGATTGCTAAAGCTGTTGCTGCAACTGATTTCAAACACGCCGGAAGGGCCTGGGCTACTGGGTCTAATGTGCTAGAAAAGTAAGCACACGGTTTGTGTGAACATGCTTGTTCCTGAGTGAGGACTGACAAGGCAGTACCTTCACGTTCTGTGACAAAAAGTGTAAAAGGTTTACTGTAACACGGTGTCGCTAAAACAGGTGCTTGACATAAAGCTTTCTTCAAGTCTTCAAAAGCTTGTGTATGTTCCTGAGTCCAAGGGAGGACAGTCGAAGTCGCTGCCTCCTGTGTTGTCAACTGAATGAGTGGTTTTGCTAGAAATGCATATTGGGGAATCCATTGTCTGCAGTATGAAGTGAGGCCTATGAAAGCCCGCACCTCCTTTTGTGTTCTGGGTGGTGACATGTTTACAATTAACTGAATGCGATCAGGAGTGAGCTGTCTCCCCACTTTGGACAGCAAGTGACCCAGGTACACAACTTGCTGAACACAGAATTGCAGCTTCGAAGGGGACACCTTGTGCCCCTTGTCAGCCAGGAAGTTCAAAACAGTCAGTGAGGCATGTTCACATTCGGGTTCGCTTCGAGCGGTGATCAGCAGATCATCGACATATTGAAGCAGGGCAGTGCTAACTGGCATGTGGATACTGTCGAGTTGTTTTTTCAATGCTTGACTATAAATGCTGGGGCTTTCTGTGAATCCTTGAGGTGCACGGGCAAATTTGAAAGATCGTCCATTTAAACTGAATCCGAACAAGTATTGGCTTTCCGGATCGATCGGGACACTGAAGAAGGCGTTCTTGAGGTCAATTACAGTGAAGAACGTCGCTTCTGAATCAATAGCTGTCAGTAATGAGGAGATATCTGGGACCACAGGATACTGTGGTACAATGCATTTATTCAATTCGCGCAGATCAATAACTAATCGATAAACGGGTGGTGCATTTGGGTCAGTACGTTTAAGAACTGGAATAATAGGAGAATTACATACATTGGAGTCAGTTTCCACAACCACTCCTTGTGCAATGAGCTCGTCAATGATTCTCAGTAAAGCCACTACAGCATCTGGGGGTAACTTGTATTGTCGAATACGTGGTAATATCACTCCTGCTTTGAGTGTGACTCGATATGGTGTAATGCGCATACAACCTACATCAGTGGGGCCTTGCGCCCACAAGTGTGCAGGGACATCCTGTAACCTGCGATCCATGTCTCTCAATACATAATGGCCTTTGAAATCTCGCAAAAACAATCGTACTCCTTCCGGAGAACAGCATATAATAGCTCCTAGAGCTTTCAATGTCTTTATGCCTAACAGGTTTTCTGGGCATGATTTCGTAAGCAATAAATCTGTAGTCCGTGTCAAAGGACCAACTGCAAAAGGAAGGGGTTGTGATACTTCATTAATAATGGGTTTTCCTGAAAATCCAAGGGACACGTTCTGTGAGCCTGAGAGGGGCGCCCCTGGTACTTCATTGTGACTTATCGTGGTTCTGCTTGCCCCTGTATCAATGAGAAACTTTCTGTCTTTTCCTAATACTTGACTGTGTACATAAGGACCCCTTTGATCTACAGGAACCTCTATAAGAGGCAAGCGGAACTCCCTCTCTAGGCTGTTTCATGTGTATCGTTGATAATCGGGGTAATCATTTTGTGCATACTGATACATCTGCTGTGTCGTGTTTTGTGTTGCGGTGATAGGCTGTTGTTGGGGTATCGCTACGGTCTGTGATGAAGCTGGCATAGGCGGAATATGTTGTATATTCTGTGGTACTTGTTGTTGAACCTGATCTTGTCTAGGTGGACGCGGTCTCTCCTTGGTCTTACCCGTGGAGATATTGTGTTTCAGAACTGCACAATCATTTATATAATGACCTGGCTGTTTACAATAGTTACATACCCCTTTAACAGGAGCCGTTGAATTACTGGGCTGGGTCGCACCCTTTTTGTGACCGTCAGCTGGAACTGACTGAGCAACTAACATTTTCATTTTTGTATCTTTCATACGTCTTTGTTCGTGTTCTTGTTCTTCTCTAAGTCTATTCTGATGGTACTGTAACATTTGTAACATTTGTGAAGGAGTATTAGCTTGCCAAGTGCTTTCTACTTTCAGTACTCTGTTCTTAACCTGGGGCAGGGAATTCTCGACTAATTTCGTTACAAAAAGATGTGGATATGACTCGCTACTTGCTTTCAGACTGCTATTAATACCAAAGCATTTCTCAAATCGGGTGTAGAAATCACTAGTGTCTTCATCGGGTTTCTGTTTGCAGGCTGAGATTGCACCCCAATCTTCCTTTTTCGTACTCAATAAACGTGGCAATACTTGTACTAACAACCCTGGTAACGCCTTGACTTTGTCTCCAAGCCCTAGGCCTGGAACTCGAGTATTTTCTTCATCTTCTAATGCAGCCCAATCAATCTTTGTGTCTCCCACCTCCCACTCTTTTTCTTTGAGTTTCTCGTATATACCTGGAGGCAGTAATACTTTCAATATTTTCATAAGGTCTGGAAAAGTGTAATCACCCATTAATAACATATCCTTTATTTCACGGTGAAAACCTGCGGGATCTTTGTCATGACTAGGTACTAATTTCTTCATCTCCAATAATTCCATTTTAGTTATGGGTGTGTACACAAACACGCGTCTAAGCGTATTGTCTGCGTTCTGTACTGGGTGCACTTCTCGCAACGGATTCTGTCTGTCCATGTAATACATTTTTCTTTCCATGACATGTGTTGGGTTGATCTGTGGACATAAGAAGGTACTATACTTGTGACGATGTTCTAGAATTACTTTAATTAGATCAGTACCTAGACCACTCCATCTGTTCATGAGCAGTTCTATTAATATATCAGGAAGAGGGCCTGGATCGGAATGTTGGCTTCTATACAATAAGAGCAGGTGTTGTATCATGTATATACCAGCTAAACGCTGTTCACTTGGTGTCAGGTTCAAAAACGTATGTGCTAACGCATCATCACCATATTTCTCAGAATTGTCAGCCCATTGCACGGCTGACCTAGCTAATTCTTGTTCGTCCATAGAATCGAGTACATGGTACCCCATTCGTTCTTGAAGTACTTTATCAGTGGCCTGGAATAAGTGTTCGGGCGTTTTCGGATTACACATGGCTTCCTGAAAAATCCTTTTACTTTCTGGACGCACTGGGCGCATTGAATTATTGAACGGTCTTCCTTTACCTACATAAGCTATCATTTCTCTAGCTGGTGACTGAGTGTGTTCTGGTGTCTCTGCTTGATCGTCCTCCTCCTCCTCCGAGGATTCATGTTTGTCTGAATCTACTTCCGGTAGTGGCTGTCTTTTCTCATGCATTTTATTTATTGCAGTTCTGATTCTTCGGTACATATTATCTACACAGGCCTCTTTATCGTGCTGCCCATCTGCTATATTCTGGCCCCACCTGTGAAGTGCTTTTACGTCATCCGGGTTCATACCCGGCCTATCCACTTCTCTTATGAAACAGTTTATAAGAAACCGTAATATCTTGGCTTTAGTATCCACTTTCTGGAAGGCCCTACTCCTGTCTGGACAAACCGATATATTCGATCTAGATGATCTATCATTCCAGGTAGTGTTAATAAGAAGTTCGTGACTCTCCGCAATCGTACTGATGCGAGCAACATTCTTTCATCATTCTTTTTACCAGGTACTGGATCATATCTACAGTCTGCAAGACGATCTCCATAGATGGTAATATCGCCTGTTCTAGGTGTACGTTGTTGTGCTTGTTCTCTAAAAGTCATCCGATGGGTGGGTGGCGGGTTCTGGAAACCTACCGCTCCTCCGGACGCGCCACCTGAGGCGCCGGCTCCGAAGGGGTTATTTGGGGCCATATCAAGGGGTGCAGGTACAGGAAGAGGTGGAAGGAGGATTGGAAGACCAGGAGGAACAGCGGGAGGAGGAGTAGCTTGTCGGGGAGGTAGGGGCTGACCATCTTGGCCGCCAGGCGGAGGTGTGCGTGGCGGTACGGTATTAACATATGCAGGAGCTACATCGTCTAGATAGGAAGAAAGGAAAACGTCCTTTGCTGTTTTCTGGTGCTTTTTAGTCGGGAGCAGTGGGGGTGGTAGGTTTTTCGGGACTTCCGGGGTGGCCTTAGGCAAACCCTCAGTCAAGAGGGGGTACATGCCATTCATGAGTGTGTTTCGCTGTCTGTCTACTTGTTCTAATTTTACTCGGATACCTTCCTCAACTAATACGTTTTCTCGGGTCTTTTCAGGCTCCTCCTTATTTTTCTCTTCTAGTCTGTGTGCTTTTTCTGTGCGCCTATGCGATTCTTTACGCCATAGCTCAATGGCATCTTTCTGTGACTGTCTGGCTTTCTTTTTCCATAATGCTTCTTCTACTCTCATGATGCAATCTGCATCCCATGTCCCAGCAGCGGGCCATCTCTGATTCTCTGATAGGTCTTTAGTGTAATCCACCCATAAGTCGAGAAATAAAACGGCATCTAGGCCATGCTTGTGGTACATGAAGTACCCTGGAGTGTCCCTAGGTGGAATGGGGACGGCTTCTTCTAGTACCCCTTTTCTAGTTTTTATTTGTCTTAATTTGGAGAATAACGGCATTCTGAAATCTGGCTACTTGGTTCCTACTCAGATCTGAACACACTGAACATGAACACAATAATCACAATAAAGAAGATCGAACATTCACTCATACCACGACATTTGAATGACACATTAAAACACATTAAAAACGAACCACTATAATTATAATAAAACCTACTAACAGAGCAACACTGGATGTACCGCTAAACGGTACAGATACACCGTAAACAGTACAAACTATATATACTGCTAAACAGTACAGATACACTGCTAAACAGTGCAGACCAGGCTTGTGTACCCAAGCCCGTCTCGACCGGCACAAACTAATGTGCACGTCTAGATGCGTCCCTAGCAACGGTACTCACCGGGAAGCACGGAAACAGAAGGCCTCGGAAACCCTGGACTGGACTGGACTCGGACTGGATTCGGACTCGACTCGTGACGCAGATACTTCGGAACTTCGGAACCTGGTGGGCCTCCGTATACCTCGGATCTTGCTCTCTCAGCTAGGCTCTGGTCGGGATCCTCCGCACTCCTCACCGCCTCGTCTGGGTGTCGATCGCAGCCTCAGTCACCTCCATTGGCCTGAGGGAGATACAGGAAATCCTGCGGGTACGCGTAGTTGTCCGTCCGGCTGTGGCAGGGGGCCAGGCCTGCAACGCACCGCCGGCGCGTGAGATGGGGGAGGAGTCCCTATTCGGGCGCCAGTTCTGTGGTAAATTCTAATTACCCATGCTTAATTTATGCGGAAAAATCAATAAGGATAACTCAGATAAATAAGAGGCAAAATCCGTGATATTGAGGTTTACTCAAAAAGGGTTTTATTCCTTAAAAAGGAATTGGGTATTTGGCTCGAGCCAAGGTGGCATACCATTCCGTCACCACATAGGTTCGGGAAGGGACTGACAGACAACATTTTATTGACAGTTATTCATATATATAGTCAATGCATTACAGTAAAGGCATATGCAGAAGGCGTAACAGCTGAGAAGAGAGATAAAATGTTCATACGTAACTGAAAAGGCGTTGCAATAGGCGTGCATAAAGGCGTGTACTAAAAACGTCATTTTTCATGAGGTCACAAGTAGGTGGATCCATAAGAGAATCATGCAATGTCAGCAAAAATACATGGCAGAGATGCGCGCGCAGCAGTATGACGTGTGACTGACGTGTAACTGGAGGGTGAAGGGGACTTGACATTTAGCCCTACAAGTGCAGACATAAGTCTGGGATGTCAGACCAACCTAATCCCAAATCGTATCTGATATCTTATGTTTAAGGAACTGTAGTATCTGGAAGGGAAAGGTCTCTCGGACAGAGGCTATTCTATACTGGTTGTGAGTGCGTGTATAAGCGTCTTGTGTCTACGTGTCTACGTGTCTGCATGAGAGGTGAGGGGGCATGGGCCTACCATGGCAACGGAGTCTATGAATTACTTGCACGGAGACAGAAAGGCCGGGCCCATTGCTCCTGCAGCTGGGAGGATGTTTACTTGAACGACGAGACAGGAATGTATTTTCGAGGAGTGGAGCAGATAAATCGAAGGTTGAAGACAGTCTTGGCAGGCAGAAGGCTGGGTTAAGCGCCGTGAGCCGCGCAAGGAGTAAGGCAGGGGTCACTGGTACAGAGGCAGCCTGGGCTGAGGCCCTCAGAGTCAGAAGGCAGGAAAAAGAGGCTCGATGGCAGAATCAGGGCCTACTTCGCCAGAGCTGAAAAACGTGTAAAGCATACCACAAAAAGACGTTGGCATAGCATATTTAGAAACTGAATATTCAATCCGTTCATGGCGGATCTGAAAGAGGACATGTTAAAGATGGACGCAAATGTATTTGCGTCTTCATAGCTGGCACAGGAGGGAAATTACATGCACTTCAAGCTAGTACATGGAGACGATGGGGTACGCGTTAGGGAACACTATTTGACCAAAAATTATATTTCCTCATTGCGGCGTAGGCTGAGGAACTGTCCGTATGGTAGGTTCTGTCTCAAATGGCGTGGGTGAAAACAGTCAAAACATAGTAGACAGTTCCTCGCCGTCGGTTTGAAATGAGTTTCATTTTTTAAGGAACTAGACTCATGATAGATATTCAGATCTAAGAACACCATTGACTCATTTGACATTGAATGAGTGAATTTTAAGAAGGCATTTTGGGTGTTTAGCCATGTCATGAAATCCAATACTGATTGTCCCTCTCCAGATTATCAGATTCGTTAGTTCATCCCAGTCCGCCATAGAGGGGCCCGGGTCACTGTTACTTAATCCCTCAAAGGAATTGACTTCCGCTACAGCTGTGGGAGCCCCTCCCTTGGACACACATAAGTGGACGAAACACACATTACATCCAAACACCTCATTTCGTACAACAACAGAATGGAGGACGAACATGGACTCACCTTCGGGGAGGATGATGTCGATAGGATCCTTGCGGAAGTCAATCCCTTTGAGGGATTAAGTAACAGTGACCCTGGCCCCTCTGTGGCAGACTGGGATGAACTAACGAATCTGAGAAAAATCCAGATTAGGGCTGCATTACATGGCCTCCTCATGAGAGAATATTTAAGGAACAAGATAGCCCCACAAGGCCTAATGGTACAAAACGAACCATTTATCTTTCAAGACGATCTTGTTTTTAAAAAAGCCTGGTCTCTGATCTCATGGCATTGTACCAGAGATTGGCTGGTACTAATAGTACAAACAGCCACAAGAATTTCACAGGAACTTAAGGTAGAGATCCAGAAACTAGAGGTACAAATCAAGGCTTTTATTTCACCTGCAGCCTTGAAGAAAGGTCTGGAAGAACTTAACCAACAAATGACAGATTTTGAAACAACACTTAAGACAAACAAGTTTAATAAACTCAAGAAAGATAAGGATCGGTTCACTGCAGAGAGGGCATACCCTTATACTAAAGCAGACTATGTGGCGAAGGGTAATACAAGTGATACTGATAGTGTGAACTCAGATGGCAGCACTAATTCAGGTGGTTTCCAACAAAGAAGGCAACAAAGAGGAGGTTACCGACAAAAGAGAACCCAATACCCACGCCAAAGAGGCTGGGGAGGTTTTCAAGGACCTCCACAATTTAACCCCTACCAAGGACAATTCCAAGTACCATACCAATACGGTCCACCACCGATGGGACCGTTGTACCCACAATGGGGACCAAAACCAACACCCGCACCCCAAACCGCGCAGCCTTTTTTAGCATGGGGCCAGGGACCCCGCAGAGGCAGGAACAAGAAGGGCAACAACGTCACTTGGCAAACAAAGGACGTGGCAGACCTGAGGGTCCACACCAGGAGCATGACAGTGAATCAAGCCTCCACAAGCAAGAGGGGAACTTAGTCATCAATATATCCCCCTGTCCCTTGACTGATCTACAGAATCAGGTACTTAATAAAGGACTTGGATACGTCCCTACTAACAAACCTGACCCTTTTCGCTTACACAAAGAAATTCAAGACTTTGTGAGAACTATCAAACTGAAAGCGTTCTTTAATAATAAAGAACCCACTCCTGACACTTCGGACACGGGTCTAAAACCAAAATCGACCTTCACACCATCCGATAACCAACTCCCTGTCGAAGTTCTAGCTTTTGAAAAAGCTATCATGCTGGAACTCGGTCATTTGGAGACCAATCAGAACGTTTTCCAGAATTTGAGGAGGTTAGAAAATGAGGCAATAAGAGAATTTTCCCAGAACAAGAAACCATCCATAAAACCAGCCGACAAAGGCGGGGCAGTGGGTATTCAAACCACCACCGCCTATGACCAAGAGTGCAGAAGACTCTTATCAAATGAGAGGAACTATCGGGTCTTACCAAATGACCCTACTGAATCTCTACGCACACAGATAGGGGCAATGACTGAGGAGGCGCTAGCCCATGACTGGCTTACCAAGAAGGAAGCAGATTTCTTGACACAAAAAAACCCTCGTACACCATACTTTTATAGTATACCAAAGGTACACAAAAGTCTCACCAACCCACCAGGCCGTCCCATCGTATCTGGGATTTCATCAATACTAGAGCCTTTGTCTAAATTCGCTGATGCCTTTCTAAGACCTTTGGTACAAGCGACAGACACATACCTGAGAGACACTAAAGCTGTACAACAGTTACTACAAGATCTCCCATTTGACCAAAACTCACAAATGCTGTTGAGTCTAGATCTAGAGAGCCTCTACACCAGCCTCCCCCATGACGAAACCCTCCTCATCATTGAGGAGGTACTACATTCAAAACCATGGAAATATCAAACCCCACGAGGAGTTGTGATGGAGTGCATTTCAACAGCACTTACCAAAAACTTTTTTGAATACGAAGGCACCTTATATTTACAACAGCATGGAACCAGCATGGGGAGCACTTTCGCGCCGAGCCTGGCGGGATTGTATGTGCACCACCTGGAGACCACTAAGATCCTCCATCCCAACAATCCTTTCAGGGGCAGAATACGCACCTGGAAACGTTACATAGATGACGTCCTAGTCATCTGGGATGGAAACGGACAATCAGTGTTGGATTTCATGACATGGCTAAACACCCAAAATGCCTTCTTAAAATTCACTCATTCAATGTCAAATGAGTCAATGGTGTTCCTAGACCTGAATATCTATCATGAGTCTGGTTCCTTAAAAACTGAAACTCATTTCAAACCGACGGCGAGGAACTGTCTACTACGTTTTGACAGTTTTCACCCACGCCATTTGAGAGAGAACCTACCATAAGGACAGTTCCTCCGCCTACTCCGCAATTGTAGCGACGTAGCAAGGTACAAATCCCAAGCCCAGGATCTAAGCGTAAAACTAAAACAGAGACAATACCCCGAGAAGGTTATAAAGAAGGCTATGAAGAGGGCTCGTACTAATAATCGAGAGTCACTCCTGGAAGACAAAATTCCAAAAGACGACACTCTGAACAGACCAGTGTGTGTCACCACATACAGTACTCTTTCCAACCAGGTAACCAAACTGGTGAACAAACACTGGCGCATACTCACGAGTGGTACGTTAAACTTGGAAAAACCTCTCTTTGCCCACAGAAGAGGAAGGAACCTCAAAGACATTCTCGTGCACACAAGACCACAAAACACAGTTACCAGACCACATCTACGTGGAGTGCAGGGACATCACCCATGCGGGAATTGCACTCGTTGCCACTTATCTAAGAAAAGCAACACTTTAACCTTCAAAAATGGCACAAAATGGGAGCAACAAGTGTTAACCAATTGCAATAGCAAGAATGTCGTTTATCTAATCACCTGCCCTTGTAACTTGGAATACGTGGGTATGACCACCCGCGCAGTTAAAACCAGAATAAATGAACAAAAAAGTAAAGTGAGATGCAAAAACTCTACCACAAAAATGACAGCACATTTTTTGGAGGCACAACATTGTGTCAATAAACTGCACTGGACTGTAATTGAACAGCTCGCACTGATGTGGGACTATTTGAGAAGGAACAGAGGTGGGTCTTCCGTTTGGGCACTGACACCAACGGACTCAATGACTCTATCCCATGGGGCCAACTATGTTGACTTATGGGCTCATAAGTTTCTCAAAAAACCAAGTTCATAACCCCCTATTTATACACTAAAGTTGAGGCTTTGTTTGAGGAGCATGTATGTAATGGATGGATATATGCAGGGGCTGTCATTCTATCCCAGCATATCTGATTGAACAATAACCTTCTTTATCCATGTCCCATTCGTAATCTAGTGACCCTGTGCATGCTAAATAGGTCCATAAACCCATCCAGGCAGTTTTTGCTAAGTTTTTGAACGATAAAACGATGGCCCATACCAGAACATCATCTTCGTTTTACAAATGTGCAGGGCCCCAGCGCGACTCTAATTAATTAAAGAGGTCCACAGCGCGATATGCAACTAGCGTGCTGAACTCACACAGGGTCCTACGCTACTCCTGCGTGCATGCGCGTTTCACTAGCAACAACGCCCATCTCTTCCGCGCACAACCGGAGAATCAATTGGGGTTTCTCTCCTTCTATGGGCATTATCCGATTCCAATCAGGCTACAATTCAGGGCACTCTGGGTAGTATATAAGGTACGAACCTCCGAACACACGGCATACCGTCGGAGCCGCGTTGAGGGGATGACAGTCCATCTAAGCATGCTGTAACCGTGAGTTTGTTATGCAGGGAACCTACCCCATTTTTTCCTACGAGTAAAAACTACGAATCCTGACTCTAGCTTCCTATGTCCTCTAGGTAGCCGCATTGAGCCGGAAGACTACCCCCAATACCACGCAGGGCTCATGAGGCCACCCTGCCTTATTAAATAAGTAAGCACTGAACAAACCAACCTTTCTCCTATAATACAACAACTTAGGAGAAGCTTATGACTTACCATTTGTAAATGTGTGTGTATTAGTCTACATGTGTGTCCTTGTCTTTTTCTTACAGGGTTCCAGACCACACTAGGTCACAGATTACCCTATTTTTTGAACAGACATTTTCTGTTGATAATCTATATCCTAATGTGATGTTTTGATTTACTATGCGCTTTATCTTCACAGGTCTTGTTCCATTACCGCCAATTGGGCGCAACAGACCTCTGGATCATAAAAACATAATTAGGAACATTACACCTAATTTTTTGTAGATTTTATTTGTGTAACTAACACTTTAACATCTACACTACATGTGAGTATGGTGAGGAGGTTTGTGCACTCCCTCGTCCTGAAGAAGGAGTTTCTACACTCTGAAACATGTCATGTCGACGCACTTTTTGAGGTTGATGTACATTAAAATACAGTAACAACCTCACCCTGCACCCTTTTAACTATACCAGCCGAGGGCTTAATAAATTTTATTTTTACCCTACGAGTCTGGTATTTTTTTAACTTTTACCTCTCACGACTTCACTACTCACACAATAAACCCCCCCACTCATCAACACATAGTTCACTTCAAGTGCTCCTACGTCGTCGTAAGTTGCAGCACGCCGCATCCCATAGAGGGGTGCCAAGACCCCGATGATGAAGCATGACACCAAGGGGCCTTTTGGTGTGTGAGGGGTATTCTACACAACACTGTGTGCTCATTGTATACATGCCCCTGACATTCCATGATATGCATTTTAATTCAAGTAACAAACCCATGATAGAGCTGTGCACAATACCCTAAAAATCTTCTTAAAGTGACATGCTGAGGCCTCAAAAGCATCCTGTTACAAAACAGAAAAAAACAAACTTCCCCTCCCCAGAACCGGCACTAAAACGCTAGTCCCCCTCCAAACTAAATAAACACTCGGTATCTTCTAGTAACTGCAGAGGATCAAGGGGGAAAGCGGCTGTGAGTTAGCGTTGCCTTGTAACGTAAGCAATATTCAAATCAGCGCCTATGCCTCTAGCAACACACATTGCTCATATCCGGGGGTGCATACCAATGAACTTAGAGATCCCCCCTCACCATCCTATCAGCACAACAGTGCAAAAAAAGACAATGCAGCACCGGTAAGCCCGGGAAAAGAATAAGCGGCAAACAAGAGGGAAGAGAAAGAGCTAGGCAGAGCTAGTAAAAGGCAGTAGAGCAGTCAAATAATATCATCAGCTGTGCCTGGAGTAACATGGGGTAACTTAACACTGTCATCTTGGGACACATCCAAGGCCGAGCCGTCAGACGCCTTCTCTGACCCAGTTTCTGCTCCGGATGGCATTTTATCATCCTGCAATAATTTAGATACCACCAGCAGTGCATCATTCATCTCCCTCTCCGTCTGGAAGGCACTAGGTGTTCACATGGGGTTGCAACGATGCCTTGTCCATCGAGTTCTTTGTGGGAGTTCCTCCCCAGGGGGAGGTGTGTGTCTCTACTCTGTCGGTCTGTGGCCAGTTTTGTTGGATACAATCCAGTCCCAAACCTCCTTGGGATCATCACAAAAGTGTATCTTGCCATCTTGGACAATCCGCAGTCGAGCTGGGAACAGCAAGGGGTACTGGAGCTCTTCATCACGCAAGGCCCTCTTGACCGCTAAAAAGGATGTGCGGCAGCGTTGGACCTCCAACGTATGGTCAGGGAAGATCGACACTCTGCCCCCGTTCAGTCTCCGAAGCAATGCAGGTAACCACAGTGATCAAGCTAGCCTCCTCCGCATATGCATTTAAGTACTGGAGAACCTGATACATAAATTTTATTTGAGACACATGGCTGTGCCCAACATTTGAGGAAAATATTGAAATCGTCCTGCTCAAGTTTAATTCTTTCCAGCAAAGTTTGTTGTCAAAAAATGTGTGCAACATTTCAGGTTTATACAGAAAATACTTTTGCAGTAAGCTTCATTGTCAAAAGACTTTAATTTTCACAGAAGCTGAGGCGAAGTCAAATTTTAAAGCTGCTCATTTAAAGTATAATTGAAATAATTTCATAACAACATGTAAGATCAGGGGACATCAGGCACTTGCTCAAGTGAAGTTGCAGGATTTAAGGAGTTTTGAAATAAAAGGAGGCAGAAGTCTATCATCTAATAAACTGTATATATATTGCTGTCCCACATATCCCAGCCAGTCAGGGCTCTGAGGAGAACCCTAAAATCATATGAAGTTTGAAACACACTCACAGATATCTTTGGGGAGTGCCTTTAAATCGTATCATCTGGCCAGTGGGCAATCTCAATGAACTTTTACTGATCCCGCAAAAACCAATCAGCTTTGGAACCCCCAAGAGACATTAGTAAACAGAGGTCCAAAAGAAGGAAATTGACAGTGATAGTTACCTCTGTAATTGTCAAAATGTATTGACTATCATTTTTAATGCACTAATATGTTTCTTTAAAGCACACACATTTGTTTTTTCAAGTATAATCATTATTAGAACCCCTGAGGCTACCTTTTGGTACAAAAATACTGCACATTCACTAGGGAAGGGGAGGAGACGCTTCTAACAGACACTGACACAAAGGTCCCTGCACGCTGAGGCTTCAACACGTAGTGGTCTGACATCCCTTGCGGGGTATCCAACTCATTACCAAGATGGGGTCCTTCACGCACTCCCATCAGGTAATGGGGTTGGCTCTTTACTATAGGATTCTTGGCTTACCCTCATACATGCTAGGTACATTGAGGTACACTTAGGTAGGGCACACATAGTAGGAGTATGCTAAGATTACTGTTCATATATGTGTGCCTGCATATATTGACTGCTTAGCACCATGGTTGAAATGTATCTACTGTTTACTCTGTTGTTGCTTGTAATCTTTTACATTTGCTTCTGTCTATTGGTTGTCACAGCAAACATATATTATTCCAGAATGGCGCTGATTCAATAAATACCAGTGTTTATTCTGTGTATCTCTCTGAGAATAAGTGAGCACAATTGACTGAGCGGAAAGTACTGTACTGTTTCCACAATCCCTCGAGGGTCAAGGGTTGTCGTGTTTAATGGCTGCCAGAAATGATGTGCTCCTTGGTAGCTTTCGGGGCCCAGTAGTGGCGCTGCGAGCTAGCGTGTCTATAGGATGACATATCCTGTGGGGGTTTCAAGAATCAGTCTACCAAATCCTTAATTTATGTTGTCCAACAAACGCACAGATTCAATGTATTTTTAGAAACTATATGTCAGTAAAACTCAACAGTACGTCTGACCTTTGAAATATACTTCACCCTGACCATGGGGCTTCCTAGGGGCTACCTAAGGGGTGACATATGTAATAAAAGGGAAGGTTAGGACCTGGCAGGTAGGTGAACTTACCAGACCGAAATAGTAGTTTAAAACTGCACACACATGCTCTGCAGTGGTAGGCCTGATACATGTTTCAAGGGCTACTCATGTGGGTGGCACAATCAGTGCTGCAAGCCCACTAGTAGCATTTGATATGCAGGCCCTGGGCACATGTAGTGCGCTGTACTAGTGACATACTAATGAATCAAATATACTAATCCTGGAGAAACCAAACACCATTACATTATAGACACAAAGCACATGCACTTTGGCCCTGGTCAGCAGTGAAAAAGTGTCCAGAGTCCTAAACCCAGCTAAAACGAAGTTCAACACACTGTAAAATAGGAGGTTAATATGCAAAAAGTAACGAGAAACCAAGCCAAACTATGCCAGGTCCAACAGGTGCCATGGTTACAAACTGGGGCTGTGGCTTGCGCGTAGAGAGCTCTGAAAAGGGAAAGCAAGAGGAATGGGAAAAGCTTGACTGGCTAGGATTTTCTTATGTGGGGAAGAACTTTCAAATTGTGTGGGTGTTTATGCCATGTACCATTGTTGCCAGCTATGTCCGTGCCTCTACAGAGTCCACCCTCAGACTCCGACAATCACTGTCCGTTCTCGACAACTGCTTAAGTAACTAGAGGCGCCACTTCTGTCTGGTCGGTAAACGTCTTGGGGAAACAGAAATGAAAGCCCTCTGCCTTCCTGCACCTCTTTTTTATGCTGGGAAATATCACCTGGGGCTTGAACGAGCTGGGACAGAAGCAGGTGTTGCTCTTCATGAGGCTGCTGCTGTGTCACGCTGAGTGTGGGAACATTTTCACCATGCATGGTGTCTGATCCTTGGTTCCTCATTTTGGGGGAAGGCCACGGAGAAGCCAAATGTTTGAAACTTCTGCACCACCACAACTTTACTGATCAAGGACAGCTTCTGCACAAGCGACCAGAGTGGACATAAGGAATGGCAGCCAGAGATGGACACTCTTGTTCACTACTCCAAGAGTGTCATATGTCATAAAACTTTAATGCTCTACATCCCCATAATATTTGTTTGAAAGATGAGTTTAGAAGACTAGCTAAACTGAGTTTTAGGCCTGATGCCTGTCATTTGCCTTTCTTCTGGTAGTTGTGCCTATAATGCTCTGTCCTTGACCAGAGAGTATCAACCTACATAATTGCGAAAACACAATTGTCTAGTATTACTTCCATCAAGAAGGCGAGTACCAAGTTGGTGCTCAGACCACCAGACTCAGCATAAAGTGCCAACAGTAGCAGTGTGGCAAACCAAGGCAGGATTAGTCTACAATGCACAAATAGGTATTGCTGTTTGACTTTGTACTGTTAAACATACAACTACTTTTTTAAAGTTTCAAAATGTTGACTTTTAGCACTGTTTGCCTATGGAACATCTGCGTCCTGTGGATCTGAATACTCACAAGGAGACTTGCAGTTTTTGTTAACAACCCCAGTTTCTTTCTAAATAGTAGCTGTGGTGTAAAAGGATCGCACATCTACTAACAGTACGGGTACATCTGTCCTGAACAAAAAGAAGGTCCAAATTGAGACAAAATACTATTTAAAGGTGCTCATAACAGTGTGGCACACCCTGCCACTTTTCAGGTGTAAATTAAGATTGGACAAACCCAAACCAGGCCCATAAACGATATATAACACTGGAGCACTCTAAAGTTCTGATGTCTGTTGACACCGTTCTATCAAAGAGGTAGTCCATATAGTTGTAATTGAATTCCTTGTATTTTCATCCCTTTAACTGTTCACGACACTCTTGAAAACACACCTGGCTGCGTTGATAATACTTTGACAACTGACAACAGAGCTTTATAATGCTGCAGTGTTATATATCGTTTTCTTTATAACTTCCTTAATGGAAGAGTGTATTAATCCCATGCCTTCTCATGTATTTTTGAGTTTTGTCTCGTTGAGCGGACATTAGAACGATGTTAGCAGTTTCTTTAGTTTAGTATAAATAGACCACATGGTGATTTCCCACACCCCGCTTAAAGATGCTTTCGCTCTTCGTTTCTCGCCAGTCTGCACTGCGCAACGTGGTGATCTCAGCAGCGACCATAACCTGGCTTGCTTTGCCTTGCAAGGGTGCTCCCGCCCTTCAAGGTGTATGGATAAGGCACTATGTTAACAACAAACTGTCTGCAGACCCTGAATACGTATTGTTGCCCTCTATGCATGGTGTCAGCAACATGTTCTGTTGGAGCACCGAGGAGATCACAAAACCCCCCATCGTAAAAGCCACCTCTGCAACTTCCACATTACACCACAGATTTCTTATGGCAGTATGAACAGCTTGAGACTGATCGATCTTTCACCATGTTAATGTCATCTATTAAATGAGGGGCTCTCATTTACCTGGGGGCATTGCTGGAAACCTTACCCTGCCTGGCAGCTCGGCAGGACACAGGACACCATGCCTTCACCCTACCGCTCTCTCCCGCCGCCGCAGTTGCTATCGCGGCCATTGAGAGGGGGGAGCGAGGCAAGGACAAACTGCCTACATTTCCCAGCATCCCCTGCTGGGACGCCGGGACGCCGCCAGCAGCGTCACTTTTCCGCACCCGGAGGCGCATATAGACGAGACGCTCCAGCAGAGGAGTGGGGCTCTCATTTACCTGGTGTAGTATCGGGTTCCCAAGGCCTACATGCTCCGTAGATAACCCACTTACACTGAAAGAACTGTTGGCACGGAAACTGAAAAGTACAAAGAACAAGTTTATTAAGACCCCATGGGGTGGTGGTACATTCCTACAGCACCCTTCGGCAATGCAAGAAGTATCACACCGAACGTTGGTGTGATCCGGTCTTTTATACAATTTACAGGTAATAAAAAGATAGGCGGTACAAAGTTTACAGAGTTTATGTACATATATGGTCATTTTTGGAACACAGCCAACTCATGGGAGGGGTTACAGTCCCACTGGTCAGTTTGGCGGCACATTCCTGAGGGGTGACTGGTCAGTTGGAACTGCGCATGTACAGGCTTGACCGTTGCTAAAAATAGCCTGTTGCTGGGCAAAGTCGAGTGGTCAGTGGTACGGACAATGGACTAAAGGGCATGCTGACCACGAGGCCGCTCATTCTCTAAAATGGCTGCCGCAATACACAAAATGGCGTTTCTGAGTATAGTCAAGTTAAGAGGGAAAACGTGTAGCACAGCTAAGCGCTAACTCGGCCATCGTCAAATTACGACAGACGACCCTTTTAGCGTTTAGCTGAAGCTACCTCATAGTGCACGTAATCGGGATGTTCATCTTCAATATCAATTAGCATTATTTGAGCTACTTCTTTATGAAGCATCATTTTGTTGTGAGCAAAAGCCCGTCTTGATGGTATGCAAGCCGATAAACACATGGAACATAAAGCTGGGCCACATTGTATACATAAACATACAAGGAACAGTATCCCAACAATGATACATAAAATCGTTAGCAGTTTCCAGCCCCAGGTGGTAAGCATTGACCAGAACCACCCTGAAAAAGTCCAAGTTCCATTGTCCAGGTGTATTTCAGCTGCTATTTTGTGCAATTTAGAAATGGCATCATAAACGGGTGGCGAATTATCAGGTACGTATACACAGCAGCTACTTCCGATGATTCTACATGCCCCCCCACGGTCAGCTAGAACCACATCTAGAACCATGCGATTTTGAAGCGTAACAATCCTAGAAATTTGGAGTTCTTCTGTTATGTTCCCCAATGCAATAGCAGTATCATTGGCTACAGCCTCAACAACACGAGTCAACCGTCGTATTTTCCTGCTATTCAAAGCAGCCCCCACAAAGGAGAACAGTCCCAAATTAAAGTCCACATATTGCTGCAGTGCGGTATCCGTCTGGTCGATATCGTCCAGAACAACAGTACGTTTAACACGGTTTAACACGAAATCATGGTAAAGTACATAATCATTATGATACATTGGTGGGGCAATGAATACAGGGGGCAATACAAAGGATACATAGCAAGTGCCTAACCATCCCAACGGAAGCTGATGATAGCCCTTAGTTCCACAAATAAAATAAGTATTACGAGATGCCTCAAACGATATGCCATTCGGGCTATCGAACGTAAGTGTAGTGTTGCATTCACTTTTTCCAACCGGGATTGTACCTTTATTACGTATGCACAAATCAGCTTTAGTTGCAATAACATTAATAACATGCGAACTGGATACATTAATGTTCCTTTGGTTGCTGTAAATACGGGGTGCAGATGCATTGTCGGGGCGGTATTCTTCCCATTCAAATCGAGTACTCTCGGCTCGTGGGTACCCATCCCGGTCATGGTAACAAATCTTATTCAAACGGAAAAGCACCCCCCCTTTCGTTGGCCATCGCAAAGTGAATAGAAGAGTGTACCAGGCATTCAAGTCAAGTCAAGTCAACGAATTTATATAGCGCGCTACATACCCAGAGGGTCTCAAGGCGCTTGAGGAGGGGTGGGGAATTACTTGTCAAATATCCACGTTTTAAGTTGCTTTCTGAATGCTAGGTGGTTCTGAGTAAGGCGAATGTAAGTGGGAAGTGAGTTCCAGGTTTTAGCTGCCAGGTAGGAGAAGGATCTACCTCCCATGCTGGTTTTGTTGATGCGCGGTACAGTGGCAAGGGCTTGGTTGGATGATCGTAGCTGGCGGGGGGGGGAGTAGAAGGACAGTCGTGTGTTGAGGCATTCTGGTCCGATTTCGTAGAGTGCTTTGTGTGCGTGGGTAAGGAGCCGGAAAGTGATCCTTTTATTGACGGGAAGCCAGTGGAGGTTTTTCAGGTGACCAGAGATATGTTCTTTACGCGGGATGTCTAATATGAGCCTGGCTGAGGCGTTTTGGATTCGTTGGAGTTTTTTCTGGAGTTTAGCGGTAGTACCGGCGTAGAGGGTGTTTCCATAGTCCAGTCGGCTCGTGACCAGGTGCAGGACCCATTATGTGAAAACGGGAGCGGAATGAGTGGAGTGCCCCCTTTCTTCTGATGACCAGGCAACATCCCACACACCCAACAATTGGAAGTATTTGTCATGTTATGCGTATGATGCAGAATCTGAATAAAGCTATTGTTCAAATAGGTCTGCCGGTGCCGTTCTTCATGATAGGGCAAGGTGAAGTGAAAATGTTCAGATGGAGCCAGGGTAGTCGGCAGCAAATGTTCACGTGCAGGCACCACGAGTTCAACTACCCAAGCTATCACTGCTATAACCACAATTGTCAAGACAAAAAGGATGGCACCAAGTATTCTTTTGTCTCGTGATGCAGAAGACGCCATAGTTCAAAGAGTTCTCAATAATTCAAATAGTCCAAAAAGTTCACAAAGTCTCAAATGTACATATGGGTGTATATTTATACCTAAAAAAGAAAAATACGGTGCTGAGCTCCGAGGTAGCCGTTGTTTTCTTCTCCGGGGTCAAGACGGGTGTCGCTACTCTTGGCAGAACTGATCCCCCCCCTGGAGATTCCCGGTTTCCGTTTCACAAACTCCAGAGCGGTAACCAACCAGTCTCGAAAACCCCCAAAAAAAACTTCTCTTTATCGTGGCCGCAGATCGTAACGCTGTCGTCCAGAAACAGTGTGGTCCGGGAAGGCTCCCTCAACTTCGGCCGATGTCACAGCTCGGCTCTTTTCTTTTTCCAGAATCTCCTTGTAGTCAGTCAGCACGGCAGGATTCACCAGGTCCGGAGAGACACGCCGGCAGTGAGTTGAATGTATCCACCGCTTTCTGTTGGTCACCCGTACAGCTGTTCGAGTAGCCAGGAGGACCTGCTCGGGCCACGCCACCTCGGTTCCAAGCTGTTCGCCCTCTCAAACTACCTCACCATGACAAAGTCACCAGGTCGAAGATTGTGAGCCTCTCCAGTAGAGTTGTCAGGGAGCGCTTCTCGAACCTGTTGATGAATAGAAAGCAAATCATTTGTTAATCGTGCCAAATAATCGTTCATCATTATACAAGGCACATCATGTATCAATCGCGGCTTAGGCACTCCCCAAATATTCATAGGCCTTCCAAACACCACTTCATACGGTGTGAGGCCTGTTCGAGAGTGGGGCACTGATCTGAGAGAGAGTAATGCTAACGGTAAAGCATCCGGCGACTTCAATGACGTAGACGCTACAATCTTAGCCAGTTTTAGTTTCAACGTGGCATTGTACCGCTCAACAAGACCTGCTGACTGAGGGTGGAACACAGCATGAAACTTCTGCTGGATCCCCAACCCCTTCAGCACATACTCCACAATTTTCCCGACAAAATGAGGCCCATTATCGCTCCACAAAAATTAGCAAACTCCAAATCGAGGGAAGTACTCCTTTAGCAACACCTTAGCCGTTGTCAAGGCTGTATTATCTTTCGTAGGGAAGGCCTCAACCTATTTGCTAAAGGCACACACCACCACTAAGACATACTTAAGGTTATTGCAGCGCTCAAGCTGGATGTAATCCATTTGGAGTACCTCAAATGGTGCAGATGGTGGAACGAACCCTCCTTTCGGAGTATGGGTCCCTTTCGCAGGATTGTGCTGCAAACATATCAGACAGGTCTGCACTACTCTCTTGGCAGTATTGGCGATCTCGGGATGCTCCCAAACTCGTGATAACAATCGAGTGATCGCGAGAGCTCCCACATGTGCTAATCCGTGAGTCATCTGAACCATCGCTTGCAAGTAAGCTGCAGGCAATTTCCATTTCTCCATGTCTTTGCTTCTCCAACAACCTTCATCATCTAGCACCCCATCTGCTGCCCATGCCGCAAGTTCTGCTTCAGTCGCTGATTTTTGGATATCTAGTATCTCCGCTCTAGCATCGTACCATCGCTCAGCTTGTGATTTTGTTACATACATGGGGGAGTCAGTTCGGGACATAGCTGTTTGCCTCGCTATGCTATCTGCAAAAGCATTTCCTTGACCCACTTTATCAGTGATCTTTTTATGGGCACTGCATTTAATGATCGCTACTTTCTTCGGACAAAGCAACGCGTTTAGGAGATCACGCACCAATTCTCCGTGCATAATGTGTACTCCATGTGAAGTTAAAAACCCACGTTCTCTCCAGAGTAGCCCGAAGTCATGTGCTACTCCGAAGGCGTACCGGCTGTCTGTGTATATGTTCACACATAGGCCAGCACTCAATTCGCAGGCTCTCGTCAAAGCTATCAGCTCTGCTGCCTGAGCTGATTTTTGTGGTATTCGTGCTGTTTCTAACACTGTTTTAAGTGTCGTGATCGCATATGCTGCGGAAGTCATACCATCTGGCAGCCTCAAACACGATCCATCAACCCACAGCTCCCCATCCACATCTGGAAGTGGCATATCCTGTAGGTCAACACGACCCTTTGTCTGTTCCTCGGTCAGAAAAACACAATCATGATGTTTTTCTTCCTGACCCTCCTCAACCGGATAGGGCAATAAAGTGGCAGGGTTCAGGGTAGCACATCTTTTTAGTGTGATATGTGGCGCCAAAAGTGTAAGCTCATATCCTGTTAAACGTGCACTAGTGAGATATTGGGTCTTTGTTTGATTTAACAGGGCATCTACTGCATGGGGAACTAACACCAACAATTTGTGCGATAACACTATTCCCTCACTCTGCCGTATAGCTACTGCTGTTGCTGCAACTGCTCGGAAGCACCCAGGTAATCCTCGTGCTACAGGATCGAGAGTAGCTGAAAAGTATGCGCATGGCCTCTGCTTATCCCCGTGTACTTGCACTAACACGGATAAAGCGCACCCATCTTTCTCGTGCACGTACAATGTAAAAGTCTTTGAATAGTCTGGTGTACCTAACACAGGTGCAGAGCAAAGGGCCTGTCTCAATTGTTCGAAAGCATTTTGACATTCCACTGTCCATTCAAGGGGCATTGGTGTAGTTTTGGACAGCAACGCTAACAAAGGTTTGATAATGTGCGAAAACCCCATGATCCACTGTCTACAAAAGGACGTTAATCCTATAAAGGCACGTACATCTCTCTGTGTGCGGGGGACTGGTGTATCTAGAATCGCCTGAATTCGATCCGATGTTAATGCACGCCCCTCCTTAGACAAAAGATGACCGAGGTAGGTCACCTTGGGTCTACAGTATTGGAGCTTTTTCTTTGAAACTTTATGATTGTGCTGAGCCAGAAAGGAAAGTAAAGCAAGCGTACTCTCCTCACATTGCGCATAAGTGTCAGCAGCTAACAAAAGATCATGGACATACTGGATGAGGGCAACTCCAGATTGCAATTGAAAGGAATCAAGCTGTCTTTTTAAAGCCTGACTGTAGATACTCGGACTCTCAGTGAAAACTTGAGGAACACAACAAAATCTATACGATTTATTATTTAACGTAAAACCAAATAAGTATCTGCTATCAGGATGGATGGGAATGGAAAAGAACGCATTTTTCAGGTCGATGACACTAAAGGTCGTCGCCGTTGGGGGGACCAATGTAAGCAATGTCGTCATATCAGACACCACCGGGTATTGAGGGATGACAATTTTGTTAATTTCTCTCAAATCAATAATAAATCGATAGACTTTGTCGTCAGTATCTTTCTTAAGGATCGGGAGAATAGGGCTATTGCAAACATTATAGGGGACTTCCTCCACTACCCCTGCAATGATCAAATCTTGAACAATGTGTGTCAGGGCAATTTCACCTTCCCTGGAGATCTTATACTGTGGTACACGTGGCAAAAGTACTCCCTCCTTTACAGTAATGCGAATAGGTGGAATAAGCATCTGTCCCACATCCGTATCTGAGGTCGCCCACAACGTGTGAGGGAGAGAGGCTAATGCTTCACAGTCTTGTATAGTAAAAAATCTGTCTGAATCCGGATAGTTATCATTCAAAATAACTCACACTCCCTCCGGAGCACAACGTATCGTCGCTCGAAAATATTTGAGCAAATCAATACCCAGAATATTATCTGGGGTATAAGGTGACAGTAAAAAATGACCAAAACTGAAAAATTTATCAAGACAAAGAGCAAGAGGCTTCGATAATGGGCTAGGAGTGGGTGTGCCATCAAACCCTATACATGTTATCATGTCGCCAGACAGGGGAGCCCTCGGAACCAAGTTTTTAGACAAAGCGCTACGAGTAGCTCCTGTGTCGACTAAAAACTGATCAGTAGAACCCAAAATGCCCGCTGATACATATGGACCACTCTGATCTACTGGCACTTCAACTGATTCCGTACCCCATCCTACGCAATCCTATGCATGAACATAATCCTGATGCTCCACATTCTCACCTTCTGATATCTGATACTGGTTCCGTCTATCAAATGTATTACGCTCATCCTGGCCACGGCCCCTCTCCTCAAACCTGCTACGATCACCTCCGCTACCTCTCGCCCCCGAGTAACTTCCCCTCGACCGTCCACCTCCTCGACCACGCTGACTACGCTGCTCACGGAGTACCGGACAATCATCAGCCCAATGCCCGAACTCCTTACAGTAAGCACATTGATCCTCCGCTATATCCGTACGTCCGTACGACGCATTACACCCTCCTCGTCTGCCTCTATCATTCCCTCTAGATTGCGTTCCACGAACCTGTGCCAACATCACCTTCGTTTTCAACTCCTTCGCTTTCTTATCTATACTTTCTTTAGCCTCCAATTCCTGCCGCTCATAATACTGAGCCATAGTTAACAAGGATGCAGGGGTCGCCGTGGCCCAGGAACTTTCACTCGATTTCAATCTCTTCGCAATCTCCGGTAGGAGATTAGCCACGTACTTATCTACAAACAAATGCCTACCTGTATCGTCTGTTAACGATTGACCACTGTAATCATGAAATGCCTCTTCGAAGCGTGTAAAGAAATCTGACACCGTTTCATCTGACTTTTGTTTGCACAAAGCTAACATGGTCCAATCAATCTTTTTAGAAGGAACGAGCGTTTTCAGTTTAGTTAAGATAGCCGCTGGAAGGTCTAGAATCAAATCACATGGCTTACATGCTGGCTCCCTGTCTAAATCGGCCTGGTTTATCTCCTTCCACGTTCCCCCGAGCAGTGTTTCATCATTATTTTTACGAATTAATCTCCACATATCAGGAGGAAGAATTAACCCAAAAAACAGATCTATATCAACAAGGGTCATAACACAGGACGAAATAGCCCCTTCCACCCCTTCATAAAATGCTGCTGGATTTTTCCGAAGATCAGCCAAAGAATTTTTAAGCGCCATAACATCTGCTCTATTCCACGGCGTATACACCCAATTATATATGAAATACCCCTTCGCATCCTTAGACGTTTTATCCTCATCTGTACCATCCCCCTTAGGGGGAACATACAGAGGTGCGGCTTCACGCAGAGGCATAACATGCACGTTAGAATTCTTATCTGAACCCCGGAGAGAACACTCCTTAGACGACTCGGCGGACTCCGACCCGGATTCTTTATTCTTTTTCCATTCGTCCCGCAATCTGGACGTCTCATCCCGCAGATGGATCAGTTGCTTGTAAAATGTATCGATATCTGCAAGAACAAATAAACCTTTATCCAAATTCTCACGATGAACCGACACAGCCTTAGTTTCTAACGTGTCCGAAAATTTACGAAATGTAGTAACAACTTCATCAGCCAAAGAAGCCAAAAAATACATCAATTCTCGCTCTGTCCATTTACCCCTCTCGGCAACAACCTCAGTCAGAGTAACAAAATTTGTATTCACTTTACGGGCCCAACTACGCAAGTCCGCGGCTTTCTCCGCAGATAACCTGACACTGGATTTATCCCCTTTTCCTGGCTTATCCTGTCCTTCATCGTCAGATTCTGCAGCCGGAGCCGGAGGCGAAACGTACGGAGGCGGTGATCGATCTAGTAATGAAAAATCATCAATTTCATTAGTAAGGACAGGATAAAGTGGTCGCCGAATAGGAAATTGACCGGTCGTTTGCAAATTTCGTTCCCGTTCCTCCCTTTCTTTCTTTTCCTGCGCCTCCTTTTCCTCAAGCTGTAAAGCCTTATCTCGAACAGCCTTGCGCTGCTCTTTATCCGCCAAGGCAACTTCACGCTTCATACGTTCACGCACCGCTTTCTCCCACATTCGGACACAATCAAACATGTTCTGTCTAGACCTATGTTGAAACAAACACTGCTCCACAAATTGAACCTTTCGCAAATCGAATGACCCATGTAGTGGCCATTGCAATTCAGGATCGTTTTTGTATATTTATGCCATAATTTGCTATACATTATAGGGGGAAGGCCAAATTTTATGTACATTTCACGATTCGGAGTTCCTTCTGGGGGAGCCGGCTGTGATTCCGCTAACCTAATTGTGGTACCATTTCCAAGACAGCACATCCCTCGGAGTGTGCTTAAAACAGGCATGTTCGAAAAGTATCACGAAAGCGTGATACCGTATAAACTGGCACTTACAATACTTCACACAAATGTGCCGCTCAAAGGAAAAAAAACAAAATTAGAGAAATATCTCTACATGCCTGCCTATGTGAAGTGCACTACACATATGATTCAAAAGTCACAAAAGTCACAAAGTCACAAATGTTAGCTAACTCAAATCATAGACACAAGTCATAGAACTTCGGCAAGCGTCCGAGGACTACCTTACCGATCACAAATCATAGAACTGCAGTAAGCGTCCGCAGACTACCTTACCGATCACAAATCTTACCCAAATCTCAAAGGTCCAGATTCCAACTGCCAAGGTCTTTAATCGAATTGGCCAAACGGCACTTATCCAGCAACGCAGACGATCAAGAACTCAGTCGGAGACCGGCGCCACCTGGAAGGTCAGATCGGAAGGAAGGGAAGAAACACCGTGGGTGCCAAGACTCGGGTCACTCGGTGGCAGCGTACGCGTCCATGGCGAGTTTCCAAACCTTCGTCACGACCTCTCCTTCGGGCATCCGAGTCGCCGATGAGTCCCTTCGTGGTCACCAATTTGTAGTATCGGGTTCCCAAGGCCTACATGCTCCGTAGATAACCCACTTACACTGAAAGAACTGTTGGCACGGAAACTGAAAAGTACAAAGAACAAGTTTATTAAGACCCCATGGGGTGGTGGTACATTCCTACAGCACCCTTCGGCAATGCAAGAAGTATCACGCCGAACGTTGGTGTGATCCGGTCTTTTATACAATTTACAGGTAATAAAAAGATAGGCGGTACAAAGTTTACAGAGTTTATGTACATATATGGTCATTTTTGGAACACAGCCAACTCATGGGAGGGGTTACAGTCCCACTGGTCAGTTTGGCGGCACATTCCTGAGGGGTGACTGGTCAGTTGGAACTGCGCATGTACAGGCTTGACCGTTGCTAAAAATAGCCTGTTGCAGGGCAAAGTCGAGTGGTCAGTGGTACGGACAACAGACTAAAGGGCATGCTGACCACGAGGCCGCTCATTCTCTAAAATGGCTGCCGCAATACACAAAATGGCGTTTCTGAGTATAGTCAAGTTAAGAGGGAAAACGTGTAGCACAGCTAAGCGCTAACTCGGCCATCGTCAAATTACGACACTGGGGGCATTGCTGGAAACCTTACCCTGCCTGGCAGCTCAGCAGGACACAGGACACCACGCCTTCACCCTACCGCTCTCCCCGGCAGCCGCAGTTACTATCGTGGCCGCCGAGAGGGGGGAGCGAGGCAAGGACAAACTGCCTACATTTCCCAGCATCCCCTGCTGGGACGCCGGTACGCCGCCAGCAGCGTCACTTTCCCGCGCCCGGAGGCGCATATAGACGAGACGCTCCAGCAGAGGAGTGGGGCTCTCATTTACCTGGGGGCATTGCTGGAAACCTTAACCTGCCTGGCAGCTCGGCAGGACACAGGACACCGCGCCTTCACCCTACAGGTCTCCCCCGCCGCCGCAGTTGCTATCGCGGCCGCCGAGAGGGGGGGAGCGAGGCAAGGACAAACTGCCTACATTTCCCAGCGTCCCCTGCTGGGACGCCGCCAGCAGCATCACTTTCCCGCGCCCAGAGGCGCATATAGACGAGACGCTCCTCCCGCGTCGCGGGACGCGCGCGGGCTGAGCCCGGGCAGTGGGTGGCCATCTGTGGCAGAGGCCGGGTCGGGCCACCCCTCTTGGCTGCAGGATGGGGAAGCGCAAATTGAACACTAAAGAAGGGGAAGGTAAGAAGGCCAAGGTGCCCCGAAAATCGGAAACCATAATTTCTTACTTAACTCCTGCTGTGGGGGCATTAAACAACCAAATTGCTACCGTAGAGAAGGAATTGGGACTTGATTCATGTACTGATTCTATGCCCACTCAAAACATTGAGACATCTGCAAGTAGGGCACCCCCATCCCTCAAGAACCAGACATTATTGTGGTTAACCCACCTCAAGGTGCCCAGGACCAACCGAGCTCTGTAAACACTTCTCAGAGAGCCAGCCCAAGGGGGTCTAAAACATACAATGATAACATAAAAATGACAAGTAAGGGTACCAAAAGGAAGAAAACCCCCAACCAGATCAAAGGGAGTGTGGCCAACACGTCGAACCATGGGCTCCCAACAAATGTTTTGGAATTGATGGAGGAACTAATTGAATCCCATTTGGAGCCTATTCTTGTGAACATTGGCAAGGACATTGTGGACTCCTTGAATGTTTGTGTCGCAAATATAGTTAAGAAATGCGAAAACATTGACAAATTCCTGAAGGATGTAAGGTCCCACCTTACAGGTCCCACTGATGTTAATGCCATATCTGTTAACCAAACCAGGGGGTCTAGTCAGGTTATGGACACGGAGCCCCCTTTGGGTGAGGATATGCAGACTAACTCTGGAGTTTCTAGACATCAGGACAAGAGGCCAGATTCCACACCTGGGGTACAACGACATCTCATACCTGATGAGGTTATACATTCAAGCTCCCCACACAAAGATCGTCATACACTGTCTGGCAGTGTTGTTTGGGAGAAATAATTTGCCATTTTTAGGATATTAGGACCGGCTGGTCCAGTATTCAAGCGTCTATAAGTCATTGATTTACTTATTTCCCCCCCCAAACTTAGTTGTTCTCATTAATTGATTGTAATAACTGTTGTTTGTGATATAAGTATCATCATTTTTTTGTAATGCTTGATGTTGAAATGTTTTCTAATGTGTAAGTAATGTTTGTCTTTAATGTATGTACAGAGTCTATTTAGCCTTGTAAATATTTGAATCTATTGTCTTCTTTTCTGTTATGAGTTTTTGCAAATATGAAAAAGATATAAAATAATGGACACAAAGTAACGCTGTCTAGGGAAGTGACAATAAATAGGTTTCTTACCCTTTGAAAACAGGTATTGAGTAATTGTGGTCTGGGCACTGTGTGTTGATTGCGATTGAATATAGGGTCTAGCCCCCACCACGTTTCTATGGACCTAACCCCTGTTGTTCACAATCTCTCATTGTGGCATGCTATTGCAGTATTTGTTGTTCCATGTTCTTTGGAACCGGATGTGTCCATGGTTGTGAGTCCTACGATGGAAGAATAAAAGTTTCCTTGCTTCAACAACCTTGCCTGACGTAAATTTCATTCTCTGACTTGCCACATATTGGTACCAAAAGAGGGGTCGAGAAAAGGTTGGATTATAACTGGAAACGATGTCTCTACTTCGTGAGTCTTCAAAGACATTCGACCTTCGGACATCTGTTCCTGTAAATTTCCCTGCTTTTATTGGAACATTCCTTTCACCTGGCGGGCGAGTTTCTAATGTAAGTGCAAATTTATTTTACTTGCCTTACTAATTGCTGCCATTTGGCCTGAGTTCTTGCTCTTGCGCTCACCTCCATCAATCAACTTGCGTCCTGCATTCTCTCTGACATCTTTCTGCACTCGCTCTTTTCCAGAACTTTGAGCTAAAGCTCAGCGCTCAGACGCTAGTGTGCATGTGCGCTTTGACTACATCACGTACTTGCCTTACGTTGGCGGCCATCTTTGTTTTCTTGAGTTTCCTTTCCTCGGCTGATCATTGCGATCCTGATTTCAAATGTCGTAATCAATTGTCAGGATCCACGTGCCTCACAAAAAGACACTTGCAAAAAGAAGCCCATGCTGGAAAACGTAGTTGCGGTGTCTGCTGATGTGCTGCAGTGCTCCGCCATGTTGGGAAGGCAGTGTCCGGTCCCACCGAAATAAGCACCATGTAGCAGTCTAGTTATTTGAGCAGTGGCGAGCATTTTTGGTAATGCGCATGCGCGAGCCTCGTTTGCGCACTTCAACCGGCTTCCATCATCTGACAGGAGCTTTCAGCGCTTGCTGTCATTTTCTGAGAGAAAAGAAGCGTTGTTTTGGAAATTCGTTTCTCCCTCCTTTTCTCAATTTATTGTGAAGAAGGAATTGACTTCTTGGCTCGAGTAATGAGCGCCTTGTAATTAACCTTCCCTCCTCAGAGAGTTCGTGTGACGGAGAGTTGGAGACGCTTGTCCTGAGCGTTCGCCTGGTAACTGTGGAGCAGAGTTCTTGGAAGTGTCTTCAGTGAAGAGAAGACCTTGAATTTCAAGTAAGAGTATTTGTTCAATGTTAACTCAAGTCTCGAGGCAATGACCGAGGTTATGTAATCTTCGAACCACGTGAGTTCTGAAGTAAAGAGGATCCTTGAGCCCTAAGAGACTGTTAATCTCAGAGTGCAGTGAGTTTAATTTCAGCAGAGACTTCAGAGTAATGAACTTGGCCATTTGAATTTCATCCTGTCAGCTTTACTACAAGGAAATTCAGAGACTGTTTGAATAGTTTGGCATTCTTTGGTGGAGACTTCGTTGATGTTCCTATACACAGTTTCCATTAAGGTGTCAGCCTGTTTTTCCCAGTGAATCAGATGTACATCATATCAGACAAACACATGTAGGAAGGAGCTAGCTTCTAATTAGACACTGGTAAGAATTCCTCTTGTTTAAAAAAGAATAGAGAACTAGATTAATACATTGCTTAGTGTGTCAGGAAATTAATAAGAATTTTGCCTTGCAGCGCAGACCAGACCAGACCAGGTTGGAGCCAGTGTCCGAAGCACGTCTCTCTTTGTTTGTGTTCCACTTCCCCTTTCCCCCCGGGGTTGATTCTATGGACAGCGAATTCTAGGTTGTCCCTGAGTTACCCCTGAGGAGGATTTGGGGTAAGAGCTTCTGTTCCTGAGGGGGCCGCTCCAGTGTATCCTTTGAACTTGACAGATTGAAGTGCCTACCTCTTTATTGAGGATTTAGGCCCCCTCCTGAGCAGAAAATGGTGGAGAATTTTGACCTAAAAGCTTTAACTGCTGTATTGAGTAATATGCAGGAACAGCTTAATAATACCTTAGAAGAAAATAAAGCCCTGAGGGAAGAAGTTAGGAGGTCAAGTCAGGAGTCCACTCAAACTCGTCAAAGGTTAGACGATTTAGAATTGTCTGGGTCATTATTTAAAAGTAACATTCCTACATCCCAACCTTCATCCTCAGCGGGCATCTCCACGCAGGTGATCCATTCCATTTCCCCTGTAATTCCGTTAGCTTCTCCAGAGAGATATGGTGGGGACCCAATGAAGGCGCAAATTTTCTTGACACGGTGTTCGTTACATTTCCTGTGTCGCCCGGTCATTTTTACAGACGACCAAGCTAAAGTGGCCTTCATGTTGTCGTACTTGACAGGAGATGCGGCTGCATGGTCCATGTCCTTGGTCACCAGGAAGGATACTATTCTAACCAATTATGCCAACTTTAAGGTAGAATTTGAGCGAATATTTGATAGAAGGTCAGCATCGGAGGCTACAGACAATGAGTTGTTGGATCTCAACCAAGGAAATAAAGATTTGGTTGGATATTTGGCAAGTTTCAATAAGTTAGTGGTGGAAACTTATTGGCCAGAAACAAAAAGAGCTGCAATCTTTTACAGAGGCCTTCGAGATGATCTAAAAGATGCTTTGGCTCAAATTCCTCAAAGACCTACAGAAATTTCAGAACTTATAGATTTGGTGTTGCAATTGGATCATCGGCTCAGTGAGCGTCGGAATGAAAAGAAGAAAGATTTTCGCTTCATACCTCCACGATTTGACAGGGTGAAAAGTGAACCTTCGAAAAGTTCAGAAGCAGCTTCCTCAGAAGAACCCATGCAAATAGGCTCTGTGCGGGGACCTCTTACTAAAGAAGAAAAAGAGCGAAGAAGAAGTTCTCAACTATGTTTATATTGTGGGGGTGCAGTACATTTTGTTAAAGAGTGTTCAAAAAGACCAAAGACCTCCTTGCCAGTAAAAGATCGGCTTCGCCCGTAGACAGAGTCGCACGGGTGGAAGCATTTTCAAAGACAACTCCAGAAAGACAACATATTATGAATACCTTGCAGTCTGCGGCTCCTCATTTGATAGCTGTTTTGTAGTTAAATTCCGTAATCATGAGTTACATGAGGTTTCAGTAATGATTGATTCAGGAGCCACAGGGAACTTTTGTGACCTTAAATATGCCAGACAAAATGGAATTCGACCAGTCCAAAAACTTGTGCCGGAGGCAGTTCGAGCAGTAGATGGCACCAACTTGTCGTCAGGTCCAATTACCCATGAAAGGGAGATGATATTGCTAACTGGGTTGAAAGGGCACTCGGAGTAGATGACGTTCAATTTAATAGATGCGCCCCAGATTCAATTGATCCTTGGTCTGCCTTGGCTAACCGAACACAACCCACAAATAGTTTGGAGTAAGAGAACCATAGAAATGAATTCTTCGTACTGCAGAGAAAATTGTTTTGGAATTCAAGAAACTAAGGAAGAGTCAGCTCCAGTAAAAATTTTAGCCTCTGGTCACGCTACTCGAATCTGTGCCTTGGAAACTAAGGAAATTCCTGAGCAATATCAGGATTTGGCGTTGGTTTTTGACAAAAGAGGTGCAGATCAATTACCTCCTCATCGCCCTTATGACTGTAAGATTGAAATTGAGCCTGGAGCCATTCTACCCTGTAGCCGAATCTATGCTCTCACCGAAAAAGAAAATCGGTATTTAAAAGAATACCTGGACAAACATCTGGCAAATGGATTCATACGCCCATCACAGTCTCCGGTGTCATCTCCTCTGTTTTTCATTCCAAAACGAGATGGGGATCTTCGGGCTTGCATAGACTATAGAGCGGTTAACCAAGTGACAGTTAAGAATCGCTATCCTCTCCCGTTGATTTCAGTGTTACTCCATCAAGTTAAAGATGCCAAGATCTATACGAAGCTGGATCTCAGAGGGGCGTATCATTTGATTCGAGTGGCCTCTGGAGATGAATGGAAAACAGCCTTCAGAACACGATATGGGTTATTTGAGTATTGTGTAATGCCCTGTGGATTATGTAACGCTCCCGCTGCCTTTCAACATTTCGTAAATGATGTGCTGGGAGAATTTTTGGACAGAGTTGCAGTTGTCTACATAGATGACATACTCATTTTCTCGAATAGTGAGGAAGAGCACATCCCTCATGTGAGAGCGATTTTGACTAAACTACTAGAGAATCACCTCTTTGTGAAGCTGGAAAAATGTGCTTTTCATGTTACTCAGGTAGAATTTTTGGGGTTTGTGCTATCCGCTGATGGAGTGAGTATGGATACCACTAAAGTTAAGGCAGTACAGGATTGGCCCTCCCCGAAGTCAGTCAAGGAAGTTCAGAGTTTTTGGGGATTTTCACATTTTTATCGAAGATTTATTTCAGATTTTTCTCAAAAAGTGATTCCAACAACTCGTTTGCTGAAGAAGGGAGTCAAATTCATTTGGAATATTGAAGCTGAGAACGCCTTTCAGTTCCTTAAAGATTCGTTCACAAAAGCACCTATTCTGTTGCATCCTCGAATGGAGGACCCCTTTTTTGTGGAAGCAGACGCTTCAGATGGAGCTATAGGAGGAATCTTGTCACAACGGCATCCAACTGCGGGACAGCTGCATCCGGTAGCTTATTACTCTACAAAATTGAGTCCTCCAGAGTGCAATTATTCTATTGCGGATAAAGAGCTGCTAGCGGTTAAGAATGCGTTTGAGGAGTGGCGTCATTATTTAATGGGAGCCAGACACAAGATAACAGTTTTTACCGATCACAGAAACCTACAGTTTTTAAAATCTGCTCGAACCCTCACTGCCCGTCAGTTACGTTGGTCCTTATTTTTTGCTGATTTTGATTTCATAATTACCTTTCGACCAGGGAAAAGTAATGCAAAAGCAGATGCCTTGTCTCGGATAGAGTCGGGATCTCCAGACGCAAAAAAAGAACCTCAGAACATCATCCCAGAAGAAAAAATTGTGTTGGCTGTGGATTCTTCGGAAATGGTTGTCCAGCTACAGAAATCCATGTCAGCTCAAGAAATGAAGAATTGGTCCAAACAGGCGGAGGGTCGAGAAGTTAAGAGTGGAGTGCCTTATCAGGATAATCGCATGTTTCTCCCAACTTCGGAGCTACAAGAAAAGTCCATGGAATCCTGTCATGACAGTTTGTTAGCTGGACATAAAGGAATTCGTAAAACCACAGAGTTGGTGGAAAGGAATTTTTGGTGGCCAGGCATGAGATCTCAGGTACGACAATTTGTGACCACTTGTGAACGGTGTCTAAGGGGGAAGTCTGAGAGGTCTCCTCAGGGTAAGTTGAGACCATTACCAATTCCTCCTCATCCTTGGCATACAGTGTCCATGGATCTGATTGTGGAGCTACCCTCAAGTCATGGGTTTACCACAGTATTGGTATTTGTAGACGTCTTTTCGAAGATGGCAAACTTTATCCCCTTGAAGAAAACTCCAGATGCTCCCCTTTTAGCTCAGCTTTTTGTCCAACACATTGTGCGCCTTCATGGAATTCCAAAAGTATTGGTTTTGGACAGGGGCACTCAGTTGGTTTCACACTTTTGGAAAGTCTTCTCTGCTAAATTGGGAATTGACACTCGTTTTTCCACCAGTTACCATCCAGAAACGGATGGCCAGACGGAAAGAGTGAACCAGGAGCTTGAGCAGTACCTGCGTCTATACCTTTTGGATCAGAAAATGGATTGGTCTGATTTGGTGGGGGCAGCAGAGTTTGCTTATAATAAAGCTGTTCACTCTTCCACTGGTTACTCCCCCTTTTTTGTAAACTATGGTAGGCATCCCACTTTCATTGTGGAAAAAGAGGAAAGTCCAGTCCCAGCAGTGGAAAGAAAGGTTAGTGAAATGCAGAAATCCCTCTTTCAAGTCAAAAGAAATTTAGAAAAGGCAAAAGAATCTTACAAAAAACACGCAGATAAAAATAGAAGAGAAAATCCAGTCTTTCAGGCAGGAGATAGAGTGTGGTTATCCACAAAGAATTTAAGGTTAAAGATAAATCGAAAATTTCAACCTCGATTCTTAGGCCCATTCAAAGTGGAAAAGATGTTAAATCCAGTTACAGTTAAAATTCAATTGTCTTCTTACCTCAAGGTCCACCCAACCTTTCATGTTTCCCTGTTAAAAAAGAGTCCACCCAAGTTGAGAGTTTGTTTAGCACCAAAACCAATTTAGGTAGACACACATGAAGAGTTTGAGGTACATAAAGTCTTAGATTCCAAAGTGAAAAGAGGCACACTGTACTATCTGATTGACTGGAAGAACTTTGGCCCGGAGGAAAGATCGTGGGAGCCTTCTGAAAACGTTCATGCTCCAAGACTCCTTCAGGAGTTTCACAAGGCCAATCCTTCTAAACCCAAACGGGAAGGAGCATTCTTGGTGGGAGGTACTGTCAGGATCCACGTGCCTCACAAAAAGACACTTGCAAAAAGAAGCCCATGCTGGAAAACGTCGTTGCGGTGTCTGCTGATGTACTGCAGTGCTCCGCCATGTTGGGAAGGCAGTGTCCAGTCCCACCGAAATAAGCACCATGTAGCAGTCTAGTTATTTGAGCAGTGGTGAGCATTGTTGGTAATGCGCATGCGCGAGCCTCACTCTGCGCACTTCAACCGGCTTCCATCGTCTGACAAGAGCTTTCAGCGCTCGCTGTCATTTTCTGAGAGAAAAGAAGCGTTGTTTTGGAAATTCGTTTCTCCCTCCTTTTCTCAATTTATTGTGAAGAAGGAATTGACTTCTTGGCTCGAGTAATGAGCGCCTTGTAATTAACCTTCCCCCCTAAGAGAGTTCGTGTGACGGAGAGTTGGAGACGCTTGTCCTGAGCGTTCGCCTGGTAACTGTGGAGCAGAGTTCTTGGGAGTGTCTTCAGTGAAGAGAAGACCTTGAATTTCAAGTAAGAGTGTTTGTTCAATGTTAACTCAAGTCTCGAGGCAATGACCGAGGTGATGTAATCTTCGAACCACGTGAGTTCTGAAGTAAAGAGGATCCTTGAGCCCTAAGAGACTGTTAATCTCAGAGTGCAGTGAGTTTAATTTCAGCAGAGACTTCAGAGTAATGAACTTGGCCATTTGACTTTCATCCTGTCAGCTTTACTACAAGGAAATTCAGAGTAGGTTTGAATAGTTTTGCAATCTTTGGTGGAGACTTCGTTGATGTTCCTATACACAGTTTCCATTAAGGTGTCAGCCTGTTTTTCCCAGCGAATCAGATGTACATCATATCAGACAAACACATGTAGGGAGGAGCTAGCTTCTAATTAGACACTGGTAAGAATTCCTCTAGTTTAAAAAAGAATAGAGAACTAGATTAATACATTGCTTAGTGTGTCAGGAAATTAATAAGAATTTTGCCTTGCAGCGCAGGCCAGACCAGACCTGGTTGGAGCCAGTGTCCGAAGCACGTCTCTCTTTGTTTGTCTTCCACTTCCCCTTTCCCCCGCGGGGTTGATTCTATGAACAGCGAATTCTAGGTTGTCCCTGAGTTACCCCTGAGGAGGATTTGGGGTAAGAGCTTCTGTTCCTGAGAGGGGCGCTCCAGTGTATCCTTTGTACTTGACATCAATTTTGTTTTCTCAATACCATGGCTGCTTTCTTTGCCAGGTGAGACATTCTTTTCCAATTCCATTTCCTGTTTTTGATATTTGTCTGGGTGTGCTTCATTTTCGAAGTCTCTATGGCCTCGCTTCAAGGCGCAGTGCAACCTTCTCCTTTTCTTCAAAAACCAGGAAGACCTGATGTTAAATGGAAAGACTGGTTTGGGATCTTCGCGATTTACATCACAGCCATTGATGCTGTGGACTGTTCACCTACTAGGAAACCATCTCTGTTGTTTAATCATTTAGGACTGGCTGGTCAGAAACTATTTGATAACTTGCCTATGGTACCTGCACCGTCTGGAGAAGGCACAACATGGAATGTGTATATTGAGGCTAAAGAAAGAATGCAAAAACAATACACAGACCAAACAAGTGTTTTATTGGAGAGACATCATTTTTAAAAATGCAAACAAGTGACAGTTGAAGAGTATATTGCAACTTTATGTATTCTAGCTGCAAAATGCGAATTCGAAAATAACGTTGATATTTACATAAGGGAAAAGTTTGTCTTTAACTATTTCTCGAAGAAAATACAAAAGAGATTGCTAACCTGCAAGAACCCAACTCTCAATGAAACAATTGACATTGCCAAAAGCATAGAGAGGTCAATTGTAACATCCCAGGTTATGAATTCTCAAGTGTACAATCATGCCAGTGCGCTGTATTCACCCCCTGTCAATGTAGTTGTTGATGAACCTGTTGTGGCAGCTATCACTAAAGTACTTCAGTAAATAAGGGGAGTTTGTTACAGGTGTGGGTCAAAAAACCATTTGGTCAATCATCCTACTTGTCCAACCTTGGGCAAAAGATGAGTGCATTGCAGTAAAATTGGGCACTATCAAGGTGTTTGTAGAAGCGTACCATCCAATTTTAACAAACCCAAAATTTATTGTGTTGATCTTTCTACACCTTCAGAAATGTTGAATGATGGCACCAAAAACAATTCTAATGTGATGCTTACTATTGATGTCCCTTGTAAAGAGGTTGTCAAAGCTGTCAAAGGCCCCTTTTTGAAGCCTTGGTGGATGGAAGAGTTTTGTGTATGTTGGCTGACTCAGGTGCACCGGTCACCATTTTAGCGGATATTACATTTTAGAAACACTGACCAGCTGATACCATTCTCAAAACTGCTGACATTTGTCCCAAGGCCTTTGGGGAGCAGGATATTAACTTATTAGGTTACTTTGAAGCTGAACTTGAAATTTTAGGTCGGCAAACCATAACCAAGGTTTATGTTGCAATTAAGGGGAGTGATATTGTTGGGTGGATGGATTTAGTCAGGTTGGGCATTTATTTACACCCTGGTCATGAATAACCCATTGTCCTTGGTGACATGCCTCTTTTAGCTATTGAAAACCATGAATCAGTCGTACAGTCTTTTGATTCATAATTTTCCACTGTTTTCTCAGATACTATTGGTAATGTCAAGGGCTTTGAGCATACTATAAAGCTTAAAAAGGATGCTATCCCTAATTATACACATAGTACATCCCGTACCTTTAAGTGCAAGAGAAGGTTTGAAAGCAAGCTTTGCTAGATGACTTAATTGCTCAAGGCGTTATTTCTAGAACTGAATCTTCTGAGTGGATTTCTCTGCTCGTTTTGACCAGAAAACGTTCAGGGGATTTGAGGCTCTGTGTGGATTTGAGATCCCTCAATCAGAACATTGTTGTAGATTGTCATTTCCTCCCTCGCATCCAAGAAATGATGGCTAACCTGAATGGGACTACATTTTTCTCAACAATTGATCTACACTCGTCAACTCCTACCATCAGGTTGCGTTATATCCAGAGTCTCAAACTCTAACCACCTCTGGGACTCCATTTGGGGCTTTTAAATAGCTAAGGTTTTTTTTGGGCTTACCTCCTCGGCAAGCGTTTTTCAAAGAATGATGGATTCTGTTTTTAGTGAGGTACCACACGTTCAGGCTTTTCAGAACAACATCTTAGTCTTTACTAAAACTGAGGAAGAACACTTACTGGGCAAAATAGAGTTTTTTAACTTTTAAGTAAATATGGCATTACTGTTAAAATGAATAAATGCAAACTTTTTGTGCAAAAGGTTGAGTATTTAGGCCACACAATTTCTGCTGACGGAATTAAACCCAAAACTTGCAATGTTTATGCTATTAGAGCAGCTCCACTTTCTTCAGATAAAGATGCTTTACTGTCTTTCCTGGGGCTGTGTGAGTTTTACGCTTGCTTCATTCCAAGCTATGCGTTACAGGTTCAGCCTTTAGGTTCGCTTTTAAAAAAGGGGGTTATATTTACTTGGACGACTCAAACAAATGAAGTTTTTAATGAGATTAAATCTTTAATTTCAAATGCCCCTGAACTTCAATCCTTTAATCATAAAGGAAAATCTTTTATTATGGTTGATGCCAGCTTTAAAGGAATTTGAGCTGTTTTCAAACAATGGTTGATAGTTCTGAAATTACTGTAGCTTTTGCCTCATGCACCCTTATTCCAGCTGAGGTTAACTATAGTACTATTGAGCTTGAGGCTCTTGCTTGCGTCTGGGCTGTGGACAAATTCAAGACGTACATTTGGGGCTCAGCCTTTGATTTATTTACTGATCACAGACCCTTAGTGTATTGATTGAGTGGGAATGGTGTTGGCAAAGCTTCCCCACACCTTGTTAGACTTCTTTCCAAATTACAAGAGTTTCACATGACAGTTACGTATATTGAAGGCGGTAAGAACTTTACAGCTGACTGCTTATCTCGTATGCCAATTTCTTGTGAGGTTGATGTTGGTGGTAATGAAGAATGTGTGATAGCCATAATTGATGCTTTACAAACTTGTGACGGAGTGATAACTGAGGAGGAATGGATTTCAAGATGAAAATTTACAAAAACTCATCAAGTTTAATAACCAAGGTTGGCCTGCCGGTAAATTATCCTCTGAAGAAAATCGTAATTTTGCTAGTGTGGGCGCTGAATTTTCTTGTTCAGGTCAAATTTGTATGCGTGGTCATCTTTTAATTCCACCTGCTGGTTTGCGTGAGTGCATTATTTGCACAGCTCACAGTGGCCATCTTGCTATTTCCTCTACATGTAAAAAAACTCAAGCAATTTTTCTGGCCTGGAATTGACAAAATGCTTTCTAATTTTGTTGATAAGTGTCCCCAGTGTTTAATCTCCAACAAACATTGGATTCCTTCGGTTAAGCCTCTCCATCTTGTTCCGTTACCTTCAGGTCCTTGGGTTAAGGTGGCTTTGGATTTCTTTGGACCTTTCCATTTACTATGGAAAATCTTCTGATCAAAGATTTCCCATAGTCTTAGTTGACTATTTTTTTAAATGGATATATTATTCCTTTGTTAGGTAGGTAGGTATGGTACACTTATTTAGGGCAGCTGCCACCTGACAGGTATCCTGGCGCTAAGATTACCAGTAAAAAGCAATGTGCGTAACTGAAAATCTAAGAAATACTAGAGATTAGTTTCTAGGAAAAAGCCTGGTTTTTAGGATCTTTTGAAACTTCAGTAGGTAATGAGTTCCAAAGCCTAGATGCTACCAGACTAAATGATCTTCCTCCTAGTTGGGCCTTATTAAAATGTGGGATATTGGAGTTCTGGACTTTTTGGTTCCGTCCAGAGGTGTCAGGGAACAACACCCAAAGACCCCGGAGTTCCACCTGCCTTGGTGCACAAATGAACAGAAACACGGGCTTCTCGATGGTGGCGTCAAAGACCAAAGGTTTATTACTGCAGGGACACAGAAGTCACAGATACTACACACGGGCAGTAACCAGGAGCCTGTTCAATTTGTACAAAGCGGGTTGCTCCTTATATACTAAATTTTAAGCTGGGGGCGAATTCTTTACATGTAATACATTCCCAAAACCTTTGTGTCTAAAACAATAAATATTTGGCGTTACACAGGAACCGTCGATAATATCTGAGGCCAAACATTGCGAAGTGAGGGGTTCCCACTAGTTTGTCACAATTCCCTGTCAATATTGCATTCAGGACCCGGACCGCCTCATCGTAAAGTTCGTTACCTCCCCCTAATAAAGATTCAGAAAGAAAGAAACAGAGCCAGGTGTGGAAGATAGAAAAGTGGGATAAGGGATGTTTGTGGGTTGTAAATGGGCAAGGCTACCGGCTTCGGCCGCCTAATCATGATCAGGACAATGGACACGAAGACCAGTTTGGCAGGAATGGCCTCGGGCAGAGGAGGTAGCCTTTGTCGAGTCATGCAGCTACAGCGTGATCTGGTTTAAGGTGCACGTGTCATGAAAGAGGTGAATCTCTGGCTAAGGTTACGTGTCCTTAATCGAAATGAAGTGATCAGAGGTTATTGCGTATGTGAGGGCAAGAAACACAAAATGGCGGCCATGATCTAAGATGGATGCCGTGGGTAGATCAGAAATGTGTTTATAAAAGGAGTGCTCTTGCTCGTAGCATAGCGAAAACACCAGGATATACTAAATGGATCATTTGCGGTTCGCTGATACCAATATTATGTATTTCCGACAAACTTGAAAACACGGGTTCAAATCGTCACGGAACCGTCACGGAACCTCAGACCCTCCTTTTGCCCTTACATAGGCAATTACTCAGTCTATGTCAGAATCTAGTTCTATGCTCATCAGGTCAGTGACATGCTGTTGTATCATCATCCTTTCTCGTGTCTTTTCTCCAAACGTAGGTGGCTTTCTGAGACAAGTTGCAGCACAAAGACTACACAGAGCAGGACCACATTGGATAATCAGACAACATGAGAATAGGAACACTAAGATGACACCAATGACCATTAGAACCTTCCATCCCCACGCTGATATCAGAGTCCAAAACCACTCCATGAAGGACCAGTTTCCCTTGTCTACATGTATGGAGTCTGAAATCTTGTGCAACTTAGAGATCGCCTCATAGACTGTTGGAGCATTATTAGGAATAAAGACACAGCAGCTCGATTGGATCATTCTGCATACCCCACCTCGATCTGCAAGTATAACGTCTAGAACCATACGGTTCTGCAACGTCATGAGCCTGTCTGCCTGAAGCTCAGCTGTCAGATTGCTAAGGGCACCAGCAGTTTCGGTGATAGTAGATTCAACTACCCGTGTTAGCTGACGTATGTTTCTACTATTGGCCATAGGCCCCCAGAACGGAAGGAAGCCTTTGAAGAAGTCTCCAGCTTCCTGACCAGCGGTATCTTCCTTGCTGAAGACACCTCTCGCTACTCTGGTTCTGTGGTAATCAGATGAAGCAGTGTATGTCGGAGGCAACAATCGAGCAATATAACATGATCCTGAAAAGTCGGCAGGCAACCATGTATAAGCTCTGTCTCGACAAATGAAGTAGGTACCCCTAGCAGTAAGAAAGGCAGGGGAAGAGTTAGCCGGAAACACGTAAGTCTCTACGCACTCACTCCTCCCTAGCTGAGCTCTCGGATTTCTCCCGTTACCTTGCAAACAGACCTGACCTTGGTGAGGTACGACCCAGATTGGAGTTGAGCTTTTACGCTTGCTTTCTCCTAAACTAAGGCGATACTCTGAAGTATTCCAACTTAAATATACTCGCAATTCGTCTCTAGGGTAAGATGGAGTATTATTGACGTCCTTGACCATGTCAATAATTCCCTGGACTAAGGCTTTGTTGGCAGAGTTATATTTAGTGGAACGCGGTGGACGTGGAGGATAGGTTTCAAGGGCATAAGCAAAGATGGTTTGGAAGGCCTGAAATGATCCATTATAGCTGTAAGGCAAAACCAGATAGGGAATACCTTTATCCATAGTGTGGGGTATCAAGCCACACACCCAGCAGTCTGTAGTGTTAACTACCAGTTGGTGTTGGTGCAAGAGCTGTACAAAAGTGTTGTTGGTGAATTCTGAGCTTCGGGCTTGCTCATGTTCCGGAAACGAGTGAAAAGAGTGTATAGAAGAAACAGTAGAAATAGCAGGATCAAGGGGAGGTACTGTAGAAACTGGCACAAAAATTAAATTTATACTAAAGACGATTCCACCCACCAATGTTGCTAAAACAATCAAAAATGTAATGGCACATTGCATCAAAAAGCATCTGCTATGAAGAATTCTATTAAGTCTGTTTCTGCGAACATAAATCACATTCTCTCGTTGCAGCGCAGGAAGCTCCATCTTCTACAATCCGCTCGCGACCACTGATGATGTGTACGTAGATGAAAATGCCTCTATCAGCCCTGGGAGTTCCCAGAACCAACAGAAAGATCGACCTTGTGTCAGACCCCTGCAAATTCAAACTAGGCACACAGCCACGACCCTACGGCTACCCAGACGGCAAGGCAATTTTAAAAACAATAAACAATAGCAAACTTCCTGGCTGAAGGCAAAAGTTCAATATATATCAAAATCACAATATGCAGTTGCCTGCTTTATTTGTCCATTTTACGGCTTCTTAGGTTATATCTCTGCTTCGCTGGTACTGTCTGATCGGAAAATAGGGTATCACTAGCAGCTGTTGCAGAGTTTAAGTTCGCAGATAGCAAAGTTTCTTCTGATGCTGGAGACAAATGTTCAGTGTTCAAAGGAGTCTTTTCAGGAGGAGAGTCAGGTTTTGAAGTGTCAGTAATCAAGTCGGCATCGCTGAAAGAGATGAACTTCGGTGTGCTTTCAGATTCGGAGGCACCAATTCCCTTTTTCACCCAGTCGTCGTAAGGGAGCGGCAAAGGAACACGCTTAACGTGAGATGCGTGTATCCAGTGCTTACGGCCAGCTACACGAACTGCTGTCCTCGTTGCCAGTAAGATCTGAAAAGGCCCCACAAATCTCGGCTGAAGGTTCTTTGTCCTCGCGAAGTTCTTGATGACAACCAGATCTCCTGGTTTCAGCTGATGCCCTGGACTCTCCGGAGGTTTTGGCAAAGCATCGAAAACCTGTTGATGAATAAGACTCAATTTAGCAGTCAAGTCGTAAAGGTAGTCTATCAACATAGGATATTCTATGGAGCAAAATTCTTTAGGCCTTGGTACACCCCAGATATTTGCCGGGCGACCAAAGACTATCTCGTAAGGGCTAAGCCCTATTCTAGAATGTACTGTTGCTCTCGTTGATAACAAGGCCAAAGGAAGTGCGTCTGGCCAGGCTAAACCTGTGGATGCTTGTATTTTGGCTATTTTCAGCTTGAGGGTGCCATTGTAACCCTCGACTAAACCAGCAGACTGGGGATGGTTTGCACTGTGAAATTTCTGTTTCAATCCTAGGCCGGCACACACACTCTGCATAACTTTCCCTATAAACTCACTTCCGTTATCTGACCATACAATCCGTGGCATTCCATATCTAGGGAAAAATTCTTTGAGAAGAATTTTGGCAGTTGATAGGGCAGTATTGTCCTTTAATGGATATGCTTCTATCCACCTGGAAAAAGCACAGACTACCACCAGGACATACTTCAAATTATTGCAGCGCTCCATGTGAATGAAGTCTAACTGAATCACTTCAAAGGGGCAGGAAGGAGGAGCGAAATGACCAGCTGGAGTTGGAGTTCCCTTGCCAGGATTATGCATCAAACATACCATACAATTTTTCACCACTCTCTCTGCACACTTACTGATTCCCTCATTCTTCCAGACCGGAGCTAACATCTTACATATCCCTTTAGAACTTATATGCGCTACTCCATGCGCCATTGTCACTACTGCAAGCACATACGCATCGGGCAACATCCAACGCTGCTGTTCTGTCAAATCAATCCAACATCCATTCGAGTCCAACTTGCCCGTACTTTCTCTCCATACACGTTTCTCTTCCTCAGTTGCTTCTTTCTGAATTTCTTTCACACTTTCCATAGTATCCTCACACATTCCAGACTCAGCAATCCATCTTGCAGACGTAGCAACATACATTCTGCTCATCGTGTCTCTAGCTGTCTGTTTAGCAATTTCGTCAGCAAAAGCATTCCCACGACCAACATCATCCGTGATTGCTTTATGAGCACTGCACTTTACAATCGCAACTTCAGTCGGCAAGGTTAGAGATTCCAACAAGTCGTTAACTAGCTGACCATGTTGGATCTTAGTCCCATGGGACGTAATGAAACCTCTTTCTCTCCACAACCGGCCAAAACTATGGGCCACGCCAAATGCGTACTGACTATCTGTAAACACATTCACTCTCTTTCCCTCAGCTAAAACACACGCTCTCGTTAGAGCTATCAATTCTGCAGCTTGGGCAGAATTCTGACTCACTCTTGCAGTCTCCACAATCGTCTTCAAAGTCGTTACTGCGTAAGCAGCAGTCACATCACCATTCTCCAATTTAAAACATGACCCGTCCACATACAGCGTACCATCCGGATCTGATAGCGGAGTATCTTTTAAATCAATGCGTCCTTTTGTCTCTTCCTCCGTTTTGAAACAGCAATCATGTGGCTCGGAATCACTCGACTCTTGATCAGTCGGCAACAATGTTGCTGGATTCAATACATTGCATCTTTTGATCTGAATATGACTCGCTAGTAATGTCAGCTCGTAACCAGATAATCTCGCACTAGTAAGGTGTTGTGTCTTCGTTCGGTTCATGAGTGTATCCACTGCATGAGGAACCATGACCACTAGCATATTGTTCATCACCAAACCAGCAGATTGTCGAATGGAAGCCGCAGCTGCTGCTGTAGCTCTCAAACAACTAGGCAACGCTCTGGCTACCGGATCTAATGTTGATGAAAAATACGCACAAGGGCGTTGTTTATCACCAAACTTCTGTGTCAGAACACTCAACGCGCAACCTTCTCTTTCGTGAACGTAGAGCGTGAATGGCTTACTGTAATCAGGTGTACCCAATACAGGAGCTGAACACAATGCTTTTCGTAATTCAGTAAAACTCTCTTGGCATTCATCAGACCATGGCACCGGACTCGGAACATTTTTCCCAGTCAAAGCTACCAATGGTTTCGCTAAAAGAGAAAAATTTGGGATCCACTGCCTACAGTAAGAGGTAATACCTAGAAAGGCACGTACTTCTCTCTGTGTGCGTGGAACACTCATCTGCGTAATTGCTTTTATTCTTTCTGGGGTCAACTTCCTTCCCTCCTTTGACAAGAGATGACCTAGGTAGGTCACTTCTTGGCAGCAGTATTGCATTTTGGAAGGAGACACCTTGTGATTCAAATTAGACAAATGATGTAATAGGGAAATTGTAGCTGCTTTGCAAGTTTCCTTGTCATCGGCAGCCACTAGAAGATCGTCTACGTACTGTACTAGGGCAGAACCTGGAGGAAGGACAAAGGAATCTAACTGGCTTTTTAATGCTTGACTGTAAATGGATGGACTCTCACAATAGCCTTGTGGAGCGCGTTTAAATCTGAAACTGCGACCTCCTAGACAGAAGCCGAAAATATCCCTACTTTCTTCGGCTATCGGAATGCTGAAAAAGGCATTCTTTAGGTCAATAACTGAGAACCATGTGGCTGTGGCAGGAATCAATGTTAACAAGGCAGTAATGTCTGGCACTACAGGAAACTGCGGGACTACAATCTTATTAACTTCTCTAAGGTCTATGACAAACCTGTACACTGGAGGTTTTGTAGGATCAGTTCGCTTCAGAATCGGCAATACAGGACTGTTACAGACATTTCCTCTAGTTTCTTCAACCACACCTTTCTTAATCAAATCTTGCACAATCAATAAAAGCGCACGCTCTCCTTCACTAGATATTTTATATTGGGGGATTCTTGGAAATTTTACATTTGTTTTCAAAGTTACCACATACGGTGGAATTTCTAGGAGACCTACATCATTAAAACCAGTCGCCCAAAGAGAATCAGGGAGTGAATGTAGCTCTGGCGGGAGTGCGTCCATTGACAAGTACATCGGAGAGGTGATATTTTTACCCAATGTAAGCTGTACTCCTTCCGGAGAACAGTACAATGTCGCATATAGTCGTTTTAACAAATCTAAACCAAGCAGATTTTCATTACAACCTGTCGTCAAAATCAGGGGTGCTTTCAATTGGCATGGTCCAACAGAAATAGACAAAGGACCAGATATCGGGTTGTAAACAGGGGCGCCTGAAAAACCTACGGAAACATTTGTTGAGCCGGACAAAGGTGCGCCAGGGAGTTTCGCATGAATGATAGAACTTTTTGCGGCACCAGTATCCAACAGAAACGGTTCGACTACACCTGATGTTGCTACTGCGACATAAGGCCCACTCTGATCCACTGGAACTGATACTACTCCCTCTCTCTGTCCATGGCTGTCCTAGTACCCATTTTGCTGAAAACCCTCATCTACTTCATTATAGTCCTCAACAAGGTACTGTTGAGATCTATTTTGCTGAGCAGATTGTTCATTTCGTTGATCAAAGTGATTGGAGGGACGATCATTCGTTTGTGGAGGCATAGCACCTCGCCCTCGACCTCTAGAATTCTGCACAAAACCACCACGACCTCTCTGAGCTGCGGCTGCATTATTTTGCGCTAAGATCGGACATTCATTTTTATAATGACCCTCTTTCTTACAGTACGCACACTGATTCCACTGGTATTGAGGTCTTGATGAGCCATAATCTGTCCTTTGGTACGAACCTTGCTGCGTATTAGATTGATTCGTGCGAGGCGGATATGCCTGCTGCAAAAGAACTTTAGTTTTTAAATCTTTCGTTTTCTTCTCTGATTTTTCCTTTTCCTCTTTATCCCTATTTTCATAGTACTGTGCAGTCGCAAGTATCTGCGCTGTCGTAGATACAGCCCAAGCACTTTCTGAGTCTTTTAATTTATTGCATAATTCAGGTAACAAATTATGCACAAACTTATAGACAAACAGTCTTTGCCCTCCTTCTGTACTCATGTCCTGACCACTATGATCTACAAAAGTCTCTTCAAACCTCGTGAAGAAGTCGGAGACGCTTTCGTCTTTCTTCTGCCTGCATGCTGACAGCTTGTCCCAATTTACACGCAATGCTGGCATCAGAGTCTTCATTAGATCAATTATTCTACCTGGAAGATTAGCAATTAGAGGTTCGGGTTTCGCACCACCTATTTGCTGACCATCTGCTGCAGTGATAGCTGCCCAATCACCACCTAAGGCAGCTTGATGATCCTCTCTACGAATTTTAGCCCACACTGGTTGCGGAACTACGTTACCAAACAACATATCGATGTCGGCTAAGTTCATTATACAAGCCTCAACTGTCTGTGTTAATTCCTTGTAATATCCAGCTGGATTTTTACGTGGATCTGGCAAGGCCTGTTTCACCGCTAACACTTCAGCTCGCTTCCATGGAATGTGTATCCACACTCGTTGGAACTGTGCTGGAGCAGCTGCAATTCCTGCATTATCATCACGTTGTATTGCTTCGCGCCAGATTGGAGGAACCTCCCTCATAGGATATTGGCGACTTAGCTTCATTTTACCTTTTTCTAAGTCTCTCGGTGAACGAAGAGATGGATCATTCCTAAAACTTAAAATAAGTTCCATCGCTTCCTTTATATTCTCACCCACTATCATTCCAGCAGCAAACTCTTTTTGAACTCTAATTAAATCTTCCAAATCTGATTCGACATCATCTTCTTCTATTTCTTCACGTAACAACGAGCACATCTCATCAAAGACGTACCGTTGCGTCGGTTCCTTCCATTGCATAAATGTGTCTAACACATCTCTCGTACTATATCTTCTACTCTTCGAAATCCATCTGAGAGCCGTGGAATCCAAAATTCCCCGTTCCTCAGTACTTGGAAGCTGACTACGTCTCTGAACAGAGTCAGGAGTAGGAGTCTTAATTAAAGTTTTATATAAAGGAGACAGCATATTAGTAACAGAATCAGTGATTCTTCGACGAACAGAAAGTGGAGTTAGCACACTCGCAGACGTAGAGAACGCAGTAGAGGTAGGAATAGTTAACGGAACAGTAGGAGTATCGAGGAAAATAGTTTGTGGAGCAGTAGGTACAGAAGTAGGTATAGAGGCTGGCAGTGCAGGAAGAGGAGGAGCTGTAGGAACATTCACATTCATCACAGGAGGTACAGGAGCTTGATTCTGAGGGACAGGAGCAGGAACACCAGGTTGTCCAGCAACCGGCAATTGAACATTCGGGACAAGTGGAGCCGTAGCACCTTGTGCATACGGTGGAGGTGACCTTAACAGATAAGATAGCAGAGGATCGTTTTCGGAATCCTCCAGTTTCTTAGCCATTTTCGATGGCAAGGCAGGATAGCACTTGTCAATTGCTAGGTTATGCTCTCTAATTGCTACATCTATGGCTTTCTCACACTCGTTAGCCTGCAACTGTTTAGCCGCTTGTTCTAGAGTTAACTCTTCTTGTTCTTTCTGTTCTTTCTTCAACCTTTTCATTTCTCTCTGTTTGGATTCTTTTCGCCAGTAACGGAAAGAATCAAACATTGCCGGCCGGGCTTTCTTCTTGAACAATTTCGCTTCTAAGTTGTCGAGAATCTCTGGTTCAAAACTACCATGCAGTGGCCAACTAAGGACACCATCCTTCTTACAATAACGGACCCATACCTCATTATAAGATATAGGACCCACGCCATGCTTACAATATAAATCATATAGGGGAGTCCCAATCGGAGGAACCAGACATGAGTCCTCCAATCGTGAGTCACGGTTGCAACCAAAACAAGACAACATTTTCCGACTTACCATTTTCAGTCCGGAACACAAAACAAACAAAACACGGAACAAATATGTGCACTCGAACCAAGAACTTAGGCCTACCAAAACGAACTGATGTATCGATACCCAAACTAAACCAAATAGATTATCGTAACTAGAACAACCAGTGATAATCTTACAAAACCAAACCAAACCAAGAACCGATCAAGGATTTTAACAATCCTCACAAAAGTAACCAGCTAGCTATCACTAAATACTTAACTGAGTCACTGAAGACGTCACCAAGGAGAAACCCGTCACGTTTCGCTGTACTAAGGACTGCACCTCGGGTCCAAGACAGGGCGACGGTCAAGGCAACGGCCCACTGCAGCCGTCCTGAACGGGAAACCCTCGTGGAAGAGAACTTCGGGCCACTTTTGCGATATGCCGGGATCGATGAAGTGGGGCGCCTCCCTCAGGAATCTAAACACGAAGCCTCTCGAACTCTTCAGGCTTTTGGACCGGTACCGAATGACGTCGCCCCACGTTGGGCGCCAATTGGAGTTCTGGACTTTTTGGTTCCGTCCAGAGGTGTCAGGGAACAACACCCAAAGACCCCGGAGTTCCACCTGCCTTGGTGCACAAATGAACAGAAACACGGGCTTCTCGATGGTGGCGTCAAAGACCAAAGGTTTATTACTGCAGGGACACAGAAGTCACAGATACTACACACGGGCAGTAACCAGGAGCCTGTTCAATTTGTACAAAGCGGGTTGCTCCTTATATACTAAATTTTAAGCTGGGGGCGAATTCTTTACATGTAATACATTCCCAAAACCTTTGTGTCTAAAACAATAAATATTTGGCGTTACACAGGAACCGTCGATAATATCTGAGGCCAAACATTGCGAAGTGAGGGGTTCCCACTAGTTTGTCACAATTCCCTGTCAATATTGCATTCAGGACCCGGACCGCCTCATCGTAAAGTTCGTTACCTCCCCCTAATAAAGATTCAGAAAGAAAGAAACAGAGCCAGGTGTGGAAGATAGAAAAGTGGGATAAGGGATGTTTGTGGGTTGTAAATGGGCAAGGCTACCGGCTTCGGCCGCCTAATCATGATCAGGACAATGGACACGAAGACCAGTTTGGCAGGAATGGCCTCGGGCAGAGGAGGTAGCCTTTGTCGAGTCATGCAGCTACAGCGTGATCTGGTTTAAGGTGCACGTGTCATGAAAGAGGTGAATCTCCGGCTAAGGTTACGTGTCCTTAATCGAAATGAAGTGATCAGAGGTTATTGCGTATGTGAGGGCAAGAAACACAAAATGGCGGCCATGATCTAAGATGGATGCCGTGGGTAGATCAGAAATGTGTTTATAAAAGGAGTGCTCTTGCTCGTAGCATAGCGAAAACACCAGGATATACTAAATGGATCATTTGCGGTTCGCTGATACCAATATTATGTATTTCCGACAAACTTGAAAACACGGGTTCAAATCGTCACGGAACCGTCACGGAACCTCAATACACATCAAATTAGCCGAGGAAGAGCAGCGATTTCTAGTAGGAGAGTACCAACCGAATTTCCTCAGCAAAGTCGTAGGCCCCATTGCATGAGCTGACCTATAAACAATGCAAAGTGCCTTAAACTGGACTCTCTGTGCCAGTAGTAGCCAGTGGAGGTCCTTCAGGACAAGCGAGGCAGAAGCTCTGTGCTGCCAATTCAATGCCAGCTTAGCTACAATCACTTGAATCCTTTGTAGATCTTTTAGCAAGGAGTCAGGAGCTCCCAGTAGTAGCGCGTTGCAGTAATCTCATCTCCTGATGATAATGCATCTTACCACTTGAGGCCTAGCCGAGCTTCTCAAGAAGGGGAGAATTTTTCGCAGGGCTCAAAGCAGCAATAGGCAGGTACTCACTGTTTTATCCACTTGGGAGTCCAGTTGAAGGTTACTGTCTAATAAGACTCCCAAGTTGCGAATGGTCTTAACAGACACTGGAGGTTTGTTTACAGTGGTTGGCCAAAAATCCAATGGGAGAGGACGGGGAATTGTATTTGTGGAGCAGTAGAGTTTTTCTGTCTTCTCTCCATTAAATTGTAAGGAATAGGCTCTAAGCCAGCCTGCTGTTTCCTGCAGACAACTGTGAAATCTGCCTGAGGGAATAGTCTTCTCACCCTCCAAGGAAAAGACAAGTTGAGTATCATCAGCATAGTTGAAGACTTCAATACCAAAAGATTTTATGAGGGATATTGTTGACACTCCTAACACCAAAACTGTCATTAGTTTTCTTAAAAATATCCCCTACATACCTAATTTTTGTAAATTTAGAAATAAAAGTAAATAAAAGGCACTTACCTTGTCCGCTGCATCCCGGGGCTCCCTCTGCTTGTTAGCGCCGCCGTCGCCGCCATCTTGGATACCAATGCGCATGTTCAGCCGCCCGCGCATGCTCATTTCTCACGAGAATTGGTATCCAAGATGGCGGCAATAGCGGTGCGAACAAGTAGAGGGAGCCCTGGGACGCAGCGGACAAGGTAAGTGCCTTTTATTTACTTTTATTTCTGAATTTACTAAAATTAGGTATGTATGGGAGGGCGGGAGGGAGGCTGGTGGTGGGCAACTTCACTACACCCACGGAGTGGGTGTAGTGTTGCCTGCTACGCCTACTTTGCAAAGGGCGAAGTAGGCAACACTACGCCCACTCCGTGGGCATAGCGAAGTCCTTCGCCTAGGGTTAGTCACCATCACAGTAACAATGTTGGCAATGGTGTCCCCAAGGCTCTCAAAGTCTACTATTGCCTCAGTCTGTATGCCAATTGAGCTACTCGTTTCGTGTTGGGTATTATCACAGGGGAGTCATGGATTTCGGAAATGCCAGTACTTAAAGGTGGCTGTATACAAGCGGTGAGACAGGTTTAAGGAGGGCCGGTGCGGGTAGGCTATTTCCTTTTAGTGCAGATGGGTTTCCCACTCTTCCTCTTCTGTTTTGCGGCTGCGATTACAGCAGATGTAACAATGTCTATATCAGATTGTGTCTCAATTATTTTAGTTAGCTCAGGCCCGCTAATGCTTCCGCTTGCAATCGGTGATTTGTGGATTCCAGTTCCCTAAGCTTCAGGTGGGGGTAAATCATGAATATGGCAACAGAGGACAGGGTTTTAGGTGTGAGGGAAATACTGGGCGCACTGCTTGGGTTGACGCACAGGAGAATGCAGTGAGGCAGAAGGTGCATGCAGGTGAGGGGCAAGTCCCTGAAACCCCTCCAAGTGTGCCTGGAGGACACACTATATACAACAGAAACAAAACCTGTTGCACATTAAAAATAAAGTTTTAAGCAAGAAACAGATGTCTCAATGGACATAAAGTTCATATGTTATAGGCGAAGGATTGGATCATCAGTGTTTCAGATTTTCTTTTATTGATCCCAGAGAGCCAGCCGACACGTGTTTCGTCGCAAGAAAAACACACTTTTCCGCAACTCCTCAGGGCTGTAGGTTAGAGAATCATAACTACAGGTCGCGGTGCCGGTGATAATTCCGACCCGGGGCTTAGGCGACCGCACCCGGAACCAGAACGCAAACCTGAACGGCACCACCGCCAAACAACTCCCCGCATTACGGGGATTCTTCTTTTCTATTACGAAAATCGCTACACTACCTTCATCCTAAAATATGAGGATTTTGACAGTCTCCTAAGCCCTGAGGCTTCATAAAACTCAGCATTACCACTGAGTAGAGAATCTCCACTACTAATGTGAGAATACCTCAATTGAAACAACGAATCATTACCCGACATATACTGTCAACCCGGTCCTGAGCGGAGCCGGGTCGGAATTATCACCGGATTCAACATAAAAGGTCTTTATGAGACACTGGACCAGAAATGGAAGACAATGACAATAATTCAACCTTATGGCAAGATAGAGAGCTGCAGGCAACTCATTTTTCCATGTACAGTTCTTCAGCATGGACCCCAGATGATGGCGGGACACTCAGGCAATGACTGAACCCCTGAGGTGGTAATTTTGAGGACTATGATGCCCGTGCGCGGGGCTGGGGCTCTCTGCCCTGCGACACGCTGGACGGGCTTGCTGCGGGCTGGAAACGAGGTCCACGCAAACCTGCGGCTTAGCCCCGCCCACAAGGCCACACTATATGGTGTATTTGCTGGCAGAGACACCGATATAAGGCCGGAGACTGTCCAGCGCTGCTGTGTGCACGCAGTGCCCTGAACCCGACTATGCCACCTGGCCAGATAGCTGCAGCGCCGTAGCATTCCATGGATGGCTCTAGACAACCAGCGATATTTTAAGCACAACTGCGGAGCGGAGGATAAGGACCGGCCTGCCGCATGCAGCTTTCCAGAACCTGGCGTGAGTACCCCACAGGTCCTGTTGGTGACTCCCAGCGGAGGTCAGGTTACTTGGCCCCCGCCGGATCGCTAAGACGCACCCTCACCTTCCAAGCTGCGGCGGCTGCCTCGGGCCCTAGCTGCAGATGCTGGAACGTCTATGCTACTCTTTGACATCTGCACTGGCCGCATGCCCTAGAGCTCAATATGGGAGGAGTCTGGTGAATGCAGCCACTTGTCTGAAATGGGAAATTGCTCTTGCTAATGGGGCCCTGCCTTTGGAGAAGCAACTGCCTGGTGTTAATTATCTCACTGCCAACTGCATGCATATATAGAGGACTCAACCTCCTGCGCATTTGATGGCTGTAGGAGCAGGGGGTGTGTGCGAGGTCCTGCTTGAAGATAGAACTAAAGTAACATTTATGTCTGGCCCTGAAGACTTTTTGGGCTCCCTTTGAATGTGCTGCTGCACTGGGGGCCCCCATGTGAACTGGGACTTCTGTAGCTCTATGGTCCCGTCGGACTGATGTAAATAATTAATTTACTCTCTTAATTTCTATGCAGGTAAGTACTTAATCAATAATAACTCAATCGGAAAGAAGGAAAACAGAGTCCGTGGTGTAAGAGTTTCTAAGGGTTTTATTCCTCATAAAGGAATCAGGATATCATGTTCTGACCACCACACAGGGTGTCAGAAGGGATAGATGAGCGCGCCGTCGTTTATTGACAATACATAGCTTATATACTTGATTTACATCATAATGTTCAATGTAAGAGGCGTAACAGCTGAGAGAAGACAAGATAACAGTATACACGTGGTGCTAGTACATCATCAAGAGGCGTAAACTAGGCGTAACTAGGCGTGTGTGCTAGAAACGTCACTGATAGGTGACGCAAGTGGGTGGCACCAAGGGGTGGTGCTAACAGAATGTTGCAATGTCAGCGGAAATCGGAAGCTTGGATGCGCGCGCAGCTGCATGACGTGTGATAGACGGGGTGCAGGGGACTTGACATTTACACTGGCGGAAAGAGACAGAAGTCTGGCATGTCAGATCAACTTGTGCTTCTATCATATCTGATATCTGATGTTTAGGAACTAAGCTATCTGGGCAGAAAGGTCTCTAGAGCAGAAGCTATTCTATACTTGCTGTGAGTGCGTGTATAAGCGCCTGAGTGTCTGCATGAGAAGCGTGGGGGCATGGGGCCTTCCATGGAAGCATGGCAACAGAGGCTATGAATTACTTGCATAAAGACAGGTCGGCCCTTTAGCCCTGTAGCTGAGGAAGGATGTTTACTGAAGCTAGCAGGCTGGAATGTATCTTCGGGGAGGAAAACAGATAACTCGAAGGTTATAGTCAATCTTGGCAGGCAGCAGGCTGAGCTGAGCACGGAGGGCCGCGCTAGAAGTAAGTCAGAGTTCACGGGTACGGGGGCTGCTTGGGCAGAGGCCCTCGCAGTCAGAAGCCAGAAAAGAGGCTCGGTGGCAGAGATTCAGGGCCTACTTTCAGCCAGGCTGAAAAACGTAGGAGTACACTTCAAAAAGACGTTGGCATAGCATACTTAGGAACGGACCATCAAACCCATTCATGGTGGGTCTGAAAGAGGACAAGTTAACGTTGGACGCAAATGTATTTGCGTCTTCATAGCTGATACAGGAGGGAAGTTACATGCACTTTTAACTCGTACATGGAGTCGGTGGGGTACTCGCTAGGGAACACAACATGACCATAGAATTTATATTACCTCATTCCCTCCTTGTTCCCTACGGACCCTTCATGATATGTCGATCCTCATAAATCGATCAGTTTGTTCTTGTAACATTATATGTTCGTCTTTCTTTCTTTGACTGTTTGAAAGGCAACTGGAATGCTCAATGCAGGATGTGGCACACAGTCCACATATCGCTGGCCCACACTGCAGGCACAGGCAACAACTGAATACTATAACAAGGCCAATGCCTAGGAACGATAAGATCTTCCATCCCCAAGCTGTCAACGTAGTCCAGAACCAACCGGACCAAGTCCAGGTGCCTGGATTCTGATGTATCTGATTTGCAATTTTATGTAAACGGGTGATAGCTTGATAGACAGATGGTGCGTTTTGTGGAATGAAAACACAGCAACTTGACCCGATGACCTTACAGGCTCCACCTCTATCTGCCAAGATGACGTCAATCACGAGACGATTTTGAAGGACAACAGTCCGTATAGCAGACTGCTCCTCTGTTAAGTTACCTAGAGCGGAGGCAGTTTCGTTCACTACTGCTTCAAGTGTTCTCGTTAATCTGCGTATTAATTTACTGTTTTGGACAGGTCCTAGGAAGAAAAAGAATCCTTTATTGAAATCAGTGTACTGTTCCCATGCCGTTTCTGTGTAGTCGACAAGGGGAATATCTCTTTTGGGTCTATTCGGTGCTAGATTCGTATTTCTATGGTAATCAGGAGGAGCTAGGAAAACAGGTGGCAGAAGGAATGCAATGTAACAGGTACCATCCCAATCTGGAGGCAAACGTATGTATGCGGTATGACCACAAACAAAGTAGGAATGACTGGTAGCTTTAAAAGACGATTTACCATGGTCACTGAACTCGACCACAGTAGTGCATTTACTATGACCTACGTGTACTGAACCTTTCTTGCTAACACATAATTCACCTGTGACTGGTAATACTAACATATGGGGCAAAACTGGAGCAGTTTCAGATTCAACAGTGAGGATCATAAGGCTAATTGTGTAATTACCTAATCCATATACTTCATTTTCTAGATCAGTTCCTATTCGAGTGGGAAGTCCCTCTTTATCAGGATAACAGACGTTGAGCAGGACTAAGTTCAAGTTTCCCCAAACCCAGCCCCCATCGAAAACAGCAATATCAGGATCTAAAGAATTAATTATTTTAAACCATGCTCCACAGGAGCCATTGTGAGTGAATGGGTACGGAAAGAGAGGCAGAGCTCCCTTGTAATTCTGGTAGGGAGGGAGTCGGCCACATATCCAACAGTCTGTAGCATTATTTGTCTGATGGGAATGGTGTAACATACTAATGAATGTATTGTTGCGCAGCGCAAGTCTGTAAGAGAGTTCATGTGCAGGAAGTTCACTAAAAGTGTGTTCAGCAGAGACATTGTAAGCAGATTGTTCACGCCTGAAAATAGGCCAGTACATAGGAAGCAGAATGCTGGCAATAATAATTAGAATACTCAGAATAAACATGATTATTAGTGTCACTATGCAGTGACTACGAAGTGATTTGCAATATGTTCTTCTCTTTTCCTCTCTCTCTCTAACTCGATCTAGGGGATACATGTCAGAAACTATTTAACCGATTCACCTAAGGGAGGACTTAAACAATTAAACTGTCTGACTTGCTAGATCGAAGCTTCATTCGGTAAAGTTCTTGAGGAGTCTTTTCTCTTTTAGGCACAGTAACGTCTTGTGCTTCGACACAGTCTTTGGTGGGGGTGGACGAGTCAGAGTCCTGTTTCAGTCCGTTTTTTAGTTCATTGCATAGTTTGATGTGACTCGTGTGGACCCACCCCTTTCTCCCCTCGATTTTCACGGCGGTCCTGGTGGTAAGCAGAACGGTCTTTGGAGACTTCCAGCGGGGCTCCAGCGGACTTTTCCGGTCGAAATTCCGGACGACTACCAGGTCACCTGGGCGGACCTCATGCGCCTTTACATCGGTGTTGTCAGGGAAGGCTGCGGCAACCTGTGAACGACATGATTGGAGTGCAGACATCAAGGAGGCAAGGTAATCTGTCAACATGTTACAATCAATATCAGTGATCTTTTTCGGAACGGGCGTCCCCCACATATTCGGCGGTCTGCCAAAGACCACTTCGTACGGAGATAGCCCTGATCTCGAGTGGGCAACCATTCTCATGTAGAATAGTGCCACGGGCAGGGCGACTATCCAGTCGACCCCTTTTTCCTGACAGATCTTGGCAAGACGGATTTTTAGTGTCTGATTATGCCTTTCTACAAGGCCAGCTGCTTCGGGATGTCGGACACAGTGGAACCTCCACTGATATCCTAGCAAGAGGGAAACTTGTCTCATCAGCTCGGACGAGAACGGCTGTCCGTTATCTGAGTACACGACACGGGGCAAACCGTACCGTGGGAAGAATTCACGAACCAACTGTCTGGCAGTGGTCGGAGCAGTGTAGTCTGGGACTGGGTATGCTTCGGTCCAGCGGGACAGAGCACAAACGATTACAAGAACATACTTAAATCCTCTACAGCTATTCATCTGGATATAATCCATCTGGAGGACTTCAAAAGGGTGATCGGGAGGATGAAATCCACCTTGCTCAACAGGGACGCTTTTACCTGGATTGAACTGACAACAGATCATGCAAGTACGCACTTTCTGTTTTGCTGCTGCTCGTAAGTGTTTGTTGTACCAGAGATTCTGTAAACTGTCTAACATGGCTTTTTCTCCAAGATGGGCAGGACTATGTGCTGTATTTATCATGACTTGAACCATTGAGTCGGGGAGAAACCATATAGATTTTCCCTTCGTCACCCAACCTTGATCTGTCTGAATCCCTCCTAGTTCAGTCCATTTCTTTATCTCCTCTGGAGTAGCATGTGTCTGGATATCAATTACATCTAGGGTGGGATCTCTAACTGCCATACACTGGGTCTGTACTATTGTCTTTGTCACATCAGTAGTCTGGGTGTGAGTCAGTGCTGTATGTTTTGCTGTCTGGTCTGCCAGGTCGTTACCCTGGGAAACGGAATCTGTGACTTTGGTATGTGCCTTACACTTCATGACTGATATGCCCGAGGGCAAATGTATTGCTTCTAACAGTGCTTGAATGAGGGGGCCATGTTGTATCTTGGCCCCATGGGAAGTCAGAAAACCTCGTTCTTGCCAGAGGACTCCGAAGTCGTGTACAACTCCGAAGGCATAGCGGGAATCTGTGTATATGTTAACATTTCTGTTCTTGGCTAGAATACAGGCTCGAGTCAGAGCGATGAGCTCTGCTGCTTGAGCAGACAGGGTGTCAATACGATGTGTTTCTTTAATTTCAGTTTCAGTGGTCACGGCGTACGCGGCCACTAATTCTCCTGTACTTGTTCTCATGCATGAACCATCCACATAAAGTGTCAGGTCTGGATTTGTCAATGGGACATCTGTTAAGTCTCGTCTAGGCTTAGTTACTGCATTAATTATTTCTATACAATCATGCGGAGTTGGATCTGTCATAACTGTAGGTAACAGTGTTGCGGGGTTCAGGATGCTGCAACGTCTGATTTCTATGTGTGGCTGGAATAGTGTTAATTCATAACCTGTCAGTCGTGCTATAGTTAAGTGTTGAGTCTGGGTTCTGTTTAACAAAACCTCTACAGAATGTGGTACTTGAACTGTTAACTGATGACCTAAAACAATTGAATCACTTTGTCTTATTGCTAACGCTGTTGCTGCTACTGACTTTAAGCACGCAGGGAGTGCTTGGGCTACCGAATCCAATGTACTAGAGAAATAAGCACAAGGCTTATGTGAACCTGCTTGATCTTGAGTGAGGACAGACAACGCTGTGCCATCACGTTCTGTAACAAAAAGTGTAAACGGTTTGCTGTAACATGGTGTCGCTAAAACTGGTGCTTGGCATAAAACTTTCTTTAATTCTTCAAAAGCTTGTGTGTGTTCCTGAGTCCAAGGGAGGACAGTCGAAGTCGCTGCCTCCTGTGTCGTTAACTGGATGAGTGGTTTAGCTAAGAATGCATACTGGGGAATCCATTGTCTGCAGTACGAGGTGAGGCCTATGAAGGCCCGCACTTCCTTTTGTGTCTTGGGTTGCGGCATGTTCACAATTAACTGAATGCGATCGGGAGTGAGCTGTCTCCCCACTTTGGACAGCAAGTGACCCAAGTACACAACTTGCTGAACACAGAATTGTAGCTTCGAAGGAGACACCTTGTGTCCCTTGTCGGCCAGGAAATGTAAAACTGTCAGTGATGCTTTTTCACATTCGGGCTCACTTCGTGCGGTGATCAGCAGATCATCGACGTATTGTAGTAAAGCGGTGTTAACTGGCATTTGAATACAATCTAGTTGTCTTTTCAGTGCTTGACTATAGATGCTGGGGCTTTCTGTGAATCCTTGAGGTGCGCGCGAAAATTTGAAACTGCGTCCATTTAAACAGAATCCGAAGAGATATTGGCTCTCTGGATCAATAGGCACGCTGAAGAAGGCGTTCTTGAGATCAATTACAGTAAAGAACGTTGCTTCTGAATCAATAGCAGTCAATAGAGATGATATATCGGGGACCACAGGATACTGTGGGATAATGCATTTATTCAATTCTCGAAGATCAATCACCAGCCGATATACTGGCGGTGCATTGGGATCAGTACGTTTAAGAATCGGAATGATGGGTGAATTACAGATATTGGAGTCGGTCTCGACGACCACTCCTTGGGCAATGAGCTCTTCAATGATTTTCAGTAAAGCCGCTACAGCATCGGGTGGTAACTTGTATTGTCTGATTCTGGGTAATACAACACCTGCCTTGAGGGTAACGCGGTATGGTGTAATGTGCATACATCCTACATCAGTTGGGCCTTTTGCCCACAAGTAATCAGGTACATTTTTCAATCTGACGTCAAACTCACGAAGGACGTAATGACCCTTGAAATCCCGCAGAAAGAGTCTAACTCCCTCCGGGGAGCAGCATATTATAGCTCCTAGAGCCTTCAGTGTTTTAATTCCTAACAGATTTTCCGGACATGATTTTGTTAGTAACAGGTCTGTAACACGTGATAATGGACCCACAGCCAGGGGAACTGGTTCTGATACTTCATTTACAATAGGCTGTCCTGAAAAACCAAGGGAAACATTTTGTGAGCCTGAGAGGGGTGCCCCTGGAACTTCGTCATGACTTATTGTAGTGCGACTTGCCCCTGTGTCAATTAAAAACTTTCTATCTTTCCCCAATACTTGACTGTGTACATAAGGACCTTCTTGATCTACAGGAATCTCGATAAGAGGCAAGCCACCTTCCCTCTCTAGGCTGTTTCATGTATATCGGGAATATTCGGGGTAAGCAGACTGGGCATACTGGTACATCTGTTGTGAGACTTGCTGAGTTGCAGCAATGGGCTGTGGCTGTGGTACTGCTACGGTCTGTGCTGTCTGTGCGGATGCATGCATGGGCTGTGTATTCTGTGTAGACTGATGCTGGTTATGGTCTTGTCTAGGCGGATGCGGTCTCTCTTTAGTTTTACCTGTCGCTATGTTATGTTTCAGAACTGCACATTCGTGTACGTAGTGACCTGGCTGCTTGCAATAATTGCATGTCCCTTTAACAGGAGCTGCAGTGTGACTTGTCTGGGTCGTACCTTTTCTGTGACTGTCGGATGGAACCGTCTGGGCTACTAACATTTTCATTTTCGTGTCTTTCATGCGCTTCTGTTCCTGATCTTGTTCTTCCCTAATTCTATTCTGGTGATATTGTAACATTTGTAACATCTGGGATGGCGTATTTGCTTGCCATGTACTCTCGACTTTATACACTCTATTTTTAACTAACGGTAGGGAATTCTCTACTAACTTTGATACGAAAAGATGTGGGTACGACTCGCTACTTGGCTGGAGGCCACTATTGATAATAAAACATTTCTCGAATCTTGAATAAAAGTCCCTATTCGGGCGCCAAAATGATGTAAATAATTAATTTACTCTCTTAATTTCTATGCAGGTAAGTACTTAATCAATAATAACTCAATCGGAAAGAAGGAAAACAGAGTCCGTGGTGTAAGAGTTTCTAAGGGTTTTATTCCTCATAAAGGAATCAGGATATCATGTTCTGACCACCACACAGGGTGTCAGAAGGGATAGATGAGCGCGCCGTCGTTTATTGACAATACATAGCTTATATACTTGATTTACATCATAATGTTCAATGTAAGAGGCGTAACAGCTGAGAGAAGACAAGATAACAGTATACACGTGGTGCTAGTACATCATCAAGAGGCGTAAACTAGGCGTAACTAGGCGTGTGTGCTAGAAACGTCACTGATAGGTGACGCAAGTGGGTGGCACCAAGGGGTGGTGCTAACAGAATGTTGCAATGTCAGCGGAAATCGGAAGCTTGGATGCGCGCGCAGCTGCATGACGTGTGATAGACGGGGTGCAGGGGACTTGACATTTACACTGGCGGAAAGAGACAGAAGTCTGGCATGTCAGATCAACTTGTGCTTCTATCATATCTGATATCTGATGTTTAGGAACTAAGCTATCTGGGCAGAAAGGTCTCTAGAGCAGAAGCTATTCTATACTTGCTGTGAGTGCGTGTATAAGCGCCTGAGTGTCTGCATGAGAAGCGTGGGGGCATGGGGCCTTCCATGGAAGCATGGCAACAGAGGCTATGAATTACTTGCATAAAGACAGGTCGGCCCTTTAGCCCTGTAGCTGAGGAAGGATGTTTACTGAAGCTAGCAGGCTGGAATGTATCTTCGGGGAGGAAAACAGATAACTCGAAGGTTATAGTCAATCTTGGCAGGCAGCAGGCTGAGCTGAGCACGGAGGGCCGCGCTAGAAGTAAGTCAGAGTTCACGGGTACGGGGGCTGCTTGGGCAGAGGCCCTCGCAGTCAGAAGCCAGAAAAGAGGCTCGGTGGCAGAGATTCAGGGCCTACTTTCAGCCAGGCTGAAAAACGTAGGAGTACACTTCAAAAAGACGTTGGCATAGCATACTTAGGAACGGACCATCAAACCCATTCATGGTGGGTCTGAAAGAGGACAAGTTAACGTTGGACGCAAATGTATTTGCGTCTTCATAGCTGATACAGGAGGGAAGTTACATGCACTTTTAACTCGTACATGGAGTCGGTGGGGTACTCGCTAGGGAACACAACATGACCATAGAATTTATATTACCTCAGGACTTTGGGCAAATGTGGTGTCCCCTGGGGCTGGGCCTTGCAACTCCTGTTGGCGGGAACTTAGGGGGCCGGGGCGGCGGCCACATATGAACATGAGTGGGCCCTGCACCCAACACAGAGCAGGTGGCTTTCCTGGACCTGATCTCCCTTAAACTGGCAGGATGCCACGAGGTCCCATCGGTATTGGGTGGTGACTACAACTGTGTATTGGATGTATCACTAGTCCGGACTTCCCCCCCCCCTTGCCAGGCACCACTACACACACAGCTGCGAAGGCGATAAATCAATGGGCAGTACATTGGCACTTTACCGACGCTTGGCGTCATCACAATCCACATAAGAAAATATATTCTTATTATTCGGGGGTGCACAGACTCCATGTACGCTTAGACCACTTTGTGATATCCGATGATCTACTCTCCAGCGTTTTAGGGTCCCCCTATATGGGACGGACACACTCACATCATAACCCGGATATACTAGAATTGGGCTGGGAGGGAGTGACACCACCAATCCCCAGGTGGCGACTTCAGCCAGACGTCCTCCTTGATGCTCCATTTCAAGACTCAGTGGCTACCAACGTGGCTCAGTACTTTGACGACAATTCAGGTACCGCATCCTTGCCGCTGGTGGCATGGGATGCTCTAAAGGTGGTAGTTAGGGGACATTGCTTAGGAACGCAGGCGAGCATCAGGGGGCAGCTTAAGAAAGACCTTACGACTTTAGAGGCGCAATTGGCGGATCGCGAGCAAGAAGCGATAGAGGGGTCCCAGAGGCATATAGATAACTGCAGAGAACAGCATGCACAGTTGCTGGAGAGGCTGCGATGTCTCAATTATGCTGTACACTCGGCGCGAACGCACCACATGGGGGGCAAACCTGGAAAGCTGTTAACATGGCTTGTCTGTCAGGAGGAATCGTCATCCCCTATCACAGCGCGATATTCATACCGCGTTCGTGACTCACTATCAGGGCCTATACCAATCTCGGGCACAGGCCATGCCATCGGAGCTGCGACTCTTACTGGAACAGCTAGAATTACCACGACCTAAGTGCACACAGGCAGAAGATCTGAATGCTACACTCACTAGGGAGGAAATACGAGAGGCCATATTCTCCTTATCTAACGAAAAGTCACCAGGCCACTTCGTCTGCCGACCAAGTTCTAAAAAGCCTAGGAGTACCTATTAGTTCCGCAATTGGTGAAGGTGTTTGAGACTGCTCTAGATTAGTCCACACTAACTGATAGGCAAAATGAAGCTCTGTTAGTATCTCTCCTGAAACCTGACAAAATCCCGGATTCCCTGGGGTCCTACCATCCACTGGCGCTTCTCAATACTGATTACAAAATCTTTGCATCACTACTTGCCAGGAGACTATCACCCCTGTTGAAAACAAATCTGAATGGTTTCATTCCCATCAGGAACACCTCCCTTAACCTACGTTGTTTTTTGCATTTTAGCAATATGCGCTACACAGGTGGCCTTGTTCTGGTTGCCTGGTGCTAGATCTGGAAGAGGCTTTTGATTCTTTGGAGTGGCCCTATCTTGCAGCAGTGCTCAACAAATATGAGCTTGGAGATCATTACCTCAGTATGGTCCAGCTGCTATATCAATGCCCCACTGTCGGGGTTCGTATTGGCAGGCTTCTATTAGATTCCATCAGAGTGAGATGAGGGACATTCCAGGGTTGCCCACTGTCCCTGCTGCTCTTCTCCCTAGCTATGGAACCACTGGCGATGTTACTCCGTGGTGGTGGCGAGGAGAGGGGCATACTTCTTGGGGATGGAACTCATACAGTTTCCCTGTATGCCGATGATTTATTATTATATGTCCAGGATATTGTTGACATCCCCGTGCCCGTTGCGGATGTGTTGAAAACCTTTGAGGTGATGTCAGGTCTCTGTGTTAACTGGACCAAATCTGGAGTGTACCCCTTTGACACCCGCTTAGAGGAAACAGATGCGCTCATTATTAACTCACGACTCTTGTGGTAGTCCACCACCTTCCGCTATCTGTGGTTATTTATTTACAGGACACCTAAGGATTTGTTAGAAGGCAACCTAAAGAGGGCAATATCAGCAGGACGGGCCCAGGTACAGTTTTGGAAAACATTCCCACTGAATATCATGAGTCGTGTTACCCTGCTGGAGATGATAGTCCTTCCGAAATTACTAAATTACTTCTCGAATCTCCCGGTTTATGTCCCAACCAAAATCTTCCACGACCTGGAGAGCATGTCCCGTGACCTCATATGGAATAAGGGCAGGCCCCGTGTCGCCTTGTGGAAATTGCATGCACCTACCAACCTGGGAGGGTTAGCAGTTCCTAACTTGGAGCTCTATTATATAGCTGCCCAGCTGCAAAGGGTAGCGCAATGGCTAGGTGGCAACAAAATAGAGGATACAGCGTCCTTGCAGCAGCCATGGACTCATACCCAAATCTGTCACCTGTTTCACCCTACAGCCAAGACCCTGTATCTGACCCAGCTACATTTAGGGTTAGCACACAGATGTTATAGGAGGAGCCTGTATCTCACGTGCACGACTATTCCATATGCCCTGGCGCTACCACTCTTGAGGACACCGAGGGGGAGGACGAGCACTTCTGAGGAAGCTCTCTCACACTGGCACATGGCAAGTATAGACAGCCTGGGCAATCTATACAGGGATGGTGTGCTATTGACATTCGAAGGTCTAGTGGACGACACTGGCTTACCTGTAGGGTAGTTCTTATTACATGCTTCTATCATGGGAGCCCTATTTGCTTGTTGGGGAGATCTAACAACTGCACCCCTAACGCATTTATTAATAGAGTACCTACATGTTATGGGGGCGGGATTGCATATCGTACATTGGCTGGTGACGGCCTTGCTTGCACATACTCTGCAACCAGTGATATCACTCTGTGCCCGCTGGGAGGCGGATTGCGGTCAACCCTGGACTGACAAAGAATGGGATAATGTTTTGGCCAGCCCCACTTATATACCAAAAAGCTCAAAATTTAAATTAATACAAACTTACATTCTACACAGAGCGTAACTCTTCGCCAGATGGAATCAACAGATATTTTAAGCTTACTACTTCTGAGTTCCCGCGCTGTAGGCGTCTTGATGCAGACCTTCTGCACATTCTATGGTTCTGTGTTTCCCTCCAAAGATACTGGTGCGGAGTCACCACGCCCCTAGCGCTCTGCACTGATACATCTCTGCCGGAAACGTGGGAGGTTTGAATACTGGGAGTCTATGCGAGGTCCAAGAAAAACAAAGTAACATCACGGTTTAGAGTCTTAGGGTTGATAGTTGCAAAATGCTTAATTACGAAGAGGTGGAAGCACGTGGACCCTCCTGACTTGATTAGCTGGAAGAGATCACTTGCAATCTGGGTTAAGGTGGAAAGTACAACGCTGCACAGGGGAGAAACAGCGGGGCTCCGCAAGTTTCCAATTGCACAAAGCTGAGACACAATACTCCCAGCCTTCAATACTGAGGACAGGCGATGCCAGTCCGATTGACACATAATAGGTATAATGGTGGCCTTGGTTTGTGGGAGACACGGAATCAGGAGATGAGAATAAGTAACTGCAAGAAGCCTCTACATAGTTGTAACCTGAAAATGAAGACCCCTCATCCTCTTCTATTGAATTGTTCACCGACGCACAGCTGCCCCTCAGAATTCTTGGGAATCCTAACCACACCCTGGAGACACCCCCCTTTTTTTTCACTGCAAGGGCAGAGATAGGCATTTTCTCACACAGTCCAACACGGATTATTGAGTTTATTTATTAATGGCAGCCCCCCGCCCCACTTTTATTATTATTTTCAGTAGTTTGTTAGTAGATGTTTAATAGATATTATATGTCTTATTGGTACGTTTCCAATTCCCCTCTCCTCTATCCACTGCAAAGCTTCTCTGCTAAGATTTTGTAGCAATGGTGTTTCGACCTCAATCACATCTACAGCCGACATGTATACTGTCTTTCATTGCATAGTTTAGAGTATTTCATGTCTGTGTATAATACCAATGTTTTCATTTGCGAGTAGGCAATAATGAAGCAGTTGGGTGGGCAGGCAATCATAACGAAAAGTAGTTAATTGTTTGCTGATGTTAATTGTGAACATAATTATATATTCAGATTATATTTCAGTGTAATACAGTGCTAGATTGCATAGTGACCAACTGAAATTTCATAACGCTGAGTCATGTGTTGCTTATGTAAAAATCTGTATTGTCATGCATAGTGTAAGTAATAGTGAAAGAAGGAAATTTATGAAAAAAACAATAAAGATATATTTTTTTTAAAATAAGGAGTGACTGAAAGATAATCCATTGAGAAATGGAGTGCTGTGCTGGTTCACCACCACAGCTGGGACTATCCTACCTGCCCTGTGGACATGATTGTCAGCTCTGCCGCTGCAGACGATAAGTGCACATATCAACATTTGAAATCTAAAGTGGACATATTTAGCAGAAATAGTTTGTTATTGGTTATGGGAAGGGGCCACACATTTCCAATTCTTGAGTGGTGGAGTGCTGAAGATCCACGTAGAGAAAACGTAGAGTGGGAAGTATTAGGATATTCAGTCACACTTAGGTTGTTCATATTCAAGTAAGGGTTCTTTAGTCAGCACTAGAGGAGGGTCACCCAGAGGTGCAGAACATACACAGGCAATGACTACAACATGGCAAAGTCAAGGGATGATGGACCCATGAAGTTGCTACTTTGGAACTTTAACAAGCTGGAGATAAAGGAGAAAAGGGGAATGGTGGCAAAATATCTTAAAAGACAGCGGTTAGTATGTGGACATTTCTGGAACTTGGGGGAGGAAAGTTGTCACTATCTTTATCATTTATAAATTACCAGCGAACTTGAGGCAGACACTCAATAACATCAATGCCCTGCTTCTGAAAACACCATCCCGCTTCATGTGTCAAGTGGAGACTTTAATGATGTTTTATATCTTCAAATGAACAGGAAAAAAGACAATGGTGAAAGTACAACTTCACAGCTAACTTAATATGCAAGGGACATGAGGCTGATAGAAATGTGGAGATTAAAACACACCATGAAGCGTGGCTATACATTATTCACTGGGGTACACACATCTCTCAATAGTCAATAGTTTCTTGATAATAGACTACCTTTTCATCCCAACAAATGACACTTTGCATAAAGAATTGCGAAGCATCTCACAAGAGGCGTTTCTGATCCCTCCCACTTCATGCTGATGATGGGCACACCATAAATACAATCATTTCACCTGGCATTTAAACTCCTGGAACTTTAATGATAGAGTGACTGTCAAAATTCTAACTGAGATTACCAAGAACTACTTCACAGATTGCATACGACCTGCTTTGTCCTAAGTGACATTATATGAGGCTTACAAAGTGATGCTCCAGGACACGGCCAAAGCCGCGATTAGGTACAAGATGAAAACAAGGTTTTAAATGATTAGACAGCTAGAAGCAGATGTAGCATATATATAGCAGCAGCCTCATACTCCTGACCGACCTAAGATTGAGAAGACTGGTGCTAGCCCATGGAGTGTACCGAGATGAAGAGACCAATAGGGCAAAGATGCAAATATAACTACACAAAGAAAAGTTTATGAAGTTGAGGATAAAGCAGATCAATGTTTATCCTGGACAAAAGACAGGATGGCTCAACAAATTAGACCCATAAATGTGGCCGCTGGTTTTAATGTCACTCTGCGTTCCTCCCAAACCGTGGCATTATTTAAGAAAAATCTAAAGACACACTTATTCAAGAGTTTAATATAAGTTGTTTTCTCTGTGGTTCTGTTTCCCGCCTTTCCCCTCGCGCCAGGATACTCTCAAGTAACGGAGCGCGCTACAAAATAGTTTATACATACATACATACATACTTGCCTAACATTGCTTAACAGAAATTTCAAGGACAGAGCAAGCAGAGGGCAAAGGTACAGCAAATTAGTCTTTTTTAAGTTTAAGAACTCTTTGGTTTTAATCTTTTCTTAATAAAATTTGAGTAAATCTTATCCTGGATTAATTTTGGGATTAAAAACTTCCAATAATTTCCATGCTGATCAGACTTAATATTGCAGGAGGAAAGAAGCCAACACATATTTGGCGACTGTAACATTATTTTGTTGATCTCGGTGGACCTGACATGATGAGATAAAGACTCCAAAGGCCCATTTCTCAGAAACAATCTGCACTTCATAGGATTCCCTGGAGGAGCAAAATGTAGATATTACAACTGTTTGAAACAACACTGGCTGCTTTCTGTAATGCCGACTTCTGACCTCACTCCCTGCTTTATCTTTGAACAGGCTCACAGGAAACTAGCAGTATGGTTGCCACCCCCGTGTCTGCTGTGATTATTATCTTGAACTATCATGATAGAGATTTGGTCCTCAAGAAGGCTAGATGACAAGCTGAATCTGGGTATGAATCCAAGAGGATTATGATCTTCCTGGAATACACAGTTTTAGCCCAAAGACAAAGGAAGACTTACAATCAAGTTAACGTCAATTTGAGCGGAATGGGCCTTATCTACATGCTTCTGTGCCCAGCAAATCTCAAGGTAATATTCCAATACAAAACCTTTTTTCTTTGATACCCCAGAAAAGGCCTAGAGTGTGAATAAAGAACACACCATATTGTCTGAAAGAGATAGATCGCCCAAATCCCACATGAGGTCCTCCCCGCTGGAACGACGGGGAACACTGTTCACTCTGGATCGAACCTGTGGGTGCAACACTTATTCTAGATGCACACAAGATCCTGAGTTTGAGTGCCCCTCTGAGCTTGAGAACAAAGGGGAAGCCTGAGATGTCTAAAAATAGAGATGGCCATCACCCCCCTCAATGAAGTGATTGCTACCAATCTTCGATTGTGATCAAGCGTTAACTTCCTACAGCAACTTGGTGGTTGTGCTTGGTACTGCTAGGTTGGAGGAGGAGTTGGAGGGGAAATTATGCTGCATGGTAGGCGATGATGTTCTGACACCAACATTTAGGGTAGTCAATTTCCTTGGGTTTAAATTTTGTTTCTCTTTCTGTACAGCAAACCTCCATGTCAACATTGTTTACATATTCAGGGATGGGTGTTTGGCGCACAATCGAATGAGCTTATTTGGTTCAAACTCATTCCACAACATTTTTTACTTTTGGTATTCACAAAAGGGATTTATTAGTAGTAAAGTTAGGAATTCTAACTTTACTACTACTAAATGCCTTTTGTGAATACTGAAAGTCATAAAGTTAGGATTTTGTCTCAGTTTAGTAGTAGTAAAGTTAGGAGTCCTAACTTTACTACTACTAAATGCCTTTTGTGAATACCAAAAGTCGTAAAGTTAGGATTTTGTCTCAGATTACTTTTGTTAATCAGGCCCAAGATGCTCAATTGTATCAAACGTCGAGCTATTTTACAGACAGCTCAATGATACAGCCCTTACATATTATTCCTTCAGGAAACTCACCTACAGGGTAATAGAAGTCCCTTTTTGTCATAGGCATGCTTTTCCCAGGTGCATCAATCTGGCTTTGGCAAAGATTGGTAGGAATTTGTATGGTTGGGTCTAATCTGAGGTGGCATGGTGGTCAATGCTACCCCATGCAATTCCAAATCGCATAATTGGGTTTCCAATCCCAGAAAAATTGCCATATGGAAGAGGCATCTTTCCAGGGTTCCAGTAAGGCATACATCAAATGTTTGCAATGGTAATTCTAGTCCAAGACTATTGGTCAGTTACTGACTCTCAACTTGCACTGGCAACCATTTTGCAAAATGGAAGGGTCTTCCTTTGGACCCCTTCTCCTTTCAAGAAGCAGTGGCAACTTTGTTTTTTGAAAATGGAAAAGAAAAAACAGTTTCCTTCTCAACTTTTCCTTCTCTCCCTTTGGATCCCTTGCCCTTTGAAAAGCAGGTTAGCAACTTTGAACGGTGGGTGAGCAATAGTAGGCAGTAGTCCATGGGAGCATTGCCAATTCTCGTTGATGTTTTTCAAAAAAGAAAAATTTAAAACAAAAGTAGCCCTGTTTACCTTAAAGAAACTGGGCTGCTTTGAAAAAAGCTTTCCATTTTGAAATGTAATTACAGGATTGTTAGTCTGCTGTCCTTTGCAGGCCACCACCCATGACTGTAGCCAGTAGCGGGGGATCGCAAATTGTGACCTTAATAAATATTAACTATACAGGATATTCCTTGACCCTATGTGATTCACTTTTTTGTGAATCAACCTATTCATACATAGGATGGTTTGCAAATTGAAGATGGATTCCCAAATGTCAGTGCACATTTTGCAAATGATTTTTGTGAACACAATTGTTGTAGATCTGATCCCAAGTTCTTATTGAATAGTTTTGTTTGTTGCTTGGTTAAAGACTTCGGGCTCATTTACAAGTCCTGTGCGCCACCGGAACATCACTTTTTTTGATGTTCTGATGGCACAGACGGCAGAGCCATATCTGCAAGGCCACGAAAAACAACCCTGCATGGCTTATGGACTCTTAGATATGGTGTCAAACAGCATCAGGGAAGCTCACCATGGATATTGCGGAGAGTGTTCCCATTCGATGGCCATTGTATTTGACACATTCCCAGATTCACAACATATCTCGAATTTGGAAATGCGTTACAACCGTGCAGCTTCCCAGGGCTAGCGTGACGAGAAGAAATACATTTATTTTTCCTAGTTTTTCCTCTTTGTATGTGTGCTGCATTCTGCAGCACACAGAGAAAGAGGAAAACACCTCCATTGATTTTTTTGTGTGCAGGAAAGTGTCCCTTACTGGACAAAACAATCCTTCCTACCATGCAGACACACTTGCACCATGGTGCAAGGATGCCTGCGTTAGCACAATGCAGCCATTTGTGTGCCAGCACAGTGTAAGAAGACAGGAATGTGATGTATCTCATAGATACAGTGCATTCCTGTCCTTTACTTTTGACACAGGGCAGCACAGCAAAGTGATGTGCAGCGCTGGCCTGCGCCAAATTGTTGAAAATGGGGCCCTTCATTTCCATGCACTTTTTCTGAAAAATGTCTTTTTGCTTAGGCTAAGCTACCAAAGTTAACTTGGAGTTGTATTCAATTAAATCAGTTTTCTTGCGAGGACTGGACTAATGAGCATACTCAGGTGTGCTGTAATCTTACAGGGACTGTGTATATTTACAGAACACCCATAGACTCATATGTTCCTGTCAGGGTATTCAAATACTCATTCCAATTAAATTTCCATCCTGGAAGCCCTCAAATGTTCTACTGAGAGTGAGTGTTTTTCATTGTTGGAAATAGGAGGTAATACTTCTTCATTTAAGTAGAGTCTGTAGATGGGGCTTCTTCATAAAAGAATATTTTCCTTGTGAATAAAATGGTACATTTACTATGATTTGTACATCATTCTGCATGATTGATTTTCCAACTGATGGAAATTGTGTAGGCTTACTTTTTTATGCATTGGAATACTCCAGGAAATCCATGAAAGTGCATTAGTCATGAATTATTTCTAAGATCTTTTTTTAACCCCTAAAACACAAAAGTACAGAAGTGTGAAGTGTCCCAGACCGAAATTGACTGGGTTCCTGGGAAAGAACACCCCAGCAACATCATCCCCAAGTTAAGAGGTTCTCTGTAGACCTGCCCTGTTTATTCCAAATATATCTAAAGTAGAGAAAGCTTCCTTTTTAAGAACAAAAATCCTTACAGAACCATAGCAGACACCTTTGCTTCCTAATGACATCTCAGGGAAATCTTTAACTGAAGTAGATTACCTGGAACATTAATAATAATCACCAAGTAGGGAGGAGGAATTCTTGTCCATTCGATTCCCCAAGTCAATGTTCCAAATAATCAAGTGAGAGAATGGACACTTGTAACTACGGTACAATGGGTTAGTTAGATCACTCTCATAAACGCTATGTTGATCTTGGTTGCGGTTTATATCGTTTCTCCGCCCGACATATGCGTTGTGGCATTATCATCGGGTTCTCAAAATTTGTGCTGTATGCCAGCCTCAAGACTGAGGCAACCTCTGGTACAGCGTAGTAATGTCCAGAAATATATAGACACCCCCAAAAAAGGTTATATTTTTAAAAAACAAGCCTTCACCCGATTAAAACGTTAATTGCTATTGGATGAGGTTTGTTATTAAAACCAAAGGGTATATTTGCAGATCGAGTTACTAGATCTCACTATATCACTTTAAACAAAGTAAACAAAGTCAACATGTTTCTACCCCGCAGAGAATGGGTTTGCTTAGATTGAGCCGCACATCACAATGTTATGCCAGTTATAATGAAAGCATCTATTAATAACAAAAAGCAACTATGGCCGGGGCGCTCTGAAGGTATATGACACCTACCCACCAAAGTGTCATTCAGTCCCAGGATTCAGCCAAACCGAGGTCAAACATATATATACAAAACACCTGAGCGCACCAGTATCATTATTTCAAAAAGATCGGATGTATAGGTATTTCTCCAAACACTCCGATGACGTCTCAGCACCCTATGTATTCTAGGTCCATAATGTCTCAAAAAGGAAAATCAAGTAGTCCAAACAGATCTTCTTAGGTTGAGGTCTGTGTTTAATTTCCACAATTCACAAGAAGTAAACAGCCGCCGACGCGTGTTTCGCCCGCAGGGCTTTCTCAAGGCTCGTTGCTAATCACTCCAAAAGTCTGTAATTGTAAATATTCTCTAAATTGCGTTACTCTGACGGATGGATGATAGCCCGGATGTTTGACAGCACATTTGCAGGTCAATACTGAAAGTTTGCGCTCCTAATGTGATTCATCATCATAATAGTTGCGGCCCCAATACATAAATTCTTTTCCTTTTCAACGTTTGTGACCCGGAGCATGTCCTCAGAAAAACCAAGCACCAGCAAGACCAATCATTAATTGTGAATGTTACAGGCACTGTCTGTGTCTGAAGACCATCTAAAGTCCTAAATAAAGGACTTGGATTTGTTCCGACTCCCTCGTTGGATACCTTCAAACTCAAGTGCAAATTGGCGAAGTTTTGTAGAACTCTGAAATTAAAAGCATACTTTGCAGGCACAGCACCCCGGGATGATGACGGAGACACAAACTTGAGAAGAAAGTCCACTTTTTACCCCCCAAGCAGCAAGATTCCAATAGAAATTCAAACTTTTGAGCAAAGACTCCTGAAAGGAGTAGATGAATTGAATAATAACATCAAACAACCTTTTCAGAACTTAACCAAGAAGGAACGCCTAGCCTTGGAGGAATTACAGAAAAATGACAAAATAATCATAAAGCCAGCTGACAAAGGGGGGGTATAGTGATCCTAGAAAAAGAAGGATACATCCAACAATGCCTTGCCCTCCTCTCCGACACTAAATTCTACAAAAGAATCATGATCGACCCAACGCCAAGACTACAAAATACGATTGCCATGATGATCCATGAAGCTGAAACCAATGCCTGGATTTCTAAAAAAGAAGCTGAATATTTAACTACAAAAGAACCCAAGACACCTTTCTTTTATTCTCTTCCAAAAACGCACAAAAATAGATCCCCACCATCAGGACGCCCGATAGTCTCGGGAATTGGTTCAGTATTAGAACCTTTGTCTAAATTTGCAGACCAGTTTCTAAAACCGTTGGTACAACAAACACCCACGTATCTAAAGGATACCCGCGATCTTTTGAACCAACTGTCAGGAATGCGCTTTGACCCAAAGACTATGTTACTCGTAGGTCTAGACGTCGAGTCACTTTACAATAGTCTCCCCCAAAAAGAAATTCTACAAATGCTAGAAAACATACTATTTATGGAGAAATGGAGTCATCGTAAACCTCGGCACTTTGTCTTAGAGTGCTGCCGACTAGCCCTGACTGAAAACTTTTTTGAATATGATGGGACTTTGTTTTTTTACAAAGCCATGGCACTTCCATGGGGAGTGCTTTTGCTCCATCAGTAGCAGGTCTATACGTTAGTGAATTCGAAACCCGTCATGTACTCACCGACACAAATCCATTCGTAACCAGTATATTATATTGGAAACGAGACATAGATGACATTCTAATGGTTTGGAAAATTGACAATGACCTAAACTTATTTATTGAATGGCTTAATGAGAGAGGCAAATGACTGAAATTCACCTTTACATCTGACAATACCAGCATAGACTTCTTAGATTTAACAATTTTCATTGAAAGAGGACAGATTGAAACAAAAACATACCACAAACCGACAGCTTAAAACAGTCTCCTGTCATATAACAGTTTCCATCCCAAACCACTACGGGATAATCTACCGTACAGCCAATTCCTGAGGCTCAAAAGGAATTGTAGCAAGAAAAATGACTACAAAATACAGGCCCAAGAACTAAGTCAGAAACTGAAAAACAGGGACTACACACCTACGACAATAGCAAAATGTCGGAAAAGAGCTAAACATCATCAAGAGAATGTCTCCTACAAACAAATGTGAAGGAACCAATCCCTGATCTTGTGACATGTGTCACAACATATTGCCCAGCAACGTATGCAGTGCAGAAAATAGTCAATACAAACTGGCGAATTTTAACAACAGGTAAATTCAACTGGCCCAAGCCAAGATTCGCTAACATAAGAAAGCGAAATCTAAAAGACATTCTTGTGCACACACGACCTGCAAAATGTCGAAAGACAACACAAGTGAGAAACATTGAGATGGCCAGAGTTATTGGCCACTACCCATGTGGCACTTGCCTAGTGTGCAAATTAAAAACTATGACAAAATCCTTACAACTTACGGACTCACTGCTATGGACACAAAGACATCACACTAATTGCAATTCTACGCATGTAATTTACATGATACTGTGCCCTTGTGGAAAGAAATATATTGGCATGACTTGTAGGAAAGTCAAAACAATGATTGGGGAGCACAAAAGTAACATCAAGCTAAAGAAGAATACAACAAAGCTGTGTACTCATTTCACTGAATATGGTCACAAAGCGGAAGAACTAAGATGGACAGTGATCGAAATGCTCCATGATAAAACCTCAAATGCAGAGAGGATAATGTTAGAAAAAGAACAAAGATGGATAGTTTGGCTAAAAACCCATCTAGATGGACTTAATGACAACATACCATGGCATCAATTTGCATAAATCAGAAAGACAAAAAACACCACACAAAGACCCTTTTCTTGACATGTAGTCAATATCACATGTACTATAGACTATACTGACATCCCTGTCTAGATACAGGGTTATAATGGGGTGGGACTCCTCCTTCTCCTCAATAACTAGTACTATGAGGACCCTGAGTAGTCCTTTTTTAGTGTCTATGATATAGACACTATGAGACTGGTTTATAATGCATAGATACTGATTTATGAGTCCTACAACAGTCCCGCATAAATATGGGCAATGCCGGCTGATTGAGAATTGATCTCTTTTGAATTTCCAGACCATTACCCATTTTTTAAAAACACTTGCCACTCTGCCAAATGATGTTACATAATCGCCCTTTAACATCGACATATGAGTAGATATGAATTTCTGAACCGCTATCCCCTAATAGAGGAAGATATGTCTTTTCTAATGAAACACTTAAGGAAAGTGCTTCTAGTCCTCTTTATATCTCAATCATAGTAAAAGGAAGCAGGATACCAGACCTCCGCCTCCAGGGGCAGAGCCAGCACTAGACGCGGAGCAGCCTCCACACTCGGGTGAGAATGGCGGCAGTACCAAACAAACAGCGTCCTAATCCACTAACACGGTAATGTAAACGCTTGCGTGTTTCTTCTTTCAGCCTGGGACCATTGCGTCCTTTTCCCCTGAAGACATACAGCGGTAACCTCATTAAGGTAATCATTCACACTATTCGTATAAACACAAGCGACTATGAGTTATAGTGAGTGAGCCGACAATAAAATTGGTGATTAATAAAAGCCTTAACGCCGAATTTAACATCGAGCTGACATAAGAATGTATAAAAGCCCACACAACGAATTTAACATCGAACTGAGGTCATCATTTACATGCGACTATGAGTTGTAGTGAGTGAGTCGACTTTAGAAGGTTTGGCCATTAACAAAAACCGTGATATCGTACCAGATTACAGAATTAGTTGTCATCTACCCACAATGTTTTTATTGACACTACCTCCTAACATAGCAAAACACGATGGTCTCCTTAGGGACTACTTCTGTGAATTCTTTGCGTATAAAGTATGCCCCCTCTTTTGTCTCAAATTGAGATTCACTAATAGTGCTGAACATGTACCCCCAACCTCTCTGTATGTTTCTTTTATTACAGGTATACCTCATCCATTTAGAAACCGAGTGGTAATACAAAAACCACTGAGCACTTCACAAATTGTGTGAGTTAAGCATTTTAATTCTGTATTGTTTGTCCTGACGAATGCCCCTTAGACCCGGCTGGGCGATACAGGGCAGAAACATGTTGACTTTGTTTACTTTGTTTAAAGTGATCTAGTAACTCGATCTGCAAATATACCCTTTGGTTTTAATAACAAACCTCATCCAAAGGCAATTAAAGTTGTAACCGGGTGAATGCTTGTTTTTAAAAAATATAACCTTTTTTTGGGGGTGTCTATATATTTCTGGACACTACTACGTTGTACCAGAGGTTGCCTCAGGCTTAAGGCTGGCATACAGCACAAATTTAGAGAACATGATGATAATGCCACAACGCATATGTGGGGCGGAGAAACGATATAAACCGCAACCAAGATCAACATAGCGTTTATGAGGGTGATCTAACTAACCCATTGTACCTTAGATACAAGTGTCCATTCTCTCACTTGATTATTTGGATTACCTGGAACACTCATTGGATATTTGTGATACCTTGAAAAGTTACAAATATATTCCAAATGTAGGAGTTGCCTTACGGGACCAGTTTTCTGATATATATCACTTGGGCATTTGTCAATGGGGATCTAGATGCAGTGGCGGCTTTCCGAGGGAGTGCTGGGGGTGGTTGGGCGGGGTGGGGGAGGGGCAGGATGGGGGTCTAGCAGACTCATACATACGATGGACAGAACTCAGAGTAAGCCTTACTCTAAATTTTGTCTGTCCTTTGTCAGAGTCCACTACATCCACACCCTGCCCCTGCCCGGCCCCGCCTCACCGCCCCACAGCACTCCCTTGGCGAGCCGCCACTGTCTACATGACTGCAGTCTTTTGTTTTATTCTGGACATTTTGACGAATGGAGGTAACTGATTTTAAAATTGAGACTTTTGTTCTAATGTTAGTTGCACAATCTAGGACACTTTGGTTTGGATGGAAAGGAGTGCACACGGCAAACACATAATCTTTCACAAAAGCACACTTTTTGCTTTATTTGCATTCCTTTATGTGTTGCTCATTTCACCAGAAGAAAGCTTCCGGGAAATTAGAATGTCAAAAGCAGAGAAGAGCATTGACACCTGTTGCTGGGTCAGTATCCGTAATTCGTCTAACCTGGAATCATTTCAGGAGGGGAATGGATGGGCCTTCAACACTCTTGTGGACTTCATACGGTCAGGTCGGGGGCAGATATTCAGTGATGTAAAGGAGGAGGAACTAGGTATGGCATAATGTTTATTAGAATACCAGTTTCCATGTAGTATTTAGAGATACCTAGAGACAAATATTGGGACAGCCAATAAGTCATTTTTTTAAGCATACAATGGCAAAGCCAAGAGGTCTTTTTGTTAGGGCAAGTGTTTAGTAATAGGTGAATTACTTGTGTCTATTGTTCTCAAGAAGGAAAATTATGCTCAAGAAAGAAAATACCCCAATGAGGCAAACTCTTGGGTTAGAACTCTTCGGAAGATGAAAGTCTGTGCAGAGCTCCTCGGTTGAATAGACTGCATTAGTAGTGTTAAGCTGTACCCTCAAATAACAGTTTTCATAAAAATTTGTCTGAAGATCAAGTTTGAAATAAAGTGGTGAGCGTATAAGGTATAAACAGCTAAATATTCCGTAGGACGTCTTTTTGACAATGTGCCAGCCTTTCAGGTGCATATTTAACAAAGTGTATATGCACACACACCTTCTCTTTGCAAGCAAACAAAGCTGTAAATACCATAACTTGTTATCATGACAGTAAAGTAATATGAATGAATATGCCATGGTGATTACTTAATACCATGAGCCTGTTGTGAAGACAGCCTACATTTACTAAGTAAAAGACCCTCAAACCAGCAATGAAAATGCCATGATGTCTGTAAAATAAATACAACAAAGAACACCTCCTAACTGCATCACAGGCTATGCATAATTGTGCTTCTGCAGTCTAACAAAAGGAACACAAGAGCTATAACCAAAACCCAATGGGAACACAAATTGGACAATGCAACAATCTACGAAATACCATGGCTTTGAAGGACAGCTCACCTAAGCAGTGGCAAACCCTTTGTAAGCTAATGGCTTAAGTGGGCTGACCCAAAGGTCATTCTGTCTGTACTAATCCTGAAATTTACTTTTTAAAAGTAGTGGTAGCATAAGCTCTCCAATCAAGCTAAAGATGTATGTAGCAAGAAATAAAAGGGGTTAGTATTTTACCACTTCCTTGGAGAATCATTTTACTGAATCTGCCAATCGAGCTAATCTCCAAAAACAATAAAGTTTAAATTACCATTCATATATTGTTATTCCTGTATTTGTGGACTGGATTGCAAAGTCCGCCATCTGCTGCCACATTTGTTCTTGTAGGAACGAATTCTTAAACCGTAATTTTCCATTCCGAGGTAATTAATGAAACTGCTAATATGTTAAATATATTGTATTATGCTGTTCTAATTTGCCAAACCATAACACTAAGAGGCAAATTATGCTTAACAATTATGGAAAATGCCTTGTGCAACTAATAGGCTCTCCTTTCTTAATGTATTTCCTAATTAATTTAATGCACATTTTATGCATAATTTGAAATTTAAAAATGTCACCGGGTCAATTTTTACCTTCCTCTTCCATGTGCTGCCCGATTTCTACAAGACACATATTAGCAAATCATGACCTTAATGCAAATTACAAAGACCTGCTGTTGTTTCTGTCTTAGAGTGTGAATCGCAGGAACAGTCAGTGCGCGCTGCACAATTGCTCGTTAACCATAGTTCCAGTAAATATCATAAAAAACACTGTCCCTTATGAGGAACTATAGTGCTATTTCTCTTCTGAATCAACACAACGGATGACATCATATCATTGTGAGAAACTGAAGAACTAGTTAGATGGAAAACTGGGGAATTTAATTAGCTTATATTCATTATAGTGCATCGGAAATAGATAGAAAACCCCTAGCAACTGAATTTCAGTTCACAAATTTTCAGTATGTAGAATCAATAGATCATTGATCTGCAGGCCGTATAGCTAGATATTGATACATTTCTTTGAAGCTAATAGTAGATACCATTTTACAGGCGCCAAGTGGGCAAATATTAATACAAATATATTGAAATGTATTTTGAAATGCATTCCTCCTACATTATCCTAGTGAAATTTACATTTTACATATGTCATTATGATAATTAAAGCTAGTTGGCGTGTAACCCCTGTAAAGTTTATAGTTATATCATTGGAATGTGGAAGTTACATGGCAAAGGTGAAGCACAGACACTTATGTAGAGATTTATTTATACCTAGGTCTAGCTATGGTTCCAGAGGTGATGTCAATTAACATAGTTCGGACTGAATTTGTTGTCTGAGAATGTCAATGTTGTGTGGATATGAAAGAAAGACTAGTGTTTATGGGGGGAGGTGTTTATTCCTTTTTTTTTTCTATTGGCTTTTTCACAAGAAACAATCTTTTAGTAGAACAGTGAAGAATGAAACTTCAAGACCCCCTCCCACCCTCCCCCCACCCCTCGCAGCCAATGAAAAGCCAGTGGCACAGGTACAAAGAAACAGAAAAGAAAGACCAAGAGAGAAAAAAAAAAGAAAAAAGTATAGTAACAGAGCAATGTACCTATAAAAAAGGTATTATAGGCTTCTAGTTCCCGTACTATGTCTCTTAATCCCCCTACCCTTGTTGATCAATCCACTTGGAAAATGCCCCCCCAGATTTCCAGCCCGGTCCTCCTTTTCCTTCGTCCTTTCTTGGCATATACTGCTTTTTCTAGATGATATGTAGCAACTAATCTAGCCAACCATTGTGCATAGGAAGGAGACTCAGAGTCTAGCCATCCGGAGGAAACGCAGATCCTCCAAACTGCCATTGCAATAAAAATCAGCCCTTCCTCTTTTACTCTTGAAGAGTCAGATTGTGTTCCCAGAAGAATAGTCGTAGGATTTAGGAGGATTGGTAGGTTTGTTATTTCACCAAGTAAGTTCTGTATTCTAAGTAGGGTGGAATCAATGGTTGGACAAGTTGCAAATATATGTATAGAGTCCGCCCCTACCTCAGAACAACGTGGGCATAATGTTCCTTTCCCAGAGCCCCACTTAATGATTTTGCTAGGTGTCATATATAGAAAAAATATGGTTTTAAAATGTTGTGCCTGTAGTTTGGCAGAAATTAGAATTTGTTGTGATAGACGCAAGGAGTTATAAAAGACACTTGAGGGGAATCAAGTTTGGTGTGCCATTTAGTGGCAATGGATTCTAAATCGTCTGGGGATTCCTTATTTAATATTTGATAAATACCTCCAATACGAGCAGTAGTGTTATTCCGGAGAGTATTCATGAGCTCAACCTCAGCGAATCCACTGGCTCCTCCCACTTTCCTAGAGAGGTAGTCGTAAATAGCCATGTATTGCAGGTAAGTTGTTGTTATTGATTATAGGGGAGTAAATGTTAAATCTGCCAATTCCGAGGATTTTCCTGACATGGCGAAAAACTTTATAAGAGTTCATTAACGTCTTAAATTTAACGCGGTTGTAGTATCCATAAGTTGTCTCACGGATTAAGCAATTCCAATGTTGTTCCCCTAACAAAGACCAAAAAGGTGAGGGTAAAGACAATTCAGCTCCGCAGGTGGATTCCCTTAGTAGAACTGAGCTGTATTGTAGAACTGCCGCCCAATAGTATATGGTGATGTTAGGAAAGTCCAATCCCCCTCTATCTTTCGGTAGCGTGAGGTGTTTTAATGCACGTCTAGGCTGAGCGTATGCCCAAATAAATTGGGTGAAAATTTGTTGAAATTCAAGAAGGTCTTTTTTACTAAACTCAAGGGGTATGCAACGAAAAAAATAAAGTAGTTTAGGGAAATAAGTCATTTTGATAGCGTTGCACCTGCCGACTAGCGTTAGATGTAGATTATCAATTTGTTTTAATGCCTTCTTTGTCTGGACAGCAAGGGGAGTCAAATTGACTGTGACTATTTCCTCTAGCCTAGGAGAAACCAGTACGCCCAGATATTTGGCATTTGGCACCACTCTAGCATCAGTCCAGGTGATTCTGTTGTTTACTAGGATCTGCGTTTTGTTCTTATTTAGGGCATACCCGGATAATCTCCCGAATTTGTGGGCCTTGCTTTCTAGTGCCCGTATGGAATTGGCAGGGTCTGGGGTAGTAATGGCGAGATCGTCAGCATAAGCCAGAATTTTACAGCTGTTTTGAAAATATACTACTGAGAGATGTTATGATTCTTCTCTATTTGCTTAATGAAGGGGTCTAGGTAAAGAGCGAACAATAACGGGGAACAGGGGCAGCCCTGCCTGGTGCCTCGTGAGATTTTAAAGGGCTCCGTTAGTTGTCCATTTATTGTGACACTAGCATTTGGGTTGTAATAAAGGGCCTGCGTCGCCTGCATGAACCTGCCCCCGAACCCCATACTGTACATTACCCTCCAAAGAAATCGCCATGAGACCCGATCAAAAGCCTTTTCGGCGTCGAGTAATATCAATCAATCAATCAATCAAGACATTTGTAGAGCGCACTACTTACCCGGAGGGTCTCAAGGCGCTTGGGGGGGAGGGGGAGGGTGCTGCTACTGCTCGAACAGCCAGGTCTTCAGCTTCTTCCTGAAGGAGAGGTGGTCTTGGGTCATGCGCAGGTCGGTCGGGAGGGAGTTCCAGGTCTTGGCGGCCAGGTAGGAGAAGGACCTTCCTCCTGTTGTCGCTCTTCGGATGCGGGGGACGGCGGCCAGGGCGTGGTTGGTCGATCGGAGGTGGCGTTTGGGAGCGTAGAAGTTGAGGCGGTTGTTGAGGTAGCTCGGGCCTTGGTCGTGTAGGGCTTTGTGTGCGTGGGTGAGGAGACGGAAGGTGATTCTCTTGTTGACGGGGAGCCAGTGCAGGTCTCTCAGATGTCCGGAGATGTGGCTGCGTCGGGGGATGTCGAGGATGAGTCTGGCTGAGGCGTTCTGGATCCGCTGGAGTCTCTTCTGGAGCTTGGCGGTGGTTCCGGCGTAGAGGGCGTTGCCGTAGTCCAGACGGCTGGTGACGAGGGCCTGGGTGACCGTCTTCCTGGTCTCGGAGGGGATCCACCGGAAGATCTTCCGTAGCATGCGCAGGATGTTAAAGCAGGACGTGGAGACGGCGTTGACTTGTCTGGTCATGGAGAGGGAGGAGTCCAGGATGAAGCCCAGGTTGCGTGCGTGGTCTGTCGGTTTGGGTGCGGTGCCCAGGGCGGGGGGCCACCAGGAGTCGTCCCAGGCGGAGGGCGAGGAGCCCAGGATGAGGACTTCCGTCTTGTCTGAGTTCAGTTTCAGGCAGCTGGTCGTCATCCACTCGGCTACGTCGTTCATCCCTTCGTGAAGGTTGGCTCTGGCGGCGGCGGGGTCGTTGGTCAGGGAGAGAATCAGCTGGGTGTTGTCAGCGTAGGAGACGATGTTGAGGTTGTGTTGGCGTGCGATGGCCGCGAGGGGGCTCATGTAGACGTTGAAGAGGGTGGGGCTCAGCGAGGATCCTTGAGGGACGCCGCAGATGACTTCGGTGGCCTCTGACTTGTACGGTGGTAGACGGACTCTCTGTGTTCTTCCGTCGAGGAAGGAGATGATCCATTCCAGTGCCTTCTCCTGGATTCCGACGTTGCTGATGCGCTGCACTAGGGTGCGGTGGCAGACAGTATCGAATGCCGCGGAGAGGTCTAGGAGGATGAGGGCCGCTGTTTCTCCGTTGTCCATCAGGGCTCGGATGTCATCGGTGGCAGCGATGAGGGCGGTCTCGGTGCTGTGGTTGGCTCGGAAGCCAGACTGTGAGGGGTCGAGGGATCCATTTGTCTCGAGGAAGGCGGCCAGCTGTTTGTTGACGGTCTTTTCGATGACTTTGGCTGGAAACGGAAGGAGCGCGATGGGCCGGTAATTCTTGAGTTCGGTTGGGTCCGCTGTAGGTTTCTTGAGTAGGGCGCTGAGTTCGGCGTGTTTCCAGCTCTCCGGGAAGGTGGCAGTGTCGAAGGATGTGTTGATGATGTCCCGCAGGTAGGGTGCGATGACAGCGTCGGCTTTGTTGAAGACGTGGTGAGGGCAGGGGTCGGTTGGAGATCCGGAGTGGATGAAGTTCATCATGCGGACGGTGTCTTCGGTGCTGATCGGAGTCCAGGCGCGGAGGGTGGTGGTGGGGGGCGGTGGTTCGGTCGTGGCGTGCGTCGGTTGAGTGCTGAAGCTGTTGTGTATGTCCGCGATCTTGTTGTGGAAGTAGGAGGCGAGGGAGTTGCAGAGGTCTTGCGATGGGGTGATGTCGTTGTTCCCGGCGTTGGGGTTGGAGAGCTCTTTCACGATGTTGAAGAGTTCCTTGCAGTTGTGTGCGTTGTTGTCCAGCCGGTCCTTGAATGCAGTTTTCTTGGTGGCGTGGATCAGTTGGTGGTGCTTCCGGGTGGCAAGCTTGAGGGTGGTCATGTTGTCCGGTGTTGGTTCCCTTCTCCAGGCTTTCTCGAGGGCTCGGCAGTTCTTCTTGGAGCTCTTAAGTTCGTCGGTGAACCATGGGGCCTTCTTGCTGCTGGGTCTGCTGGGCGGGGTCCTCAGTGGGGCGAGTTCGTCCGCGCAGTTGCTGATCCACTTCGTGAGGTTGGCAGCGGCCTGGCTGGGGTTCGCTGAGCTGGCGAGGGGGTGCTGGCTCAGGGAACCGGCGAGCTGGTCGGCTGTGATCTTGTTCCAGCTTCTTCGAGCAACCTGTTGCTGATGGTGGTGGATCGTCGTTCTTTTGAAGGTGAAGTGGACGCAGCTGTGGTCCGTCCAGTGGAGTCCGGTGGCGTGGCTGAAGGCGATGTCTTTGCTGGATGAGAAGACGGCGTTGAGTGTGTGTCCGGCGAGGTGGGTGGGGGTGGACACCAGCTGCTTGAGACCGAGGTTGGCGAGGTTGGCGAGCAGGGTGATGGTGTTGCGGTTGTTGTTGTTCTCCAGGTGGAAGTTGATGTCTCCCAGGAGGATGTAGTCAGCGGAGGGGAGGGCATGCGGGCTGATGAAGTCGGCGATGTCCTCGCTTAATTGAGTGCGTGGTCCCGGGGGTCGGTAGATCAGGGTGCCTCTGAGGGTGGTTTTGGGGTCCGTGTGGATCTGGAAGTGCAGGTGTTCGGCGGTTGTCAGGGTGTCGTCGGTGTTGGTTGTGACGCGGATGGTGTCCCTGTAGATGATGGCGATGCCTCCTCCTGTGTTGTTGATGCGGTCCCTTCGGGTGATCTTGTAGCCCTCCGGGATGGCGATGGCGATGTCGGGCGCTGAGGAGTCGTTCATCCAGGTTTCCGTGAGGAAGGTGACGTCAGGGGCTGTGGTGTCGAGGAGGTTCCAGAGTTCGATGGCGTGTCTGTGGACGGAGCGGGTGTTGAGGAGGATGCACTTCAGGTGGTTGCTGCTGGTGTTCGGCTTGGCGGGTGTTGGTGCGGGACAGGTCCGGATGCAGGTGAACTTGCAGGAGTGGCAGCTGAAGGGTCCGTGGGTTCGTCTCGGGGTGGCTCGGTAGCATCCCGGGGTTCGGCCGGTGTTGAGTGTGTTGAGGGTGGCGGCGTCGTAGGTCCGGCGGGTGGGCTGGCGTCTACGCGGTCCAGGCACGGACGGGCGCAGACGGGCTCACCTTTGGCGCACCTTCGGCGCGCTTAGGGCGCACCCGCTGCGCTTGCACGCTGCGCGTACGCGTGGCCTCGAGTGACGCGAGTGACATCGGGTCTCCGGCTACTTGGGCAGCGTCGAACAGAGTAATAGCCCTCCTGACGTGTTCGGTGGTCCCCTTCTTGGGTATAAAACCGTGTTGCCATTTTGAGACAAGGGGTTCCACTATTCGGGATATTCTGGAGGCTAGTACTTGTGAGAATATTTTGGAAACGCAATTGATAAGAGTTATCAGTCTATAAGAACTCATGTCTAGCAGGAATTTATCCTTTTTTGGGAAAATTGAGATTCTAGTGCTAGACCAGGAGGCAGGGGGAGAGGCTCCGCTGAAGATGGATGTAATTACCTCTGTAAATATGGCCTTGATTTGATTGGAAAAGATTTTAAAGAATTCAACGGGAATGCCGTCAGGGCCAGAGGCCTTCCCATCGGCGAGACTATTGAGGGCATCCAGGATTTCTTCCCATGTGGGGGTTAGGTCCAGAAGCTGGCTATCCTCTAAGCTAAGCTGACTTAGTTCAATCTCACTGAGATAGCCAAGGATCTCTTTATCTAGGGCATCGGCTGAGAAGAAGCTTTCTTCCTTATATAGTTTAGCATAAAACTCCTGGAACCCATGCCGGATAAGACTAGGATCTGTGACCTCTGTACCTGAAGAGAGTCTGATTGTGTGGATTTCACTAGAGGTAGTTTGTTGTCTCGTCCTGACAGCTAAATGATGCCCAATGCTGTCACTGCACTCATAGGTCTTCTCCCTAGCCGCTGCCCACTTAGCCGCAATTTTTTCCATAAACACCGCCCCTATTTCTGCCCTGGCCAAAACTGCTTCTTGCTGAACTGGCTGGCAATCTAGTCCTGCATGGATTGCTTGAGTTAGCTTTATTTCTATGTTTCTTAGCTTTTCTTGGAGATCCTTGACTTGATTTTTTTCCGCTCTATTTTTCTGGACAGAGAACCTGAGGGTCTCGCCTCTGATCCCCGCCTTTAAGGTGTCCCAGACTGTCATTTGGGAGGCAGAGCTAATATTTATCTCCAAGAACTCCTGGCTCCATCCTTGCATGTGATTAACATAGCTCGAGTCGTACAATAAAGCTTTCTCAAAGCTCCACCTGGAAGCCTCTCTAGATTGCCCAAACTCCTTTATGGTGAAAATAAGAGGGTTATGGTCGGACATGAAGTGGGGTGCGGTATCTATAGTACAGCTGGTGGCCAATGATGCAGAGACAAAGAAGTAGTCCAGTCTAACCAATACTTGATGCGGGGCCGAGTAAAAAGTATACCCAGGTTGTAAAGGGTTTTTACTCGCCCAGCTATCTATCAATCCATGAGTCTGGATAAGATTGGTAAGAGCTTGAAAAACTTGGGGCTTCCTTCCTTTGTATCTCCAGGTTGTGTTAGTGGCCCAGTCGCCAGGTAAGTGTATATTAAAGTCCCCACATAGCACTATCGGGGTGGGCCAGTGTGCTAGTTCACTGGATACATGATTAATGACCCCAGGGTCGTCAGTATTACTCCCATATAACGAGCAAAGGGTAAATGAAAATTTGTTAGGGAGTTGAATCTGAGTGATAGCCCACCTTCCTAGTGAGTCTGATTTAGTATATGGACAACTAATAGCGAGTCTTCTGTCAGTTAAAATTCCTACTCCCTTTGTTTTAGCTCCTTGTGTGGTAGCACCCACTACTTTAAACCCTAATGTGTCTAATAAGTGTATTTGGGACTGTTCTACATGGGTTTCCTGCAAACATATAATGTTCCCCCCAAGTGTCCGCAGGCCCATGGCCACCTTTTGTCTCTTTGATGCGTCATTCAAACCACAGACGTTGAGTGAGACAATTCGCAATGGTTCTAACCTAGCCATCTAAAGGGTACATCGATGCCCGTTTAAATTCCATGAAAAAAGAAAAAAGTGAAACAAGTCTAACCATAAAAGTTTGTGTGTGTGTAGAATTAGTACCTGTGTGCCTCCTGTGACCCTGCCCCCCACGCCTAAACCCCCCGCCCGTCCCCCCCTTTTGTGAGCAATCAGGCCTAGCCTGAATGATGGTGATCAGACATAAGCCACAGCCACTAGCCACGACAGTCACGCCAATGCATGACTGTAATCATGTGGTCGGTCATTAGACCTGTCTTCCATGCCCTTGTGCCTTCCGTGTTCTAGTCAAATACTTGACTTAAGTGAGTAAGTGCATAATTTGTTTCGTGTTACAGTCTTCCCCATTCCTTTCACCCCCACTCCTTCCTCACCAGAGGAGACGAGGTTTTTAAGAGGAGGTAAAAAACGAGAAGGAAGAGAGAAAGAAAAAGAATATATCTATCAGTGATTCTCCTCCCTTCCAAAAAAAGAAAAGGAGAAATAGCATCAGAGTGGGCTCAGAGTAACATCAGGATAACCAATCAAGTCATTATGTCCCCTTGTGCCCTTTCTTGAGCTTAATCTCTTCCAAGTGCTCTTTGGCTTTAATCTCTGACGTAAAGACCTTGGTAGTGTCATGCAGGATGACCTTCAGCCTAGCTGGATTCATGAGATACACCTCCGCGCCTAGTTGTTGTAGGGGAGAAATCAGCTGTCGCAGATGCCATCTGCGCTCGACAGTCTGGTGGCAAAAGTCCGGTTTAGAGAAGAAGGTAATCCCATGAGCCCCTTTCTTTGAGTTGGGGAGAGCCTTGTCATAGACTAGTTGCCTCAGGAGAAAATTGCCAAAATATACAATGAAGACCCGGGGTTGACTTTCAGTTACATTGCCGTTGTTATATTGCCTTTTCAGAAAGAAGGGAAATCGGTGAGCTCGCTGCACTTCGCGATCCCAATTCCAATCGGAATACTCTGGGAAAGAGTCTTGCAGTAGCTTAACAATGAACTGCCTGGGATCCTCCCCCTCCTTTCCTTCTGGAATCCCCAGCAAGCGCAGGTTATTCCGGCGTTGCCGGTTTTCATGCTCCTCCATTTTCACCATAAGGTCTGAGAGGCAAGCGGAATTGGAGTCAGTTGCCTGCTTAGTTGCCACTGCTTCGGTTTCCAGTTGTTCCGTCCTGGTCTCGACCATGCCCACTCGCTGATATCTATACAAATTTTGTTCAGCCGTCTGAGACTGCCCTGTAATTTTTTTGCTGTGTTCTTGGCTGCTAGATTTTACCCTCTCACTTCCTCCTGAAAATCTTTAATCGAAGTGAGTATGGCGGCAAGTGAGGGCTCCGTTGACTCATCACCTTTGGTTTTTGGTTTTCTTGGGCTGCGCCATTGTGTTTGTAGTTGCGATTGGTTTGGCTCGTCTTCTTCTGGATGGTACGTCATCTGCGAGTCCGAGTACTCCCATTTAAGCTGACTTCTCCGTTTGATCTTATTCCTGGGTTTTTTAGGGCGGACAACCGTTCCGGTATTATCACGGGAGGCCTCACTTTCCTCTTCACTAGCACTATTATCGTATTATCTTGATCTTCTTCCATCTCCCCCTCCCCTGATGAACTCGGGGTACTGTCTGAAACTGAATAAAAATCCTATTGTCCAATCTCTGGAGTCCAAGAGGCAATGGTGCCAGGAGGAACTTCCAGGCCTCGGATGACTGCTTCCGTCCCTGTGAAGAGATCCCTGGTATTAAGGTTCTCAGAAGGTGTGTATAGGGTGTTACCAATATTTCCTTCATCTGCTTCCCGGTGTTCGCTCTCAGTAGGAAGTGGGGTTGGGAGAGGATTAGGAGGAGGATTGGGGGGTTCAGAAGAGCCAAGTGCGTGATAATGTTCTTCGGCTGGGGTGTGTGGTAAGAGAGAGAGCTCGGTTGAGCTGTGATGATTGACTGGTAAGCTGTAGGGGGTATCTAGGCTGAGGGGGCTTTTCTAGCGTCCAGACCACTAATAGGAATTTGACTGATGTTGCCACTAGCACTGTCCTGCTGAGAAGAGGCATCAGCTGTATTAAGTCTTTGCATTTCTCTTGTGCTGTTTTTAACAGTGGCAGCCTGACTCTTAGCCACTAAAAAGATCTTAGCAGGAAGGGGGTGTGCTAAGCCATCATCTTTACTGTCTTTAACATCCTTATTAAAAGCCCCTGCCTCTGCCCCTGTCTGGCCAATGTTTTTTTTCTCCGTACTGACCCCACTGACCTGTTTGGGCTTGGTCTTGGTCTTGCAGGTGTCGTCTCCTGCAGAGTGACCCTTCCCTGCAATGGGTGTCTTTGCTTTTAGACCCTTTTTTATTCCACGGTGACTCATACTTTTTGCTCTGTTTCCCTCGTCGAGTCTAGATCTCTCTGGTGTTCGGCACTGCCTCCAAAGTCCACACAGCGCCGTCAATATAGCATCCACCAAGGGCAGAGAGCTCGGATCTTGAAAGCACACAGCCCGCCCCTCAGCACAGCGCCTCCCCACCCGTCTGCTCAAACGTTTACTGGGCGCACGTCTCCAATGTCCGCAATACACGCAAACCGCGTGTAATAATAATGTCTCCCAGTTAGCTGCCGAACAAACCAGCCAGCCCGCCAGGCAATCCTCCTTCCCCAAAAACCTCTCCACTACCTCGATAAGTGCTTTAGGCGGTCCCGCAGTTCCGAGCAGGTCCCGCTGCATCCTCCGCTGTCTCAAAATTCTCTGCACCTGTGATCCTAGCATCACTGATGCGTGCGCAGGGCAGGTAGCCGATCCCTCGAGGTCCGGTGGCTGGCGTGGTGGCCGTGAGCACAAGCTTACGCTGATTCAATCTTGCTCCTCGGGAGGTGTTTATTCCTGGTGTAAATAATACCGCGAGGGTCCCTCTAACTATTGGTTGCCGAATTAACATGATTGCAGAGTGAGCCCTTAAAATAACCTGAGGAATCAGTGGTGGATTAGGCAATTCTGGCCCAAATTTGTCATCCCAATACTTAGAATAAAGGAAATCTCTCATTCTTTCTATGACAATGTAGCAGATTTTTTTCAGTCGAATGTTAACCTCATCCGTGCTGCCCCGATTTACCGCTGGTGCTGGGCCCTAATGAAAACGGGCGTGGTCATGACGGAACGGTTCCGTCATGAGCACATCTCGACTGATGCTCATGACGGAACCGTTCCGTCATGAGCATCTAAAGGATTAATATGCCCTTCCCGAGGCAAGCCCACACCTGAGCTGCTACGTTGGGAGCGGGCCGCCCTGGAGCTCCGTAGAACTAGGTGGATTCGAAGTCTCCGCAGGGACTCCCATATAAGCGTTTCCTGCTACAATAGCAAGTCAGCATTTGGAGCTAGTGCATTACCGCCTATATTTTCTGACGTCTGTTTTGCCCTGCCGCTCACAGGAGCCTCACATGAGGTCGAAGTTGAGGAAATAGCCGGTGGAAATGAACACCACGTTAAAGAGGTGAAAAACACCAGAAGCTACCGAGAATCCACAAGCTTACCTTTGGCACACATGAGCACTGCAGAGCCCGCTAGGAAGTTAAGAGGTAAGAGCGCAGCTAAGGGCTTGGTGGGGACCAGTATATCCCGTAAAAAGAGAGTTAAAGGCGCGCTGCAAGTTACTGAGGAGGAGGCTGGCAGGGAGGTTTCTGAGTTAGGAAAAAGCCCTCAAAACGGAGCAAAATTACACTCAGATCAGGAATCATCATCTTACCTCTCAACTGAAGTAAAAGCAAAAAGGGGCAGAAAACGCGGCAAGGTGAAACCCCCTACCGCTTCCATACCTAAAATCACTCCATCTCTGCGCTCATACTTCAAGGTAGTTCCCCAAGCCCAAGTCCTGAACATTGGGAAAGAACATCAGCAGTGCAGTAACTCTATCACGAAGCTCAACCCAGGTTCGGAGATCATGACTACCAATGGGCAGGTCTTGTCCCTAGCGGCAGAGGTCGCTTCAGCTAACTCTTTAGACAACCAGCTACAAATGGCTGATATTGGCTCCGCTCATATATTACAACTAGCAGAGAAGCCTTCTACAGAGGGAGATGGAGAGGGATTATTGCCCAAAAATCCAGCAGACCTAGGCATAAAAGACTCTGTTTTGATAGTTGAGGAAACAGTACTACCCTCAGTACCAGTAGATTGCTGCAGTGACCCTATCAGTGACCCTATCAGTGTAACTATCTCGGATAAAACAGTTAACATGGAAGACAATTTTGAAGCTGGAATATTTTCTGAACCCCCTTTGATAACGTCCCAAGAAACAAATGGCGCCGCAGGGTCGTGTCCAGAGACTATCTCTGTAGCTTCGATACAACTGATGTTTGCAGCACTATCTGCGGAGATAAAGCAAGGCTTTGCTGAGTCAGCCTCTAACCAGAGGGAGATAAGGAGTTTCTGCGAGTCTCTTGATGAGAGAATAGGCACCTTGTCGGTGAGAACCCAAGCGCTGGAGGAAACTGTGGGGCAAATATCGATGAGGGCCGAGGGTACCGAGGATGACATCACAAGATTAAAAAAATAAGATCAGGCCCTTTCGGAGAGAATGGAGCTCTTAGAAAACAATGCAAGGCATAGCAATATACGCATCCTGAATGTTCCTGAAGGAAGCGAAGGCACAGATATCAAGAGCTATATAATCACTCTTCTAAAAGAAACTTTAAATCTTTCGCACTCTATTGAAGAGTTAGCAACAGACATTCAACGCATACATAGAGATCCTTTTAGACGCAACCCACAGCGGACTAAACCCAGGAAAATCCTTGTAAATTTCCATACCTACTCCTTGAAGGAGCATATCCTAAATCTAGCACTTAAGCTAAAGTCACAATCATTTAAAGGCTTTAATTTTCAGATTCGCTCGGATCTATCCCGGTTCACCCTAGACAAACAGTGGGAGTTGGGCCGGAGGATGGATGCTTTTCGCAAATTAGGTGCTACAGTACAGATGGGTTTCCCCGCATCTCTCAAGATAATGCTAGATAACAAAATGTACAATATTAGATCAGTGCAGGCTGCAGATGAACTTTTACTGTCTTTTGGCAGCAGGAAACAGAACTGAGCTGTGTTGAAATACAGCCATAAAAGCATTTTCAACTGTTCTAATGCCTTAATTTATCAACGCCTCCATTAACCAAGTAGGGAGGATAAAATACAGAATAAGAAAACAAAGGAGTGAAATTGTCATGGGGTAAAAGGAAAAAAGGAAAATAAAAAAAAGGGAAGAAAGAAAAAGGAAAAAAAAAATATGATAAAGAGGGAAAAAAAAAAAAAAAAAAAAAAAATACTCGCCCATAAAACAAGTAGTATATCCAAAGGCGAGTCACACTATAAATATAAGAGGCACACAAGGTCGAGATGGGGAAGAGCTAGGGGCACTTACTTCCAGAAAACTTCCGGTTGGTGAGTACAGGGTTTTCCCAGGGGAGGAGGGGGGGGTCGGGAGGGCACGGGGGTGGCGGGGCACAATCACACTTCAAAGAAAGAGCTCCAATCTTTCTATGTAAATACATTTTTGAATATAAGGTTTTTTACTCATCATAAGCAAAACAACATGAACTCTTACAAATTGTCATATAAATTGTCATATAAACTGTCAGTCTCACCAAGTAACCCAGACTCACAACATAATGAGTAGACTCAAAATATTATCCTGGAATGTTAATGGTCTCCGTACCAGGCCTCGTGCTAATAAAATCATGCAATATCTTCGAGATGCCGATGCGGGGATCATTATCCTCCAGGAGACACATTTAATCGATAGCGAGATACTTGAGTTGGTCGGAAGGAATAGATGGATAGAATACTCGATTTCAACATCACAAGGATCTAATACGCGGGGGGTCTCGATTATTTTCAAGAAATCCGTAAGGTTTAAGATAATACAACAGAAAGTGGACTCTGGAGGGAGATGGGCCATTGTAGCAATAGAGTTAGGAGGAATGAAGTTAACACTAGTGGGCTATTATGGCCCAAATATTGACGATCCCTCAGCATTGGAATCCCCATTCAATCACTTGTTAAGATTCCCAGACCCGGTGATCATAGCGGGGGATTTCAATATCACTTTGAACCCACTTCTGGATAAATCCCCTAACAGTAGACAAAAAGTTATCTCTAAATCTAGAAACTGTCTTTTAGGTTTAATGAACCAGTATGGATATATTGATATCTGGCGGTTTAGAGAGGGTCAAAGGCAAGACTTCTCTTTCAGGAACTCTAAGTATAGACATAAATCTAGGATAGATTTTATTCTTACCACTAGAGCTTTGGTTGATGACATCACCTCAATACACTACATCCCAATACATCTCTCTGATCATTCAGCAATGGAGCTAGAATTAAAATTGGGTATGGCACCTCCTACAAGAATGTGGTCCTTTGACAGGTCTTTACTCTCATCAATAGAGGATATAGAATTTTTACAGTTAGAAACACGTTACTTCTTCAACACTAACAATGGCACAGCCTCAGCAGGAACTGTTTGGGGCGCATTTAAATGTACATTAAGAGGCCTCATTAAGAATAAAGTAGCTTATAGAAGAAGACAGTATATAGAGGAAGTAACCTCTATAGAGGATAACATTTTGACAGTTCAGTCTGATATCGACAGAATTGGGTTAATAGATAACCAGGACCTTGCCGTAAAACACGTAGAGTTGGATAGACTAAAGAGTGCCTTATTGGCAATTCTAGAGAAACGTATCTTGCAGAGATGGGAGGCAAGTAAGCTCTCACATTTCCAATATGGGGAAGGGGCAGGGAAATTACTTGCCTGGAAAACAAAATCTGACCGGGCCCGAAACAACATTTCCTCTGTTACATCAGTGAGGGGTACCTTTTCCAGGGACGAAGAAATCAGAGAGGTTTTTAGAACTTTCTTTCAATCTATATACCAAGATGACCTTAATGTTACTCAGAATGACATCATGAGTTGGTTGGAAGGTATCTCTCTACCATCTTTAACATCAGAACAGAGCCGCTCCTTGGAAGAGGAAATAAGTATTACAGAGGTGGAGGAGGCTATAAGGGGGGCAAAGGGTGGAAAGGCTGCGGGCACTGATGGTTTGCCATGCGAAATATATAAAAAATTGATCACAGAGGTGTCTCCAGTCCTAGTAACTTTATTTAATCAAATTCTAAGAGACGGCGAATTGCCACCTGAATCATGGGATAATGCTTCTATAACCCTTATCTCGAAGCCTGGCAAACCCTCTTCAGACTGTGGCTCATATCGTCCTATTTCCATTTTAAATGCCGACTCCAAAATCTTTGCCACAATACTGGCCAATCGATTGGGCCGGGTAGCGCCTGATATTATAGCTCCAAACCAAAAAGGGTTTATAAAAGGGAGACAGCTATACGAGCTCACCTATGAACTACTAGGCTCCATAGATATTGCTATAAAAGAGGCTACCCCTTTGCCTGTCCTCACGTTGGATGCTACCAAGGCCTTCGACAGGGTGAATTGGCTATACCTGTCGGAGGCCTTGAGGAAATTCAATGTTGGAGATAGATTTCGCAGAGCGATAAATCTGTTATATCGTTGCCCGTCTGCTTCACTTTTGATAAACGGTGGCCTAACGGAGCCATTCAGGGTTATGAGAGGAACTAGACAGGGGTGTCCCCTGTCTCCCCTCCTTTTTGATGTATACATCGAACCCTTTGCCCAAACCTTAAGAGACAATACACTCATTAAACCTTTTATTTTCGGTGGCTGGGATAAAAAGGTGGCACTCTATGCGGATGATATTATGATTTTCACTACAAGCTATGATGAAGCATACCCAGAGATAATCGATCTGGCTCCCAAATTTGGTAAAGTCTCAGGGTATGAGATTAACGCCTTAAAGACAGAGTCAATGTCCTGGAATATTAATACAATAGATAACAACGGGACATTCAAAACTCAAATACGTTACCTGGGGATAAACATAGTCAAAGACATTAACTTAATTGCTTCTCTAAACTTTACCAAAGTAGCTGCAGAGTGCCGGAAACTTATGAGAGACTGGTCACATCTCCCGCTCACTGTTTTGGGTAAGGTTAACCTGGTGAAGATGAGTATTTTACCGAAAATTTCTTTTTTGTTTAACTCAATTCCACTTTTTTTTTATTCAAAGTTAATCTCAAAGCTACAGAGCGCGATTACCAGTTTCATTTGGAATAGCAAGAGCCCTAGAATCTCGTGGAAAAAAATCAGACGTCGTAGGGAGAAGGGAGAGCTGGCTGGACAAGACCTTCAAATCTACGCATGGGCGTTCCAGCTCTCGCACACACGTATGTTGCTTAAAACTCCTACAGCTACAGGGATGGGCCTTTTGTTCTCTACACTATTGGACTGTGAAAGAGTAGACCAATCTGGTTTTTTATTAAAATTTGGTGATCCTAAATTCTTTAAGAAAATAAAATTGAAAGTCTTACAAGGAATAGGATCTACTTGGTATAAAGTGAGGCAAGCGACCAAAGTGGGCTACTATTCTGGGAAGGCTCATATATGGAACTTACCCGTTCCCCCTCCATGGACAATGAATGCACTTACCAATCCGCTAATAGAAGCTGGTATTAATAGTTAGGAAGATCTGTTTATGGATGGGTCTTTGCTTCCATGGGACTATTTAATTAACAAAGTAGGACCAAGTCTGTCGAGATTTAAATATATTCAGATCTCTAGCTGGTCACAGTCATATAAAGAGCAACCAGCACGGATTAGTAAGCTACTTATAGGTGGTCATAGTAATTTGGTGACTTGCCTATTAGATAGCCCGGTGGCAAAGAAAGAAATTTCACGTTGGTATAATAAAATAATTGATGAAATAGATACCAACTTCCACTTACCGACATCATTATGGGCTGAAATAATGCCAGGTATAGATGTGGAGGAGCTCTGGACGGCCTCTTGCTCAACACTCTGGGACTTAGTTAAACCTGCGTGGCTTCGCAGGAACCACCTTTTTACTATACATAGGGCATACTATTCCCCGCATAGGTTGACCAAGTCTTATGCCCAAGGTTGACCGGTCTTATGCCCAAGATGCGGGTTAATCGCAGCATCAGACATCCATATGTTTTATGAATGTCCAAATCTATCCGCTTATTGGGAAGCTATTAGTAATAAGTTATCACAGTCTTTGGGTGAACATATTTCTATAGACCTCGCTCTTGTCATCTTTGGCCTTAGAAGCAAAGCCCGCAATGCCACAACTAATTTGCTATTTTATGCCATTCTGGTGGCGTAGGGAGATATGCAGACACTGGAAAGATGCCCAACCACCGACAGTGCACGAATGGCGAGCCTCACTTCTTCAAATTTCCAAACTCGACCTCGCCAGGGCAGGAAATGCCAGTAGGAGAGCTTTTTGGACTATGCTTGGATAGTAGCAACAAGCCTGGGTTTTTTTTTTCCCAGGTCCTATGATTAATACGCGTATTGCCTACCCTTGTTTCAATGACCAAGTGTCATGGCGTTATGGGGGTCTCGGTAACTCGGGCTCTATCTATTAAAGTACAGCCCTAAGCAAGATCATGTGTGGCCTGTGTGAATGGTGCTGCTGGGAATTGGTCTTCCTCCCTCCCTAATGAAATCTCCCACCAGCTATATGCTGAGACAGCACAGAACACGACCTTACGCTTTATTGCTCTGTGGCGGTTTTTAGTTTTGATAGATTGGAGCCATGCACGCAAATGAGGATTAAAAAAAAAAAAAAAAAAAGAAGAAAAATAAAAAAAAGAAAAAGAAAGAAAGGGTTAATACTATTTACCAGGAATTCTCTTCACTTAATCGATCAGTTACTACAGCATTATCTCACCCGGTAGCTAGCACGGTTGCTAGACCAATGATTAAGCAATGTGCTCCTCCCATGGAGCAGCAGACACAGGACATTATTTGTGCCACAAAATCTGGGTCTTCCTAAGATCCTTGCCCCACGAGGGTCTTGAGACTCCTTTCTGACATTGTCGCCAAACATTTTACCATGGTCTACAATAACATAATTGACTACAGAAGCTTTCCTAAAGTCTGGAAAATGGTTACAGTGATGCCTTTGATAAAAAAAATTAACTGCAAGTCCTCAAGAAGTACAAAACTACGGCCCAATTTCTCTTCTTTCTATGCTGACAAAAGTCTTGTAAACTTGGAAAAGGCGCTTAACCAAGAACTTATGAGATACTTGGACAATCATTATCGTTTTGACTCTTATCAATTTGGTTTTTGAAGTGGTCGTAGAGTGGAATCTGCATAGTACAGAATCTGATGGCAGCAAACACACTGGTAAGCTTATTGGTAACAGTCACTTTCTTGACAGAAAATTTTACTTCTCCAGGAAAAATATTTTGTTTCCTATTTTAACTGCATGCAAGAGGAAAAAAGAATGCAATTATGTTAGTTCACTAATTTAACAAGCATTTACAATGCAACGGTTTCGCCTTTGTAAAAGTTTGAGCTATTGGCATTGTAAATGACAAATTTTGTATTTATGTGTTGGTTTTGAAAGCAGATCAATAAATGGCATTGTCATTTACAATGCCAATAGCTTAATCTCTCTGGCTGCAGGGCCCGCATTCACCAACATTGTGTGCATTATTACTGCAGATGTTTTAACGTATCCAGATTATTGGAGATTAAGGGAAACTACTCACTTAAGTAACAGCCAACATGGTGAACTAGCTTATTTAGTTAAGCATGTGTGGAAATAACATCCTCTTAACGATGTTGCCAACGAAACAGGGGCACAAAGTAAACTACTCAGCATTCATCCAACCAAGGGGCTTCCAGGTCGATAAACCTGGATATCTTAATACTCCACACACTTGTTGGCAGGGTATACCCGAAGTAGGTCCCTTGCTCACTTTGGCACTGGATTCAAGCTAGCCTTGCAGATTAGGGGTATTACCCGAAAGCAGCCCCAGGATGCTTGTGTCCGGTTCAGGGAAGACCTGGATTGGCAATTTAGGCTGGACTGTTCCCATGAGGCACGGGGTCAAGACTGATTTGCTTATAGCTGAGTCTGAACTGAGGTGGCAAAGTGAACTAAAGAATGATGATTGATTCAACCACGATCTGTGACTTGGGGCTAGTGTCTAAAAAGTTTTTGCAATTCATCTCCTTGTGTTTGCTATTTAATACTCTAGTCTACACTTAACTCTAAAATCTATCCATGTCTGTGGATAAACTGGCTGACATTCAGAATCTCATTGCTCACTAGTCAAGTGGTGTTCTTACTACAGTTATGTGACAAAATAACCATTTCCCTTGACATCCAGACACTTGTGCAATCATCTGCAGGATAGAGTAGCAGATATCAAAAGCACTTGTGGTACACAAAACACTCCAATCCTTAAAGCGAGATGTGACCTACTATGGTCTTCATAAGGTGGGATAGCCCCATTGATGTTAAAAGATAACTGACAGAGCCAACCCTCCTCTGCAATCTCCACTTTAGCCACAGGGACGAGTCAGACATGCTGCAAGAGAACAGGAGTTGAAGTGACTAAACATGCCTTCTTGCCATTGTGCCGGCATGCGTGAAAAAACCCAGAAAAAAGTGTGAGCAACCTCGAAAAAGGGTGCTTGGAAGCCGTTATTGGGATTAGTTGATGGAATGGCTTGAAGCTTCCTAACAACATGTATTCTTTGAGCTGTTGAGTTTCTAAAATGACTGTTTTAAAAACAATAGCACTGTTTACTTAAATTGCTAAAATCTACATTTTGGAAGCAGGTTCTATCAACAAAATAAATCCGCTTTTTGTAGCGGCCTATTAGACTGTTTGTAATTTTAAGAACTTAGTCACAGTGCTTTATGTTAAAGACTGGGACCCCGTATCACTAAACATACGTAAGTCACTATTCACCCTGCAACGACCTCGTCTACAATGCCATTTCTGTGTTGGCTAAGTACCAGATCAAACCATACAGGCTCCAAGAAAGTAGAGAAGAAAAAATAACTTTCAAAAGCTCCGACTATTGTGTTTTACGCAGGGAGCCTCAATAAAGGAACATCAAACAAGCATCTACTCCACTGGTCGGAATAGAAGTGATTTTCCATTTTCAACGTTCGGAAAGAACCAGCAGTAGACAGGAAACGTTTAAAACGTGCACAGGTAACTAACACCGGCCTTCAGACGGACTCTTAGGAGGCCCCCATTAATTCGTTACATCTTCTCAACTACTTAGGCTACAGGCAACCTACTTTGCAGTGGCGTGAGCTCCTCACAAGGTTCATAAACCAGCAGCATAACAGTGAACATATTGGACTACTGAAAAGATATTGCTTGTGGTTAAGAAACAGTTACTACATAAGGCAACTTAAACCTGTGCAACTGCCCGAAATCTGGGAGGAAATGGGGGGGGGGGTTTAAAAGTAACAGCATTTTTGATTTTCATGTATATGCTAAGGTTCTAGTGAGTGCGTTGGGGTAATAATGGCCGTACTATACAATAAGGCTACTTTGCGAGAATAAAGTTAGTTAACGGAACCGCGCTTAATATGGCAACTTTACCTGACTATAGTGATAACAGGCAACAAACTCTGAAAGGGTGCAGTTCATAGTGAAACCGGTAATAAGGAAAAACATAAAAAGACGGTCTAACACGCAGTTAGTACAAACTTTCCAGCGGCAATAAAGAGCACCCACGTCTCCGCATGCCCCGCCCGATAAAAACGGTAGTCTGCTTCATGCTGCCATCCTCGGGCACCCTTTTACTGGACCAAACTTTTTATAATTTCACTTGATACCAGGCATTAATTTTGCATGCTCAGTGTAACCCTGCCGTACAGGCCTGTTTCTCCTGTCGGTTGTCAGACCTGGCTAGCTACTCTCTCGCTCTCCTTCCGGCAGGCAAAGGCTGCAAACCGCAGTTCCATTGTACCAGCAGCAATAGATCTAGCAAAAATACTATCCAGTTGTTCACAGATTGTAAGAATGTTATTGTTAACGTTTACAAACAAATTTGCACAAAATACTATGCACAGTCGCTCTCTACAATTTGCCTGAATGAGTTTTCTGAAAATACGAAAACACGACCTTAACGTTATAGCACGCTTCCGTATGCAACCCTTCAGACATACAGCAGGTTTAGAAATAACACTTAGTACCAGCAGGTGCTTCCTAGCAATGACTGCCGCCCTTCTCCTCCTCCCACAAAGAGCTGCCTCATGCTTGCCTGACACACACTCAACCATCAACAAAAACAACCAGGAGCCACCCGTCCCCCATCTCGGGAGGTTTAAGTGGGCCGAGCCTCTTGCCTGCTCGGATTATCTCATGGTCACTGAGCAGGTCTTGGCGACTCTCATGCAGAGTCTGAGAGAATAATACATCATTTCAAGGCAAACATATGGCTCGGGGCTAAGAAGCGGAAGCAGCAAGGTAGACTCCGAACTGGGAAATATCCACACCAGGGGAAATATCCAGTAAAGAAGACGTTCGAAGGTAAGCAGGCATCCCCAAAAACTTTAAAAAACCTAACTAAACGGAAGGAGATCAGAATAAGGATACTGTATTTGGTATTCCTGTTGTTTTAGAAAAAGAATCCGCCCCAGTGTCCGGTCGAGAGATTAAGTTAAATGTGACAAGTGGCATATGTAAATTCCAGCGAAAACACAAGACTTAAGGTATGTCTTTCACTATGGCATTGAAGCAGTCCCGTTGAATAGAAGCTGGTAGTCGTGGTGTTCGTAAAACATCTGAAAATATTGTTTCCGATTGCAGGTCTACTTTAAAATAGTTCGTGCTTGCGAGCCAAGTGCTTCCCAAGAACTGATTAAACGAGTCTTTTTGCAAAAACAGGACAACAAATTCCCATTTGGGCAGGTATGTTTCCTACCTCCCCTATGTAAATGTAATAAGTATGAGATAGGTGTGCAAAAAAGTGACAGGTGTTTTAATTTTTTGTGTCTATAGATGAGTCCAATGTGGGAAATTAAGATGCCCTGATGAGAGCCCACAGAGACAACAGTGAGACTCGAAACGCGTCGGCTCAGCGATTAATTTAGCTGTTTTACATAAAGGATCAAGATAAAAGGAATAAAATTGATACTTTACAAAAACATCATAGCGTTCAGATTGGTTAAGATTAAGTGACCATTAGTGTTGCAATTAGAAACAGTTTTTTTCTATGGTCCACATTGGTATTGTGATCTAGTGGTTTTTAAAAGTCTTATTATTTTTGTAAAAAATTGTGTCATGTTTGTATGTATTAATGTAACTTGTGCTAAATCGTGCAATGTATTAATGTTTGCTATATATGTTAGTTAACTGGAGGGGTACCTGTGTGAAGGCCAGTTTCCTTCCCCAAAAAAACGAAGAAAGAATAAAAAAAGCGGGTGATTAAATAACCCAATCGCGAAAAGAATATAGTGTGGTTTGTTACAATTAAAAATAAGAAGTGACAAAGATTCGAGGTCATTCTATGTGTATACTATATATAAGGCCCTACCTGGCTCCGGTCTTTTGGGCCTATCCCCCCTTAGTATAACTATTTCTAAAAAGTTGGCATTTTCTTGTACCAACCCTTTGGTGCCTGCTGATGGTGTCCTGGATCACATGACGGTGAATTGCTCTGCTGTTGGTGTTTTGGTTTGTATATTCCATCCAAACAGTGTGATAAACGGAACTGGGTGTTGGCAGGATGGACCATTCTGCCAAGATGGCTGTGCGTGAAGCTGTTTCCTGCACCCCAAAGGATTGCTTCCAGCACACACATACAGGAACATGACACTACCCTTGTGTCACGTTTTTTATCACCCTACACTTCTTAGAGCCTTGACAGTGGAGGAAGGCACTTTCCAGAACCAGATGTGGGGGATGACCTAGAAGATTCAGACCAGGTATAATAACTCGGCCCTCAAAAGAACTCTACAGTGCAACACTGGGCCTGTGGAAGACTCCAGAAGGACTGCCTGAAGTCCTAGAGGACTGCCCTACTGCATTGTGGCCTGTCTTGCTCCTCGGAAGACTGCTTTGCTGATAGAGGTTTGACTTGCTGCTTCAACCCAGGAAAACCGGATTGACTCCAAGGACTAGTTAGCTCGACTCTTGTGTGCGCTACAGGGTCATAACATGCTCAAGAGACCTTGAACCCTGTACCTGGCCCCTGCTGGAATGAACTCTGACCCCCCCCCCCTCAGGCGGTGCCCACCATGTCCTGGATCATTGGAGATAGTGTTAAAAGTGCTGCTCCTACCTAACACTGAAAGTTGGGATTTTGAAAACTTTACACCTAAGTGTACTTGATGAGCTAACAGAAGATCAGAACCTACCTGCCAGCCGATCCATCCAAGATGCATCACCATTCGGCCTGAGTTTTCTCTGCAGTAAAAAATCTTATTCAGTGGCATCTCCCGGAAATGATATTCGACCTTGTGGACCCCTCTTTAGCCACAGCCTTCAGCTTCCTCCTGCTGGAGGTTTTGGACTTCTAATAATTTTATCTAAATCCGAAGGTAAAAATCTTCACCAGACTCAATGACAAGAGGCTCCCCATCGATTATGATGACCTCCTCTGCTTTGAAAACCAGCTTCTCTCTCTCTGAGCTTTTCCCACCAATTCATCAACAGCTCCACTGAGACTTCATCCAGGAGCTCCCTGGTATCAACAGCCCATCGCCGGACACAGCCTGATGCACTGCCCCACTGAACTGTACCTTCTCCAGGTGTTGTATGCAGAATTTCTTTTTAAGTCTGATGGTAAGCCAAGACCAAGCCCTATCCACCTTGTGTATCTGACCCTACTCTAACCTGCCCAGCCTTAACATTTAACTGTGCACCTGTTTCCCTCATCCAGGTACCTGCACTTTGTGCTTTGATCTTTTAGGTGCTAGATTCCACTAAAAAATGTTACAAATTCATAACTCTGGTGCTACTGATTGGGTTTAATTTGTTTTGACAGGATGCAAACCAACTACCTGAAACTCACCTCTGACAAGATGGAAGTACTGATCTTCAGCAACAAGACCACCCATGGGACTTCACCTCGTGGCCCTCTGAGCTAGGACCAAAACTCACAGACCACACAAGAAATCTAAGGATCATCCCAGATGACCAGCTCAACATGACAGCTCAAGTTAAAACAGTGTGCATCTCCTGCTTCCACGGTCTACATGTGCTGCGAAAGATCTTCAAATGGTTCCCTTAGAAAACCAGATGAACCATCATGCAAGCACTCATTATCAGCAGGGGACTACAGCAGACCCTCTCTGCTGGAAACTCCAAACAACTCCTTCACAGACTTCAGGCCATCCAGAACACAGTTGCAAAACTCGTAACTTGACCTCCTATGCACCACGCCCATATCACACCGCATATACATCACACCACACCACAGGAAGCTTCTCTGGCTCCCCATTCACAAGCACGGCCAATGCAAACTTCTCACACACACAACTTAAGCCCTACACAACACAGGGCCAGAATACCAGAACAGCAGCATACACTTTCACCATTCCACCAGACACCTGCGCTCTGCCTTACTCTCACTTGCACACACTTCTCACATTCGGAAAAGAAAAACTGGAGGTCGCTCATTCTCTTACATCGCACTCAAGACATGGAGCAACCTCTCTTGACACATCATAACCTCCTCCTCCTCATTTCTTGAGTACCACAAGAAGCTGAAGACCTGGCTCTTCATATAAGCACCTTGGGGACTACACAGATACACACCTGGCGAGCACCTGGAAACCCTGTCAGTTGATTATGCTGCTATACAAATCAACATAACATAGCAGTGCCACTGCCCCTTCTGCACCTTCTGCACCAATGGATGCTGAGCCTCTGATGGTCTTCTGCTTTCACTTTGTGCCTGCCGTATCAGTATCAGTTTTAGCAGGAAGGGATTGTTTAGCAGGATGCCACCATTGTGCAGGCCACCCGTTTGCTGTGTATTTCACATCCTGAAGCGCTCATTCTATTTTTTCGATAGAGCTTGTTCCCCCAGCCCTCGACCTCACCATGTATCACCAGCCCGCTTATCAATGCTGCAGGACAGAGAGTCTCCAGTATCTTGCTCGAATGTTATCTACTCACACGCCTGCTTAAAACATCAGAAACGTCATCAGGGCTGGGAGTCAGTCAAATGTGAGATGGGCTTGACTGAGTAACATCTGACAGAACTTGCCTCAGCCCTATTAGGATTTCAGATGCACCGATCTAACTGAGGACTGACCATACTCAAGCCCCAGCCCTTACGGCCTTTTAGAGACAATCGCCTAACTCAACCTTTTCTAACCCTGTCATCTTTTCAGCCATACCTGCAAGCCTGTGAATATTTCCATTTCCTCGTAGGCCATTCACCATGGACCGAGGCCCAGTCAGCACATGTGCACTTAACAAGAAAACAAGACTTGGCACATTGGTTGCCAGTCTCAGCTGAGAGGCCAATGACTGACTGGTCAAATAGGCTGAATCCCGAGTAGGTCTGTGGGGAGCTGGCTCTGGTGTGTATTGTGAGATGGGGCACTGGTGGGAAGTTAGGGTAACTGACACTAATCCATAGTGTATATGATTTCAATGTATTTTTTGTAGCACTGAAAAACTCACACTTCGGCTATCACTGGACACCACGCACTGGAGATCCTAGTAGATTGAAATCCACGCATTTGAAGAATCCTTGAGTGGCGCCTCTCTTGTCACACGGTGGGCGCCTCGAAACCTTCCTAAACATCTTGGAGTCAGATGAATGGCAAAAACTCAGTCTTCCCTACTCCATCGGTATACAAGAATGCTAAATCTAACTCAAATCAGATTATTTACATGGAATGTATTAAACGCTCCTTAAATTGCATGAAAAGCAGTACAAGAAATGTGTTCTGTATCTGCTGCCTCTCGGTGGTGACGGATACTGACATGCCTAAGTCACCGACCACGTACACAGTGCTGCTGGAGCAATCTACAGAGCGGGGGTTCTGGACAGTACATCACCCAGTACAGTAAGTTGGGGGAGATTTGTCTAAAGATCATTATGTTCCGAAGGCTCAAGTGCAAAAATGAAAGAAACCCCTTCATGAGGGGAAAGTGGAAGGAGTAATTCTCCCAAAGAGATGCTTGTTTAAAAATGTGACCTATTTCACATTTTCAAGAACATATTTCTAAACGTATGGGTAAAATATGGTACAGTTATTCATAGTGAATACCGTATTAAAAGGAAATGGCATCTTGGTTCTAATAACCTGCCAATTAAACTCGTGCCTGTGAGTCTTAGCTGAGGCGAGTCTATTTTAATCCCTTTCCTAACAGGTCTGGCAGGTTTCTCCTGGCTTACTGCTCTCCAAGCTGAAAAAAACTAAAACTTTGTGATCCTGCCATGAAACCTTTGTGACTGTTGGGATCCCTAGATGAAGCATGGGAAAATGATCGCGTAATTTCTGAATTGGTGTCCACGGGAAGCACTGAGCTCCGGCAGTAACAAAGATCATAACTGGAACTAGAGCATCCATAGGGCAATCAGGGAATCCTGGTTCATTGTTGGAAGCACATGGAGAATACTATGCCAGGAGAAACACTGCCATCAGGCATACTGTGCATCCAGCAGATGGTCTTCAGACTATTATACCATGGAACAAGGGGCCCAGTGGACTAAACTTAATTTGAAACAAGTATTTTTGCCACCATGAAAACAAATCCTATGTGTTAATAGATAGTTTTCAAAAATTTTGATTTAGAGAGTCATAGATTGACCTTCCTATGGATATTAATCAGATACATTTCAAATTGTGAGTAATTCCAAATCGTGGCCATCAAATGAATGGTGGACTGCTATGGTCAGTGCACCACCATGTTTGTGTTGGTTTTTTAGTAAAGGACATTTTTTTTCAAATGCAGCCCTCTTTTCCTAAAGGAAAGAGAGCTGTGTCTAAAAAGAAAAAATTACTTTTCTTAAAGTTGGTTTGAAATTTGGTACTGGACCACTGTCTTCTCCCCAACAAACTATTTTTCCAGCAATCACAAAGGCGAAGGGGTTCTAATAGGACCCCTTCCATTTTGCAAGTGGCTTACCACTCCAACCCGACACCCAGAGTTTTTTCAATGTTTTGCGGCCAGATTTCAGTTACGAAACATTGATACATGTCATATAAAATATTGCATTTGGAAGGGACTCCTACAACATGCCTCTTCCAAATGCTGAATCAGTATGGGGGTCACAAACTCATTTTAGGAGTCAGTAAAAGTGCCAAGATTCCTAAAATGGGATTATGAGCAGGGCCGGACTGGCTACCGGGCGTTTTGGCATGCTGCTGAGCTGGGGGCTGATTTCATTGATGGGGACCTGAGTGTGCTGAACGAAATTCATTTCTCTTTGTTTATTTAGAAACACACGCAGGTCTCCATCAACGAAATTAGCCTCCACTGCAGTGACATCAGCCCCCAGCTCGACAGCATGCCAAAACACCCGGTAGCCAGTCCGGCCCTGGTTATAAGATTTCATCATCAATCAGCTTTATTTCGACTGTACATGTTATAAAAGCACTGGTATATATAAAAATGGAAATATATGGGAATAAAATCAATAAAATATAATTTGTATGGGAGCAAGTAAGAGTAGAACGTCAACTCATCATAGTTTAATAGAAGATAATACATATCATAAGAACAGAGTGATGTGTAAGATACACAAATATATACGGATAAAAACATTAAAATAATGGACGAGGACCTATACATAAGGATGGTAAACTGGCTACACATAGTGGAGCAGGATAGAATCCTCAGTATAGCTTAATCAAGCATGATGGTTTCAATTGGGTTCCAGTATCATTTCACTAAGGAGCACAGTGATTTGGATCTTATGATCCACATTCATCTTAAAAACTTAGCAACAGGAATTGCATATTGAGGAGAGGGGTTTGTACAGACTATTATCAAGGCAACAGTGGAATGTCTGGTACCTAGGTTCTTGAATATCTGTAATAGCCATTTCTTGCAAGGGCCTACATAGACTGGACAGATGAATAGCACATGGGAATAGGATTCAATTTGGTCTACGCAGTTGGGGCATTTATTGTCATTAGATGAAGACCTTTAGATGTAAAAGATTGTAGAGGGAGGGAGCTCACTCAGAATTGAAAACATAATTTACGATCATAGGGCTTCAAAATTGTATCCCAGTAGAGCTCAAAGCTTGGGCAAGGTTTAAGAATTAGGAGATTTAAAAAAAAAGCATTTTTGTGGTCATACGTGTTAAATCAGAGCATCCATGACCCTAAAAATGCTTTGTACATATAGTCCACAGTTCCTCCTATTACTTGGCCATGCTAATAGATTATAGAGGAACAGAATGTGGCCTTTCAATATTGTGCAATTGAAAGAGTGATAAGTCTACATCTGCTAAGAGTTATGACAGTCTGTACTAAATTAACAAGTCTAAGTTATTCCTGTTAACTAAATTCATTTAGACACAAATTAAAGGCTACAAAATTTGTGATGTTCAATTAAGATTTTCAGTGTTTCTGGTTAGTCCTGCAAATAAAATAGCCTTCAAGGTTATACATGTGTATTTGTAAAGCGCATGTATCTGGGGGCTGAATAATAGATGAATATTGTTATCCAACTGTACTCATTTTATTGACTTCAGAAGATTGAAAGGCCGAGAGCACCCGCCAGGATTTAAACCTGTGATCATGAGGTCAAGCACAGGGCCCTACAGTGAATGCATTTGCCCACTAAGCCAGCAGACCCAGCTTAGTCACTGACCCTGTGAATGACTAATGTGTAATTACTCTTTTCTCTGTACAACACTATAATTGGTTTAGGCCCGGATTAAGAGTTCTGTTGTTAGTTATCACCCCAGATAAACAAGGATACCACTGGGTATGTTATTTATCAGGTGCGATAAATAACTGCTATTACGAGTTCGTGGGGTTTAACATGTGGATTTGGTGTTTAACACATCGAAATCTGCATGGAACGGTAAATACCATATGATTTTACCTGATACATTTCAGCAGGTTTGACCTGCTAAAATTCAAGGACAGTTGAGGTATTTAATGCATTCAATAATTATCGGATGCATTAAATACTTTCAATCTCGCAATTTTGACCTATGCGTGAACAGGGGGTTACACATGGGTCAGAATATGACTAGAAACTCATATTCAGGGCCTTAATCTCATTCCTTATAGCTCTGTTCACAATAATGTAGCTGTGCTCATATCAAGATAAAATTATGGATCTGATAAACATTCCAAAAGCCTAGATGCAAAAAAAAAAAAAAAAAAAAATTAACAAGAGTCTGTATGTTAACCCTGGTTGTGAATGCACATTTACAAAGGCATGGATGGGTTCGTTGGGGGAAACCGCCATGAGCTGTTATAAAGTTCAACGCCACGTGCAATGTATGCTCAGGTTATTATCGCCACAAGGCTAACAGTCAGGGGTTGGGTGGATGTTTTATGGAAGTCTGTTGCTTTTATGTCACTGCCGCTGAATGTTTATTTATGGTTTTATGGCTGGGCTCCCGTGGAAGTAATGAAGCCTGAATGCATTGGGTACAGTGTCGAAAGTATCACAGATAGTATTGTTATTTATTGATTATACCATGTGTTTAACATTTAAAAACATTGTAAAATAATCTTAAATGCGCTCAAAGCTCTTCTCCAGATAACAGCGAAAGTTGATTAGAACTCTTTTCTTCTAAATATGGAGCCTTACTCAGAGATCTGTTTCAATAAAGAACTCTGGGCCATATGTATCAACATCCTGATTTGCGATTCTCAAATAGCGATTTTTTAGAAATCGCTATTTGAGAATCGCAAATAGGGATGTATGTACAAAGTCGCAATTTATTATCAGTTTCTTAGTATTCCTTAATTGCGATTAGCAAATTTCGAATCGTAATTAAGGAATACTTTGCCATTCATTTCTATGGGCCAGGAGGCCCATAGGAATGAATGGGAAGTTATTCTCAATTTGCGATTCGCGATTTGAGAATCGCAAATTGAGAATAATTTCAAGGGTGCAGGGGTGTCCAAAGGACACCCTGTTGCACCCCTGAAATTAGCATGGGTGCACACGTGGCGCACATACATGCCAAAAGGGCATGTATGTACTTCACATTGCACATTGAAAAAGGCAAAAAGTGAATTTTTCAAGGAATTCGCAAATTACCGCCAACTTGAAGTTGGTGGTAATTTGCGATTCCTTAAGGCCAATTTGCATTTTTTTAAGGCTTCTTACATTGCATTTAAGGAATCTCAAAATTTGCGATTCCTTAAATGCAATCGCAAAATAAGGAATCGCAAATTTTGTGATTCCTTATTTTGCACGCAGATGTCTTTCATACATACCATTTAGCACTAATGCGTTTGCAAACGCTGAAATTCTGCGAATTTCGGCATTTGCGAACCCATTAGTGCTTGATACATATGGGCCAAAGTTCTGCCAGCACTTAAAGCCACTCAGTGCTATATTCTGGACATAAGCAGCCTTCTCTCAGTAAACCTCGGCCACTTCCCATGCTTAAGGTATTTCATGTAGCACAGGCCTAGTTCCAACGAGCAGGAGATCACTTCACAGGGAACCCTGTCCTTGTACCACAAGCATCTAAAACAGGAGCAAACAATCAACTGTGCCCATATCCTGAGCAATGAAATGCATGTTACTTTGTGCTTGTGAACCTCTAGGCATTTTCTGTGTTCATTCTCAAGCATGGTTCTTTATGTATTGAAACATATGCTTTACTTACTCTTACTCACTTATGTTTTAAGCTCATATGGCTTGACTGGAAAATTTGGAGCCAACCTCCCGCTCGCCGTATGCTGCAGGAGCTATTTTGCGAGTTGTTTCAGGCTTTTTTCCACAGACTAGCCAATGTCTACTTTCACCAAAGCCTTGAAAGCTGCAGCACCTGAGCCCCTACGAATCCCTAAAGACTACATCCTGGCAAGAGACGCACAATATACTATTTAAGTATAACATTTTTAACATATTCTGAGGGGGCAACTTTGTTTGAGTATTCATTCAGGGGCGTTTGTACTTGTGGAGGGCATGTTTACATCATTAAGGATCGCCTTTGAATGTAGTCAGTCCATCATTTAGGATAGAAAAATCAGAGTGGACACCTATGCAGCAGTAGTGTGCCATTTAATGGCCTTGTAGTTTTGCCAAACAGAAACAAACTCAAAAATAGAGACGTCCTAATTTGTTATGCTGTCCAGGAATGGGTTTTTTTTAAATATGGACTCTATATTCGTAAGTCTAAAATCAAAATGAAATTAGAAAGTATGAAAACTGTAATCATAAACACATATACACTTTATTGGAATGGTGCACTGTATAATCATGGTGTGGCTAATTCATTAGGTGTCATTTCTGAGTATGTTAATTAGTCCTTCTGTAGTACCATTACATGTATTTGGGGCCCACCAGGGAGGGAGTGGGACAGCACCGACCACAGACTCGTTTTGAGGTGTAACAAAGGCCACTTTATTGGAAGCAGGTGCACCTCACAAAATTCCCTTGGCCTGTGCCATACAAAACTAAACCTCGCTAAGTAACATGTTCCTAATCAAACCCCCCACCCCCTCCCCTAAACATGGTTCCCCCCAAACAACAAACAAGACCAATAAGCAAAATTTCAAATTCCCTCTTTACCTAACTAAATAACGTCCTGTACTTACCAGCCCCCCCCCCCCCCCCCGGAAAAAGCAGACCTCCTAAATTCTCCCAGTCCTTAGAAAAAACACCCACCCTGATGGCCGAACAACTCACCAGCACCTGATCCAGCGATAGGACCCCGTACAATAAACCCTTCTGATGCACCAGCAACCGTCCAATCTGCCAACACATACCCGCCCCCTTATGTACAACCTTACTCGAGTCCCCCACCTGACACCAAAAAAGAGGGGGGGAAAAGAAAACAAAGCCCCACAGTGACCCCTGCCCGGCTGCTGTGTCACTGCAACCGAAATGGTGGCCAGTGACCTAAAATGGCTGCTTATATTAAAAGCAGCCCAAAAGTAGCCCACTCAAAAGCCCAAACAGCCCAAAGGAAGCAACCAGCTCAAAACCAGCCCACTTACGGTGCTGGCTACTCCCCCCCCACCCCACTCCCCGGTCCCCAAAACCCCCCAGAAGGAACAGGCCTCCCTCCGGTCGGCCGCCCCACCCAAAGCCATCTTGGGGCCCACCAGGGAGGGAGGGGGACAGCACCGACCACAGACTCGTTTTAAGGTGTGACAAAGGCAGTTTTATTGGAAGCTGATGCACCTCACAAAATTCCCTTGGCCTGTTCCGTACAAAACTAATGCAATACAATAGGGAGCCAAGAGGGAAATAAGGGTACTATAGGGATAGCCCTCCACTCAATAAGCATCAATACAAAAAAATCCCAGTACCCTGGACTCGGATTAATATTCATCTAATGAGGCATATCTCTGTGCTGGATTACATTCCTAATCACCCGCCTACTTGAACTTTGAGTTAGGCGTTTGTCTTCAAATGCCAATCCGTCCAAAACAAATCATTGTTCCTTTGAGCATAAAAACAGAGGGGAAAGAATCCAAAACTGCTTTCAACTCGACACGACCACCAGTGACTGCTCAACTGAGACAGTACGTGATCCCACACTTAGAACGAGACAGACATAAAAATGTGTGGTGAAGAGGAAGGCACCTCACGGGAGAACACCCTCGGGGCCCTTGGCAGATGTTTACCAGTTTCTTGCCCCTTTCTCATCATTGGTCGCCTTACCTCCTCAAAATAAAGTGTCCAAAAGCAAAACTATACGTGTTTTGTTCAAAAATTTAGATGCAAGGCAAGACCATCCAAGGAATCACTCCTTGATATGACACAGAAAAAGTGATTAAAATCAACAGTCACACAAAGTTACATATTTTTTATTAGTTATGGTGTGTACCGGTGAATTAAAAAGGCTGGTAGCTTAACATCGCATACCAATACCCATAGCCAACATGTTTCACTGCCCTACACACTTATTGGCAGATTCATCAGGGCTCACCACTTGGTCACTGCACCAGTGTTGGACATCCTCATAGTGGAAACTGTCGAGTTGAAAGTCAAGGCCATAATTAAAAACCACCTCATGGAAAAACTCTCAAAATTTCTAATGTATTTGCAACTAATGCACAATCTAGTTACCCTTATCCAGCCATGTCCACTCATACCAGATGGAGGAGGAAGAGACTTTTCGGTCTAATAGTCGATTGTCTCATCAATCTGTAAGGAATATGTACATTGTTACCAGAAATTGAAAATAAATGAACCAGATACTTCCTCTGTTTATCAAACCTAACTAGGCGATAAACAAGACTCATTCTGTTTTATACATAAACCCCGGGGATATATCAGATCTTATTTTGGCAATGATCCGTTCCCAATCAGATAGATCCCATGCACTTGCAACCTGCCTTTTGCCAGAGCCACTTAGGGCTATCGGTAACACACACACACGTTCGATCCAAAACATTTTAGGCAGTGTTACCACTTGCAGGTAGGTCTCTTAACAATGGCCCCTGCTCCTCGCCATGAATGTGGTATCGCGGGACCCTATATTGGTAGACTGTCGATCCCACGTCAACCATAGCACATGCAGTCCTTCAGCATACAAATATCTTACATACCAACCCCAACTCCTCACCGTACACATGGACACCGGGACCGTAACTCATCCCAGGAACGCTGAGTAACGCGTTTGGACGATTTTTAAACCAAGTATCGCGCAACACAATCCCTCCCGGTCACATGGTAATACACGTGACCCAGGGGGTGATAGTATGAGCGCCATCTTGTAATGGTGTGTTCGGGCTGTATATACTCCCTCGTATGTTCCCTTATCGATATTTTTTACCTTACTGGACCCTTAGAGAGCAGCCTATTTTCTCAATATTTGCGCTCGAGGTATCTAAGAGTTCAAAGCAGCACCTCTTTTCTTTTTGGGAGATTTTGCAGAATCTAATCGGGGCCGAATGTAAAATATCACGTCTAATGTGTCTGGTAGTGTTGTGGGGTGTAAACAATTCCACGGAGCGTGCTAGAGAGATTACACCAAATAACTGGCTCAAATGTCATCACTTTTTTTTATATAAAAAAACTTTATTAACATCATAACCTCATCATGCATTGATGTCTCTACTATTAGTCTATCAATCTGAAGGGCTAGGAAACAGGCATAACAGTCCCGCCCACTTCATATGTTGTTATCTGTATTTCTATATGGTATCACAGATATCAAACCATATAGCTCGCTCAAATGTCAGTTGCTCTTTTGTACAGAAAACTTTATTCACAAATGCACAGTGGGTCAATGCTGGTGGACACCAAGAGGTAAGGTCACAGAGAATTCAAACACAGAACAAAGTTCTCAGGTGTAGATTATTTAACTCTGTTCCATTCAATAATTTCATTCAACCCCCGGGTGTCACTTCCTTCCCTATAAATCCATCTCGCCTCTTTGGCCAGCAACACTGCTTCAATATTAGAGGGGTTGCCTCTTGACTCTTTCAAGTACCGTCCCCGTGAATCCATGCTTCTCCGAAAAACAGTGCTGGACCAATTTAGTTGTTAGTTTGCCTGCCTTTATTATACTCAGGTGTTCCTGAATACAAACCTTGATTTTTCGTGAGGTAAGGCCTATGTATTGGAGGCCACAACTGCACAGTAATCTGTAAACTACATTGGTAGTGTTGCAGTTACTGAAGTGGTTTAGAAACCTCTCCTTGCCTGACGCCAAAGTTACACTGTTACACTTTCTCGTGAGTGGACATACAGAGCACGGCCCGCATGGATAGTGCCCATTAGGGATAGTTGTAGGTTAATTTTTTAGTGCTGCCCGTTCACGAGTATTGACAAGCCTATCCTTAAGATTGCTGGATCATTAAATGCAAACCTTGGTGGTGGCATAGAGAAGGTCGAGCTGGATAGAATATTCCAATGTTTCCTAATGGAATGCCTGATTTTTGTTGCCATAGGATCAAAGGTCATTACCACTGGCAGGCAGTCCTCTCTTTCTTTGCTTGTTTGTTCCAATAAAGCACTGCGCGGTGTATTGAGAGCCCTTTTTCTGGAATTTTTAACCACCTTCCGGGTTAATCTCCCGGTGGGCCAATTTCTGAGGTATAGAAGGAACTGTTCTGCCACTGATGTTTTCCTTGAGCAGTCACTTGTTTTAACTGAGAAACTTGACCATCGAAACTATCCTTGGAAGGGGGTTAAAAATACCAGGAAAAGGGCTCTCAATACACCGCGCAGTGCTTTATTGGAACAAACAGATACAGAAAAGGGGGTGGTGATGAACAGAGTGTCTGAATTAAGCAGAACACTCTTACCCAGTCCAAAGATCAGGGCTTGATCCATCACCATTTTTTAGCTCACTGCACCATCCCAGCTCAGAACCTGGCTACATGCAAATTAGTCTGTCCCTGGCCCAGTGCATCATGGGAACAGGGCAGACCAGACTACCAAGCCAATTCTTATACTGGGAAGGAAACAAGCTTCCGGGGACCGGTTTCTGGCATTTTAGCCGTCTTCGGCCCGGCTTGCTTGAATCCTGATGGTGCAATGAGCAAGGGACTCACATCTGAGTATACCCTTCCACGCTTATGGTGGACAAAATGATTCAGAAAAGGGGGTGGTGATGAACAAAGTGTCTGAATTTAGCAGACCACTCTTACCCAGTCCAAAGATCAGGGCTTGATCCATCACCGTTTTTTAGCTCACTGCACCATCCCAGCTCAGAACCTGGCTACATCATTTTTGGCCATCAGAAGTGTGGCAGGGTATACTCAGACATGAGTCCCTTGCTCACTGCTCCACCAGGATTCAAGCAAGCCGGGCCGAAGACCGCTGAAATTCCAGAAACCGGTCCCCGGAAGCTTGTCTCCTTTCCGGTGAAGAATTGGCTTGGTAGTTTGGTCTGCCCTGTTCCCATGAGGCACTGGGTCAGACTAATTTGCATATAGCCAGGTTCTGAACTGGGGTGATGCAGTGAGCTAAATAACGGTGATGGATCAAGCCCTGATCTCTTGACTGGGTAAGAGTGGTCTGCTTAATTCAGACACTCTGTTCATCACCACCCCCTTTTTGAATCGTTATTGGAACAAACAAGCAAAGAAAGAGAGGACTGCCTGCCAGTGATAATGACCTTTGATCCTATGGCAACAAAAATCAGGCAATCCATTAGGAAACATAGGAATATTCTATCCAGCTCGACCTACTCTATGCCACCACCAAGGTTTGCTTTTAAACGATCCAGCAATCTTAAGGATAGGCTTGTCCATACTCGTGAACGGGCAGCACTAAAAAATGAACCTACAACTATCCCTAATGGGCACTATCCATGCAGTCGTGCTCTGTATGTCCACTCACGAGAAAGTGTAACAGTGTAACTTTGGCGTCAGGCAAGGAGTGGTTTTTAAACCACTTCAGTAACTGCAACACTACCAATGTAGTTTACAGATTACTGTGCAGTTGTGGCCTCCAATTCATTGGCCTTACCTCACGAAAAATCAAGGTTCGTATTCAGGAACACCTGAGTAGAATAAAGGCAGGCAAACTCACAACTACTAGTCTAGGACACCCCCGCGCCGCACAGCCACCAGCTGCTGCGTGTGCCTCCTCGCTGCCCCTGCTGCCGCCGTGTGACCACGCCCCCTGCCACTGAGCGGCGTGGTCTCCTGCGTGATAGCGCCGTGCTCCTGTACCCCGTTCTCCTGCTGTGTGCCCCCTGACTGCTGAGTATTTTTGTGTTCAATTGTGATCTTTATTTTGTTCATTTGTACTGTGTTCGTTAGTTCGCCGGTCCCCCTGCCTCTCGTTCTCCTCCCTGCCCGCTTCCCGCCACCGCCGCTAACCACGCCCCTTTTTCTTCTGTACCCTCCCCGCTCCCGCCTCCCAGCTGCTCCGCCCTCCCTCGCACTTGGCTATATATGGTGACCGTGCGACGCAGGTGAGTGTGACCTAGTCTAGGACACCCCCACGCCGCACGGCCACCAGCTGCTGCGTGTGCCTCCTTGCTGCCCCTGCTGCCGCCGTGTGACCACGCCCCCTGCCACCGAGTGGCGTGGTCTCCTGCGTGATAGCGCTGTGCACCTGTACCCCGTTCTCCTGCTGTGTGCCCCCTGACTGCTGAGTATTTTTGTGTTCAATTGTGGTCTTTATTTTGTTCATTTGTACTGTGTTCGTTAGTTTGCCGGTCCCCCTGCTTCTCGTTCTCCTCCCTGCCCGCTTCCCGCCACCGCCGCTAACCACACCCCTTTTTCTTCTGTACCCTCCCCGCTCCCACCTCCCAGCTGCTCCGCCCTCCCTCGCACTTGGCCATATATGGCGACCGTGCGACGCAGGTGAGTGTGACCTAGTCTAGGACACCCCCGCGCCGCACGGCCACCAGCTGCTGCGTGTGCCTCCTCGCTGCCCCTGCTGCCGCCGTGTGACAGCGCCCCCTGCCACCGAGCGGCGTGGTCTCCTGCGTGACAGCGCTGTGCTCCTGTACCCTGTTCTCCTGCTGTGTGCCCCCTGACTGCTGAGTATTTTTGTGTTCAATTGTGGTCTTTATTTTGTTCATTTGTACTGTGTTAGTTAGTTCGCCGGTCCCCCTGCTTCTCGTTCTCCTCCCTGCCCGCTTCCCGCCACCGCCGCTAACCACGCCCCTTTTTCTTCTGTACCCTCCCCGCTCCCGCCTCCCAGCTGCTCCGCCCTCCCTCGCACTTCGCCATATATGGCGACCATGCGAACGCGCAGCGGGCGCGCCGATTGTGCGCCGAAGTCGCACCAAAGGTAAGCCCGTCTGCGCCCGTACGCGACCGGACCGCGCCCAGCGCCAGGACCCCTGGCCCCCACCGACGGATGACGACCCGACTCTCCTACAACGCCACCGAACTCATCGCTCTCAACACCGGCGGGATCCCTGGATGCTACCGAGCCACCCCGAGGCGCACCCACGGACCCTTCAGCTGCCACGCCTGCAAGTTCACATGCATCCGGACCTGCCCCACACCTGCACCCGCCAAGCCGAACACCAGCAGCAACCACCTCAAGTGCATCCTGCTCAACACCCGCTCCGTCCACAGGCACGCCGTCGAACTTTGGAACCTCCTCGACACCACATCTCCTGACATCGCCTTCCTCACGGAAACCTGGATGAACGACTCCTCAGCGCCCGACTTCGCCATCGCCATCCCAGAGGGCTACAAGATCACCCGGAGGGACTGCTCCGCCAACCAGATGGGAGGAGGCATTGCCATCATCCACAGGGACACCATCCACATCACGACCAACATCGACGACACCCTGAAAACCGCCGAACACCTACACTTCCAGATCCGCACCGACCCGAAGACCACCTTCAGAGGCACCCTGATCTACCGACCCCCGGGACCACGCACACAATTCAGCGAGGACATCGCCGACTTCGTCAGCCCGCATGCCCTCCCCTCCGCTGACTACATCCTCCTGGGGGACCTCAACTTCCACCTGGAGAACAACAACAACCGCAACACCATCACCCTGCTCGACAACCTCGCCAACCTCGGACTCAAGCAGCTCGTGTCCACCCCCACCCACCTCGCTGGACACACACTCGACGCCGTCTTCTCATCCAGCAAAGACATCACCTTCAGCCACGCCACTGGACTCCACTGGACGGACCACAGCTGCATCCACTTCACCTTCAGAAGAACGACGATCCACCACCACCAGCAACCGGTTGCTCGAAGAAGCTGGAACAAGATCACAGCTGACCAGCTCGCCGCTTCCCTGAGCCAGCACCCTCCCGCCAGCTCAGCGAACCCCAGCCAGGCCGCCGACAACCTCACGAAGTGGATCAGCAACTGCGCGGACGAACTCGCCCCACTGAGGACCCCGCCTAGCAGACCCGGCAGCAAGAAGGCCCCATGGTTCACTGACGAACTCAAGAGCTCCAAGAAGAACTGCCGAGCCCTCGAGAAAGCCTGGAGAAGGGAACCAACACCGGACAACATGACCGCCCTCAAGCTTGCCACCCGGAAGCACCACCAACTGATCCGCGCCACTAAGAAAACTGCATTCAAGGACCGGCTGGACAACAACGCACACAACTGCAAGGAACTCTTCAACATCGTCAAAGAGCTCTCCAACCCCAACCCCGGAAACAACGACATCACCCCATCGCAAGATCTCTGCAACTCCCTCACCTCCTACTTCCACAACAAGATCGCGGATATACACAACAGCTTCAGCAGTCAACCGACGCACGCCACAACCGAACCACCGCCCCCCACCACCACCCTCCGCGCCTAGACTCCGACCAGCACCGAAGACACCATCCGCTTGATGAACTCCATCCATTCCGGATCTCCGACCGACCCCTGCCCTCACCAGGGCCGACGCGGTCATCGCACCCCACCTGCGGGACATCATCAACACCTCCTTCGACACCGCCACCTTCCCGGAGAGCTGGAAGCACGCCGAACTCAGCGTTCTACTCAAGACACCTACAGCGGACCCCACCGAGCTCAAAAACTACCGCCCCATCTCGCTCCTCCCGTTCCCAGCCAAAGTCATCGAGAAGACCGTCAACAAGCAGCTGGCCGCCTTCCTCGAGACGAATGGATCCCTCGACCCCTCACAGTCGGGCTTCCGAGCCAACCACAGCACCGAGACTGCCCTCATCGCTGCCACCGATGACATCCGAGCCCTGATGGACAACGGAGAAACAGCGGCCCTCATCCTCCTAGACCTCTCCGCGGCATTCGACACTGTCTGCCACCGCACCCTAGTGCAGCGCCTCAGCAACGTCGGAATCCAGGAGAAGGCACTGGATTGGATAATCTCCTTCCTCAACGGAAGAACACAGAGAGTCCGTCTACCACCGTACAAGTCAGAGGCCACCGAAGTCATCTGCGGCGTCCCTCAAGGATCCTCGCTGAGCCCCACCCTCTTCAACGTCTACATGAGCCCCCTCACGGCCATCGCACGCCAACACAACCTGAACATCATCTCCTATGCTGACGACACCCAGCTGATCCTCTCCCTGACCAACGACCCCGCCGCCACCAGAGCCAACCTTCACGAAGGGATGAAAGACGTAGCCGAGTGGATGACGACCAGCCACCTGAAACTGCACTCAGACAAGACGGAGGTCCTCATCCTGGGCTCCTCACCCTCCGCCTGGGACGACTCCTGGTGGCCCCCCGCCCTGGGCAGCGCACCCAAACCGACAGACCACGCACTCAACCTGGGCTTCATCTTGGACTCCTCCCTCACCATGACCAGACAAGTCAACGCCGTCTCCTCGTCATGCTTCAACATCCTGCGCATGCTACGGAAGATCTTCCGGTGGATCCCCACCGAGACCAGGAAGACGGTCACCCAGGCCCTCGTCACCAGCCGACTGGACTACGGCAACGGCCTTTACGCCGGAACCACCGCCAAGCTCCAGAAGAGACTCCAGCGGATCCAGAACGCCTCAGCCAGACTCATCCTCGACATCCCACGACACAGCCACATCTCCGGACATCTGAGAGACCTGCATTGGCTCCCCGTCAACAAAAGAATCACCTTCTGCCTCCTCACCCACGCACACAAAGCCCTACACGATCAAGGCCCCAGCTACCTCAACAACCGCATCAACTTCTACGCTCCCAAACGACATCTCCGATCAGCCAGCCACGCCCTCGCCGCCGTCCCCCGCATCTGAAGAATGACAACGGGAGGAAGGTCCTTCTCCTACCTGGCCGCCAAGACCTGGAACTCCCTACCGACCGACCTGCGCCTGACCCAAGACCACCTCTCCTTCAGGAAGAAGCTCAAGACCTGGCTATTCGAGCAGTAGCAGCACTCCCCCCCCCCCCCTAGCGCCTTGAGACCCTCCGGGTTAGTAGTGCGCTATATAAATGCCTATGATTGATTGATTGAACTAAATTGGTCCAGCACTGTTTTTCGGAGAAGCATGGATTCACGTGGACGGTATTTGAAAGAGTCAAGGGCAACCCCTCTAATATTGAAGCAGTGTTGCTGGCCAAAGAGGCGAGATGGCTTTATAGGGAAGGAAGTGACTCCCGGGGGTTGAATGAAATTATTGAAAGGAACAGAGTCAAATAATCCACACCTGAGAACTTTGTTCTGTGTTTGAATTCTCTGTGACCTTACTTATTGGTGTCCACCAGCATTGACCCACTGTGCATTTGTGAATAAAGTTTTCTGTACACAAGAGCAACTGACATTTGAGCGAGCTATATGGTTTGATGTATGTAATACCATATAGAAATACAGATAACAACATGTGAAGTGGGCGGGACTGTTATGCCTGCAGCGACGGCTCGTGGAGGGAGTTACGGTGGGGCAGGAGGGTGGGGAGGTGGAGGGGCAGGATGGAGGTTGCTAAAAACCGGCATATGGATAATTGCAGGTAAGTAAACAATTTAATTAATAAAACGAATTTCGTAGTGCGCCTTGCATCGCAAAATGCAATGCAGTGCGAGCTACGAAATTTGTTTTATTAATTAAATTGTTTACTTACCTGCAATTATCCATATGCCGGTTTTTAGCAACCTCCACCCTGCCCCTCCCCCTCCCCACCCTCCTGCCCCACCGTAACTCCCTCCACGAGCCGTCGCTGTATGCCTGTTTCCCAGCCCTTCAGATTGATAGACTAATAGAAGAGACATCAATGCATGATGAAGTTATGATGTCAATAGAGTTTTTTATATAGAAAAGTGATGACATTTGAGCCAGTTATTTGGTGTAATCTCTCTAGCACGCTCCGTGTAATTGTTTAGACCCCACAACACTACCAGACACATTAGACGTGATATTTTACATTTGGCCCGATTAGATTCTGCAAAATCTCCCTAAAAGAAAAGAGGTGCTGCTTTGAACTCTTAGATACCTCGAGCGCAATTATTGAGAAAATAGGCTGCACTCTAAGGGTCCGGTAAGGTCAAAAATATCGATAAGGCAACATACGAGGGAGTATATACAGCCCGAACACACCATTACAAGATGGCGCTCATACTAGCTTCCCCTGGGTCACGTGTATTACTATGTGACCGGGAGGGATTGTGTTGCGCGATACTTGGTTTAAAAATCGTCCAAAGGCGTTACTCAGCGTTCCTGGGATGAGTTACGGTCCCGGTGTCCATGTGTATGGTGAGGAGTTGGGGTTGGTATGTAAGATATTTGTATGCTGAAGGACTGCATGCGCTATGGTTGACGTGGGACCGACAGTCTACCAATATAGGGTCCTGCGATACCACATTCATGGTGAGGAGCAGGGGGCAGTTGTTAAGAGACCTACCTGCAAGTGGTAACACCGCCTAAAATGTTTTGGATCGAACGTGTGTGTGTGTCACCGATAGCCCTAAGTGGCTCTGGCAAAACGTGTGTTGCAAGTGCATGGGATCTATCTGATTGGGAACGGATCATTGCCAAATAAGATCTGATATATCCCCGGGGTTTATGTATAAAACAGAATGAGTCTTGTTTATTGCCTAGTTAGGTTTGATAAACAGAGAACGTATCTGGTTCATTTATTTTTAATTTCTGGTAACAACGTACATATTCCTTACAGATTGATGAGACAATCGACTATTAGACCGAGAAGTCTCTTCCTCCTCCAGCTGGTATGAGAGGACATGGCTGGATAAGAGTAAGGGGCGTGGCTTGGACGCCGATGGCGATGGTCGCCTGAGAGCTCGGCTCCGGGACTGAGCCCGCTTTTATCCTGCAGATCGGGGACCGTGGGGCACCCCGACCCCTACAAACCGGAGATCGGGTTGGAGTGGACCTGCTGAGACACCCGGAGACACTCGAAAACCAGTTGTTCCGGCGAAAAAGCGAAGTTACGAGGAAAACGGAGCGGAGCCCAAGATGGCGCCCGGACCGTCTCGATGGCTTTGCCGAGACCCCAGACCCGCGGACGCCTAGCAGATCGACATGTATCTTCTCCACATCCTATCTTTCCGAGAAGTGACCGTCCGGCTGATGGTTTGGAAGCATCTGAGCACCGTGGCCATCCCAGAATGGATTTAGTCGACTTTTTTGGCTCAGGCTGGTCATGAACGGCCGGAGGCCCTGAGTGAAACGACAGTGCCACGAGAAGCGCCCGGCTGCCTCCCACTGCGTACCTAAACTCGCCGGAGCCCTGAGAACTTTATGGGCAGCACGGCGACTTGGCGCCATAGGGTCTCCGGCAGCACTGGTGACTCTCATTCGAGGTCTTCCTCGACCCGACGGGCCTACCCAGATTGGCGCCGATCGCCCCCGCCTCCTCCTCGTTGGCCTCCGAGGACACAGCGGTGGCATGTCCCGAAGAATCAGAGAAGTGGCAGGCCCTGGCGAAGACGATCGAAGGCCCTCTTCAAAACGACCACGTACCAAGAGAGCCATAGTCGACGCCCGCACTTGGTAGTGGCTCTGCCGAACATTCCCCCACGAGACTCATCTGCCATGGGGAAACCAAGGGGGCCCAAAGGGACCAACCCGGCCGCCTCAGACACGGAGGGGCCAGACAAGGACGATCGAGTTGACCCGGAGAGCTCAGGTGGTCCCCACCTACAACAACAATTCGACCGGGTCCTGGAGGCGATCGCAAACACGCGATCAGCCCTGCAGCAAGACATCGCCCAGGTCGCGACGAGTTTGGGCCTCCTCAGGGCGGACCACGGCTAGCTCTCAGACAGAGTAAAGGAGATAGAGAGCTCAGTGAAGGTTCTGGAGCCAGCACAGAAGACTCTGGCCGCGACGATGAAGGATGCCCTGTCCCGGATCGATGCCTTGGAGAAACGGACGGAAGACGCCGAAGGGCGTAACAGACGGAACAATATTCGGGTGGTGGGCCTACCGGAAAACATCGAGGATGGCGACATGGTGGCCTACCTAGAAGCTTGGCTCCGGGACACGGTGGCTCCAGAGGGTCTATCCTCCTTCTATACCCTGGAACCAGCACATAGGGTGCCGGCGAGGCTGCCGCAACAAGGTCGCTCCCCACGTCCGGTGGTGGCGCGTTTATTGCATTTTCGGGACAGGGACCTGCTCCTCAACGCTGCCAGGCACAATGGCCCTTATCAGGTGGAGAATAGCCAGGTGAACATTTTCCCAGACTATACATGTGAGACCCAACGAAAACGGACCTCTTTCCTGGTGGTCAAGCGAGAGCTCCGGAGCGAGGGTATCCAGTACTCGCTCCTCTTCCCTGCAAGGCTCCGTATTATCCTTGACGACAAGACCCAGTTCTTTGATACCCCGGAGGAAGTTTGCAATTGGCTCGAACTATATAGGGTTGGCAAAGATGGTTTCGGCTCCTCATCCCAGTTGACTACGGAGCCCGGTCAACAACGTCGTTCCAAGAGACTCCGAAGTCGCCGCGGCAAACCAGGCAAACCTTCGACTGTAGAGACTATGGCGGAGCGGCGGGGAGTACTGGAAATGGTTTCTAATCTGTCTGGTTCACAAGGCGGCCCCATTGTTGAAGAAACAGAAACCGGCGGCGAGGGGGCTCGTACGGACACAGAGGAGTCAGGGACCGATAGTGTTCCCTTGCCAGTGGTTACTCCAGACTCGTCTGAGGGCATGCTGGACGGGCAGGGATGACTGGGTGAGCGAATTCCATTTGGGCGGGGGTTTGCAACGGGGGTTGTGGGGGATGCGATTGGTGCCATGATCCGCTGATGGGGTTGGGGGGGCCCGATCGGGCTGACGCTTACTGACTCGGGGCTCGAATTAGTCTCGGTGGTCCGAGACTCGAAGGCCCATTACTGGCGCCCGGCCCGCACCTAGCCCTTAAGGCTTCCCTGCGGTGGCGACCGCAGGATTAATCCGGGATCGGGGGGTTGCTGGGGTCACAGTTTGGATGGGAACTAGATGGAGCTATTTGGGTCCTGTTCTGGGGTGGGTGGGGTGGGGTTTGTTTCAGACGGGTTTTGGGTTTTCGTTGGGGAAGATGGCCGCCATCAGTGTTGACTTGAGCGTAGCTTGTTTTTTGTTCTAGCGTTGGTGGGAAAGCCCTGGACAGACAATGTGGGACAATGGCTGAGATCGCTAATGTAAAATGCATCACTTGGAATGTACGGGGGCTTCACACTATGTCCAGACGTCACAAGGTTCACGCTTATCTAGTGCGTAGAGGGGTGCAGATAGCGCTGCTGCAGGAGACACATCTCACCAAGGCGGAAGGGGCGGCGCTGCAACGTAGATGGAGAGGGCAGGTCTACAGCACTTCATACTCAGCCTACGCGAGGGGGGCGCTAATATGGATAAGGGCTGGGGTTACCCTGCAGGTTACAAAATCGGTGGTGGATCCAGAGGGTCGCTATGTAGCTATCTCCAGCACATTGGGGGTAGGGACCTGAATATTTGTTGTGTTTATGCACCTAATGTGGACCAGCTGGCTTTCCTCTCCGGGTTATAGGGCTCATTGGCCCATTTTCTCTCTGGATCCCTCTTACTAGGAGGTGACTTTAACTCAGTAGTGGACGTTGAGGCCGACCGCTCACACCCCCCCCTCCCGGACTCTCCAGTCCGGCGAGTGGCTAAAGGGAGGAAGGAATGGCAGATGCACTGGGGGCTCACGGACATCTGGCGAGCGCAGCACCCCGACTCTAGAGACTATTCCTACTTTTCTGGCCTACACGAATTGCACGTGCGGCTAGATGGGTTCCTGGGATCGGCGGAGTTGGTGTCCGCAGCGGTGCGCTCTGAATACTTGACTAGGACCATCTCGGACCACAACCCCCTCCTAGCGGATTTCTGTTGGTTTCCCGGGACCCCTAGTGTGCCCACCTGGAAATTGCGCCCGGAGATCTTAGAGGACATAGTCTTTAGGGCGGACCTGGGGGACAAAATTTCTGATTATTTTGTGACCAATGGGGGCACCGCTGGATCGAGAGCGTCAGAATGGGACGCGTTTAAGGTAGTGGTCAGAGGCTATTGTATTTCTAAGAAGGTGGGTATGCAACGTGTCATCCTCGATGATCTGACCACGGCTGACCGGAAGCTCCGTGAGATGGAACTTCTCCGCCCCGGCCATCCTGAACTCCAGGAGCGTACGGCTGCAGCTAGGGAGGCGGTGGCGGCGGAAGTCGAAAGACTGCGCTGCTTCGATTATAAGGCCTACACCACTAGGTCGCTCACGGAGGGGGATAAGTTGGGCCGCTGCTAGCATGGTTGGCCAATCCTACGCGCCGGACCTCTCTGACGACATCCATGCGCACAGCAGAGGGGCTGGAGGTACACACCCAACCGGAGATATTAGGTTGTTACCAGCACTACTACGAACGGCCATATCGCAGTAACCCAACCAGAGACCCCGCCCTGATTGATGATTATTTACAACCCTTGGAGATGCCACCGCTGGAGCCCGATGTGGCAAAGGCCCTGGGCTCCGACATCGAACTGGGGGAAATCCGTAGCGCCATTAAGGGGATGGCGAGGAATAAGACCCCGGGCCTTGATGGACTTCCCGTCGAATTCTACTCCACTTACGTAGACTTATTGGCGCCCCGACTGTTGATAGTCTACAGAGAGGCGAAGCGTTTGGGACGTCTCCCCAGCTCGATGTGTGAGGCCCTAGTAGTTCCCCTCCTCAAATCTGGTAGAGAGTCAGCTGACCCGGCGTCTTACCGACTGTTATCAATGTTAACGGTCGATTATAAAATCCTGAGCAGCATATTGGCATAGAGGCTGCTGGGACACATGCGCTCTTTAGTGCATGAGGACCAGGCAGGATTCATACCCAAACGTAACACGACCATGAATATTCGCAGGTTGTTTCGCTTTTTAGGGGAACCGCACGCGCAGGCCCTGTGCCCGATGGTACTATCGGTCGATTTGGAAAAGGCCTTCGATAGTTTGGAATGGAATTACCTGCGCAGAGTGTTGCTGCGCTTTGGTCTAGGGGAGGGCTTTGTCAGATGGACCACGGTGCTTTATGCCTCGGCGTCGGCCAGGGTGAGAGCAGGCCCGTTGATCTCCCAACAATATCCAGTAGAACGAGGCACGAGGCAGGGATGCTCGCTGTCCCCATTGCTCTTCGCGTTAGCGGTGGAGCCATTGGCGCTGTCAATCCGGTCCGGAGTTTCTTTCGGAGGTTTGCAGACCTTATCTGGCCAGCATTACATCTCGCTTTATGCTGATGACCTGCTGCTCTTCCTCGAGGATTCGAATACCGTTTTGAATGGGGCTGCTGAGGTGCTGACGTCTTTCGGGGAGGTCTCGGGCCTTCGGGTGAACTGGGCCAAGACTTGTCTGTTCCTGGTTTGCAGGGGAACGCCCAAACCCGACACCTGCGGGGACATTAGGTGGGAACCTAGCTGCCTCAAGTACCTGGGGGTATACATATATCATGACCCCACCGACCTCCTGGACGGCAACATAGCCCGCTGTACTCGCGCGTTACGTGGTAGTATGGAATTTTAGGCTACCCTGCCGCTTTCGGTGGTGGGGCGGATTGCACTATTGAAAATGGTGGCACTTCCCCGGTTGCTATACTACTTTCGAGCGCTTCCGATTTGGATCCCGCCGGCCACCTTTCGGCTCTTGCGATCCATGGTGGTGGGGTTCCTCTGGGGATCGGGCCGCCGGAGAGTGGCTCTCAAGACGCTGATGAGACCAAAGTCAGAAGGAGGCCTTGCGGTGCCAGATTTTGAGAAATATTATCTGGCAGCTCAATTGCAGACCTTCTCCCAGGAAATCGCGAGGGAGTTTTGTGGCCCGGAGGTTGGGAGGGGTACGGGAATGCCTAGGCATGTTATTTCCTTCATCGCACTGCGCCAGCGTCTGGCTCTGCAGGACCTGACGCTTGAAGAAAAGACTATCACGTTATGCTGGAATCGCGCCCATGCCTGGGGACAGCTGAGGCTTCCATATGCATCGGAAATACCGCTGGGGATGCTGACGGCCCTGCCCCACGGGGGGGGACTGGTCGCGCCTAGGACAGTGGGAAGACGCAGGATTGCAATTGGTGGGGGACCTTTATGAGGACGGGGTGTTACTGCCCTTCCAAGAGGTTCTAGACCGTTTCGACGTTCCCCGAGGCGACTTCCTCCTGCACACGGCTCTGGTTAGAGCGATTCAGACGTACTGGAAAAGTGGGCTTGAGGAACCGACTACGTCTCCGGTGTGCCAATACGTTATGATGTCCGCGGGGACGGTCAAGGCAGTCACGTGCCTGTATAACAGATTGATTAACGAGGGCCTGCCCCCCCTCACCACACTGCAGAATCGTTGGGAGGCCGACATAGGGAAAGAGATACCGGAGACGACCTGGTCACAACTCATGCGCCGAACCTGGAAGGGAGCACGCCATGCCCGGTTTCAACTGGTGCATTTTTACATACTCCACAGGGCTTACTTGACCCCGGCGAAGATTCAGCAATACTTCGCCACGGATTCAGCGGATTGCCCCAGATGCCGAGCGCCTGAGGCAGACCTCATTCATATGTTGTGGTCCTGCCCGGCGCTGTCCTCATACTGGCTTTTGGTCGAGGATACTCTAAATAGGACTACGGGGAGAACTTTGTCGGTCGACGCGGCGGTGGGGCTCTTACACTGGTTCCCGCACACCCCTAAGAATAAAATTTCGAGCAAATTCATTGATTTAGGGCTCGTCCTCGCTAAACTGGAGATAACCAGGAATTGGAAGGCAAGAGTTGGTCCATCGGGAGCTAAATGGCACAACGAACTTCTGAAGTGGGCTGCGGGGGAGAGCACTCTGCGATACCAACTGGCGGGGCGGCAGCACAACGAGAGGGCGCTAGAATCAGCACTGGAATGGGAGACAATAGTGCAGGCCCTTAGAGATTACTGCGCTTCCAGCGATTCCGAGGGTGATGATGCAGCACAACCTGAGTCCCGTTAGACTTCCATGATACGGATCTCAATACAGTCATCTAGGGGTTTTTCCCATAGGCTCTTCCTACACGTACCACTGCACACTGATGGTGGGGTGGGGTGGGGGGAGGGAGTTGAATCATGGGACCGTTGGGGGGGAGTTGGGTTTCTTTTGTTAGGTTGATCTAGAAAAGCAGATGAGGCCAGTGGGATTATCCGGATCAGCTTCGACGTTCTACCAGGTCCCCGCCTGTGTTCTATGTAAGCAGACGCCGCCCGATCCTTGAGTTGTGGGCTGAATGGCTGTGTACCCACGATGTTTTCTCACGGGGGATCGGATGTATCTACCTTTTTATTCCTGCAAATGTGTTGCTGATCTGACATGTAACTTTGGCTAATTCCTGCAATAAAAATATATTTTAAAAAAAAAATGGCTGGATAAGGGTAACTAGATTGTGCATTATTTGCAAATACATTAGACATTTTTAGAGTTTTTCCATGAGGTGGTTTTTAATTATGGCCTTGTCTTTCAACTCGACAGTTTCCACTATGAGGATGTCCAACACTGGTGCAGTGACCAAGTGGTGAGCCCTGATGAATCTGCCAATAAGTGTGTAGGGCAGTGAAACATGTTGGCTATGGGTATTGGTATGCAATGTTAAGCTACCAGCCTTTTTAATTCACCGGTACACACCATAACTAATAAAAAAATTGTAACTTTGGTGTGACTGTTGATTTTAATCACTTTTTCTGTGTCATATCAAGGAGTGATTCCTTGGATGGTCTTGTCTTGCACCTGTCTTTTTGCACAAAACACGTATGGTTTTGCTTTTGGACACTTTATTTTGAGGAGGTAAGGTGACCAATGATGAGAAAGGGGCAAGAAACTGGTAAACATCTGCCAAGGGCCCCGAGGGTGTTCTCCCGTGAGGTGCCTTCCTCTTCACCACACATTTTTATGTCTGTCTCGTTCTAAGTGTGTGATCACGTACTGTCTCAGTTGAGCAGTCACTGGTGGTCGTGTCGAGTTGAAAGCAGTTTTGGATTCTTCCCCCTCTGTTTTTATGTTCAAAGAAACAATGATTTGTTTTGGACGGATTGGCATTTGAAGACAAACGCCTAACTCAAAGTTCAAATAGGCGGGTGATTAGGAATCTAACCGTACAAAACTAAACTTCGCTAAGTAACATGTTCCTAACCAAACCCCCCATCTCCTCCCCTAAACATGGTTCCCCCAAACAACAAACAAGACCAATTAGAAAAATGTCAACTTGCCTCTCTACCTAACTAAATAACTTACTGCACTTACCCCCCCCGCCAAAAGCAGACTTCCTAAATTCTCCCAGTCCTTAGAAAAAAACGCCACGCAAAAGTCGGCTGCCGCATTTTGACCCCCCTTAGGACGCCTAAACCCTTGGATACCTGCGCACCCCGAGTGCCTTATCCAGTGCCACCTTCAACTGAACCACATAGAGTTCCATCCCATACCTAGAAAGGTGAACCCCGTCCTCTCTAAAGAAGTACACCGCCCCATACCTCATCTCCGGATGTTCCATTGTACTCATCTCCTCCTTTTCACAAAACCCCTTCATCTCCCTTTTTATTTTTCCTACAGGTCTTGTCTATGACTCCCGGCCTCTCCGACCCCCTCCAAAACCTCCTTGGAACAAACTCCGACCATATCACATGGTACCCCGGCCACTTTCGCTTTATCTCTAGCAGGTCCCTCTTCATCTGCTTCACCAGGGCTATCCCCTTGCACTCAACCAAGTCATTCTCCCCCAAGTGAATGACAACCACATCCAGGCATACTCCCCCTCTGACAACCTTGTTCAATGCACTGGTTCCAGCACGAGGACGCTGGCCCGCATGCTTCCGATTTGTTCGAGGGCCTTTCGAGCCTGAACTTTATTCAACTAGTCAGGTCTGCCACCCATAAGGATGGCCACATCCTCGATCATATCTGGACTCATGGAGTCAAGTCCTCCCGCCCATTAGTAACACCTTGTGTGTGGTCAGACCACTTCATGATCGACACCACAATATCGGCGGTTGGCCAGATTAGGGTCCCCCCACGGGAGGGCGGCATGGCCCGCAAGTGGAAGGCTGTCGACTCCCCCAAACTGCTTGCCCATCTGTCTCAAACTCGCCCCCTGCTACCTAATGACACCGGTACCGATAAGCTTCATGGGCTGGTAGTAGACTGGCTCACGACAGCCAGCGACATCTTTGCCCCCCTAACTAAGTTTCCTCAATCCAGGCACAGTAATTCCCACAAATGGTTTACCCCTCATCTCAAATCCCTCCACTTGGAACTTCGCCAACTCGAGCGTAAGTGGAGGAGAGACTACCACCCCTCAAGTAGAGATGCCTATGTGGTCGCCCGCAACAGGTATAAATTTGCCATCCTTACAGCAAAAAAAGCCTATGCCTCAGGAAAAATGTTATCTGCCCCCTGTCAATCGAAAGAAAATTTTAAAATCTTAAATGAATTTACTTCCGACCCCAGGACGCTCCCTACCCAGACCCCCACACAGGAAGCATGTAACACTCTTAGCACCTATTTTATTGAAAAAATTGTATTAATTAAGGACACCATTCCAGCCACTTTTCCTGGCGCTGGTTCTGTTCCCCCCCCTCACAATACCTTTTCGTTCACTCAATTCCCCCCCCTAGACCCCACTTCTCTGGCCACTTTTGCCACCCGTATCAAATCCGGATCCCCTGATGACTGCTGCCCCCCGTCCATACTCCGGGACATCTGCCACTCCCTACCCGATTGCATCCTCCCCCTGCTAAACTCCTCTCTTTCTTCCGGTACGGTGCCCGGCTCCTTCAAGGAGGCCGTACTGGTGCCCCTCTTGAAGAAGCCGGGGGCCGATCCCGCGGTTCCAGCGAATTACCGTCCTATCTCTCTTTTACCTTTCTTCTCTAAAATCCTGGAGGCCCACGTCACTACCTGTCTCTCACAGTTTATCGAGAGTTCCAACTTTCTCGAGGCCAACCAGGCCGGCTTCAGACCCGGCCACTCTACGGAGACAGTGATCTTGGCCGTGCTGGATGCCTTGAGAGACGGGGTTGACAAGGGTACCCCCCAGGCCCTGGTATTATTAGATCTGTCGGCCGCCTTCGACACGGTGGATCATAACATCCTTTTCCGCCGTGTCGAGCAGGCTGGCATCCAGGGCCTGGCGCTGGCCTGGGTCAAATCCTTCCTGGCCGGCAGGTCTCAGACCCTCAGTCTGGGCACTTTCAGGGCTCCAAGGGAGCACTCGCCATGCGGGGTCCCCCAGGGCTCTTCTCTATCCCCTCTTCTTTTCAATCTCTATCTTCGCCCCCTTCTTCTTTCTCTGAGGCAGTGGGACGTCACCGTGTTTAATTACGCGGACGACCTGCAACTCATCTTTCCTCTTACCTCCTCTTCTGCTATCCCCAATTTCCAGGCAGTCATGTCCCACATTCTCCAGTGGATGGGCCACAACCAGTTAAAATTGAACCCCGGCAAGACGGAGCTCCTCCTTCCCGGTAGGAGCGCCACCTCCTGGGGGCCACAATTTTGGCCGGTGGAACTTGGTCCCCCTCCCACCCCCGCAACCTCGGTGAAGAGTCTAGGGGTCACAATTGACTCCGGCTTATCCCTTGGGCCACAGGTAGGGACAGTGGTCTCGTCCTGTATTTACCAGCTACGCAGGATCAGGAAAGTGGCATCCCTCTTTACACCTGATGCCCTCCTGCAGGTCATCATGGCCCTTGTCCTCTCCTGCTTAGATTTCTCCAATGCGATTTATCACGGTTTGCCCAAAACATCGGTGGCCAGACTGCAAGTGATTCAAAATCAAGCGGCGAGATTGGCCCTAGGGATCCCGAAGTGGCAATCCGCCAGGCCCCTTCTTGCCAAACTCCACTGGCTCCCGGTCACCGCAAGGGCGGCTTTCAAGGTCGGCTGCCTTACTTTTAAATCGTTGACCGGGCCTTGTCCCGCCTTTGTGAAATCCCTTATTAGACCCTATTGCCCATCCCGGAATCTGAGATCCACTCATCTTCACCTCTTGACTGTCCTCCCCTACAAGCTTTGCAGATCTGGAGGCCGGAGATTTGCACACCTGGCCCCCAAACTTTGGAACTCTTTCCCTCTGTCTCTCAAAACTTCTAACTCTCTGATACTTTTTCGCAAGTCCTTAAAAACTTGGCTTTTCCCTCAATCCGGTTAGTCCCTCTGTCCTCTCTCTGTCCAACCAGCGCCAGGAAACCCATGGTGTCAGTGCGCTCTATAAGCACCCCTAAATAGAAATAGAAATAGAATGCCGGCAAAAGTTCATGCCACCTCATGCCCCCTTTTCCTTGCCATTGATGGTGAAACAACCTCGGATCCAACTCCAAGTTCAAACTCTGTTGCTTCTCCCACTCAGCCCTCTCTCCGCTCGCTTTACAAAAGAATGTCCCATAATAAAAATCTCCCTGACTGCCGCACTCAGCCCCGCCACCGCACCTGCAAAGACACATATGTAACAGAGCGGAAAATCATGCATCTCATTGTTCCACCCCTACCCCCCTCAGCCTGACATACTTCTTGTAGCAATCCGACCGCTAACGCCCCAAACGCATGAGTTCCCCCCCCAACCGTGCCTCGCTGCCTCTGTCACCGCTCCAATCCGGAACGAATGCATCCCAAAAGTCTTCGAATCCTCACTCATGAGGCATAGGGCGTGCCGCAGGACCCACAACAACTGCGACGCCGTCACCTTGCCCCTGCGCATCCGGCCAAAGACTTCTCCCGATCGATCCCACCACTTGGACGCCAGCAGCCTTCCCCAAGCTGCCGGGCAAACCACCTTTGACTCCGCCGGTCCCATCACCACCCACGTTCCTACAACCCGCTGGTCCATCTTCGAATGCCGCAACCGCAATGCAACCTCCCTAACTCTAAGGTCCACCTCCTCCCGGCCTACCTTTCAAACCCACCATTTCTGACAACCTAAAAGCTCCAAAATACATCCACAACATGAGTGTGGAAAACAATAGAGCCTCTCCCCGGTCGTGGCAAACTGCCGGCAAAGTCTGTAACAAACCCGCAAGCATGCCCTCTGTAATGGGCTAGCGCTGACTCACCTTGGCCCCCTTTCCCTCGCCCAGCCTTCCAATAGACGCGTTCCCAGTTCCCCCACAGACGGTGCATAGCCCCACCACAACTTCCCCATGAAAGACACCGCCGACTATTTCCCCGCGATCGCCACTTTCGATAAACCTTTATCCATCAAGTTCAGCATAAATTCCACCACCTGCTCCTCCCGGCACCATCGATCACTCTGTCGCACTGCACCCCCGTGCAAGAACTCACCCCAGACCTGCTCATACGCCTTCCAGGTAGAAAGGGCCACCAACGCTCTTACCAGTTGTACAACCCGGTCTCTCCTACCGCCCACAACTCCACTGGCACCAGCGTCTTGCACTTGTCTGCCTCCGTGGCTAGCCCATGGAACCTCTGCCACTGTGAACGAGACAAAGCATCCGCAATGTCATTGTCCACCCCTGGCACCTGACGAGCTTGAAACAAAATGTCTTGTTCCAAACAGCACATCACAAAAACTCTCATCAACTTCAACACCTGTGGGTCCCTGGCCGACTGCCTATTAACCACCTGCACCACTGACATGTTGTCCACCTTGAACAGCACCTGTGTGTGTGCCAACTCCTGCGCCCAGACGGATACCACCACCACCAGAGGAAAAAGCTCCAAAAAAGCAATGCTCTGCCCCCCTCCCTGCCAATGCTGCGGCCATTCCTCTGCACACCACCTACCCCCCCAGTACAGCCCGAAGCCACCTACCCCCGCCACATCAGATGACATGGTAACATCCCATTCCCAGTCCTTGAGAGCGCCATGGGTACACCATTGAAACGCTCTAAGAAGGGCCGCCACATACGCAGGTACTCCCTCGTCCCCGCCGACAAGCGCAAATGGTGATGTGGCAGCGTCAAACCGGACAGCGCAAGACCCAGCCATCTGCAAAAAGTACATCCCGCCCTCACAACACGGCATGCCAAATTCAAATGTCCCAGCAGCACCTGTACCTCACGCGCTGTCACTTTCCGTTTGTCCAACATGCCGTCCACTAAAGCCAACATCTTCGCCCCCTTTTCCTCTGACAGGCATGCTTCCATGGTCACCGAGTCGAGCTCAATCCCCAAAAATGACAGCACTGTACCGGGACCGTGCGTCGTCTCCGGTGCCAAGGGCACAACCAAGTAGCCCATGAGTTCTGTAAAAACGTCCAGCTGCTGCTGGCAGTCCGTCGAACCAGGCCGTCCCACCAAGAAGAAGTCATCCAGGTAGTGCGTCACCGTGCTTGAGCCTGTGCGCCAGGAAAAAGTCCACTGCAGAAAGGAACTGAAATGCGCGAACAACGCGCATGATATCGAGCACCCCATGGCAATGCCTTATCCACAAAAATGCCACCGTCATACTGGATTCTTTTACAACTGGTGATCCGCCGGGTGTACTGGCAGCAGCCTGAAACACGACTTGATATCGCATTTTGACATGAGGGCGCCCACCCCTACCGCCGCCACCATCCGCTGTGCCACATCCACGGACGAGTAAGACACCGAAGTCAACTCTGCCGAGATAAAGTCATTCACCGACGACCCTTCCAACCACGACAAGTGCTGTATCAGACGAAACTGCCCTGGTTCCTTCTTGCGCACCACACCGTTAGAGGATATAATCAAGTCCCGAATGGGCGCCTCCCAAAAGGGGCCCACCATCCGCCCCTCCCGCCCCTCCTTGAACAAGTCATTCTCTGCCCACCTGGCGATCCACGGGCACTCGTACCCCAGCTGGAAACCCTCTTGAAAACCCAGTCGCAACGTGGCCGCATCGTCTGCCCGCAGATAGGACGCCAAGAGGGGGTCAAGCCGCTCCAGCCTAACCAGTGTATGAGCCTTTTCCCCTGCCCTGTGCCCCCCTGCCAGTGTGGTCCGTCGCGCCCCACCCCTGGTGACTGCAGCCTACTTGGTGCCACCACACTCTCCTCTCCCTCCGAGGATGACACTAACCCCGCACCGCCCCCACCCACCCCCCAGACCTCTTCCTCCTCAACCTCTGACTCTTTGATCAAGACCGGGGACCCCCCCTCGAGTGCCAGCGTAGGGCCCCCCACCCTCTGCCAATACCCCCACCTAGAAGGCGTGCCATTCCTCTTGCCCTGCCCTCCCCGCCGTGCCCCTCCCCTTCCCGCCTGCAACACCGCACTGAAGCACTACTCCCCCACCCTCCCTACCGCCCCCATCGTAAATTCCAGCGTCGGCCTGTCAGCCGCGCCCCGCCTCCCCCCGCCCGCCTCTTCCCCCTGTTCCGCCCGGCTATAGACGCTGCCTCGCCCGAGGCGGTTCTGGAGCCAGCACTGCCGCCGCGGTATTGCTGGCCACGCACTGCGATGATCTTACCTTCACCCCGGGCCGCACAATATTCATGCGCCCCGCTTCATCCAGGTGGCGGAGTGCCTCTACAACGCAAGGGTCGTCCAGCCTCGCCATCGCCTGTAAGTGACTCTGATTGGCCTGCTGCATCGCTACACAGATACCGCTCCTGCCCAGATCCACACCGCTGACCCAGGCAGCCCTCACAGACCTGCACCACGCACCAGGCCTCAAACCACCCGCAGCGCGATACTCCAACACAAGGCATTGTCATACCACGTCGCCCAAAACACCCAAGCGGCCACTGCAGGACGGGGGAACACTGGCAATACTCCGCGATACCACACCGCCAATCCAAGCACCGTAATACCAAAGAAAACAAAGCCCCAGAAAGATCCCTGCCCGGCTGCTGTAATACTGCCACCGAACTGGTGGCCAGTGACCTAAAATGGCCGCTTATATTAAAAGCAGCCTAAAAGTAGCCCACACAAAAGCCCAAACAGCCCAAAGGAAGCAACCAGCCACCTTACGGTGCTGGCTACTCCCCCCCCCTCACCGGACCCCAAAACACCCTGGGAGGAACAGGCCTTCCTCCGGTCGGCCGCCCCTCCCAAAGCCCTCTTGTGAATTGGTCTTGAAGCATCTAATATAGAAGTATTCAGAAAATACTTATATACAATTAGTACAAATGCAAAGAACTGTGCCCTCTTTGCACATTTACTAATAGGGAGTTGGACAGTGTGAGGACGATTCACAAACTCATTTATGAGTATATCCAGGTGCAGCCGGCAATGCTCGAGGGTGGGCATGGGGCTCGGTCACGGGGGGGCAGTGGATGGAGTGCATATAGTAAAATGAAATAAAAAATAAATAACTTACCTTGCCCCCAGGTTCTGTGTCGCTGCTCCTGTTCTCCTGGTACTCGAGGAACAAGAAGCAGTCCCTCCTAAACAATCAGTGCTGTGATTGGTCTGAGCGTCCTGGTTGGACGCTCAGCCAGGGAATGGGGTCCTGGGCATGTTCTTCATGCAGGCTGTAATGCAGCCTGCATGGAGAACAAGGGACGTGTCCATTACTGGTTTGGGCGGCCCAAGAGGCCGACCAAAAAGTAATTACGTACTTTTGAGTGGGAAAACCACTCCTCCCCTGCCCTGCTTCGTGAGCAGAGCAGATCCCGCAAAGAGGCAGGAAACATAAAATGATAATAACTGAAAGTTATTATCATTTTATGTTTCTGCTTCTCGCACTGCTTGAAAGCAGTGGGGCTATGCTCCTCTGCCATAGTGAAGGAGCCGCCACTGAGTATATGAAATAGTACTTCTATACTATTACTTCATGTACTAGTAAATGCCTTTGTGAATTGGCCCCGGTGGGTCAGCCAATCAGAATTCGGACCAGGAGTGGACATTTAGCAAGCATAGTACATAGGTGTGCTCAACAGCCTGTTTCACATGGTCCACGTCGCTCAAGCAGAGGCACAAATAAATGTCACAGTTGTAAGTCACTACATTAACATCACTGTATACATCATAATAGCATAACAAAGCATAAGGAAATATGCCATAAACAGAAAATGTGGCAATTCAAAGATTGAAAAACTAAAATAAACTCTATTTCTAAGAGTGTAGGTCTTCAAGATTTCGTTCCCAATAATACAGTAATATGCATATAATCAACCATCAGGAGGAGTGGGACAACACAGTGTCAAATGGAACATTCTCTCTCAAAAAAGTCAAAACCCTAAACAGCTAGTTTCAGTCAGCAGCATGGTATCCCCACTGATGAGCTAATCACCTATAGCATCATCATCAGGTCTACCCACCAGGGAGGCTGAGTCTCAAAGTGTGGGATCTGTGACAGAAGATACTGTGGTTTAAAATTACCTCCTGCCCCAAAAGTGGATGAATTTATGAAATTTGGGGCGGGGTAAGGTTAAAAAGGAGTGAGAAGTGTTTAGAGAAGACCCAGGTATCCCTCATGTCTACATAAACTGATGGCCATCATGTTGCAGCCTACTTGTGCTCATAAGGGTTGATGGGTTTCGCCAGGACCGTGGATTTTTGGATCACTGTTGTTAGCCATTTGGGATACTTTCACCTTGCCAATTATGTTGTAAGTGTATTCACTTCAAGGAGGTTTGGAGAATACAATGTTCTCCCCTGAAACAGAAACAAACAGTAAAGCATACATTCATTCTTTATTACTGTTCTTATTGACATAATTGTGTGCATAATTAAAGCTTAGTGAACCCAATTACTAAACATATAATTTAAAGTCTATAAAGTAAACATCACCGTTTGTATGTACAAGCCAAAGTGTACAATGAGGACTCAAAAAGAACCATTTGTGGATGCTTAGAATACTAAGAGACATGTGTATTACTGTAAAGATATGCATGTGATTAATTATATAGATCCTGCTGTTCTATTGTGTCGGATGTGGGAAAGTTCATAAAGACTGGTTCTTACACAAGTAAAAAACTGCAATAAACAAGTGTTGTGACATGCCCAGGATAAGTGTGCCTATTGCTTTAAAAGCACAAGGTCCTTTCTAGAGTGTAATGTGAGGGATGCTGTGATTGTAAGTGCCAGTAGCGTTATTCGATATGGTCCTGGATGTACTTTGTATCTGGGAGAGGAAGCCTCATGTGAGGAAGGCAGGTCTATTATCGCACTTCCTAATGGATTCTCAAAAGTGTGCGGTAAATAAAAACATAATGTAAACTAAGCATCTATCACAGGTCTCAAGCATGCTAAACGCTAAATACCTTGAATGAATAATGGATGCGCCCCATAGTTTACAGGGGGAGATGGAATGGCCGCACTCCTTAGGTAGAAACGATTAAATAAAAAAGAATTGTCAAAAGGAACAATCGCATACGGCAAAAAAACACAGTGTCTTTAAATAAGAAATTAGTTTGCAAGGGGGGTTTACTTTAAGCACTGGTTCTCTGTTTGCAACTGGTCCCTCCTGTCCTGCATGTTGGTGTATGGGAAACTTGCTGCTCTTTTATCCTCCAGTATAGGAGAGAAATGATCATCAGGTGCTTATCGCTACTGGCGTTGGCGTCCATAAGTGTAGATACTGAAAAAAGAGTAGGCAATCCGACGATGGCCAAAGAGAATTGCTACCTAGTTATTATCAACAAAGGGCAGCATGTGTGGAATTACACGCTAAAGTCCTGCGGATCATAATGTTACGTAAATGTAAAGATCGCGAGGGCACTTTAAGAAAAAAGGTATTCAAAGGGACCTACAAGACACAGGTATAATGCGATTATAAAAATTGTGAGACACAAAATCGTGCTATTAACAATAACAGATCCTGTAGTTGTATATTCTTTTTGTCTCTAGTATACAGATAGGAATTATTGCACTCATGGTGTCAAGAGGCATTGTCTTGGATCCAGGCTGCCAAAGTAAAGGGGATTTTATTTTCCTGGAAAATTAGAAATGCTTATATATCACAGCGAATAGTATTGCAATTTGGGGGGGGGGGAGTGGCTAATACATTTACCAGTGTGTTGCAAGATAGCTATTGTATTTTCTGTGGCGTGACACAAGGTTATGACACTAATAGAGTTATCGAGTAATAGATGCATAGCTTTATCTTTATCGGATGACTTGCGCCAATGGGAGATTGCCATTAAGTCCCAATGTTCCTTTTATTGCAACGTCCTATCTGCATGTGTATCAGTGTGGTCCAGGGTTTCAAGTTCCAATCATTTCAAGTCATTTGCGGAATGTCCAATGGTTAGAAAATGTCTACTCATCCTTGTCGTCGACGAATGTTTGCATATGATGTTGCTCCTACGCTCACCAATGCATTCTGCTGCACACATAGAAACAGTCTCTAATAAAAGAGAGAGGGACCCCAAGACCAAAGGGATAGGGTTCCACAATTGACATAAGTCAAAAAATAATTCCCTTTGGGCGAATAACCAAACACACACAGGTTCTTGCAGACAAACAAATAGACTCACCAATATCAAATACTAACAAGGAAGCAATAGAAACAATTAAAAAATCAATATAAGTGAAAACACTCTAATAAAAGTAAATCTTTAGACAATTTATTAACATACATTATATTTTGTTAAAAAATGGGAAACACATACAGGACGAAACAATATATAATAAACAAATTCAACATTCCAATAAAAAAGAGCTACATGAAAAGGACTAAATTCAAACAAAACGGTTATTTTGAATTTCCCTTAATTTCTTTTTCCAGTTTGCTCCTTGAGCATCGACGCATTTCGGCGGTATAGTTAGTATATGACCGCCTTCATCAGGGCAATTGTAATAATGTTTCCCAATGGTTCTCAGACAATAAGCATCACTCAATATATGATAAGGGGTGTTCTGCCTCCTTCTCACTTGCAGGAGATTTTCGTCCAGCGAACTATCTTCTCAACGTATAAAAACACAATCGTCTTCGCTAAAATGACTTCAGAGGACACAGCGAGGTCATAGCAAGCCGCTACGAGGACCTTATTTTAACACGCGGGACACTTTTATCCCTCAACCAAAAGGGAATGCACGGAGATTAGAACCTGGTATGACTGGTGATTCCCGTATCCTGGGACCACATAACATTTTTAATTGATTTGTGAATCTACAGACTGTGTATGTCTATGACCACACTTTTACCGCGTGTTGGGTTTATACTACTCCTAACTTTTATTACAGCTATTACTTTCGAAGCTATGTCACTTATGAAACCATGAAACCATGAAATGATCTCGCTGTGTCCTCCGAAGTCATTTTAGCGAAGACGATTGTGTTTTTATACGTTGAGAAGATAGTTCGCTGGACGAATATCTCCTGCAAGTGAGAAGACCCCTTATCATATATTGAGTGATGCTTATTGTCTGAGAACCATTGGGAAACATTATTACAATTGCCCTGATGAAGGCGGTCATATACTAACTATACCGCCGAAACGCGTCGATGCTCAAGGAGCGAAACTGGAAAAAGAAATTAAGGGAAATTCAAAATAACCGTTTTGTTTGAATTTAGTCCTTTTCCCGTAGCTCCTTTTTATTGGAATGTTGAATTTATTTATTATATATTGTTTCGTCCTGTATGTGTGTCCCATTTTTTAACAAAATATAATGTATGTTAATAAATTTTCTAAAGATTTACTTTTATTAGAGTGTTTTCACTTATATTGATTTTTTAATTGTTTCTATTGCATCCTTGTTACTATTTGATATTGGTGAGTCTATTTGTTTGTCTGCAAGAACCTGTGAGTCTTTGGTAATTCGCCCAAAGGGAATTATTTTTTGACTTGTGACACATAGAAACAGCACATCTCCTTTAAAGATTGTTTATTTACAGGAATGTGTCCCTTCCTACACATAAACAATCGCCCCTGCAGTGCAGGCACCCTCGTAACATGGCGCAAGGCTGTCTGCACTGGCACTAGGCAGCTTTTTTAGCACCAGTGCTAGATGAAATGCAGAGGTGTGCTGTGTTTTTGTAAATACAGCACATCCCTATATTTGAAAAATGTTGGAGCGTGGTGTTAACAATTTTCAAGTAACACCGCTCTCCGGCATTTTTTTGTAAATATCCCTCAAACTTGGGGGAGAGGACTTCAAAACATTTTGCTCAGAGCGGTCCAGAACAAAAAGGTTTGAAAACATCTGCACCATAGCATTTAAAAGCAATTTATTTCTTTTCTTTTATGCTAGCATATATTGCGAAAAATACGTATACTTTAGAAAATCAGCCGCCAAATACTTTTTTCTTTAAGCCTTTGTGTGTTAAAAAACCTTTGACATCGTTTTATCTTTATACTGTGTCCTGGACTCAGCAAGTTAGAAAAGGAATTTGAGACAAACAATTGTAAACAAGTACCTCCGTTGGCCAATATGTGCTGGTGCGAGATTTCGAAAGGCGATTATTCTAGAAGTTGGCAGGAATATTTAGTAGAGTGTCGCCTAACTTTTGAATGCCCAAAATTGGAAGATGAAACAATGAGTAAAATGACTTATAAAAAATTAATTAATTCAACTGTGGCTTTGTTATCAGACGTTTGGGATAAGGATGAGATGAGAAGGAAAACTCACTTCTGGACTATTGCCAATACTTTTGATAAAATAATGGCCCAACCATACTTACTTTTTCATCAAAAACCCTTAATTAAAAGTAAATGTATGTTATTAAGGTTTGGAATATATCCAACCAAAGAAGGAACACCCAAATGGGAGTCCAAATGGGCAACAAATAATTGTAGGCTATGTGGCCTGCATGATGAAACCCTTTTGCATATTGTAACATTGTGCCCTAAAATGTTGCAGGAGCGGAAACATTTTTAAAACCTATTTAAAGGAATGGGAGTTAGAACCTGTAGATTGGCACTAATACTTTGTTTAAGTGGTGTCAACATTCACGTTATACATCAATTTGTACAATTCATTTTTAGAGTGGAAAAGAAATTATGTAAGGTCGACACGCAAAGCAAATGTTAATATTGATACGGCCGGGAAAGGATGATGTCGCTGTATTTAGGGAGTTGACGGATTATTCTAAGGGCACTTTTTAAACCTTTATATATGTTGCTTTTAGAGTATTTTCTTAATAATGTCCCGCTTACTATGCTTATTATTTTTGACGAAGGGTGTAGGTGCTTTTTATCCCAGAAAGATTGGCACCCACTATAGATGGTTTTAAAAAATTGAATAAGCAGCTAGCACATTGCACTTTAGTTTCTGTTTTGACAATTGAGAAACAGTACTCTTTTATGTCGCTTACTTCAAATACATAATTACATTCTTTGTTGTTGGCATGAGCGATCGTAGCATTTTTTTTTCTTTTAAGATGATAGTTACAGACAATATGTAAATAGTTTTACTGTGGCTTTATTGCCATCGTGATATGTAATTGATCATTTGCTGCTAGCACCTTGCACTTTGGTTATTGTTTTGTATTTAGCATGAACCATCGTAGGACCTTTCAACACAATAGTTAAAGACAGTATGTAAACAGTTTTATTGTGTCTTTTTGCAATTGTCATACGTTATTGGACATTTGTTGCTAGCACATTGCTCTTTAGTTTTTACTTTGTAAACATATTGAATTTTTAGTGATATTGTTCTTTAACTAGGCTGTTTATTGCCATCGAATATCTGTTGCTAGCACAATTGCTCTTAAAGCACTGGTCACTTTGATGATGATGGCACAAGTCACTTTAGCACTGATTATGCAATACGTTTGTTATATAATTTGTTTTAATAAGGTTCTTCTGTGTGTGTATATATATATCTTTTTATGGTTAATTGACAATGAATATTGCTGCTAGCACTTTTCACTTTAGCTTTTGCCTTGCGAGAAAATCGCATTTTAATTCTGAGAAGGTAGACCACCAAATGTATGAAAATATTAGTAGTACGATAATCCCTGACTGGAAAATGTTAATCAATGGTGACAATTTCTACTTATGCACTGTATCCTTATATGTTCAATTAGTAACTGTGTTTGACTTGTATTTGTTTTTCTTTTTTGTAATGGTTTTAATTAATCAACAAATAAAATGTACCTACCTACCTACCTAAGTACCTCCGTGTTAAATGAAAAAACATTGATTATGTCTCTCCTTAACCTGCCGGAATATGAATGAGTACACTATAACAAACAAAAAATTGACATTTCCTTCCACAGGTGTCCGTATTGCCCACTGTCTTGCTTATCTCTTTCAATGATGTCCAGTGGGGCTGCAGCACCAGCTGCCCCCCTTGTTCCAATATCACTGCACCTACGTTTTGCTTTAATGAACAGCACTTTACAACGCACTTCTGCGGTTTTTAACCGCTGGAAACATCGGATGGTCCTATTACTCATGCATAGAACACAACTAATGGATCTGTGGAAACATGGAACCTGCCAGAATGTGAACTGGAGGCCTGCCAATCATTTTGCTCCAGTGTTACATGTTGATATCTTCGATCTATCCATCCTCACACCCTCACAATGTTTCAGTCACTGGAATAGTCCTTCAGAAAGATACCTCCTGTGACCTAGAAGCCGATCCTCTCTCGCAAAGATGCTCACTAGTTGTCTCCCCCACCGGTGCTAGGCAGGCTGGAATGCAAAACATGACCCCACTTTCTGTTTATTAAAGAAATTATGTCTTCGGTATTCTATAAGGGAACTCTAAGCAACCCAATTCTATTGAGATAATAACAAGGTTATCTTGGATTAATTTGGAGTTGTTCTTTGTGTGGCCGAACACAGGCATAGGGAATTTAGAGCTCCGTTCTCCAAAGGTTGAAATCCCTTCTTTCAAACCCACCACCAGCAGGCACTCCCAGTTCAGTAACCAAACTGGGCATTTAGTATCACTGACTTATGACCCTCCCCTCTTCTCCTTTGTTCACATCTCCCCGTCACCAATTACTGTCCAGAAATCCAATACCTTAGCTTCATAGACTGGGTGTTAGCATGTGATTGGCTCAATTGTGTGTCCCAGGTTCTCGACTGCCATAACCATTCCATTCCTGAAATAATTGGAACCATCCATCCTTATGAAGCATTTCAGCTCGACTTCTCAATACAAAACATTTAAATAAAACAAGCTCTTTCATTAAGTGGGGCAGACATTTCAGAACAGGTTCTATGTGTGATGAGGTACTGATGGACTGGTTTACCAAATAAATGAATGAATGAATAGTATATTTCTAAAGCGCGAACTAAGACCAGAAGCATCAAGGTGCTACAGGAGGGACTGTCATACAGAAAGAAAAGAAACAAGCATTTACAATGCAATGGTCTCGGCATTGTTAAAGTGAGAGCTATTGGCATTGCTCATGACATTATTTTTATTTGTTTTTGTTTTTAAAACATATAAATAAATGGCATTGTCATTTACAATGCCAATAGCTTAATCTCTCGCAAACGCGGGACCTATTGCATATGCACCCACACACAGAGCCACACACAAAGCCACACACATACAGAGCCACCCACACAGAGCCACCCACAGAGTCATACACATAGAGCCACCCACACACACAGAGCCACCCACACACACAGAGCCACCCTCACACAGACAGAGCCACCCTCACACAGACAGAGCCACCCTGACACAGACAGTCACACACACACAGAGCCACACACACACACAGAGCCACACAGAGGCAAGAAAAACGAGGGATGGAGTGTGGGCGAGGGATGGAGTGTGTGCTGTGATGTCACTTGCATACTGCCTAACTAGGTTAGTCCCCCCACTTCTTTTTTTAGGACTTGAGCCCTTCCAAGCGCACCCAATATTAAAGGGATACTGGGGCGCCCTTCAGGTATGATCATCTCTCACTCGTAGACCACGTCCAATAAAAATATCACAAGTGCTCCCTGGAAAATGGTTGAGCCCACTGTGGGGACCAGGATTAGACCCAATGATGAAGCAGGACACCAATAATGTGTGAGGGTCCACAGAAACCTAATCTGGGTCGCCCCTTTTAAATTTGTAGTCTACATGGCGGTCCTTCTGCAACAAGCGTTTTAGATTTCTTTTGAGTGATACGTAGTAGTCAGGGTAACCATATCCTGTATCCCATTAAATCTCTCAGTGCTTCCCAGAATATGACGGTGAATTCTAGGGATTAGTAAACTATTAAATGGATCAGTCCCCGGAGAATCTGACAATCAGAATTGGGGTGGTAGAAAATTTGGGAAAGATACTAAAAATATACATACTTTGATAAATAAGTTTCAGTTCTGACCCACGTAAAGGAAACTACACATTCTGAGAAGCCCCAAGCATGGTCCTTTTACAAAAAAATGTGCTGCCTGATGGTACTATTCCATTTAAGTACTGTCGCTCGTACCAGATGTATCAAGTGAACACTGACCCAGCACACTGAGAACTGTGCACTTTTAGTAGATTAGTAGTGATACTATTCAATATAAACAGGAATTAAGTACTGGAACGGGCAATTACTGTGTAATGGCACAGTACAGAAGTTTTCTAACTTGTGCCTTTAGTGAAAGATCTCGGCAGGGTTCCTACACATTTCATGCGACAGAATGATGCCTTCTTAGAGAAAGCAGGACAATGCATGAATTGTGCAGTGATATGTGAACTACTAGCATGACTTGGAGGTCATGGACAACCGGATATCTTGAAAATACGCTGGAACACAAATACGCTGGAACACTCCTCATATTGTATTACGGGATGGTTGCCTCTCGCACTCCCATTCAAGTGCTCTAAAAAATTATCTCGGGATCATGTTAATATTGAAGACTACATCGTTAATGCAAATAACATGAGTAGCCTCTAGCTCTTGGGTGTCGCACTAAGATGAGCCACCATGCCCCGCCCTTACATGAGCTTTTCTGCAGGTCACAGGGCTGAAATGATAGCAAAGGTACCGTCAGTAAAGGGCTCCACACTTACGAGACATTTAAATCACGGAAAGCCCGACCAGAAATGATGCCCAACTTAAGGAAGGACACGCTCTGGACCACGCATGCCACATTTTCGATTACAGGGAAGAGTTTAATGTCTTACGTCTGTGTGAAAAGAACAGTCTCAAAAACGTTGTGCAAAGAGTTACGAAATGAACAAGAAACTATTAATTGTATGGTGAAGCAACCAGACAGAACATGTCGGGGGAAGCTGCATGATATATTGCTTCAGCGAACACTGATTTGCTAACATACAAATCTTGCAGATGCCATACGCAAAGCATTCAGGAGAGTTAGGGGCTCCACTCACCTTGTGGCTCGGTGTCTCCTCCGTCTCGGGCACACCCGAGCCGTCTCCGGCACCTCCTCTTCCGACCCCGGCTCTGTATCTCACATCTGACATGTTGAGGAGTATCAGTCCTCTTACAGGGTAAGAGAAGGGCTTTTCCTAGGTGGGGTCCCGACCTGCACCCCGTGGAAATTCACTCAAAGGACAGCAAGGTGAAGTCGGTTTCTGTGATCATTGTGCAGGAAGAGAAAACATCCCGAGCTGCCTGGTGTGTGTGAGAAGAGGCGGGACTTAAAAAAAGACAAAGAAACGTCCACGAATCGCAACCAGCCGGGGAAAAGAGTAATTGACACACATCTCTTCCAATGGCTAGCCTCCATTTACGAAGCTAGCCAATGGAAGCGAGAGGCGGGTTAAAGCCCCACACTGTTGAAGTCATAAAATCTTCGGCTTCGCCCCACTGCTTCGCAGTGCGACGGCAGCCTCGACCTAAAAACTCAAACTGACATCTCTATAAAGAGCCAAGTCTTAAGTGCCTTGTGGAAAAGAGAGTCAATGCTTTTTTGTCTTAGATTGCTGCCGCCTGTGTGCTCATATCCAGGACGATTATCTTGGGAAGTGTTTTCAAAAACTAGTAAAGCATTATAAGTAGGTGCTTGTGAATTAAGTCCTGCGTAGGGCATACCTGACCCTGGAGCGAGTGAGTAGATACTTCCAGGTAGCAGATGCTGCCTGCCCAAGATGTGATGTGACACAGGCCCATATGATGCATATGTTCTGGGAATGCCCTGTTAGAAGAATTCTGGACGCAGGTGGTACACACATTGGGCGAGGTCATAGAAAAAGAACTAACATGCACTCCAGCATGCTGCCTATTGGGCTGGTTTCCACATTCATCTAGAGTAAAGGTTACAAGCAGATTCCAAGACCTGGCATACACCTTAGCTAAGAGGGAGATAACGAGAAATTTGATGGCTAGAGGGGGCCCTAGAATAGCAACCTGGCGTGGGGAGCTCCTGAAGTGGGAGGGATGCGAGAGTCGAGTGATGATGCAAGAGGCTAAAAGAGGACTACAAAATATAGAGATGCCGAGGGCCTGGGAGGCATTGGTACATGACCTAGAGTATCCAGAACCAGAGCCCCAAGATGACAAGGCAGAGACTGTGCAGGGTGGAATCCCCCGACATGGACACGCCAACCATACTTAGCAGGCGTGGCAATGCTAGCCATCACAGGAACCTTGACAAGCATACTACGCTGGAACTACTCCACCCTGCACACACAAGGTTAGAGAATTATTCACACTTTTCACGCATTTTCCCACGGCAAGAGCCAATAATAGGTGACTCGGTGGGAGGGAGTAGGGAACTGGGTTCGTTTTGTTACAAGTGTATTATTACTTGAGAAAATATTGCCTCGATTGTATAGCAAAGGTACAAAATGAAATGCGAGAAAACTAATGGTCAATTATACAATTTTACCCTATGACTATGTAATGCACTGATGCGCAGAGGAATAAAACCAATAAAGTCTATTAAAAAAAAAAAAGTAGGTGCTTGTGAATCCATGGCAGCCATATTTGAATGCATTTTTTAAACATATCCGTTCTATTTACATTTTTCATCATACAAGTGGAGTACACCTATAAGCATTTATTTTAGGTATTACGTAGCTTGACTTGGCACTATAGCTGTAAATAACAATTGCAGGCTGTATATAAATGATCTCTAATTGCCAACCCCTGGATCTTCCCTAATCTCACCCTCCTTTGTATCTTTAAAACAAAAACAAGGTAAGAAACCTTAAGTCGATCAAAACAGAAGTCTCCGAGGCTTTCACCTGTGTGGAGTAAGTATAATCATATTTGTGAACATTCAGCAGTGAGCACATCTCTTCAACTTCTCACAGTTTTAGGAAAATCATTCTGGTGCAATTATCAATAAGTAAACAAATTTAAAGAGCACAGGGAACATGAGAGAACTGAGGTACCATGTGACTGATAGGATAATAGTGGCCCTAAGCTTACTTAAGTCACAGATGGAGCAATGCTTCGAATTACACTGATCTTGTCAAATGTGCACTCCAGTTCAAAAGCATGAGGCCTCATGGCCTTCCAGTACTACTCAACTGTCTTATGCTTTGTATTGTGATGATTGTTCCTCTCTTTATTCTTAAATAAACATATTTGACATGCAAAGGTCTTTACACTGGTCAGCAAATGTTCTTGATGGTCTTTGTATTGCCCCTGCATTCCAGAGTCTCAAATGTGGATGGGCTGGAGGACTTTCCTTTTCGAATATAGAGCTAAGGTAGCTTTTGCTGCTCCCAAACAGTTATACACTAAAAGACTAAAGGCCTAATTATAATTGGCTCGTTGAATTTCGTCCCATGCGTCAACCCCTGTTTAAAGGCAGGACAGAATTACGAGTTTGCTTTTATTTAACACATCTGATAATTATCAGATGTGTTAAACAATTCAACATTCATTAAACAGGGGAAAACATACAGTAATTACTGTATCAGCGTTAACCCTTTCTGTTCCAAGTATGTAACGGTTACGTACTCCGCCACGGTGGTCGTTTGCGGAGGACATCACCAATATGTCCTCTGCAAACGTCCAGGAAATCCCTCGGGGGTTTACAGCGGTGGGATTTTATTATTTTTTTTTCAACCTCTGGAGCAGCAGAAGAGCTTCCCATGCCATTTGGATCGGGGGACCTGGAGGAATGCGGGGTGGAAGGAAGTTTGTGGCTCCCTGCAGATTCCAGACCTTTTCATCACAGAAATGTGAGGAAAATTGTTTTTTAAAGCCTATGTTTGAGGTTCGCAAGGGATTCTGGTTAATAAAATGTGGTGAGAGCCACACAAGTCAGCCTACCATGGATAGCCCTAGGTTGTCTAGGCTTCCCTCGGTGCTGCCTGAGCTAGGGTCCAAAAGATAAGGTAACAAAAATGGTAGAACAAGTGTTTTTATCGTCTTTCTGGTCTCCTGGAGCCTTCACCTGCGTGGCCAGGTCCAGAAGCTATGGCTGGGTTCAAGGGCCTGCCAAGCCCCAGGGTGGGCCCTTTTGCCCCGTGCTCCATCCGTCAAAGACCCGGGACAGAGGTCCATTGGGCAGGGGAGGCTTCCCCTGCTTGGCCTGGTTTGGAATCTCTGACCGGGCCCTGGTGTGTCCCGGGGTGGGAGAACCCAAGTTGGGCTCTGTATTCATGTCCACCACATGGTCAACACCCCGGGACTGGCTACTTTGGGCCGAGGGAGCCTCACAGGCACGGCCGGGCCCATGAGCTTGAACTGGGCCCCGGGGCTCTGCTGGTCCCTAGAGCAGACAGCCCTGCCCTGCTTTCTGCCCTCCAGCCTGGAACACTGCCAAAGGCAAAGGATCTAGAGGATTCCCCTGCTTGGCTGGGCTCAGAAGCTCTGACCCGGGCCACAGCAGGCCCTTGGGTAGGGGCTCCCCTCACCCTGGGTTCCGCCCTCTGGCCTACTGCATGACAAAGCACCTGGGATGGGGTCCCACAGGCCTGGGGAGGTCTGCCCTGTACGTCCAGGCCCAGGAGCCCTGACCAGGACCCTGGGCTACATCCTCCAAATGGCCAAGATCCCGGGTTGGGTTCCCACTGGGCCCAGGGAGGCCTCCCCCACTTTGCCTGTGTGTTAAGGGGCCTTCGGGCCCGAATCAGAGGCCTGTTGTGGCCACTCTCGCAGCCCCATGCCAGAGGCACAGGTGGGACTCCAAGCCCCCAGAATGCAGAGCCCACGTTCCTTCTAAGGACAAGTGGAAGCCCTGTTCCTTAAGGCACAGCACAACCAGATGGGTGTCCTTCATACCTGGCCTTCTGGTCACTCGCAATGCTTTCCAATGGTGTTACCAGACAGTCAAACTGCCCCGAAAGTCCTGATGGGGGCTAATTTGCTTCCTCCAGTCCAGCCAGGGCCCAAGTAAGCCGGGTGTGCTCACTCCTCTAGTCCCTTCTCTCACTCGGTGCACACAAATTCAAAGAAAGTGGGGTAGCCTTCCTCCAGATTGCTAGGAACAGGGTACTCTGGTACCCTGGACCCACATGGGCTCTGGCAGTTCTCAGCCAGCGACCACCCCCGTCCTGGGCTTTGTGCTCGGGCCCCCTGTGTGCCAGAGCACCCAGGACAAGGATTTGCGGTCCCAGGGAGGATTCCCCTTCTTGGTTCAGTCCAGGAGCTCCGACTGGGGCCCCAGTGGGCCCCGGGTGGCTACCACCCATCCTGGGCTCCATCCTCCGGCCCACCACATGGCAAAGTGCCCCAGATGGGGTCCAGCAGGCCCAGGGAGGTCTTCCAAGGACGTCCAGGCCCAGGAGCCCTGACTGGGCCCCAGGGAAGGTGCTCTGCCATGCGCTCCGTCCTCCGGCCTGCCCAATGGCTGAGGTCCATGTAGGGTCCACTTGGGCCGGGGAGGCCACCCCTGCTTTGCCTGCATGTTAATGTGCCTGTGGGCACCAAGTCAGAGACCCGGCCAGGCCCCCCTCACAGCCCCATGCCTGAGGCCCAACTGGGGCTCCGAGCCCCTAGGCTGCATAGCCCCCATCTCCTCCAAGGTCCAGCAGAAGCCTTATTCACTAAGGCACAGCGCAACCAGATGGTGCTGCAAGGTGGACTTCTGAGCTCATAGTATTTAATTTGTAAGAGTGCTCCACATATGAATTGATGCTACGATTCACCCAACAACACTAGGATAACGTCATTTGAATTGTAGTATCCAAATTACTCAAATTGTCATTGATTCCCCAAACAGATAAAGATACTTAATACGATTTGCCATTTACACACAAAGGTACACACATTTCCCTTTCTTAAGCAGGGAACATCTGATACAAATGCAATTGAGCACAGTAAAACACGCATACAAAACAGATACATAGGCCAGAAAGACAAAAGGCCAAATCTAAAAGCAAGAGAGCCTAGACACCTCCAGCACAGCCCACGTTTCTAGGCAAGGTTCCCAAAAGCTTGACTCCCCATCCACCACACTCGACACACCACACCTCAAAAGGTGGGTAAAATGCGCATTCCCACTGAGTCAGGCGAGCGTAAAAGTGTGTCAGGGAAATTTGTGGAGGTCCTTGACAGCGACTCAGTGAGCCGTAGTCCGCTAGGAGCCTATGACAAGGATGGGGCTACAGTGTTTGCCTAGGGAGCCTAGGAGGGTACTGAGGGCGAAATTGAGAGTGAAGCCAGACTTATTAAAGCAGCAGGTAGCTCTAAGCAAATGGAAAAGGCCAGATGCTGCAGGAAGAGAGGCATAAACTGATGCTCGAAATAGAGATTTTATGGAACTACACAAGCCCTGTACAGTCAGCCAAATACCAATGTGCAGAAGAACCAATATTAAAAGTATTCATAAGCAACACCCCTGTTAGGAATGGGGACCTGTAGTTGGCAGAGGTATGCGCCTTGTCCAAGTAGGGACCTTTCCTTCTAGTCAAGGTATGGGGGTTACACTTCTCAAATAACCCCTGCTCACCCCCTTGGTAGCGTGGCACAAGCCATCAGGCTTATCTCAGAGGCAATGTGTAAAGCATTTCCACATAACATATAGTAATACAGTGAAAACACTGTAAAAGGACACCACACCAGTTTTAGAAAAATAGCCAATATTTATCTGTGTAAAACAAGATCAAAACGATAAAGATACCATTTACAGTAATCAAAATATGAATAATGCAATACTAGACTTAAAATACAATTCCTTGAAGGGTTTTCAAGTACAGTTATGAAGATCCCATTCACAAAACCCCTGGAGTTGGACACAGGAGGTAGCCACGTGATGGGGTAGCTGTTATATTATCCCTTGCCCTCAATTAATCTATTGTGATGAGATATAATGGGAAAGTTAAACCTGACAATTCAGTTGTATGACGATGGGACTATTACCTGCTTCACTCCTGAGGTTTCATCCACAAGACTCCTGTCATTAAAATGCCCTCACAGCACAGGTGCACAAATTGAGGCATCACCGGCCGATCAGATTGCCTTCACTAAGACAGTCTTAACAAAAAAGAGCATGGAAAATGTCTTGGGCCTTTGCATTTACATTTGGCAGTGGGTACACGATGCCCATCACCCCCTTACTCGAGGCTAAGCAAAGCAAAAAAAACCTTCATAACCCATGAAGAACAGGAGGGAAAAAGATTCAAGACTGTGCAACATACACCCAATGGGATCAGCTAGGCTGAAGTGAATCCCATCCCAGACCATGAGGCACTGTTGCTTGTTGGGACCCCTGTTATAGATCAGGAAACAGGTAAGATTAGGTGCAGCGATAGATGCAAGTGAGCAGATGGTATCAGTCTCAATGGGGCTCCACTGCAAAACTCCAGCGGGTTCCAAACAGGCTTTGGTAGTAGATGCCAGGGAGGTTGGCAGCAACCACACCCTAGGGAGTACTACTATTGCCAAAGGTGGGGCCACCAGGTAGAGAGGTGCAGGATAATACCATGAGCAGCATAAACAGCTGTGGCCAGTGAGCCAGGGCCAGCTGCCACAAATCATCATGAACATCCCTCCTCAGTACCAAGAGCAGGGTAACCAGAATGTGCCATACACTCAATCATAGGGAGGTCCACTGTTCACCACACAACCGCAACAGGGATCAAGTGATTGGGCAGCGCATGGCAGCAGCAGCCACAAACAGGAAACCCAGTGCAACATGAACTAGGGCAACAACCCACAGGGAGGGGTGACAGTGTGGGGAGGCAGTGCCTTCTAGCAATCACAAAGCCAAATTCAACTTCAAAGTAGACCCCCTCGATAGACGAAGACAGGGAATAATAATATTATCACAGGCCTAACCCCAGTAGTTCACCCCGATAGTAAAAACAAACCGTATCCCATTTTCCAGAACAGGAAAGACCACAGACAGTATTCAGGGGTCCAAACGCTTTACTTATGTCCAGGAACTCAGGGTTAATGTAGGCTGTGTCAATCAGATATCAACACCGAGTCCAGGTATTAATGATGAGTCTGTGGGGACACAGAACAGCCAGGTTGCCTGACGCACCCACAGACCCACAGAGAACTAAGCCCCACTCTGTTGGCTGACTCCCCAGGGCAGGGATTGCTGGCCATGCACAAGGGACAGGGCAGTCTGACGAGAGGGCGGGAAAGAACTCTGATTATAAGGCCAACACCTAGGTTCAGTAGCCTAAGTCTAGTTGGATGCAAGTAATTAGGAAGGTTATCGTAGTCAAGAGTGAGCAAAGGGAGCAGTAGGACCCGAATAAAATAATGGTGCAAATATATAAGTTAGATAGTGAAGTTAAAGAATCAACGAGAGAGGAAATGTCAATATGGATATTGGTGCGTTTATCAATAAAAATGAGCAATTGTCCTTATTAATAGAATTACCTGTTCTGAACACCAAATTTACTTTGACACACAAGTATATAGTTAGGCAGGTCCAGTGACCTAGGCCCGGAATTACTAATTAATAGGTCACAGGCGGGAGGGTGCATAGCTGGCAGACAAACACTTGGGCAGGAAACATTTACCACCTTTGTCACTTATAGAAGAGGGTGGAACAGATAATGACCTTGAGGAATATCGGACAACATAAAATTCAATTTGATAGTCATCCAAGTTTGGTTCTGCACAGACACAAGTTTTTCTTAAGGTATCAGTAGCCAAACAAAAGTGATGTGTATGTTGCAGCCATGTCTTTCTCGGCTGCATCTTGTGAGTTTGATAACTTCAAAGAGAGGTTAATTTGTGATCATCTTGTCACAACTTGCTATGGCAAAAGAGGGCACAAGATGCTCTTGATTTCAAAGAGTCCATCACATACAGAAGCCATAGACATGGTTAAGATTGATGAAATATCTAAATTGTCTGCTAAGAAATTGAAGTCCCCTGTCAACCTTGCTTTTCTACCAATAGTGTAAAGTGATCAATCCTGGCAATGTCAAGTCGCCCCAGTTAAGGAACTGAGCCATGTCATAAATGCAGGATAATTGCACACTGGGCAAACTCCCAAAGATGTCAAGCTGTGAAAGCAAACTGATAGATTTGTGGGCACAGAGGACACTTGGCGCACTTGTGAAGGAGCTCAAGGAAGAGCACGGTTGGTGTGGTGAAGGAGTAGGACCTTGGCTATGTAATGGAGCAAGCTAATAACCTGGTTACATCCATCAGAGGACCACATAAAGCTGTGTTCAAAAATGGATTATCAGACTGGCTATGAGGAGGTTGGGAAGCTGTATGTGGCCGAACATGATGATGGTAAAATTGTTTACAGTGACCCTACAATGGTGCCACCATTAATAGAGAAGTGGTGAACTTACTCTTACACTCTAGTTTGAAAATTACTACTCTTTCAGACAACACCTTTTTCATATATGGCCTGCAGGAGTGGGATTATTCCAAGTGATGTCAATCCCATTGCATATGGGGCAAAGATTGTATATGCTGGGGTGTGTTGCTGAGATCTGTTTTTTCAAAAGAAGAACTGAAGTGAACGTTTATGTTGCCAGGAAGGGTATTTAAGCGACGCTCAAGTTAACAATGAGACCAGGAGCTCATAAACTTTTCTTATCCATTTTAGAAAAGAAATGTGATGCCATAGGTTACAATTCTAATCAGTTGCTAAATGAACGGCATATTAACACAAATATCATGAGAAAATTCCATGAACTTGTTTGCTAGTATGTTAGAGACATTCCAATGGTTTTTGCATAGGTTTAAAGTGACAGACAATTGCATCCTAGTGAAATACCAGTAGGGGAATGTTTCTCTCAGTGTCCATGTGTGGTCATGAAGTTACAGAATCCATTGCATCTTCCTTTTGGACTTCTCCTTTAGTGCAGCAAAAAAGAAAAAAAGCAGTTTGAGGGTATGCATTGATCTTAGATGTGTGAATCCGCCATTTGGATGGCAATTTTTCTTTGCCACAAATGAAAGAGTTGCTCAATATAATTTCTGATGCAAAATATTTTTTTAACAAGATATTCAATCCATCTACTACCAAATGTAGTTGCTCCAGCTGGCACTATACCCTGAGGGCTTGTTCCTGTTTTGCTAAATGCCCTTAGGTTTGACTATGGTAGCATTTGTTTTTTTGAGGTTGGGAACAACATTTTTTAAAGATTTGGATAGTATGATCAATTTCCAGACAACCTATTAATTTATGGTAAGGATAAAATCACACATGATGAAGTATTGTAAAAGGTTTTTCAAATCATGAAACAAACTAAAGCAAACTATACTAGGGATAAGTGTGTGTTTTAGGAGGAGTGAGCAAAATGTTGAGATCATCGTTTTTCTTGTTATGGAATTATGGATATGCCTAGTTTCGTGGCAGTTATTGCAGAAGTCAAGTCTCCTGAGCACGAGAAACTGGTAAAATCCTTTCTCAGGTTGTGGAAGTTCTACGTTAAGTTTATGTAACAACACTGTAGCTTTGAGAAACATACTTAAGAAAAACTGCATGTTTGCTAGGTTACAGGAAAAGCAGACTAGCGTTGATGGAGTTATGTGTGGTATTACTGAGGCACCTCCATTGTAAACCATCACTGATGACAAAGGGCCTGACCCGTGGTGGAGGTGCAGTGGAAGTCAGAGGACGCCGCACCAGTGGCCCAACCACGCATTAGGAGTATTTCTGTTATACCATTTTGGGACTGCCGCCACAGATCTGTGATCCCTGGAAGTGGGGTGGTGGTGTGAGGCTACAATAGGTTTGGTGGTGCAGTTACGGCCCTTGCCAAGCATATTACGAGTTTCCTCACTGTGACCCTATTAATGGCAGTGAGCCTGCAGTAGAAAGGGTGGCAGTGAGGTAACTCAGGGGCCCCCTGGTGCCTCTGTGCAGGGGGTACATGCAAGGGAGCACATGCTGTGCCCCCCTGTATATGTGCCACCCAGTTCCTGCATGGAACAAAATGCACAACATTGTATATTTCAGTTTAAGCAGAAACTAGCTTTGGCGCTCCCATTGCGGTGCCTTTTTTGAATGACAAAGGGCCAATTGCCAGACCAAGAAGAAACTCATAATCTAGTGGGCAGCTGGCCATCCTGTTTGGAGGTGTGGGAATGGGGCGGTGGTGTGACAACCTGCTCCCACACCACCAAACTTGTAAGCAGGCCATAAATATCTTACATAATTCTGGATGCAAGTGAGACAAGATTGGAAAAAAGACCTATTCAAGGTTGTTGGTAAACAGCAGGTTACCCTTTGTTTTGTACTATTAGTTCTTAGGGAACCATGGAAGTTATACTCCGTGATTGGGAGAGAACCATTGGCCTATGTATGGGCCATAAGCAAATTTCCCTCCTTTGATTGAGGGCGAGAGTTCGTTCTCTGTACAAATTATATCCCTTTGGTTAGCATGTTGAATGGGCAAACTGGTAACAACCCTTCAGCTAGGATTGCTAGAATGTCACCGAAACTCTTACAAGTTAGATTTAGAGTAGTGTAAGTACTAGGTGCAAGAAAAGAGAAGGGTAATTTCCTTCAAGGGTCCCGACCTTTCCTGGGTAAGTAAAAGAGAATCTTCAGGGGGATGAAAAATATTTTATTGCTGCTGTCAATTTAGTTGAGCAGTTCAAAAGTGAATTGTCAAGTTTCCTGTATCCTGACAGGTTATTAGCAATGACGAAGCCCAAGTATTAAAATCTGTGATCCAGTATTGGTTGCATGAATGCCCCAAAGAGAAAAGTCTTCCTGATTTGCTTCTTTTTGGAAAGTGTCTGGATAGTTGTCTGTGGTTGATGAGGTGCTCTTAAACAGAAATAAGATTGTTCCTCCTAGTACCATTAGAGAAAACATCATGGACATTGCTGATTCTGGACAACTGGGTACCACTCTTACCAAGCCGAGGGTTAGAGAGTTAAACTGGGGGATGTCCATGACAGAGTGAAATGTGTGCACAATACTTGTATAGTGATAAACATCACAAAATGTGTATTGTGCCAATACTTATTGTGCCAGTTCCTACTAGGCCATTTTGCTAATTTGCATGCAATTTTTAGGACCCTTCCAAAAAATTGCCCTAACAATCTAAATATGTGCTGTTTCTGTGAATAGATAAAACTGCAATTTGTAGTTGAACTCAATACCAACGTAGTAAGTGACTTCCTCTCTGAAGATTCTTTTAGGGATGGATTTCTCTCTGAACTCCTGTCAAATTGCTGGGCTCAGTTTATGTCTGAAAAATGGTGGCCTACCTCTAAAGGTGTACCAGGGGGCGTGGCCAAGATGGCGGAGTGAGAGGACGCTTCTTCTCGCAGCTCCCCGATCCGACTAGGCCCAAGCCCTGAAATACAGCTTTTTCTCCCCCCGCTGGAGCTCAGCGGCGCAGGGAGAGGTAGCGTAACCCGACGCGAAGACTCAGATCCGACGGCATTGGAGGTCCGGACCGGGAGTCGGAGGGGAAAGAGACCGGCCCCCGCAGCACGTGGGACAGCGACGGAACAGCCAAACGCCGCGCCCACCCTCGGCCGGTGTGCACCGTCGGGGGAAGGATTGCCCCACAGCACCCGAACAGCCTTGAATGATAGCCGGAGACCGGTGGGCCTGCTCTAGGGGAGCCGCTGTGGGCGGCACTCGAGGTCGTGGCTTCGGCCTCATCGACTGAACGTTCACTGGGAGTGAATCGGAGCAGACTGGACACTGCCCCGCCCCGAGTCTTGATTGCCTGGTCTCCCTTGGAGCCCCTCCAGCCTGGTAAGCAAGCAGAAGACGCAGCGGAGACCCCATACGACCTGGAGGTCCCGGAGCATGAAGTAGCACACGCTGACCGACCGCCGGATGCTGCTTTCCCAACGCACGGCACGGCTGAACTGGAGTGGTCGGCGAGCGGGGCGGCTTGAGAGGCCTCCGACAACAAATGCACCCGAGGGGTTCTGAGGCGAACCGATAGGCCCAGCAGCGCTGCCCCGTCCGGGACGATCGAGGGCTAGCAGTGACGACGAGCGTGGGGCGGCATCGAGGATCACAGTTGCGGCCCACAATCTGGAATTCGAGTGGGGCCTCAACGGAGCGACCTGATCCCTTCCATGAAGCAGAGTGCCTAGCAGAGTTTGCTACGACCGGAGACCAGAGGGGCCCAACGGACAGGCGAGCGGTGTAATGGCGCCCGCTGTCGCGGCTACAGCTGAAGCCTAGTACGGGAGTGCAGGAAGCGACTTTTCCGAACATACTCGAGGCTACCGTTGATGCCGATCGACGGTCCCCTACTCAGCCCAAGAGGACATCCGCAGAGCCTGGTGTGTCGAACCGAGGGAACGGGACGACTCGGCCTGCACTTATTCCAAAATGGCGTCCGGCAAAGGCACCAAAATCGGGGACCCCACTCTCCCGGAAATGCTAAACAGGCCTCAGCAGAGAGGAGATAGGGGAAAACCGTCACCAAGCTCCGCCGGAGGGTCGCAGGGTGCGAGCGGAGGGGAGCCGCCTGTCACTAGATCATTCCTGGAATCTATGTTCAGCACCCTCAGAGTCGCTTTTCAGACACTGAAGCAGGAAGTGGCGGGAATGGTACGGGAGGTGCTCAGAGAGGTAGATGAATTGGGGGAACCTGTGGCCACAGTGGAGAGCACGAACCACCGACTCGACGAGGACATTGTGCAGCTGCAACAGGAAGTGTTGCACCTGAGAGACCAGCATCTGGATCTTCAAACGCACAACGAGGACCTTGAAAACAGGTCACGGCGAAACAACATCCGAGTCCGGGGAATTCCATCTACTGAAGAGGGCTCGGATGTGACTGTCTATTTACGGGACCTGTTCAGGGCTATCTTGGGCGAGCCCGCGGAGTTCCCAGTCCGGATTGATAGAGCCCACAGGCTAGGACCACAACGGCGTGCATCAGCGCCACCACCGGACATTCTGGCGTTTCTCCCAGACTTCTCGTTGAAAGAACGCATCATGGCTGAGGCGCGGAAGCAACCCTCATTCACTTTTCGCCGTCACTCTGTGGCCCTGTATCAAGACTTGTCCGCTATCACCCTCCAGAAGCGGAAATCATTTAAGAAAGCAACTGACTTTCTGAAAGAGCATGAAACATCCTATGCCTGGGGACGCCCCTTCCGCCTCATCTTCAGGTGGAATGGCACGATGCACCAACTGCGATCACTGCAAGAGACATGCGAGGTTCTGGGGATCACGCCGGAGGAGGAAGAAACGACTACGCCAAGCCAGCGACGCGGCCCTAGAGACAGTTGGCAGAGGGTATCGCGGAGACGGGCGCCTGCCACCCCCAGAAGACCGGACTCGCCCACCATTAGAACTGGCATGGCGAATGCAGTTTCCGAGGTGGCCAGAGACACTGCTTCCAATGGTGATATGGCGCTGACAGCATAACAACGCTCCGGGGGAGAACACCACAGCCTTACTGATGTTGCAGGTTTGGGGTCCTGGGAGGAGGGGGGCCATGGGGAGGAGTAAGTGGCGGACATCCACTTTGGTAAATCACCACAGACTTGTCCACCGGGACATGACTGGGACTGGAAACTGTTGGGGTTTCAAGGGACTGAGGAAGGGAGGGAGGGGAGAGGGAGGAGGGAGGTTGGTTGTTTGCATGAGGGGTTTGTTGGGGGGTAGAGGGAGACGGGGAGGGGGGTGGACGGGGAAGGGCAGTTTGGGGGAAGTTCGAGGGGAGTTGGGGGGGAGGGACAGGGTCCGTCCAGTACTTTTGATACATTCACTCTAGCCTTCCCATGCTCCTACGCGCTATCTGCACCAGTGCCACCCCTCCTGGGCCGTGATTCACTGCTTGAACTCCGTTCTTGCCCACACAGATGACAGCCCTTAAGGTCGTCACCCTTACTGTGAAAGGGTTAAATAACCCTGTCAAGAGGAGAGTAGTGCTATCCTTACTGGAAAACACACACGCAGACATTTGTCTCCTGCAAGAGACCCACCTCCTAGCCCGAGACTGTCAGAGGATGCGTTCTCACAAATTCCCAACACAATTTTTCTCATCCAACACTACCAAGACAGCCGGGGTAGCAATCCTAGTGTCCAGAACATTTAAAGGAGAGGTCCTACATAAATTTGCAGAACAGAAGGGTAGACTCCTAGCTTATAGAGTCAAGTCGGGAGGTCTGGTGTTCACCATCGGGTCGGTATATAGTCCCAACGAACATCAGGAACGATTTCTTACTTCGGCCACAGTGGATATCACCGCCACCCCAGACAGGCATATAATCATAGGGGGAGACCTGAACATGGTCTTCGATTCGTCCTTAGATAGATCGGCACAGAGACACCCGCAGACGGGGAAAATTTCGCAGACGGGCAGAAGCCAACTGGAGGAACTAGATCTCACGACCTCTGGCGCCGCCTCCACCCCACCACCCGAGACTATTCCTATTACTCACATGCACATAAGACTTATGCGCGCCTGGACCACCTTCTAGTCACGGGGCCACTCTGTGACTTAGCCATAGCCTCCGAAATAGGGGTTCTCTCCCTGTCGGACCACGCCCCTGTCACAAGTACATTCCAATTGCCACCGATGTCCCCCTCGCGTGGGGTCTGGTGCCTCAGGGATACTCTTTTGCATAAGAAGACGGTGGTGAAGCACATACAGGACTCGGTACGTGATTACCAAATGCACAATGATAATGCCGATACCACCCAGGCGACACAGTGGGCAGCACTGAAAGCGGTGGTCCGGGGGAAATTGATTGCTATCTCCTCGGCGGAGAATAGAGAACGACAGCAAAAGCGGGACGAACTCACCCGTAAAGTGCGAGAGCTGGAACAGGTGCACCAGAGGACAGGAGCCCCCAGATTCTGGAAGCAACTGAAGGCAGCGAGGAAACTCCTGTCAGCCTTAGATATGGACAGAGCGGAATATGCTGCATTACGCTTGAAGCACGCATATTACACGGGCGGAGATAAATGCGGCAGGCTTTTAGCGAACAAGCTTCGAGTGGAGCATCAAAGACATTTGGTAAACAAGCTATCGATATCCACTGAGGTGACGGCTACGGAGGATAGCCAGATAGCGGAGGGTTTCCGCCGATTCTACGCTGACCTATACACGGGCGAACCCCCATCAGCACAGGCAGAAGCAGACTATTTGGACTCGGTTGACCTTCCCTCTCTCACTCCAGAACAAGCAGAGCACCTTGAAAGAGACATTCGAGTTGAGGAGGTGATTATAGCCATCTCCAAGCTCAAACACGGAAAGGCTCTGGGCCCGAGCGGCTACACTTCACTTTTCTATAAAACATTTTGCTCCATGCTAGCGCCGATCCTTACACGCCTCTTTAACTCATTCTCCTTTCCTGGAGCTATCCCTCCAGATCTACTCTGAGCAACAGTATCGGTCATCCCCAAACCAGGGAAGGACCGGACTCAATGCAGTTCTTACAGACCGATCTCTCTTTTGAATATCGATCTCAAGTTGTATACTGGGATCCTTGCGGCCCGTTTGGCACTTCATCTACCGGGACTAGTGGACCCAGATCAGGCAGGTTTTGTCCCCGGGAGGCAAACAGTGGACAATACCAAGAGAGTGGTTCATATCATAGAGAAGGCCTCCCGGATACCTGGGGAGAGAATGCTGCTGGCTGTTGATGCGGAGAAGGCCTTTGACCGGGTACACTGACGATATTTGGAGAGGGTCCTATCGAAAGTGGGCATAGGGGAGAAATTTCGCACTCTAGTTTTCAACTGCTACAGATTCCCGTCTGCAGTGGTGCGGGTGAATGGCTGCAGCTCCCAAAGGTTTGTGATAGAGAGGGGCACCAGGCAAGGGTGCCTATTGTCCCCGCTGCTTTTCGCACTCTATATGGAGCCCCTAGCCCAAAGGATACACCAAAACCCGAATGCGACTGGAATACGGATGGGGAGGTTTACCCACACCATTAGCCTCTACGCAGATAACATCATATTGACACTGGCTGATCCAAGGACGGCACTTCCGGCATGCGTCGCTGAACTAGAGAACTTTGCTGCTGTTGCAGGCTTCAAAATGAATATGGGGAAGTCGGCGGCCCTTGACGTTTCATTGACTGCTGCCACAAGAACCGACTTGCAGGACCGATTCCCCATGCACTGGTCTAAAGATCTGGTGCCCTACCTGGGCATACTTCTGGCACCCACCCTGCCTGCCATGGTGACCGCTAACTACGCCGCCCTGGGAACGAAAATAAAGGAGGAACTGGGTCGTTGGAGCAGGGGCACATTGTCCTGGTTAGGCAGAAGATGACCATCCTGCCACAGGCGCTATACCTGTTCCGGGCTTTGCCGCTCCGACCCCCGAAAGACTGGATCCAACAGACTCAGGCGGACCTTGCACATTTCATCTGGCAGGGTCCCAAGCCCAGGCTCAAAAGGGCCCTGTCCACACTGGCCCCTGAGGCTAGGGGACTGGGCGTACCGGACTTACGCAAATATTTCCAGGCGGCACAATTACTCTATTTGGTGGAGTGGAGCAAGTGGGAGTCTGATAAACACTGGCTTTTTCAAGACCAGGCGGTTGCGGGCCGGACTCTACAGGAGGTGCCCTTCTTACGTAGGGTTCACCGCCCTCCCCAACTTATACGCGTCTTTTATCACACGGGTCCTGATGAGAGTGTGGGACGCCACTAATGCGATGCATGATCTCACTACCTTCCCCTCGCCATTCACGCCATTGGTTGAAAACCCGGATTTCCATCCCGGAATGGACCCGGGGCCTTTGCGCGCTGGCGGGCTGCGGGATGCAGAGCGCTATTTCATGTGTATACTCAGGACGGCGTCATTCCGTTTCCAGACTTCAGGAGGGAATATCAATTACCTGAGACGAAACGGTTGCGATATATGCAGGTGCGCCACTGGGTGCTGCAGCCGCAGGTGCGCGAATCGGCAGACAGGAAACTCCTGCCCTATGAGAAATGGCTTGTGACACGCACCTCAGACACGAAACTCATTTCCGATCTATATAAATTCTTGCAGCCTTCCTCCTCTCATCTTTCCAACCCGGTAGGGGAACGCTGGGAACGAGAATTGGGGAGGGCCTTAAGTCACACAGAGTGGGACCATATTTCCTACCAAGCTCGACACTCTGCGTACCACACTGGACTCACAGAAACATTTACTAAAGTGTCCACATATTGGTATTACACACCTGAGAGATTGCATGAAATGAATCGTAACATCGAGAACACTTGTTGGCGGGCTTGTGGGCAGATAGGCACACTCACACATGTTTTATGGGACTGCCCCTTACTGTGCCCCTATTGGAAGGAAGTCTTGGATGAGATTGATTCCAACTTCGACATTGAACTGCCTCGCTTCCCGGCATATGTATTGTTGGGCTTACCCAATGGGCTAATGTACCCTTTGAGGTCTCGTAGAGAGAGGCAAATTGCGATGGCGTTGGGCTCTGCAGTTCAAAATATACTCATTCACTGGCACCACACTTCCCTCCACTACGGGTTGGTTGCATAGATTGTGGCATGTCCTGGGGATGGAGAAGTTGTCGCTTATGGTGGCGGGAGAGGTGGAGCAGTTTAATGACCTGTGGCAGCCGTTTAACTCACTATTCGTTAGGGAATTTAAAGAACTTACATGCCCCCGATATCTTCGATTGTTGAGATTGACCTCACAAGTGGATTCAGATAACCAATGAGTCTAGGATATGAGCAGCCGAGAGGGAGGGGCGGCTTGGGAGGGGTGATGTGGGAGGGCGACTTTAGCACTGGATGGGAGGGGAGAGGGGGGGTTCGAGGGGTTGGGAGGGGAAGGGGAGTTTTGAGGGGGTGTGTTTAGTCTTGAAGTTATTGTTGCAGCATACGCACCAGGCGTCACATCTGGATGGACATTACGTTTGCAGAGCCCTTACGCGCTGGTGCGCTACTATTTGGTTGTACCGTAAGCACTGATTCCTTGCGACAACTGTTTATTTTTATTTGTGAATGTCTCAATAAAAAGCTTTAAACATAAAGGTATACCAACCTTCTCTTTACCATCCTCAGTCCGATGGACTGGTGGAGATGGTCAATTGCTTGGTGTAGTTTGTGTTCTGTTGGTTGTTTCATTAAAAAAACTCTTATTACAGTCTGTGAAGTCTATGAACTAAGCTTAAACAAATGTCAAACACAGTCACAGGTTACTCACCTTTTTTCCTGCATACAGGGAGAAATGTACATTTTAATGTGTGCCCGCGTAGTTAAGGACGTGGGAGAATAAGGATGTCAAAAATGCGACATGGAACTTGTGAATTTTATGGCCTCCAAGAACATTGCAAAATATCAAATGCGAGCCGAAGTTTAGTATTGGTGAGAAAATGGCTATTTTATTGTGGTCACCACCCATTTTTGTGGACTGGTGCTACTGTTTTTTAGCTCTGCACACTGGAATGTTGTGGTCCAGGTCCCATTGTATGTTATCTAAACCATAAAGCATTGTAAAATTATATAATCCCCAACTGGCACATTTAATTTCCCATTACAAACAGAGGAAATGGTGCAAGAAAATATACCAATGGCACAGAAAGTTAAATATCACCTGGCTGATAAGGAAAACATTTCTTCAAGTTTACATATGGAGCCTGATATCTACAGCTTTCAAACTTCCAAGTAAAGCTTTTCAAAATAACCCTTTTGAGAGTAAAACCCATTTTATTAAATATTAAATAAATAACCCCTAAGTAGACTTTGTAGTTTACAGGGTAGGGTGTCTGGTATTTAAAAGTGGAAATAGGTCGTCTCTAAATGCTTTTTCCATTGATAGTGATATAGCTACTTCAATGAAGAAAAAAGCTAAAGTACATTTAATGTGTTAGCCCTGTATCTTTGCTTTGGACTAAGCTACAGAGATGGCTCAACTAATGCTTTAATCAAATTCAATTGTGAAGTTAGCTATTTAATAACTAAACAGGAAAAATAAATGTTAAATTGTTATAATATCCCTACCTGAAGCCATTGCAGGTTAATTATCATTAGCCTCCCTGCAGCTGGCCTGTCAGTGCTACTATGATGAAGTGTGAAATACTGCTTTCAAAGCAGAGAAAATGACCTGAACCTGGCCGGATGACTTGGGGGAGGAATGTGATCCATATTAACCATAGAAAGGCATTTTAGTAGTTTCCAGGATCTTCACTGCTTTCTGCCTTAAAAGGGACCACGAAAAGATGATCCCACAGTGTACTTTAGCCTACTGGCTTTAGACTCAGAGAGGAGCTGGTCCCAGAAGCAGTTTGGTGAGGTTCAGTGGAAGGGGACTGCTCATTACCTCAAAAACACATCCCTGGGTGTACCACAATTTCTCTCCAGATGCTGCTATCTTGGATGTTACTGAGAATGGTACATTATGGGATGGTTTGCAACGAGGTAAACAGGATGTGCTGCAATAGTGGGAATGTTTACCCTTTTGAATCTTTTACCCCATTTGTCATGGGGTGTCCAAGAGTCACACCACCCACTGACTAGATAATTGACCAAAAGTAGCACCTCACTGCCAGCTGCTCGGAACAGTTTCCAAACCTGTGGTAAAGGAGAAGAGAACTGGCCCTGGAGACCTGGAGAACTGGAGACCTGAAGGGCTGGACCTGCAACCAATTGTTGCTAGAACGAAGAAGTGAACTCCGAGGGTCAATTGTCTAACCTCCTAAATGGCTAAATAGACAAATAAACTGAGAAAAAATTTTCACGGTGTGACAAGTAGACTGGTTGCAACTGAAACTGGACTGGATCTTGCTGGTAGACTTTGCTCGAGTGTGTGCTAGCCCCTAATAGCTGCCTCTGATGTCCTAAGAGTCTTAGAAGTAGCTAAGCGACACTGCCACAGAAAGTATGGAAAGTTGGGACTTGATAAATCTCTGGTGCTTCACTAGGACCTCATGGCAAAGGTGTCCGACTTCAAAAAGACTTCATCAGATACACATTTGAGCTTGACCTGTGATGAAAAATGTGAGCTCGGAAAAGAGACTAAGTCCGAAGGTTGAAATCTATACCGGGCAAAGATGCTAAAAGAAACCACTCGACAAGGGGATTTTGGAGGCTCCATACTTTACACGTTTCTCACTAAAATGAATAGCTTCTGAGTGACTTCATTCAGCAGCTATCTGAATTCGAGAAGACTTTGTCAGACCGGCCTTCAACCTTGGCCCTCATTGAAAGATTTCAACTTCCATAAAAAAGATTCAATCAGAAGGTATATATTTTGACTGGGATGATCTGCTTTATATATCTGACCTTCGCTTCATCATGGTCAAACTGAAATGCATCTAGATATCAATCAACTATGAACAGTGATTTCTGATTGGTGCTTCACTTTTCTGCATCTTTATGCCTTAGATATTTTAAAAATCATATATTTATCCTCCTCTGTTGCATTTTTGTCATTTTTGTGTCATCACATTTTTCTTAATTTTTAGAAATCGGTTATGGGGTTTTTATTGTGTTGTATTTAGACTTTTTGACTGCTTTTGTGTTGCTAAATACTGTACACATTACTGTACACATTTTCCTTAATAAAACTGTCTGTTGTGTGCCATAGCTACTAGGGGTTAAGTCCAGATTTAAATTATTTAAATTGAATGTTTGACCTGACAGGATGTTTGGATATTACTTGTGTATGACTCACGTTTTCCCCAATTAATAGCCTATATTCTTACACTGATTATGAATGAGGCAGGAATTCAAGGAATGTTTTTATAGGGAATGCCTAAATCCAGTCCCATTGGAGAGGTGGAAGGAGTGAGTGAACAGACAGTGAAAGGGATAGGAAAGTGGTGGCCCACCAGCAAAGGGCCATCTGCTCATTTCCTGGTGGCAGGTACACAGACCTCACCTGCTATTTCTAGTACACTGAGGGAAGGAAAAACTATTGCTTGCTTTATTCACTAGAGGAAGGATACACTACCTCATGTTCTCTTATGCCACTGCTCCAAATTCATTGAAGAGTAAGAGGAGGAGTGAGAGAGTACATGTCAAGAAAACTTGGATGATGGATTTCAACTGATTATAGTCTCCTTTTCTGATTCATTGCTTATATTTACTTGCTTGTGTTTATTACGGATCTATGACAGAATATCGACTACAAAAATATCGACCTACAAGAATATCGAGTCAACAATATCGAGGGCAAAAATATCGACATCCTATCTACAACATGGTAAGTACAAAAATATCGAAAAAATAATATCGTTGTAAAAAATATCGATGTTAAAAATATCGATTTTTTTTTAATATATATAAATGTAAAAGTAAGTATATAACACTAATAAATAAAATATACATATTTAAAAGTATCTAATAATGTTTAAAAATAATAAATAAAACATATATATTAATAATACATGAATTAAATATATACAGTAAAGATATAATATATATGTACTGAACAATAAGTATTAATAATTAATTTACTAATTTCTAAATTAATGAAATATATTCTAATTTACTAATACATGTACAAACATAAAACAATAACATACATAAAATGTAAGTAATATAAAAAATAAAATAAACATGTGATATTTTAACAATTAATTATATAAAGCGTTTGATAGCATAGGGATAAAATTACTATTCCCACTCCAGAGAGTGCAACAGTCGAGAAAACTGACCCTGAACCCAAAAACCACCCCTTTACCCATGAACTGAAAACTGACCCTGAACCCTAAAAATACCCCTTTACCCAAAAACTGAAAACTGACCCTGAACCCTAAAAATACCCCTTTACCCAAGAACTGAAAACTGACCCTGAACCCTAAAAATACCCCTTTACCCAAAAACTGAAAACTGACCCTGAACCCTAAAAATACCCCTTTACCCAAGAACTGAAAACTGACCCTGAACCCTAAAAATACCCCTTTACCCAAAAACTGAAAACTGACCCTGAACCCTAAAAATACCCCTTTACCCATGAACTGAAAACTGACCCTAAACCCTAAAAATACCCCTTTCCCCATGAACTGAAAACTGACCCTGAACCCTAAAAATACCCCTTTACCCATGAACTGAAAACTGACCCTGGACCCTAAAAATAACCCTTTACCCATGAACTGAAAACTGACCCTGAACCCTAAAAATACCCCTTTACCCAAAAAATGAAAACTGACCCTGAACCCTAAAAATACCCCTTTACCCATGAACTGAAAACTGACCCTGAACCCTAAAAATACCCCTTTACCCATGAACTGAAAACTGACCCTGAACACTAAAAATACCCATTTACCCATGAACTGAAAACTGACCCTGAACCCTAAAAATACCCCTTTACCCAAAAACAGAAAACTGACCCTGAACCCTAAAAATACCCCTTTACCCAAAAACCCAAAAATGACCCTGAACCCTAAAAATACTCCTTAACCCAAAGTTAAATAATATTATTTAATTAGCAATTAATAATTAATTAACAATAACAATAAAGTAAATATATTAGCACATAAGCTGTAATTAATATAATTTAATAATTAATATCATTTTCCCCCAATTAATTAATTAACAGTAACTAAAAATTATATATATAAATAAATTACTCTAATAATGTAATTAACTAACTAATATTATTTAATTACCAATCAATTACTAATTTAAAATATGTACCAAATTATATTAATTAATTAACTAATTAATATTAATTATTTGCCAATTAATTAGTTATAAATATTTAAAAACATATATTAATTAATTAATTATTATAAAATTACTCCCCACCCTATTCCCCTATAAACCCACATCCCGCTACAGAAAATATATATCAATTAATCAATTAATTATTTCCCAATTAATCAATATTAATTAGCACATAATTATAATTAATTAATTAATCCTACTAATTATTAATCAACTTACCATAATTAAATTACTTCCCACCCTATTCCCCTATAAACCCACAACCCGCTCCGGTACTAAAACATCAAATTTCCTTATAAATTTCTATATTATTATAGAAAATGTATACACATATAATAGTAATTATTTTAAATACTTAAATTAAACATATAACACATACATAATAAAAAACTATAAAATAATACAAATATCAATATTAGTGTCATCGAAATTATTAACATCGATATATATGCTATCGATATTACTAACTTCGATATTACTTACATAGATATTAAGTATTTCGATATTACTTAACTTGGGTCGATATTCTGTCCTACGATATTCTTGCCTTCGATATTATGCTCCTTCGATATTTCAGACTCGATATTATGGTAGGTCGATATTTCCAACTCGATATTTTGACTGTCTACCGTTTATTACATGTCATATGTTTATAGCCTTGTTTTCCATTTTAGTGTTTGAATTAGCTTGATTTAATTTCATATTTTGTTCAGGTGGTGCCTTCCTACCTTCTGCTAATTGCTAGAATGGGGGTCTCTAGTTGGCAGTGGTTTGCATCTTGTCCAAGTAGGGACCCTTATTCTAGTCAGGGTAAGGGAGTTACGCCCCCAAGATAATCCCTGCTCACCCCCTTGGTAGCTTGGCAAGGGCAGTCAGGCTTATCTCAGAGGCAATGTGTAAAGCATTTGTACATAAGCACACAGTAACACAGTGAAATCACTACATAAGGACACCATATGAACTTAGAAAAATAACCAACATTTATCTGAATAAAATAAGCCCAAATCAACAAACATCCAACTTACACAAGTAAAGATATCACTTTTAGAAAGGTTTAAAATAGTTCAGTCTTAAGGAAACTATGAATGGGCCACTTTTATCACAAAGAACCTATGATGTGTCAAAATCAAAGACGAAAACAGGTGCAGGGGAGGTGAGGCTCCAGAAAAGTGAAGGGATGCGTCGGTTCCTTACTCTCCAGGGGAAATGATGCATCAATTCCTTGCTGCCATGGGAGGTGATACGTCTGTTCCGTGCTGCTGTGCAAGGTAGTTGATGCGTGTGTTCTTTACTCTCAGAGAAGATGATGCGTCTGTTCCTTACTGTGAGGAGAGGTGATGCGTCGTTTTTTGGACACATGGCCTCGGTTCAATACTGCTGGGACACATCGATGAAGAACTTGGCGCAAAGATGCGATGCATCAAAAATCCGAACGCAGTGGGTCAATGTAGCGGCAGTGAAACAGGTGCTGCATCAATTTTCCAGCCAAGAGCAGGTGATGTATCGATTTCCTCAGCCGCACAGCAAGGCCTGCATCAGAGTTGAAGCAGGTGCCGAGGACGTCAGTGACACAGTGCCTTGAAGTTGGGATGCAGCAATATTTTAGCCACACAACAGGCTCTACATTGATTCTTTGGCATCACCATTGCGATGAGTTGGATTTTCAACCAAATAGCATTGCTGCAGGGAGAAAAACAGGGATTGAAGGTTGATGTGTGGATTTTCTTCCGTCCTTTGCAGCAAAGCCACCTCCAAGGGCCCAAAACCGGATGGAATTGGCACCACTTGGCAGGTCAAAAGTCCCAGCAGAGGAGTTCAGGGGCCACAGATGAAGTCTTTGATGGCCACAAAACTTCTTAATAGGAGGCAAGCATAAACAAGCCCTTGGAGAACCTTGCAAGTAGGATACAGAAAGCAAAGTCCATTCCTTTCACTACCCAAGACAGAAGCAGCAAGAAATAGGCTAGCACAGCACAGCAACAAGCAGAGTGGCAGTTCCCCTCCTATAGCTGCTCAAGCGCTTCTTCTTGGCAGAATCTCCTCTTAGTCCAAAAGTGTTCGAAATGTATGGGGTCACAGTTCCAGTACTTATACCAGTTTCTGCCTTTGAAGTATGCAAACTGGGCCAGGGACAGACTGATTTGCTGACTTTGCGGACAGACTGATTTGCATATAGCCAGGTTCTAAGCTGGGATGGGGCAGTGAGATAAATAACGGTGATGGATCAAGCCCTGATCTTTGGACTGGGTAAGAGTGGTCTGCTTAACTCAGACACTCTGTTCATCACCACCCCCCTTTTCTAAATCGTTTTTGGCCACTATAGGTGTGGCAGGGTATACTCAGACATGAGTCCCTTTCTCACTGCTCCATCAGGATTCAAGCAAGCCGGGCCGAAGAAGGCTGAAATGCCAGAAACCGGTCCCCGGTAGCTTGTCTCCTTTCTGGTGAAGAATTGGCTTGGTAGTTTAGTCTGCCCTGTTCCCATGATGCACTGGGCCAGGGACAGACTGATTTGCATATAGCCAGGTTCTAAGCTGGGATGGGGCAGTGAGATAAATAACGGTGATGGATCAAGCCCTGATCTTTGGACTGGGTAAGAGTGGTCTGCTTAACTCAGACACTCTGTTCATCACCACCCCCCTTTTCTAAATCGCAGGTCCACTAATAGCATTTGATTCCCAAGCCATGGGCACACACAGTGCACTTCATTAGGGTCTTACCAGTAAATCAAATATGCCAATCATGGATAACCAATCATAATCACAATATATACAGGAAACACTTACACATTAGCAATGATCAGCAGTGGTAAAGTGTCCAGGGTTCTAAAACCAACAAAAACTAAATGCAGCACACAGTTAAAAACGGGTGGTCAAAAGAAAGAAATTACAGGAGAAAAAACTCCAAATATACCAGGTCTAACACTAATCATGGATTTATCTACTTGTCATTCCTCGTTGGTGTTACTGTTTTTTTGTTAACTGTTATTTTATCAGTTATTGAGTAAGGAAGAAGATATGGTGTATCTTGAAGCATTGCATTTTGAGCCCATGGTGGAGTGCTTGACTTGACCTGCAAGGACTGCAACCAGTGAGTGAAAGGTCAGTCCACTCTGACCTTTTGTGATAAGAGCAGCCGAGGGCTTGAATCTGAGTAAAGAGCTCATATTTACCTGTACCAACACCATGTGGACTTATTTGCAACTCACAAGAATTATCTCCTTCCAACCTTTTATTCAAGTACTCGGAATAAGAGAGCTTAGTGGATAGATGCTCTTTCTTCTCCATGGACTCACGGGTGACTTTATGCTTTCCCCCTTTTTGAAAAGTTTGTTTAGGTTTGGAAGAGTCGGGGCTTCATTGGTTCTGATTATTGCTCTGTGGCCCTGCTCCTCCTGGTTTCCTTTTCTAATCCAGATGAAGAGATGCCCAGAGTGGATTCTACCAATGTGTGCAGTACCTCCCCCCATGTCCTTCAGCTTGTTCCTCAGGAACCCTTAGCCCATCTCCGCTTAACAGGCCTGATATTGAGTAGGTTGGTCTTCAGAGGAAAGGGCTTTCACTGGAATCAGCAGGGAAGTATGGACTTCCAGAAGGCAAACAACTCTTAAGACTTATTCCCATCATAATATATGCAGGTATTACGAAATAAGCGCTGGTGCCAAGCATCAGAAAACACTTTAACAAATTAAGCACTGTAGCGTACCAAATTGAAGATGTTCCATGTTCTTTGGGAGTTCAGGAATCCCACTAGAAGCATGGCCACATTCTGCGAAAAGTTGCAGTGTTTCTCATTAGTCAAGCTCTCAAGAGATTCTATATGGGCCTCTCTTTTGTCGTTTGCCAAACATTACAGACTTAAAAGCATTGGTCATTCTCGAAATGTGTTTGATTCAAAGGTTCTCTCTGCGATGGTGTAATAGGTGTAGAAGGTAATTATCATATTAAACTGTGGTTGCAGGCATTTGGATATAATCATTTTATTTCTAATTGTCCATGCTTCTTGAGCTTGGGTACACCTCAAAAGCAAAGGACAAGAAGAAGGTAGGGGACGAGGATCTAATATTTTAATTCCTTAGCGATTCCATTACTCTGCGTATTCCTTCTTCATTCTAGTCATTATTCCCACTCTCCCTCTCGTGAATTTGTAGGCTAGACTGATTTTTGAAGTAGTGAAATGGGTAAGGTCCCTTTTCGGTTAAAATATTTCATGATGTATGTTAGAAATGGGAGTCTATAGTTGGCAATTGTTTGCACCTTCGTCCAAATAGGGCCCCTTTCTTCTAGCCAGTGTAAAGGGGGTACACTACTTAAGCAACCCCTGCTCACCCCCTGGTAGCTTGGCACGAGCAGTCAGGCTTATCTCAGAGGCAGTGTGTAAAGCATTTGCATATAACTAAAAGTAATACAGTGAAAACGCTACCAAAGGACACCACACCAGTTGTAGAGAAATAACTAATATTTATCTGTGAAAACAAGACCAAAAACAATAAAATACCAACATACAGTAATCAAATGTATGCACCTTACAAGAATCACCTTAAAAATGCAGTTCCCTGAAGGCGGTAGCTCTGTCCAGTGCTAGGTGCTGAAAACAACCAAATCCACAAGGGTCGGTCGACCCCGTCGGTGCGGACCGGTGTCCATGTCAGAAGACTTGTAAACAGTACCTTTTTTGTTCCAGCCGACCGTGGCTGTGTGCTCCGGTGGAGCGGTACCCACAGGTCACGGTGCAAACAGCAGCTCGATGACACTTTTGGTCGTCATCGTCAGTGAGACCAGGGTTGCGGTACGAAGTGCCGCAACGGTTTAAGCTTTGACGACTGTCACGGATCGGCGGTCGATGGGGCTGGCATCGGTGGGCTGCGGCTGCGGTGTGGGACGGGCGGTGCTGCATGTAGCTTATGAGCAGTGTCCACAGACCACAGTGCAGACCATGGCAGCGATGTCAGCTGGCAATGGCATCGTCAGCAAGACCAGGTCTCCGTGCAAGCAGCGGTACAGTGGTGACGGCGGTCATCATCGTCGGTGAGACCAGGGTTGTGGTACGAAGTGCAGTGGTGCCCTTTGCGGTGCCTTCAGGAAACGGAACCGCTGGCAGTCTTTTTGGCGGCGTCCGATTCCAGTTTCCCTCTGTGGCTACTGAGACATGCGGTTCCAGAGGCGGTACCCGGAGGAAAGTGAAGTCTTTGCTGTCCCTGAGAATTCATGAACAGGAGGCAAGCTCTATCTCAAGCCCTTGGAGATACTCAACAAAAAGTGAAGAAAGTTCAGTCCAGTACTTTCACTGTCCAAGGCAGTAGCAGCAACTGCAGGCCAACCCACCAAAGAAACAACACAGCAAAGGGGCATTACTCCTCCTGGCAGTTGTTCCAGCTCTTCTCCTTGGGAGGTTCCGTAGTTCAGCAGTAATCTAAAGTTCTGGGGTCTGAACCCCAGTATTTATACTCAGTTTCTCCTTGTATTTTTGGGCAGTGAGTTTCTGTGCTCAGCCCTAACCAGGGCCGGACTGGGAACCAGAACTGGCCCTGGCAAAGTGCTCGGCCGGCCCCCTCACCCCCTCCGGGAGGAGGGGGAGGTGTGACCGCGCTCTGTGCCAGGGCCGGTTTTCGGCCGTTTTTGTTGCAGGGCCGTTTTTGCAGCATAACGGCCCTGTAACAAAAACGGCCCCCAACCATGCGGCCCACCGGGGGATTGCCCGGTGCCCGCAACGGCCAGTCCGGGCCTGGCCCTAACCAGTTATGTTGTCTATGGTCCAGCTTTCCAGCAGTAAGGGGGGACAGCATTGTCCAAGTCAGACCAGGCCCATTCAGGTGCAAAGGAAATCTCCTCCCACCACTCTGAATGCAGACCAGGCCTATTCAGGTGCTAGTGAAACTCTTCCCACTACGTTGAATGTAGCCCAGGTCCATTCACCCCAGCTCTGACTTATCCAGGAAAGGCAGGACACACCTTGAGCCCCCAGTGGCTGTCTACAGTGAATGCACATCTCCAGCCCCTGTCACTCCAAAGCCAGACAGTCAATCCACAACCCAGCAGAGGAACATAGGATGGCTAAGTAAGAAAATACCCACTTTCTAAAAGGAGTATTTTCAAACACACAACATAAAAATAATCTTTACTAAAAGGTGGATTTTTACATTCTGATTTCAGGAAAACTAAACTCAATTTCTCTATCTTGTCCCAATGGGAAGTTATACTTGTAAGATGTTACAAAGTAGCTCCCATTCTATTTTATGGGTCAGATGGCCTTTCAATGGTGAAAAACGAAGTACACTGTATTTCACTATCAGGAAATGTTACACACACCAGTACATGTCCTACCTTTCACATACACTGCACCCTGCCCACAGGGGTAGCTTGGGCCTTCCTTAGGGGTGTCTTACATGTAAGAAAAGGGAAGGCTAGGGGCAGGCCTGGCAAGTGGGTGCACTTGACAATTCAACATGGCAGTCACAACAGTGCGCAGGCACTGCAGTGGCAATTCTGGGAAACCCTTTGCAAGGATGCTTGTGTAGGTGGCACAATCAGTGCTGCAGATTTACTAGCAGCATTTGATTTACAGGTCCTGGGCACACACAGTGCACTATACTAGAGACTCAATAGTAAATCAAATAGGCCAAACATGGAAACACTAATCCAGTTATATAATTTACCAGGAGAGTATATGCACTTTAGCCGTGAATAGAAACTGCAAAGGGGCCCAAGTCCTAAAACCAGTAAAAACAGGGTAAAAAACAGGAGGCCAAAAAGTAAAAAGTCTGGGATAAACCCTCTGAAAAACCCAAGTCTAACAGTGTACTAGTATTATGCAGGCATAAATTATATACCTTTAAAATGTGAGGCAGATGTAATGCATTTACTTTAATTGGTCCCATTGTAGGTCTCACCTACCAGATAGTGCAAGCTATCTGGTTGCGCCCTATTGTGGGCTTACCAAGAACTCACAGTGGGCTTACAGCCTGTCTATTGCTCACCATTGGTTGACTTTATTGCCATTATCATGTGCTTATTTTGTACTTGTTGACTTGCATTGACTTGCCTTCCTCTACTTGTGTTTGCCCCCACCCAGCAAATCCTCTTTACCACCCTTTTAGTAGGCTGACTTGTATTCTTACATTGTTCACTTTAAAAGTGCTACTTTTTGTATATATAAGAACTCTGCTTTGCTCTCTCCGTCGTGTGATTCTCCCTTGATTATGTGAGCTTCTCCCGAACTTTGTGTGACTGTGTCCCTCGTGTGCTGTGTTGTTCCTTTTCCTCCCACACAGTTTTATGTTATTCCACCCACATGCTCCCCACCTTCTCCTCGGTTGTTCCACTCGCCATGGTAGCAGTCGTATTATATATACAGTATTACCAAAAATGGCTTTGCCGATGCAGTACAGCATCGCGAAAAGGCATTGGAAAAGTCACTAGGTCCAAAAGGCGAGAACTATTGGCTCTGCCAACGCTTGTTGTAGCTTGATATGTACAACTTAGACTACAGCGAGAAAATGCAATAGGAGGAATGGGGTTACTGGTAAGTATTTAAAACATTAAGCAGATCAAGGAACAATAGAGCTAGCCTGTGTGAAGTCGAGTGTGTTCACATTAGAACTGTAAAATGAACATTGAATATTATTTTGTGCATTTCTCTTGACTCAGCAGTTATGCTGATTTTTTTTTTAATAGGCATCATAAAATGTAAAAACGTTCCAATTAACTAGTGATTCAGACGCAGTGCACTTTTTCTTTCTTTAGCTTTCAGTTTTTAAAAAGTATATCTCTAGCAGACGTTTCCAGAACTGCGTTGGGAAGCTTAACATAGAGACACGTGTACAGTCCCACTTCGTTCACGGAAAAAGTGCTGTGCGCGAACGGGACGTGTGTAAATTCAAAGGGTTAAGTTCACCTGACCTGGCAGCAGGAGGTAACCTCTGAGTCCCAGATGCTGCTGGAAGCTTTCATGCATAGGGAGGGGGAGCAGAGCCGAGGTCACGGCTCCCACACTCACAGAGCTCCTTACATACGGGCGGCGGTGTAAAGTTACACCACGGGCGAAGAAAGTTGGGAGGGGAGAAAAGCAACCTTTTCCGTCGTTGCGGAAGCAACGTGTGGGGACGCCAAACACCGCCGCGTGTACACGGGGCAGTTTCTTCGTGTTTGTTTTAGTCAGAAGAGGTGACACGGGCTGTGAGTCGTTGGCGGATGGAGCCCTGATGGCGTTGAGGGGATGGGAGCGGCGAGCTGATGTCCAGCGCGTGGAGTGCCACGCAGGCAATGCCCGGGAGCGGCAGCATCTAAACCTCCGCGCCACGGCTCCTTTCTAGCGCCCAGGCGGAGGTGGCAGCCGTCCCGCCCGGAACCTCGGCGACATGAACAAGGTGAGGAAGTTTTTCCGAGGCAGCGGCAGAGCCCTGGGCTTCATCTTCGCCGCCTCTGTCCTCTGGCTGATCTTCGACATGGCAGCCCTGAAACTCTCCTTCAGCGACATTAACAACAGCAAGCTCCAGAAAGATGAGTTGATTCGGAGCGAGAGGGGGCGATTCAATGGCTGGAAAAAGAAAGCTTGGCAGGAAAAAGCATTTACCGATGCTATCTACCGGTCCGAGGACGCACAGACCCAGCTTGTCGAAGCCAACCCTGACCGGTTCAAAGAGAGAATCAGGAACCGCATCCAAAAAAAGAAAGAACTCATTGCCAAAAAAAGCAACGACACCCCAAAACGTGCCTTCAATAAGACTATCCTTCTTCCTGGACCCCTGGAGGGCAAGCTGCTTGAACCTAACGCCCCTCGTGTCTTGGACAAGCACATTAACGAAAAGATGATGAATCCGGCCAGCAGCCTAAACTCAGCAGACCTGCTGAGAACAAAGCAGCCTGCTGGTGCCGGGCTGCACCCGACCCCACCGCCTACACAGGGCAGACCAGCTGTCAAACTGGCTGCGGCTACCTCAGCCGCACATGGGAACCAGGCTGCACAGAATGTGGCAGGACCTGTCAGCCCAGAGCCCAAAAATGTAGCCCGAAACTTCAACGCCGTTGGAACGTTTCCGCCCCCTCCGCCAGTTGAAGTGAAGAGAGAGCAACAAGCGCCACCACAACCCAATACACTTCAAGAAAAGACTCTGATTAAACAGTCTGCCCTGCCAGCAACCCCAGAAATAGCCCATGTGATGCTGGTAGACAAGGAGCAGCTAGGTGAGGAAAAGGGTGGGGGAGAAGAGGCCCTGGATATTGTTGGCCAGGCTGCAATTATAGCAGAGAAGCGTAATGTAAACACAACAGCAAAACAACAGAATGTGGATGGAATTAAAGTTGGAACCAACATGTCCAGCTCCAGAACACACGTTGAATCGCCTCATAATAACACGGCAGGCAATGCCACAGTTCAGTCAAAGGAGCATTTTTTGAATAGGTTAAAAAGCAAACAAGAGCCTCTGCCCGTTAACAACCCAGTGGACACCCACAACGCAAACATAATTCACAGAGTAAACTCTAGTAATCTGAAAGAGGGTATTGTGAAGCAAGGAATTGACTCTATGCAACCAAATGTGATAAACCAGCCGGATGTCGGCAAAGTGTTACCACTCGATAAAAGGGAACCTGGGATGCACAAAGTATTAACTATTGATGTCACTGTGCTACCAAGAGATCCCAAGGCCATCGGGCAATATGGCCGCCCAGCAGAGGTCCCTAAAGACAAGGAAGTGGAGGCAAAAAGGAGATGGAATGAAGGTCATTTTAATGTGTACCTCAGTGATTTGATACCAATTGACAGAGCCATTGACGATACAAGGCCACCAGGGTAAGGCACCGTACAGATCTGCCTCGCTTCAGGGGTCATATTCATTGATATTTGTGTTTGTAGAATTGCAATAGAGTCAGAGAAGGTGGGTGGTTAGGATATTTTACAGCATTACCCAGGATCAGGTGCGGCCAGTGCAGGTAAGGGCGGTGGGGTCGGGTTGAGGGCGGAGGGAATCGATAGACGACTATATGGGAAAATTAAAGAAATAAATAATGTTTTCTCGTCGTCATCTGTCAAAATCCTCCTCCTTCCACCTGGTCCCACCACTCTTACCTGCACGGGCCACTGCTGTGCAGGATATGTTTTTAAGACAGCTCAACAAAGCAAAAATGCAATACTTCTACTAGTATGGTGCACAGAGTTAGGAATTCTGCAAGCGATGTCTGGAAGGTACCATAAGTAAACTAACATCGGCAAAGCCAATACGACTGACGTTTTCTGCCACCCTTTTGGCTTTGCCAATGCTTGTTCAGTCAATTTTGTTTCCAAAACGTTATTGTTGCGGAAACCGCTGGGCCCCCATCGTTCTAGAGGAAACAAACATTGGTTAAAAGCAGAAATATGTACTTTTCTTTTGAAAATGGGCACATTGCCACGGTAGCTCCTGGCACCTAAGGGAACTACTTTGTGTGTGGATGTGGTCATTGTGAGACAGCTAAATCCTGTCTCTCACATAGAAGTTAGCCAGTGGCTGATGTGGGCTGACCTACTGCCCCATGTTGTATCTTGTAGTGGATAGGCGAAAAATGTGAATGGGACAATACAGATCAATGGTAGAAAACCAAAGTTCTTGGCTAATGTCAGAACTGAAAAAACATATCAGTAGACGTTCCTTTTTCTTCCTCCACGCTAAACTTCCTATCTCTTTCTCTGCCTCATAGAGGTTATTTTTCATCCCTACTTTCAATTTTTGATGCTATTTTCGTATCATTCGCTTCTTCCATCTTTTTCCATTTCTTTTCTTTTTCCCTACTGTACTGAGTAAAACTCTGATGATGAATATCAAGTCACAGTCCCCAAAAATCAGTGTCAGTGCCAATCACTTGTAAACACAAGCACAAATGGAGCAGTGGCACTAAATAAACCCCTACTTTTCACCATATCCAACTTGAAAGAGTATTGAATGGAAGTAATTAGGATGAGCTGTGGTAGTAAAGTGAAGTTGCATCACAACTCATATACTTAGGCATATACATGATAAGTAGTCAAAACACACATCGTAACACAACTGGAAAAAATACATTATTTTTATTATTTATATTGAAGAAGATCCAAACAAGGGAACAACGCATAATAATTTCCCATATAGAGCATCAGCAAATCATTAGTTATGGGCGGAGGAAATATAACAGGAAGCCAACAAAACCCCTCCCTATCGGAACCTAAATATCCAGATACCAAACATAGGGGAGCCTTGTGGTGACAAGTAAAGATTACCTAACTCCAGCGTCTTGGCTAGTTAGTATTTCATCCAACCAAACCTATCACAATCTCATAACCTACCCTGCCTCTATATCTGTGCATCATTCTCTAGCAGAGACATTTCCAGCATGCAAATAATAAAAAAATTCCTGCCACCAGTTCCAAGGATCCGGGACACCGCTTGAGAGCCAGGAGCATGCCAGCACCAATCTCGAGAGGGAAATTGAGAAGTATATACCAGTCAGGTATTGCAAGTTAGTTTTTCCATAAAAATAGTCTAAAATGAAAGCAGGGTAGGACAGGAGGCTAAGGCATTAATAACATTGGCCGTGGACCCATAGTCGAAGCAGCGATTGTCAGTATGGACTTTCATGACCCAAATGCAATAGACAGTATAGTAAAAGTCATTGACACCTTTGATGTGATGTACCTTAATGCGTGACGCAATCAAAACATTATGCGCCAAGAGGTTATTAAGTCTCATATCCCACGCCGTTACCTCTGTATTCAGTAGCTTACACCACATAACCACCTTCAGCTGAAAAGGATCAGACACTTGAATCCATGAGAAAATGTGAATATGTTTGTAAACCATACCAATATTTCTCTTCGCTGGTGCTTTCATTACCAACTCTAGAAAGGGTTGTCAAAACGACTAAATCTGGTATTTCTTAATACTATGAATGAAGTGTCGTACTTGCAGATACTGAATTAGCCAAAATGAGGGAGGGAAAGCTGCTGTTGCAGGTTGTCAAAAGAGAGAAAAACATCCCCACTCGAATCATTGACCCATAATGAGGAGTTTATCCTTCTCCCAACTCTCCCGAAAACAATCGTGAATGTAAGAGGGTAAATTAGGATTATATCCTAGATAAGTAACATGATTATTCAGTGTAGTGTCATGGAATATTTACTTGAGAGAGAACCAGATGAGATGGAAGTCCTTTAAGGTCTTAAACTAGGTTCTTTTGAAGTGCACTGTGTCCACTATGCTAACACCTGGAAGAATCAATTCCCTAATGGCAAATAGTCGCGAAACATACAACTCTGCTCCCACATTCCCCAGCCTGAAACACAACAAAGTCAGGAGAAGAACAAAGCAAGATAATAATAAGGTAGGCTCAGGAGAGAGACCCCACCATACTCCTTAGGCTGCTGGAGAAACTGTATCTTATAGCGAGGCTTCCTATAACACCAACTAAACGTCTGACATGAGGACACTAGCTCATCAAAAAAAGCCACGAGGAGAAAAAGAGAAACGTAACAGAAAAGGTAAAGGAAGGATGATCATTTTGCTAAGAATGCATCTACCAACCAGACCCAGATGACGACGATTCCACTTGGTAAGCACATTAGCTGTATGTTGATATAATTTGCCAAAGGTATTTTAAACAATCTCTACCATATGAACCAATAGCTGTACCCCCAGATAGACAGCTGGCTGTACCCAGCAATTATCCGGAGTAGGGGTAATAAGGTTAGACAGGACCTGTGTTTTATCAGAATTGAGCTTATAGCCTGAGACTTCAGCAAAAGTGTGGGCAACACCCTCGACTGTCCGTAAGAAACTAGTTGTATTTGTAGTTGAAACTCCCACATCATCTATGTACGCTAGAACCTTAACCTCAAACTGATGCATTCTCAAAGGTTGGATATCCTTGGCCAGTTTAAGCGATTGAATATATGGCTCGATGTATAGAGCGAACAGCAGAGGAGAAAGAGGATACCCTTGCCTGGTGCAGCGGGTAATAACAATGGATTCAGAAAGAGATCCTGAAAAATGAATACTTTCTGTCAGACCGACTTAAAGTTGAGGAACTCTGTAGATGAAGCCCAAGCTAAGTCCAGCAGTCTCCATGGCTGCCCAGGTAAAAAGTCAGGAGACCTAGTCAAAGGCCTTCTCCTCATCTAGCATAATCATGCTAACTGGGCCCTCAGCAACAGAGGCGGAGTCCAGGGCAGTTGTTGCCATATTGGCGTGTGTAGTTTTATGTCATCCAAGGATAAAGCCCTGCTGGTTTCGATTGACCAATAGCATAATGGCCGCTGATAACCGATTGGCCAGAATGCGTGTGTAGACTTTTGAGTCAGTGTTGATGAGGGAAATGTGGTGATATGAGTGACAGATAGTAGGGTCCAGCCCTTTTTTTGGCACAATGACAGTATTGGTCTCACCCCATGACCCTGGAAGAATGCAGGGAAGGAACTAAACATATCCTGTAGAACCAGGGCCAGAATGTGTGAAAAATCAGCATAAAATTCCAAAGGATTCTGGTCCGAATCAGAAGCCTTACCCTTAGCTAGAGAACTAATAGCAACTTCAACCTCTGAATTGGTTATACAGTATCTTGCTGGATGTAACTCAGATTACAATGGAAATACTGCCCAACACATAGATAAAAAGCTTCGGCCGAGGCAAAACAATTGTCACAATAGAGATCCTGATAGAACTGCCAGAAGACTTTTCTAATAGAAGCCAGATCTACAATAAGCTCCTTTTTTTGTTTCTAATCTATTGGATGGTGTTAAGGCTGGAAGACTTCAGCTTTCTTGACAGGACAGAGAGAAAGGAGTCAATTCACAATTGTTATACTGGCTAGTGAATGTGGGCCCCTGCAAGTACTTAATTTCCGGGGGCATGTAATACGGTGGACTTCTCCTGATACTCTGACCCCACCCCTCAGCTAATTACAACATGGAGTTGCCATGGGCTGGATTTTTGATCAAATGATACATCCGTCTTTACTTAGGGCAATTTACCTTAACCTAATGTGCTATACAAAGTAATAATTTATAAAGTATTAAAATATAAGGAAATGCCTACAAGTGACCCAAGAATTTCTTTACTCTTGCACAGTGATGCTTCACAGAGATTGCAGGTTCTCATTATGTAAGTTAAAGTTGGTGCCCCGCTTACCTCAACTTATCCCATGTTTTTAGGTCTTGTGGCGTGGACTGCGCACATGCGCAGTCGAGCTAGCGAGATTTTATGTTCTTGAGTGGCTTTGACTAGCGGGCTTTAAGCCCCGCCCCTCTTTCCCATTGGCCGGCGTCACCATTTAGGCTAAACGTGGCTGGCCATTGGGGAAGAGTACTTCGTGACGTAATCTTTTCTCTTTTAGAGCCGTCCCACTTGGACTGGCTTCCCTGACTTACTGCTGGCGTAAAAGGTTTGTTATCTTCTTTATGGGTCCAAACAGATGGCACCCATAAAGAAGATAATAAACCTTTTACGCCAGCAGGAAGTCCGGCCGAGCCCGTCCAAGTGGGAAGGCAGAAAACAGAAAAGTCAACGTCGTGGCAGGCACTTTTGCGCTTGTTCCTGTCTGGGTTTCCCTTTCTTTCCACTCGTACATCTGCTGCACATGACGACGCTCAAAGCCCAGCTGAGCCCCGTGCTTCACACCCTGGGATTGTTCCTGTCACCCGCACTCACGGCGCCCACAGTCCCTTCCAACCGTCTCTGTCTCGCGCTTGATCCATCATGTCTGTTAAAAAAAAAGAAGGAAGAAAGGCAGAAAAATAAAACCACTATGCGCGAACAGAGCCGAAGCAGCAGAAGGGACCTGTCCTCTCAAGGCCCAGACAGGAGACTTATTTACAATCATTCATATTTAATTTTCTTTGGCTCCGTGGCTCCTCCCCCCTCTGGGATGTTTCTGGAGCTGCTTGGCCAGGAATGCATGGTATTCAGCGAGAGACTCCCCTAATGATAGGTTCAGGAGGCAGTTATGTGCAGTCTGTCTGCTGCGCATGCTTTAATAATGTTCTCAAGAAATTTCGTATTAATTGAAAAGCTGGCATCAATCAAGCCCCTTAAAAGAATGCAAGGCCGATCTACTACCACCCGTGTGTGCGCATATAACCCCCGTTTATTATTGTAGAGCTGCAGAACGTGTAAAATGATTGAGTATACGGCGCTACACAAAACCTTAACTCACTATGAATGATGCACTGGGCAATGTTTTGTGATGTGTTGTGGTGTTTTGGTGATTAGGGTAACTTAAATGTTTTGTACAGCGCTGTGAGGGAGTTAAAAAATATATATATATACATAAAGCACATTCTTCAAAGCACTCTGAGTGTGTGCGTTTGCTCCACATGTGTATCAGTAGGTGCCACTGCGACACACTGTGACACACTGTGACATATTTGCCTGTCAGACCCCGTCTGTGTGCTTTGTGTGTATGTCAGTTTTTGACTCTATTAGTGTGTTCTGGGTGTGCATTAAGTGCACTTATGTATTTTTGAGGGGCCAGAATCTGTGTATGTGCTTCTTATGCTTGCCTGTCTCAGTGCATTTTATTTGTGAGAGCGCATCGGAGTGCCCATTTTTCATTTGGACGTAGGTTCCCCTAAGTGGATACGCCAGAGTCACACAAACATGTTCTATCAGTGCACACTTCACCCCACAGTTTATTGCTTCCTGCACCAGATTTTTTCCTTTCGCTCCGAGGCATGGGGCGGGGATCATGCTGGAATCGGATTCTTCTTTTACAGAATGCTGCCCATCTACCATTCTGCCACATATGGGTTCACGCGCTCACGTGGCCGTTTTGCAGCATGCAGTTGGTGCAGCTGTGACTGGTCGCTTGGGGTGACCTCCTACATGTCTGACATTTGGCGCCAGTCCTCATGCTGTTCTACAAATATTATGACTGCTGAAATTTATACCACACTCTACGGTTTTTACTTATGTAAATGTAGCATCATTTTAGGAATCTGTAATATGTATGTCTTCTGTAAAGCGCTTTAGAATCTTTGGATAATGTCCGGCGCTATATAAAAATTCACACATAAACTAATACCTCGCGTTATTTAATAATGTCTAAATAAACAAACAGTATGCCCGGCAAACAGGTACATCACAGCAAAACGGAGCAAAGCAAGGCAAAGCCCCAGCTAGCGCCCTGACAACGCTCAGCGTGTATCTTATGCTTCAAGTGACTTAAAGAAGAACAGCCATTCATACTATTATTGTGTGTGAAAGGCAGTGTGAGCACGGATGCTTCTTAACAGCAATCTATGATGTTTGATTTTGCACCTATATTTGTATATAACATTTTGAAAAAGTATATATTTCTGACAAATCTAAATTGACTTGCTGCTTTTGGACGAGGCTATTCTTTATAAATTGCATAAAACTGAGCCCTCTGAGGGCGTGCATTTGCTCCACATGTGTATTAGTAGGTTCCACTGCGGATGCACTGTGACATATCTGTCTGTCAGACCCCGTCCGGGTGCTTTTTGTGTATGTCAGTTTAATACTCTATTAGTGTGTTTTGGGATTAAAAACGTTTCCTGTAAATACAAAGCATAGGTAATTTACGTACCATCCCATTTTTAAACCTTTACACACAAAATATTAAACACTTGTTTTAAATCTACTACAGACTCTCTACTACACACTCTACTACGCACTCTCTACTACACACTCTCTACTACACACACTTCGACAATTCTCTACTACTCACTCTCTTCTACTCTCTCTCTACTACACACTCTCTACTACACACTCTACTACTCACTTTCTACTACACCCTCACTATTCTACTACACACTCTCTACTACATACTCTACTACTCACTCTACTACTCACTCTACTACACACTCTCTACTACACACTCTCTACTACTCGACTACCCACTCTCTACTTCTCACTCTACCACACACTCTCTACTACACACTCACTACTCTACGCACACAAGGCTCTCCACGACGTGGGCCCAAAATACCTCAATAACCGCCTCACATTCTACACACCCACCCGCCAGCTCAGCTCCGCCAGCCTTGCCCTCGCCACCGTCCCGCGAATCCGCAAAACCACCGCCAGAGGAAGATCCTTCTCCTATCACTCTCTACTACACTCTACTACACACTCTACTATTGTCTACTACTCACTCTATATTAGACACTCTCTACTACACACTCTCTACTACACACTCACTACTCACTACTCTCTACTACACACTCTCCGCTACACACTCTCTATTACTGTACTACTCACTCTCTACTACTCACTCTACTTCTCTCTACTACTCACTATCTACTACTCACTCTACTACACACTCTACTACATACCCTACAACACACTTTACTACACACTTGTTACAACACACTCCCTACTACAACTCACTACTCTCTACTATTCTCTACTAGTCATCTATACTACACACTTACTACTCTCTACTACTTACTCTCTACTACTCTACTACACACTCTCTACTACTCACTCTACTACTCTATACTACACACTCTACTTCACACTCACTACTACACACTCACTACTCTACTACACACTCTACTACTCTCTACTATTCTCTACTACTCACTCTATACTACACACTCTCTACTACACACTCACTACTCTCTGCTACACACTCTCTATTACACACTTTTTACTACACACTCACTACTCTCTACTACACACTCTCTACTACACACTCACATGGGTTTCTAGTGACTTCATGAAGGTACGAGTGTTGTCTCTAACTGGGCACCAATACTACCCGCTGTTTCTTTTCTTTATTTTTTATATTTATTTGTTGCTACAGTAGGAACAAGGTCACATGAGTGAGTGACCTATGCATACAAATAGTTACAATACAGATACACGTAGCTTTGCTGCAGTGCATTGAAATGAGTACAAAGTTTGAAAGTAGCAGGTTACAGCGAAGCGAAGCAAAGTCTATTTTTTAGGGCTTTCAGGTTTAAATCTTTTTTTTGGTTTCCAAAATAAAGAAACATAGACAAACCAATGACTTCACATACATCCCATGGCCAGTGAGGGGAAGTGATGGAGCAGACATAAACTGAAGGATACTGGTGTCTAGACATGTAGTCTGCCCCTCTGCTAGGCTGCGAAGTCCATCACGTTGGAGCCCTTGATCAGTCATGACCACACTAACATGCTTCCCATACTGCCTGAGGTAAGCTGCCTGTGACTATTGCCGAGTACCTATGCTGCTTGTGATTTTAGTTGAACTTCATAAAGTGTCTTATTGTTGCTAAGCATCCATGCTGGCCTCAAAAGTGGCAAAACACCTATCTAGCTTCATTTCGAATACAGCTGAGTAATTGAGCTGTTTCTGATTCGAGTAGAGTGCCTCTATACAATCTTCCAGTACAGATAAGGGCTTATATTGTCTTAAATAAATTGAATGCTGTCATTAGGTGTATGTTCCATAATGCCACTCTGTCTTTGATCCTATATCTGGATCACCGTTCCTAGAAGAGGTTTTGTGAACCTGATTGTCATCACCAGGACATGTACTGCAGGAAACTCTCAACCAGGCTAGCATCCCAGCTGGAGCACCCAGGAATTTAATCAGGACGTTGGGAATGTTGAGAGTTCTCCTGAAGACTGTGTAGCAGCTCAGAGCAGCAATGGCTAGCATATATCTTTTGTTCCAAAATTCCAATGCTTGTCTTTTTGTTTCTCCCTGTATATTTTAGAACATTATACACTTAGGTAGTGGAATGTTGTAATAGCATTATAGTCTTTCTTCCTCAGACTATACCAATTGGTAAAGGCTTTCTCCCTCGATGTAGACCGTAGCAACCCAGTCTTATAAGTCAGATTTCGGGCGTTTAACAACTGTTATAGCCCTTAGTAGTGGGCTATAATGTTAATTAGAATATTGAAATGTTGAGAGCTGTTCTGAAGACAGTGAAGTAGTTTAGGGCCAACACTGGATGTTATTGACTTTTTGTTATAATATTACAATGCTTGTCTTTCTGTTTCTCCCTGCTTTTCTTTTAGAATATTTTGCCATCAGTGGGTGAACTGTTCAAATAGCAATATAGCCATTCTGCCTCAGACTATTATTATAGGCCCTTGCCTACAAGTCTGGTCTATAACTCAGGAAAAAGGCCACTAATAAATGCTATTACACTCAACCAAGAGCTAAAATAACATAATAATGTGCCCTTCTCTGCACCGTGGGATACATCACCCACTACTGCTGGTGGGGGCTAATGCTTTAATGTCTAGAAGGGATGGTTATTTTTTAGGGCGATGATTTTAAAGTATTTAAGTGACTATAAATCAAGGGTTAGCTATGGTAGCAGCGTAGGGAATATGTTCTAGTGCTGCACTCTAATGTTTCTGAGAATGATTATAAAGTATGAATACATTGAGGTTGGAATCTTAGACTTGTCAGAAGTATGACACTGTCCCATTCAACATATGACAGCATTTCTGAAAGTGCTGGTGCCATCCATTATTGATGTAGTAATACGACTTAGAAGTGCTGATCCTGTTCATATAGGGTTTGCTTGAAACCAGGGAACATATGAGATTTTCGAAAGGATGCTATCATGTGTTTATGGTACTGGTTCTTTTGGGAGGAGCTGCACACCCTAATATATTTCTAGGCTTGGAATCACTTTCTACGTTTGATTAATGCAAAATGAGTCTTTTAATACCACATCTTACAGGCTACAGCTGTTTCGCCGCCACTCTCTCTGGACAATAATCTTTTAGCTACCCTACGGAGAACTGCTGGTATTGTTTCATTAAATGTATTACTCACTTACTGGAATGTACTGATTAAGGCCCAGCTCCATCAACAGTACTGCTACTGTCTAATAATGGTTATTATACTGCCGGTAAAGTGCTAGTACTGTTAAAAAAAAAGCATAGCAGCCCCAATGTTAAATGTTGGTACTCTCCCCCAAAAATATTGCTGTGCTGCTTAGAAGTGATAGTACTTAATGGCTTAGCACCTCTACTGTGAAGCATGTGTACTATCCATTTATGGTATAGCATCCATACCGCGAAGCACTGATATTGTTAAATCCATGTTACACATCACCTAGTAAGCCTTTAACTGCCTTGCAGCATGGCTAGCATACCTGAACTCATCCTTGCATCTTCCTCTCATGATCCCAAGTTCCCTACACATTCATTTTCATTTGAATTTCCAACACTGATTATAGTTAAGCATCTTGGCAGTCTTTCATTCAGGCTACTTATTATGCACTAAGTAACATGACAAAAACACGGTTCTATAACGGGATGTCCACAATGCACAATGCTGCGGTGCCGGTACTATTTGCCAGGAAGGCAGTGTGTGCAGGTGGTACAAACATGCCGTTGATATGGTTAATTGCGCATTTTTAAAGAGTAAACGTACAAGATCGGGATAACGATCCTGAGTAAATTGCACAGTGATAACTAGGCTGCGATAACTTCTGGTGACTAAAGGTAAACACACACCCAGTCAGTCAGTAAACAACACTTTATTCGCATTCAGTAAATGCATAAAAGTTCATAAAACAATACATTATGCATCAGAGTAAAGGGCGATCTTGGTCATGTCTTGACTATTTAGCAAACAGATATGTCAAAGGGATAAAAGGACAGCAAATACTGTGGCCAATAAAATATACAAGAATATCATATAAAAAACAATCTCATATATACAACGTCAACAGGCTTGCAGTTCAATAAAATACAGTAACCATTAATTAGACACATTGGATAAGACGCTCCCTCCAGCTGAAGGCCTCCTTTTAGACCTTAAAACGGAGTAAAAGAAACTCGCTGTCATAAAGCATATGAAAGGAGTCTCCAGTGTACATATTACTGCAAGAGCGTGTAAATGAGAGTGTAAACTCAATTTCCTCAACAGTGGCATAATGAATTTCTTCCTCTCGTTTTTATAAAATAAGCAGAAAAATAAAATATGAGAAATTGATTGAATAGACCATTCAACAAGAATATGCATGCTCCGGGTAACCTACTATTAGGAGGAAAATACTCAATCTGAGCCTTAACAGTAAAAAGCGATGCATGTTATTGGTAACAAAAGAAATATATGAAGAGTGGCCAAACGCCACAGGGGGCAATGCCTGATAAGTTAACACTGAAGATTTAAAACAGTTTTGCTGCCATCTATGATACTCACCCTTAATCACAAAAAGTTCTCTTAATCTAGATTTGGGAAAGCACACACAACTAGATGGTGAATCATACAGAAATGCACAGCCCAAAGTATAAAGAGACCTCTTAACATATGCCAACCACGGGATACTGGAAGCTCTTTTGTGGGTAACAATATCTTTGAGCACCATTTGATTTATTTTGACACCTTTCCTTTTCCAAAGTGTTAACCATAATAAAAGCGGAGACAGATTGATAGAATTAGCTATACAAGGGAGACCTAACTCTTTGTGAACCATAATATTAGGGCTAGAACCTGGTATTGACAACAATCTTTTTATAAATTTATCTTCAATGCTTTGCAGGGCGTCCACTCGGGCTACACCCCAGATCGCCGCGCCATATGTAGCTATTGATTACGATCTTGTCAAATAAATTTCCACCGGTTTGTGTCCTAAATTTGAGGCAAATTTCCATAGTGCTACTATATTCTTTTTCACAAGATTTGCCCTATTTGTCACCGTAGCAGACCAATTTAATTTGGCTTCGAAGAATATCCCAAATACATAAAGTTCTCCACACGTTCCAGAGTTCTACCATCTATTTGTAGTCATTATTTTTTTCTTTTCAGCACCAATCGCCATAACAAATGTTTTGTATTTATTAACAAAAACTCCAAGTTCTACCATGTAATCCGAGTATAGGATTAGGACCGTATTGTCAGCAAAAAGCAAGGCGGGCAGAGAAAAAACACCAATAGCTGGAACGCCCTTACAATTTGCACCAAGAACGTTACTTTATTTGTTGGTATATAAAGAGAAAAGGAACGGAGCCAGGACACAGCTTTGTCTCACTCCCTTTTCAATCCTAAACGCAGTTGTGCATTCGCCCTATCCCATATCTAATTACTGCACCTGCATCTTTATAAATTTCTCTGATAAACTGAATTATGGAGACATCCACTCCCATCAATGCCATAATGTCCCACAATTTGCTGTGGGACAAGCAGTCGAAGGCCGTAGATAAGTCCATGAAGGCCATATAAAACTGGCCTTGTTTGGCAATGACATATTTGGCTGCAGTTAGGGCTAGATTTAGGCACTGATCTACCGTTCCCCTGCCCTTTCTAAAACCATATTGGATCTCCGCCAATACATTATTTTCAGCAGCCTAGTCCTCCAATCTATTAGGTAACAGTCTCCCCATTAACTTGGCTGTACTGTCCAGAAGGGAGATTGGGTGGTAGTTAGCAGGATTCAATGGATCTCCCTTCTTATAAATTGGGATAATCAGGGATTGTTTCCATGATGGTGGGAGACCAACTTTAGCAACTGCGTTAAAAACGAAGGTTAAAAGAGGAGCCCACAAAGATTGGTTAACAAGTAAAAAATCCAGCTGGATAATATCCAGACTGGCTGCTTTCAAGGCAGGCGATTGGGACAGTGCGAGCTCTATCTCCTCAATAGATAACTCCAGTGGCGGTGAAGCAAAAGGGCAAAACTCAATATTCAATACATTACTATCTCCCACGGAATGAAATATGTTCTGGAAATTGGTTAGCCATGTAGATTCATCAATATGGAGATCTAGAGATGGCCCCTCTACTCCCTGCAAAAAAGGAGAATTAGCCACTTTTTAAAAGGCCTTACTGTCTTTACTCTGTGAGGCTTGTCTCAAATGTTTCCATGCTTCTTTGCGTAGCTGTCTCATCTGCTCTGCCCATGCTGATTTATAGAAAACCCTCAGATTTCCAATCAGAACTTGGTTTCTCAGTTGCGTTTTAAGCGCTTTCAAGAGATTACTAGACTCCTGGGAGCAAATTTTCTCGAACCACCTAATAGGTGGTGAAGTATTATGCTTTACTGGATGTGATAAGTGAGTTCCAAAAGATGATAGAATTTGGCTAAAAGAAAACACAACTTGATCACTATTAGTTTGTGGATCGAAGCACGAAAGGACCCCCTGTAATGATGTTGATTTAACTTTCGGCAACAAAAAGTTTGGATTGATTTGCTCCTATTTGAGAATATAACAGTTTTTGCTATATAGTAATGGTTTGGGAGCAAAATGGGGACAAGGCTTATTAGAGTAAGCCCATGCAAAAGTAATAAAAAATAGAGAATGTTTGCTATAATCCGTCATCTGCACCCAAACATTCTTGTACAGCTCTTAAAGCTAGCAGGACTACCTATAAAATCAAAGGTCAAGGTAAATCCACCCCATTGGAACGTTCCGAGCATTTAGCCGATCAAGGGATTTATTGGGTTTATTATAACTAAGTCCCACGTCTGAGAAAACTGTTTAAAGTATTACCGTAACTATGGTGGTAAAAATGGCTGATAAGTGACTCATTTGAATCAGTTAACCCACAAATACGTTGATCAGTTTTGCTACATATATGAGAGTTGAAATCCCCAGACCAAACGATAAATATTGATACAATATCGTGGAACGGTAGTGGTGGTTAGAACAGTCACACATCCAATTCTCTCAATAGTACAGTATTATGTATTTACAGTTTTGAGATATGTAGAGATTGTGGTGCCATTTAAGGTGACAAATAAACAGGTATGAATACCTATCGCTAAATGTCTTACATACAGGTTGCACCTCGGCACTCTAAAATTTAGACTTAGACAATTTGCAATATTTGTTGTTGACTGAATGGCCAGTACTCAAAAGATTCTGTAACAACAATCATCTTCTCAATAAACGGACATTGTAATTTTATCCTGAAAGAAGAAAAGAGAACATCATAAGGTCGGACCTCCAGCTTGGCCGTTACTCTTGTTTCTTGTAGTGCTCAATGAATCAGTAAACTATGTACTGAATATCAACACCACATTTTTTGTGTTTGGATGTATTGGAGCTTATATTAAATTGAATAGGATAAATATCTGACCTTATGATGTTCTCTTTTCTTCTTTCTGGATAAAATTACAATGTCTGTTTATTGAGAAGACCATTGTAGTTACAGAATCTTTTGAGTACTGGCAGGGGCGGCCTTAGGCATGTGCAAGCTGTGCACCTGCACAGGGCCACCAAACCCCATGGGCCACCACACCAATATATATCCATATTATAATAATCCTATGAGGATGGATACACATTTGCGTGGGTGCCCCTGGCAGGGATTTGGTGGCCTCCGGCTCTGTTCCACTTCGACACACCCTGAACCCCCCCCTGTAACGACCGGGTTCTCAGACCAGATGGAATCAGCTCACCAGAGCACCACCAACCCAGCCGGAACGTAATCACCTCCCTCCTTAGGACCTATTTACAACATGTATCTATGTCTCCTACCTAAGGATGGGGAATTAGCAATGTACATGCATACGTTTTCTACAATATCACACTCACACCAGCTAGTCTCGCGGCAGCCCAGGCCCAGACTAGTCTACCCTAGGGCAGTTCTGATTAGTTACCATTACACACTGACCGCAATCAGTGCCCGCCCAAGCCACGATCCTGTGGGTATAGGCACCAGTGTCCTCCCTGGTGTTCTCTTACTTACACTCCAAGCTGCAATCTTGCGGGTATAAGCACCAGTGTCCCTCCTGGTGTTCTCTTACTTACATTCCAAGCTGCAACCTTGCGGGTATAAGCACCAGCTTCCCCCCTGGTGTTCTCATTAACGCCGCTTACCAACGACGATCACTTTCCTATAAATACCATTAGGAGGAATCTTTTGTTATCTACTAGGGATATGATGCCACAATATTATAGATCACACAACGGTTTACTGAATTAGATAATGTACAACTCATTCTTCACTTCAAGGGCCCCTCTCTCCCTCATTGCTCAGTCATCCCTTACCTGATCGGGAATTGCATCCGTTCATGAAAATAATGTCTGACTAGAAGAACAGGTTACCCTGATTGTACAAGAATAAAAGGCACATGTGGTTCACTAAGAACTGGGGTACTTTATTACAATAATCATGACAATATAATACTATACTATAACATATAGCCTGCAAAAGAAAATGAAAGGTTAGAATGTGCACACTAGGAGGAAAAAGGTCGACGTCACCTGATTAATGTGAAGTCTGGATTCAGCAGTCATCTAGGTTCCCTTCTCGTCTGTGCCTTGGCTCGTCTTAAGGTCACACCTCTGCAGTCACGGATACACGTCTGCACCGCTATGCTCTGTCTACTCTGCTTTCTTCCAAGTCACTGGAACCTTCCTCTCATTAGTTGTTTTCTCTCTGGCTGTTCTGCACTACTCCTCTCTCTCCTCTCAATCACGGACCATCTTCACTTCTCGGCTTCGATCTTATAACTCAGTTTCAGCCACTCTGGTATTCGTTCTCTTGACTAACTGCTTCACTCGGAATGCTCTGATCTTAAAGGTCAGAGCTCACCAGCTGCTCCAGCTAAAATAACTTCAATCTTTCTAAGAGAGTATTAGCTTCTCGGTCTTTCTCGGACTTCAAAATGGTGACTGTCTGCCTTGGAATAATTAATGGCATTGATGCTAACGGCTAGCTGCCGCCTACAGACTGACTCACTAACTGCTTCATGCTTTCACTAATATGGAAGCTCGTTCCTTCATGGAAAGTTACGGCCAGCAACCTGCCGCCCACCAAATTCTTGTACCTCCCCGTACCAAGGACACGTTCCCAGCCGGCCGGCCTGATGTTGTGTCTTCGGAGTGGAGAAAAATACAGTCTTTCGATAAGGGCCAGCCTGAGCCGGTTCTCTCCAAGCGAACAACACCTCGTAACTAAAACATTACATTTGACCTAAAAGCATCTCAAGCTGCCGGGGCAGAAAGAAAGATGGAGTCTCTCCCGTTTGAGGCCTACAAGGCCCGAAATAAGCATAACTCCATAGAAGGTATACTAACACTCTTGTAAAAGGACGGATAATCACTAATACTAATGAATCTATCCCCTAACATAAGTTTATAAGCCCTGATCTAAGGAAAAGGGTACGGAACTGTATTAATACGCCTTGTGAATAGGCCCTATCTACGGTTCTAATCCTCGCACTAGAATGATAGTAGACTGAAGTCACCTCCAATCATCTTCACTCAAAGGAGGGCCAAAAAAGTCAGTCAGAACACTTCACCCTTGACTTCAGTCTATTAATCATTCGTTAAATGGAACTCACATCTGTGGAAGAATAATATGAAACAAAACTAACTGATCTATTTTTTGTGCCGGATCTACAGTATTGAAGTAGGGAAGGAATGCATTGAATAAAGCAGCAAATAGCTACTAAAATGCTAATAAAAATTATAATACCCCCTAATATCTGTCGTAAAGAATGTAAGTCAGGTAACCAATTGAAGAGCCAGTCAAACCAGCCCTGGTCAATGTGTTTTCTAACCTCTTCAGTCAAGTCATTAAGTTTGTCAATGTGAGCCTGAATAGATTTAGTATGGTCAGACAAGTTAAAACAGCAAAGACCTTCAAAATCAGAACAATCATGTCCATGTTTGAGCAAAAGATAATCGATGGCAGCCCGATTTTGCAGAATAGCTCTGCGTTCACCCTGGGCGTCTAATAACATGTCAGATAGAATTGTAGAAGTATAATTAATCGATTTAACCATCCAGCATGCAATCTTCCCTATAGATTTGGCATTATAGACGGCCAATGCTGGAACGCCAATAATTGAAATAGCTAAACTAAGGTATTCAGATTTGGAGTACAGATGTAGGGAAGAATCACAATCTTCATGTAACATCATAGCATCACGAACTACACGGGAATAGGTATTAGGATGTGAAGAAAACATCAATAAACTTAGTCTAGTGATGGCACACGGGCCTCCGGAAATGTTTGCAGGAATGTAGGGCCAGGAAGTATTACCACAAGAGAAAAGCCATCCAGAAGGTAACAACATTGAGCGATAATGACTAGGGGCAACTACTAAACTTTTACAGGTCATATTGTTTTTAACAGAAGTACAAGACTTTGGAGGTCTTCGGGAGCACAAAGTTCGTTCATGAGCGGAAAAAGAAGTGGCCGCTCTGAGCTTTAAACGCATACATTCGGTAATTGCATTGGGATCACATGTGAGAAAGAAACAAAGGTCACCCTGGGTGATACTATATGTGGTAATTTGGGAATGAATCGGGGGCGTTGAATCTGAAATTATAGTACATAAAGGACAATACTCGTGCGCATCAAAGTCACCAAGGATTACATTGGGACGGGCATTTGATATATTAAAAATATGCGTTAGAGTCTCCAACGAAGCGGGGACAGCAACCAAACAGGTCGCTAGGATGTCAGTCACCGAACGCATCGGTGTCAAGCAAAAATGTGGAGAATTGGTAACTCGTTTAGCTAAAGTAGTCCAAAAGTTAGATGATGAATCCCACGCAGCAAAGGAACGTGGTACTCGGGTTCTCGAATCAACCAAAGTCTGTGGGTTCCCTTCTCTCCCGACGTAGCAGACCAAAAGGAGTCCAATGCCGGCACATCCTGCAGCAGCAGTTCAGAGAATGATCTGAAAGAAAATCAAATACAGCCATTATTTATTCTCGTAGGTAACATTTGTCAGCCGGGACAGCTTCCCAGCTATCTTTCCCTGGTCTCATGACTAAAATGGTGTTATCATGACCGGTTGCAATAACTTCAGCTTGTTCAGGGGGATTTTTAGGCAATTGCACCCATACTCTCGCTCCCGGGCTATCCGTAGAGCCAAATCCTCCTTGTCCTCGTACAGTTAGCAATGTTGGGGCAGTGCCTTTCTGAATCTCACCACTGAAAACAGGCATAATTAGCAATTGAGCAATTCGGTTAGTCTTTTGAATCGATAAATCAACCTCACTGCTGTTCAGCAGGAGAACCTTAATCTCTCCCTGATAATCGCTGTCAATGACTCCTCCGAGTACTTGAATGCCTTTTAACCCCTTCGATGCGGCCGCTTTTTTTCCCGTGTGCGGCCGCTGGCCGAACACGGGCGGGCCATGACGAACCCCAGCCGTCATCAGCACACGAGCACCGTAGTGCATGACGGCTGGGGTTCGTCACCAGCATGGAAGGGGTTAACCCCATAGCTGCTCATGATATTCCCCTGCTGTGCTGAGAAATCGTAAATGCCATTCTTCATGACGAGCTGGGCTCGTCATCAGTGTAGCAGCAGGCTACTTCATGACGAGCCCAGCTCGTCATGAGCCTGGAAGGGGTTAAGGCCAGGCCCGATCTAGGGGCAATTAGTCCAAAATTTCCAGTTGGTATACAAACACCAACACCAGTTTCAATGATAACTCGATCTCTACTCTTAATCACAGTGTCAGTCATGGCATGCAGGTCCAAGCCTGCGGAACCTGGGGTTGCTCTGCATGGAGCCAATGCTCCGGGGGAAATTTCCCAGTACATTACAGTATTGCCAATGGAATTGGGCTTTGCATCAACAGCTGGAGGAAACAAACGCATTAATGGAGATTCAGCATTCATAAAGGGACGATTATTCAATATTAACAGTGCTTGAAACAAATAATCTCTCCAATTCTTATATTTATTGTCAGTTAATTTTCGTAATTGATCTTTTAACAAACCATTCATTCTCTCAATAAGGCCTGATGCCTGTGGATAATATGGTATATGAAACACCCATTCAATGTTATTTTCCATACAAAATTCCTGCACCAATCTTCCACGAAAATGGGATGCATTATCAGATTGAATTTGAAATGGAACACCATAATAGAGCATAATCAATTCCAATGTTTTAATGGTATTCACTTGAGTAGCTTGTTCACAGGGAAAGGCCACTAAAAGGCCACTGTATGTATCGACAATTGTACAAACGTATTGGCAGTTTTTACTCATAGGGAGTGGACCAATATAATCAATCTGCCAGATTTGAGCGGGCAATTTTCCTCGATGTAAATGACCTTTAATAATTTGAGGCAGTTTTCGTTGTCTGGAATGTTGACAAATAGGACAATGCAAAATGGTGTCTTTAATCAGATTTAAAGGAATATAAATTCCTCGATCGGCAGCCCACCTGCTAGTGGCTCTTTCTCCAAAATGTCCTGCTTTCTGGTGGGCCCACTTCGCCAATCCCGCCAAATCAGAATCTTGCATGTCCACCACTGCCTCAGCAATTTTAGATTTCTCATCTGCAATGTTATGAAAAAATTTGTCAAGGGAGTCTATCGGGGTATGAGCATCCACATGAAAGATTGTGACAGTACTCTGTGGGAGCATTTCCCAAATTTATTGCCATGATTCTTTTCCCCACAGTTCTTTTGAATGCAATTCCCAATTATGAGAATGCCAAGTTGGTAACCAGACCGCCAGTCCATTAGCAGTGGACCAGGAATCAGTGAAAATATGACATGTGCCAGGTAATTCTTGTTTCAAAACTTGATAAACAGCATATAATTCAGAAAATTGACTACTCTTTCCCTCACCAGTTGTACTCAGCAATTTTTGTGTGATCGGATTATAGGACACTGCCTTCCAATGCCGTTTCTCTCCTATGAACCTTGCTGGACCATCCGTAAACCACACATGGTTTCTGTCCTCCACGGACAAATCATCAAATGGCTTACCCCACTTAACAGGAGATTCCTGTATTACAGGTACGGAGCAATCACTCTCAGTCCCAATCGATGGCGCCTGCGCCACTTGCTCATGTAAAGATGCTACACCTTTCGGTCCCACACGTGCCCTATCTTGAATGTACCATTTCCACTTAATCACACTCGCCTCTTGAGCATGTCCAATTCGATGAGTTTTCGGCGAACTCAAAACCCACTGCATGATAGGAATTTCAGGTCTCAAAATCACATCATGTCCAAGAGTCAATTGCTCGGTATCCACCAGAGCCCAATAACATGCAAGCAACTGTTTTTCAAAAGGTGTATAACGCTCACCAGCCTCAGGTAACTTTTTGGTCCAGAAACCTAATGGTACTTTATGTCTGCCTTGTTTTTGCCACAAACTCCAATTTGCATAAAGACCTTGCACGGACACATTCAAATCCACATCACCATCGCACACGGGCCACAAATCCAAAGCATACTGAATCGCTTCTTTTGCCAAATTGAACGCATCTTGCTGTGGTTTACCCCATTCAAACACATTCTTTTTGCGAGTGACTCGATATAAAGGGGCCAATATCTGACTCAAATGTGGAATATGTTGGCGCCAAAAGCCAAACAAACCAATGAAGCTATGGGCTTCTTTCCTGTTTCTTGGGACTGCAAAATCAAGAACTTTCTGTTTCACCTGTGGAATCACCTCTCTGTGACCCTTATGCCAATTGATGCCCAAAAACTTTACACTTTGAGAGGGACCTTGTAACTTATCGGGATTGATTTCCCAGCCTTTCCCGCGTAAGCACTCAAGGATTTGATCTAATTTGGTTTGAACTTGATCTTGTGTCTCACCTTGAATCAAAATGTCGTCAATATAATGACATATCTGGATTTGCGGGTGTACAGGTATTTCGGACAAGTGTTCCGCCACCAGCCGGTGACAGATCGTTGGACTGTGTACATAGCCTTGGGGAAGACTTCTAAACGTCATTTGACGTCCATTCCATGTAAAACTGAATTGTTCCTGACACTCGGGGGCAATCGGAATTGAAAAGAAAGCATTGGCAATATCAATGGACGCATACCATGTACCTGGATGCTTTTGGATTCTTTCAATTAAAGTAATAATGTCTAGTACTGCAACAGTCAAAGGGGGTGTATGTTTGTTCAATTCGCGATAATCAACAGTCATGCGCCAAGAATTATCACTCTTACGCACGGGCCAAACGGGATTATTCCAAGCAGAAGTAACCGGAGTTATAACTCCTGCATCCACCAAATCCTGAATAGTAGCACTTATCTCTTCATGGCCACCTGGGATACGATATTGCTTCTGAGAAACAACTTTTGTAGCCTGGGGAATTTTTATGGGGGGCATTCTTAAATGACCAACCCGTACAGGTCTGGACGATATATAATGTTTAGTTTCAAATTGATAACAGCCGTCATCTAAATGCAAAGTCATTCCTTTCAAAATGTCAATTCCAATTATGTATTCCAAGAGTGGCACAACTAATACAGAATATTCTTTTCGGGGAATTCTTCCTATTCTCATTTCAAGTGCAGTTTGCACTGCGGGGGTTTCCTTTCCACCTAAACCAGTAATTGTGAAAAATTGGCCTTTAAATTTCTTTGATTTTCCATGAATAAGAGTGGCCTCCGCTCCTGTATCTACCAATGCTCGGGCCCTTTGGATATTACGATATTTCCAAAAAATGTCAATATCTACATAGGGTCTATTGTCTTTGTGAGCCCACCTGCGTACTGGAGCTTGACCTATTTCCTAGTCATTTTTACTGCGTTCTGTCAACCAGGACAAATCAGGGTAAATGCTCTCATATTTCTTGGGTATCAAAACATCATGTTCATATCCTTCTCCATTACGAAATGGATTCCGGTCATCTGTATGATACTGTGAGTTTCGATCGGAAAGTCTGTGTCGATCCTCCCTTCTCCTCAACTCAGGGGACTGATCCCTTTCATCTCTATATCTGTTGTGAACATGATCATCTCTCCCCCTTTCTTTTTCCCCCTCCCGCCCCCAGTCTCTTTCACGACGAGGGGACACATCACGCTCATACCGCCGTACACCACGACGATCAGAATCATCACGACATCTTTCATCTCCACTGTCATCAGAATAGCCACGATCACAATCATTTTTTCGTACACGTCGAGCACCCTCCTTACGATCCAAACCACGCTTGCGAAACATGTCCCACAAGCGATTATTAGGTTCACCATCAATGTCTTCCTTTTTCACACCATCAGCCAACAGTGCAAGAAACATATCACGTCTAGAGAACTTATAATCTCCAGCAGTACGATCCTCGGGTCTGGACGGTCTCTCAGGTTTAAACCAATCACCCAACTCACCAAGCTGACGGACAGATTCAAGCACCATGGATAAAGCATTGCCTGTTTGATTAATTAACAAAGTCATCATAACCTGCTTATAAGCAACAGGGGAAGAACGGATAATGCGATTCCGCACAGAAGATGTCAATAAACCATCCAACAACCTGTCAGCAGTACTCAGAAAAATCGCAGTTTTCATCACCTCCTCTTTCAGCCGTTGCGCCGCATCGCGCAAAGTGTACCACGGCTTGTCATTCACAGGCCAATCAGATTCAGTAGGATATTTATGGTTACAGCCATCAGTCGCCAACTGGAGTAGACTGATCTGGCCAGCACCATTAAAATTCCGAAAATGATCTTGTACAGTAGAATCGGAACTCAAAGAGCAAAATTTCAAGGCATCTCCTGCATCTAACATGATACCTGCAGCGCCCAATTCATAAAGGCGCACCATCCACGTAAGCAAAGCCTCACCAGGCCGTTGTCGAAATCGTTGTAAAATATCACTAACTTCCTGTTGAGTAAAGTCTTCCAAACTATCCAAAGCAATACCATTAGGATTACCAGGAGCTTGTTGTAATTTGCGTCGAAAAACCGGATGCGCAGAAACCTCCGGACAAGCAACCGAAGAAGCCCGATCCATAGATTTAGAAGAACGATCAGAATGAGAAACGTCATTAGCATGGGAAGAGAGACCACTGTCGCCGGAATTGTCAACATCATCACAGACAGCAGATTTACAATCACGTCCAGAGCGAGAAGACTCGCGTCTGTCAGAATCCTCAGCCGAGGAACCAGAATCATTCGAGTCCCAGATATTACCATCCCATTCATCGGGGTTCCAATCCAGTCCGGCTTTCGCCGCAACCAGACGCACTTTCCGTTTACAAACACGACCGCGACAATTCTTATATTTGTATTTCGCAATTCGAACAGCAGCCCTTTCGGCAATTGTCTGATAAGTTTCAAGTTTATCGGCAAGCAATTTATTCTGACATCGCAAAAGAGTGTGTGCATTTTGCACCTCAACAAACTTTTCTTCCATATCTGCATAATGCTTCTGCAACTTTAAAAATTTCTCATGTACAACCCTGTAGGCAGTCAAAACAATCCAACCTCTGCGTCCTAAAATAGAAAGCTCCTCAACCTTCACTACTGGTGCCTTCTGTAAGCAAGAAATCACATCAGCCGGCTCCGCCAGCTCCAAACAAGAACTCCAACTCTCATTCAAACCAGTAGAATCGGCCCACTCACGGGCCAAGGCCTCGTAAGGCAATGATTCCCAGCCGGGAATATCAACAGGCAATTTGAAAGTAGATTTTGACTTTCGGGAAAACATATTAACAAACCAAAAAGATATATACAACTATTAACAAATAGTATACAAAATAAACCACGTACGAGCCGAGCGCAAAACAACAAGATAAAAACAATACAGCGCACACAGGCTTCGTAAACAGTTCGTGACACCAGATGTAACGACCGGGTTCTCGGACCAGATGGAATCAGCTCACCAGAGAACCACCAACCCAGCCGGAACGTAATCACCTCCCTCCTTTGGACCTATTTACAACAGGTATCTATGTCTCCTACCTAAGGATAGGGAATTAGCAATGTACATGCATAAATTTTCTACAATATCACACTCACACCAGCTAGTCTCGCGGCAGCCCAGGCCCAGACTAGTCTACCCTAGGGCAGTTCTGATTAGTTTCCATTACACACTGACCACAATCAGTGCCCGCCCAAGCCACGATCCTGTGGGTATAGGCACCAGTGTCCTCCCTGGTGTTCTCTTACTTACACTCCAAGCCGCAATCTTGCGGGTATAATCACCAGTGTCCCTCCTGGTGTTCTCTTACTTACACTCCAAGCCGCAATCTTGCAGGTATAAGCACCAGTGTCCCCCCTGGTGTTCTCATTAACACCGCTTACCAACGACGATCACTTTCCTATAAATACCATTAGGAGGAATCTTTTGTTATCTACTAGGGATATGATACCACAATATTATAGATCACACAACGGTTTACCGAATTAGATATTGTACAACTTATTCTTCACTTCCCTCATTGCTCAGTCATCCCTTACCTGATCGGGAATTGTATCCGTTCATGAAAACAATGTCTGACTAGAAGAACAGGTTACCCTGATTGTACAAGAATAAAAGGCACATGCTGGTTCACTAAGAACTGGGGTACTTTATTACAATAATCATGACAATATAATACTATACTATAACAAATAGCCTGCAAAAGAAAATGAAAGGTTAGAATGTGCACACTAGGAGGAAAAAGGTCGACGTCACCTGATTAATGTGAAGTCTGGATTCAGCAGTCATCTAGGTTCCCTTCTCGTCTGTGCCTTGGCTCGTCTTAAGGTCACACCTCTGCAGTCACGGATACACGTCTGCACAGTTATGCTCTGTCTTCTCTGCTTTCCTCCAAGTCACTGGAACCTTCCTCTCATTAGCTGTTTTCTCTCTGGCTGTTCTGCACTACTCCTCTCTCTCCTCTCAATCACGGACCATCTTCACTTCTCGGCTTCGATCTTATAACTCAGTTTCAGCCACTCTGGTATTCGTTCTCTTGACTAACTGCTTCACTCGGAATGCTCTGATCTTAAAGGTCAAAGCTCACCAGCTGCTCCAGCTAAAATAACTTCAATATTTCTAAGAGAGTATTAGCTTATCGGTCTTTCTCGGACTTCAAAATGGCGACTGTCTGCCTTGGAATAATTAATGATTTAGAAAAGGGGGTGGTGATGAACAGAGTGTCTGAGTTAAACAGACCACTCTTACCCAGTCCAAAGATCAGGGCTTGATCCATCACCGTTATTTATCTCACTGCCCCATCCCAGCTCAGAACCTGGCTATATGCAAATCAGTCTGTCCCTGGCCCAGTGCATCATGGGAACAGGGCAGACTAAACTACCAAGCCAATTCTTCACCAGAAAGGAGACAAGCTACCGGGGACCGGTTTCTGGCATTTCAGCCTTCTTCGGCCCGGCTTGCTTGAATCCTGATGGAGCAGTGAGAAAGGGACTCATGTCTGAGCATACCCTGCCACACCTATAGTGGCCAAAAACGATTTAGAAAAGGGGGTGGTGATGAACAGAGTGTCTGAGTTAAACAGACCACTCTTACCCAGTCCAAAGATCAGGGCTTGATCCATCACCGTTATTTATCTCACTGCCCCATCCCAGCTCAGAACCTGGCTATATGCAAATCAGTCTGTCCCTGGCCCAGTGCATCATGGGAACAGGGCAGACTAAACTACCAAGCCAATTCTTCACCAGAATGCACTGGGACAGGGACAGACTAATTTGCATACAGCCAGGTTCTGAAACTGGGATGGTGCAGTGAGCTAAAAAACGGTGTTGGATCTAGCCCTGATCTCTTGACTGGGTGAGAGTATTCTGTTTAATTCAGAGACTCTGTCCCTCACCACCCCTTGTTGTAAATATTTTTGTCCACCCTAAGCGTGGAAGGGTATACTCAGATGTGAGTCCCTTGCTCATTGCACCATCAGGATTCAAGCAAGCCGGGCCGAAGAGGCTGAAATGCCAGAAACCGGTCCCCGGTAGCTTGTTTCCTTCCCAGTGTAAGAATTGGCTTTTGTAGTTTGGTTTGCCCTGTTCCCATCATGCACTGGGACAGGAACAGACTAATTTGCATACAGCCAGGTTCTGAAACTGGGATGGTGCAGTGAGCTAAAAAACGGTGTTGGATCTAGCCCTGATCTCTTGACTGGGTGAGAGTATTCTGTTTAATTCAGAGACTCTGTCCCTCACCACCCCTTGTTGTAAATATTTTTGTCCACCCTAAGCGTGGAAGGGTATACTCAGATGTGAGTCCCTTGCTCATTGCACCATCAGGATTCAAGCAAGCCGGGCCGAAGAGGCTGAAATGCCAGAAACCGGTCCCCGGTAGCTTGTTTCCTTCCCAGTGTAAGAATTGGCTTTTGTAGTTTGGTTTGCCCTGTTCCCATCATGCACTGGGACAGGAACAGACTAATTTGCATACAGCCAGGTTCTGAAACTGGGATGGTGCAGTGAGCTAAAAAACGGTGTTGGATCTAGCCCTGATCTCTTGACTGGGTGAGAGTATTCTGTTTAATTCAGAGACTCTGTCCCTCACCACCCCTTGTTGTAAATATTTTTGTCCACCCTAAGCGTGGAAGGGTATACTCAGATGTGAGTCCCTTGCTCATTGCACCATCAGGATTCAAGCAAGCCGGGCCGAAGAGGCTGAAATGCCAGAAACCGGTCCCCGGTAGCTTGTTTCCTTCCCAGTGTAAGAATTGGCTTTTGTAGTTTGGTTTGCCCTGTTCCCATCATGCACTGGGACAGGAACAGACTAATTTGCATACAGCCAGGTTCTGAAACTGGGATGGTGCAGTGAGCTAAAAAACGGTGTTGGATCTAGCCCTGATCTCTTGACTGGGTGAGAGTATTCTGTTTAATTCAGAGACTCTGTTCCTCACCACCCCTTGTTGTAAATATTTTTGTCCACCCTAAGCGTGGAAGGGTATACTCAGATGTGAGTCCCTTGCTCATTGCACCATCAGGATTCAAGCAAGCCGGGCCGAAGAGGCTGAAATGCCAGAAACCGGTCCCCGGTAGCTTGTTTCCTTCCCAGTGTAAGAATTGGCTTTTGTAGTTTGGTTTGCCCTGTTCCCATCATGCACTGGGACAGGAACAGATTAATTTGCATACAGCCAGGTTCTGAAACTGGGATGGTGCAGTGAGCTAAAAAACGGTGTTGGATCTAGCCCTGATCTCTTGACTGGGTGAGAGTATTCTGTTTAATTCAGAGACTCTGTCCCTCACCACCCCTTGTTGTAAATATTTTTGTCCACCCTAAGCGTGGAAGGGTATACTCAGATGTGAGTCCCTTGCTCATTGCACCATCAGGATTCAAGCAAGCCGGGCCGAAGAGGCTGAAATGCCAGAAACCGGTCCCCGGTAGCTTGTTTCCTTCCCAGTGTAAGAATTGGCTTTTGTAGTTTGGTTTGCCCTGTTCCCATCATGCACTGGGACAGGAACAGACTAATTTGCATACAGCCAGGTTCTGAAACTGGGATGGTGCAGTGAGCTAAAAAACGGTGTTGGATCTAGCCCTGATCTCTTGACTGGGTGAGAGTATTCTGTTTAATTCAGAGACTCTGTCCCTCACCACCCCTTGTTGTAAATATTTTTGTCCACCCTAAGCGTGGAAGGGTATACTCAGATGTGAGTCCCTTGCTCATTGCACCATCAGGATTCAAGCAAGCCGGGCCGAAGAGGCTGAAATGCCAGAAACCGGTCCCCGGTAGCTTGTTTCCTTCCCAGTGTAAGAATTGGCTTTTGTAGTTTGGTTTGCCCTGTTCCCATCATGCACTGGGACAGGAACAGACTAATTTGCATACAGCCAGGTTCTGAAACTGGGATGGTGCAGTGAGCTAAAAAACGGTGTTGGATCTAGCCCTGATCTCTTGACTGGGTGAGAGTATTCTGTTTAATTCAGAGACTCTGTCCCTCACCACCCCTTGTTGTAAATATTTTTGTCCACCCTAAGCGTGGAAGGGTATACTCAGATGTGAGTCCCTTGCTCATTGCACCATCAGGATTCAAGCAAGCCGGGCCGAAGAGGCTGAAATGCCAGAAACCGGTCCCCGGTAGCTTGTTTCCTTCCCAGTGTAAGAATTGGCTTTTGTAGTTTGGTTTGCCCTGTTCCCATCATGCACTGGGACAGGAACAGACTAATTTGCATACAGCCAGGTTCTGAAACTGGGATGGTGCAGTGAGCTAAAAAACGGTGTTGGATCTAGCCCTGATCTCTTGACTGGGTGAGAGTATTCTGTTTAATTCAGAGACTCTGTCCCTCACCACCCCTTGTTGTAAATATTTTTGTCCACCCTAAGCGTGGAAGGGTATACTCAGATGTGAGTCCCTTGCTCATTGCACCATCAGGATTCAAGCAAGCCGGGCCGAAGAGGCTGAAATGCCAGAAACCGGTCCCCGGTAGCTTGTTTCCTTCCCAGTGTAAGAATTGGCTTTTGTAGTTTGGTTTGCCCTGTTCCCATCATGCACTGGGACAGGAACAGACTAATTTGCATACAGCCAGGTTCTGAAACTGGGATGGTGCAGTGAGCTAAAAAACGGTGTTGGATCTAGCCCTGATCTCTTGACTGGGTGAGAGTATTCTGTTTAATTCAGAGACTCTGTCCCTCACCACCCCTTGTTGTAAATATTGGAATAATTAATGGCATTGATGCTAATGGCTAGCTGCCACCTACAGACTGACTCACTAACTGCTTCATGCTTTCACTAATATGGAAGCTCGTTCCTTCATGGAAAGTTACGGCCAGTAACCTGCCGCCCACCAAATTCTTGTACCTCCCCGTACCAAGGACACGTTCCCAGCCGGCCGGCCTGATGTTGTGTCTTCGGAGTGGAGAAAAATACAGTCTTTCGATAAGGGCCAGCCTGAGCCGGTTCTCTCCAAGGGAACAACACCTCGTAACTAAAACATTACATTTGACCTAAAAGCATCTCAAGCTGCCGGGGCAGAAAGAAAGATGCAGTCTCTCCCGTTTGAGGCCTGCAAGGCCCGAAATAAGCATAACTCCATAGAAGGACTACTAACACTCTTGCAAAAGGACGGATAATCACTAATACTAATGAATCTATCCCCTAACATAAGTTTATAAGCCCTGATCTAAGGAAAAGGGTACGGAACTGTATTAATATGCCTTGTGAATAGGCCCTATCTACGGTTCTAATCCTCGCACTAGAATGATAGTAGACTGAAGTCACCTCAAATCATCTTCCCTCAAAGGAGGGCCAAAAAAGTCGGTCAGAACACCCTCTTCACTGGCCTCTGCGCTCCGCCCCGCCCGGACCCCCTCTTCCGGGGCCCCCTATCTACACTCCCTGCCCAGGGCCACCATGAGCCTAGAGCCGCCCCTGGTACTGGCCATTCATTCAACAACAAATATTGCAAATTGTCAATGACGATAAATATCGATCTGAGGTGATGGTAAAGCATATTCTCCAGTATTCTCCACAGCTCCTCAGCCACTACAGTATGGTTGCCAAAGTTGTTATTATAGAAATGTATCAGCATTAGACCAGTCTGCCTTCTACCACTAGCTACTATACAATGAAAATATGGAGAGATACTCATGAAGGTGACCTTTTCAAATGAAATCGTATTGGCTATGAGTGTGAGTTGGCCCCCTTTTGCTCTACCTGAATTTGAGGGAAGTGCTGGGGCGAAGAAGGACCGATAACCATTTACATGAATGGGATTCTTTCCCCATGTTTCCTGAAAACAGATAATATCTGAGTGCTGGAACTCCTTATGCCAATCCAAATTATCTTTCTTGTTGTCATATCCTACTAATTTCCAGGATAGAAATGTGATACCTGCTTGAGAATTCTGAGAGAGTTGGGCCCCTTGTTTGATTACAGATAATGCACTAGTCGTAGTATGTAAAGTTCCTATACTTTGAAAGTCGACTGCTCTTGGCTGTCCCACTTACCCCCCCCCCCCCCCCCCCACACACTAGCTGCGTCAGAAAATGCATTTAGGCTAATAATTTCCACCTCTTTAAGAGAGAGAGGAAAGGGAAGGGTGTTAGAAAGTCAATCACACAAATCCAAGTCTTCCAAAGGGGCAAATGTATTAGCTGTAGGAGGAAGACTTGTGGTATGTTGTTTAGGAATATCCAGATTTCTATTGCCCGGTTGGCTCAATCGAACACTATTTGAGCTATGAGGAACTGGAGGCTTGTAGAAAAATACAGCAGGACTGTAAAGATCTGCGACTGTGATGATGGAGCATCCTGTAGAAGACTTAACAGATCTTCAACCAGCCATTGGCTATTAAAACTAAGGACAATACAATCATTATCAATTGCTTTTGGACCTGACCAAATCCAGGGGGTTCTTCTGGCCATAAGCAAATGATTTTGTACACAATGACCTACATGAAATGCTTGTGACATCCAGTGTCGTGCTTTAGCCATTAGTTGTGAAGTAGACTCTTTTTGATTTTCCCTAAGTAAAGGAACACTTACCAAAATACGTATAAAAGGACATACTGCTGGTGGCATATTCATAAACTGATAATTAGTGCATGTTAAAGAAACAGGAGATTATGGGTTGCATGTATTCATATTTGGTGCATATAGCCCCTACCCCTGTTTAATAGCTGTCTGTGCACTGGCTGGTTTACCTGGGGCATGCAATGTTTTACAACAGGACCTATAAAGCCAGAGGAAGCCTCCAGGGTAGTTACAGATTTTGATGAACTCATATTACACCTTCCTTTTTCTTTACAACCCCATAACATATACTTACTGGAATTGGAGGTGGGGGATGATTGACCATAGGATGGGATGTGGGAATATAGTTGTCACGATTACTGTTTTCACCCTCCAATAAAAGTTGCATTGATCTATTAGTTACTACCACATCTAGTGCATGTTCAATGGCATCTAAGCGCTACAAAATAGGATGCAGTAACTTTGTAAAATTCTCTTGAAATTCATGCCAATTTGGAAATGTCATTGTGGTATCCTGATGAGAACTGTTGCTATTTAATGAATCCTTGGGTGAAATATCCTTTCTGGGTTTTTTAGCAGGACAGACAGTAAGTGTCTTAGCAGGGCCTCTTTTCCGTTTGCCTGTTAAAAAAATTTCACGGGCAATGGTGGGACCTCATTAGCACTAGGAACAACAGTTGAAGAATGTGAGGGAACCAAACAGGGGAGGGAGTGTGTAGTTAACGCCAGTCGCTCAGATGTGATATCCACCCCCTGAGACAAAGGGGGGTCATTGGTTCCTCCCCTCACCCCCAACCACAATGCCAGCCTCCTTTCCCTGATGGCAACCTCTTTTTCCTAGGCCATAGATACCTTCGCCAGAAAAATGCCCAATGAAGTAGTGGTTATCTCCTCTGTAGAAACAGGAGGTGTTTTTTTCTTGCCCATTTATGCTATCAATGAATGGAGTGTCACTGTTAGAGTGGGGGTCCAGCATGGCATTCCTCCGGGCTCCGACGGGCGTGGACGGGTCCGCCTTAGGCAGATACACCAGCCGCAGGTACGAGCCGCACTTTTATGTGCGAGTTTCTGAGATCAGAGGGGCTGTTTGGGACTTGTAGTCTTCCCAGCGGTGTGAGAGTGGCTTCCCCCTAAGCAGTGCAGGCAAGCAGTCAGCAGGATCACAGGACAGCGGATACACCAGCCGTCGGTGCGAGGCACACTTTTATGTTCAAGTTCCTGAGATCAGAAGGACTGATTGGAAGTTGTAGTCTCCCCAGCGGTGTGAGAGCAGCTTCCAACTCAATAGTGCAGGTAGGCAGTCTATAGGATAACCGGACGGCGGATACATCAGCCATGGGTGTGAGGCGCGCTTTTAGGCATGAGTTCCTGAGATCAGAGGAGCAGTTTGGGAGTTGTAGTCTCCCAGCAGCGTGACAGCGGCTTCCCCATCAGCAGTGCAGGCAGGCAGTCAGCAGGATGACAGGAAGGCAGATACACCAGACGCGGGTGCGGGGCACGCTTTTATATGTGAGTTCCTGAGACCAGAGGGGACGTTTGGGAGTTGTAGTCTCCCCTGCAGCGTGAAAGCGGCTCCCCTTTCAGCAGTGCAGGCAGACATTCAGTAGAATAACAGGACAGCGGATACAGCAGCCGCAGGTGCAAGACGCGCTTTTATGAGCGAGTACCTGAGATCAGAGGGGCAGTTTGGGAGTTTTAGTCTCCCCAGCAGCATGAGAGTGGCTTCCCCCTCAGCAGTGCAGGCAGGCAGGCTGCCGGATGATAGGGCAGCAGATACACACACCCATAAGGTTGGTGGTGTGACAATGGTGCTTTCCCATAGCAAACAACATAGTTTGGAGAGATCTTGGTCCAATATTGAAGGTGACAAATATGTTCCCTTCTAAGCTGAGCTCTTTACAATCCTTGTACTCTACAATGCTGATGATGCCTTTGTTTTGGATTTTACTCGGGTCGAACTCCAGCAAACAGTTGACACCCAAATAATGTATGCTTCAAATAGGTACTGCCTGACTAACCAAGAAAAAACTCAAGAATGATATCTGAGAAAAACACAGGCTGCCGGATGATAGGGCAGCAGATTAACCAACAGATTAGATCAGTGGCTACCTACTCCTCAATGCTTGTTGGATGTAATAGAAGGGTGAAATTGGAAAAAAGAAATATCCCAGACAAAAGTCAACACCCCTAATAGTGATAGGCCCAGAACTAGAGCTAAAATCAAACTGGAATGTTAGGCTGATCACCTACCATACTTCCGTGGTCACTGGGCCACCTTAATTCTGCCTCTTTATTGTCCAGGATTCTGATAGAACTTGCTCTATTTAAGCATGGAGGATGTTGTAACTATAATACATTTCCCTGGAATGACTGGGCCAATTGGGATTGTGGGCTGAGGTTGATGACTTGACAGCACAGAAAAAGTCAACATTTTCTTTTTAACTCCAGTTCAACCTGTAACTTACAAGAATGGGCTACAAATCTGTGCTAAATCTTCTTCTTTGAGGCAATAGATTGTTGCCATCGTTTTTTAATTGAAACTAAATCAGATCAAGTCAATCCTTATCAAAATTGACAGTTTAAGTTCAGTCAATAATGAGAACTTTAAATTGGTTTCTTAACCTTTGTTCTCTTTAAGAGATTAGTAAGTTCTTTTTGATAATTTTATTCAATTAGTAAGTCAGATAAATTAGTTTACAGAAATTATCAAAGAAAAATATGGTTAGTGTCAAAATATTACAAATTGACAAGCATGTTCCATGAAGGAATTAGCCCTATTCTAATCTAATGGAAGCAAAAGCTAAAGGCAGTCCTAAAGAGTTCAGGAAAGGAGCGAGACCAACGGAGCATCAAGTTTGAATTAAAAATGTAATAGTTGAACGCCCCATAAAGAGAAGTTTGTGAAACTCAGCAGAGTCTCCATCTCCAAACAACATCAGCATACAGTTTCTGTAACAACATGTACAAAATAAGCCTAAACAGAAAAATATAGTGGGGACAGATTCAGCAGTAGCTACACCCATCAGGATGTAACAGAAAAGTTAGCATCACCTCCGAAATATCCAGCAACAATAATCGCCGTCATCAGTAGCTTACAGCAAATCACAGATCCTGTAAAGGAAAAGCTCTGGGTGCAAAGGAAAGTAACAGACAAGGAGGAATGGTGCGCAATCGGCAGGGCTGGAGCATAGGTCGGGAGTTTGGCTGCCAGTTTCCTTATAGTTTGCCAGGCAGCTATGGTGGTGTCTATCGTATTAATTTCTGGCCTTGGCGTACCCCTGCGTGTATGCATGACTATACCGGATAGCGGAGTGGGGTATTCATCCCCATATTCCACAGCCACGTGTGGTGTGAAGGCGTGCGTTTTGAACTAAAAATAGGAGTATTGCGCTTGCGCACACAGGTAATATAAATAGAAATCGGGCGCACAGAATCCACCCTGAGCGTAATCCAGCGTAGGTGTATGCCTGCCTTTTCTAGCTTGTTTGCCATTCCAGATAAGGCGAAGTAGATGAGTGCGCAGTGTGCGAAAATATTGTGTTGATAATCTGATGGGGATGTTGTTGAATAGATAAAGGAACCACAGTAGCACAATCATTTTTATAATTGAGATACGATCAGCCAAAGAAAGTGGCAGTGAGGCCCATCTGTCAATTTGAAGTTCTAAATCTGCACATGCCCTGCCATAATTTTCTCTCACAACTGTCTCCGGGTCGCGGTGCACCCATAATCCCAGGTACTTTACAGAGTCTTTGGACCATATCAATGGGTATTCCATGTGTGGGGGTACCGTAATCGGCATCAAAGAGATCACCACCGATTTTTCCCAATTTATCAGCAGCCCAGAGAACAAGCCAAATCTGATATATTCCCTAAGGACTGGTGACAAGTATGTGTGAGGTTCACGAATGAAGAGCACCATATCATCCGCGTATAAAGAGATGCCGACGGGACGATGATTAGTGCTGCCGCCCTATGTCGAGTGCCCCAGTTAATGGAGACGGGCTCGGAGGTAAGACCTCCCACCCGATCTCCTGCTGACGGGCCGTGTGTAGAAGGTGCACCCATCTTATAAAAATGTTAGGGAAACCCTTACACCTTAGAATGTAAAACATACACCACCATTCGATGGAGTCAAATGCTTTAGCCGCATCTAACATAATCGCAGCAGCTGGGAGATCAGGGGATATAATATGAAACATGGCGAAAATAGTACTCAAATTGTGAGATGTAGACCGCTCCGGTATAAATTCAGATTGATCAGGCAGTATCAGAAAAAACATCAACGGTTGGAGCTTAGTGGCAAGTATTTTTGCCAGTATGCTTGCCGATTTCTTGTTAAGTAATGTGTTTTGTATTTTATATAAGTAAGCATCTTTGTTAAAATGTGTGATTCTTGAATCAGTATTATGTGAACACAGGATAGATAGGACATTCAAGCTTGGTAAACCTAGAATTTCTAGCTTAATAAATGAATACATTTTATAAACTCAGAACATTTTGCAGCTATGACAAAATCTAAGCAAGTCACATTAAGGTCCAGCTATCGAATACATTTGCATGGTTCAGCAATTTCTAAAGCCTCTGTAACACCAGACTACCGGTGAATATGGGTGCCTGGTGCTTTTTGCACATTTTGACTAAATGCCATTTTAAAGTGCATTTTTCAGGTAAATACCTAAAGCAAATTGTCATTTTTGTGAATTGACTTTCATGTACATTCATGAACTATCAATTCCCCCTAGTCTGATTGTTATCTTAACCATCCCACAATTTCTCATGTGAGTTTATTCAGAAAGCACTTTCATCATATGTTGAGTCTTGCCATTTTCTTTTCTGACCCGGTATTTTAATGGTTTCATGTAATCATCATTCATAAGATGATTAAAACCCAGATCTTTTTTTAATCCCTTATTCAATTCTTTTTGTCTTTGTTTGTGTAAAATATATCTACAGCTCAAGACTAATGCATAAAGGGCCAGATGTACTTCCATTGTAAATTGCGAGTCGCAAAATGCGAGTCGCAATTTGGAATGTACAACAGTGTCAGAGACACTGATTGTGATTCCCAATGGGGTTGCAAAATGCGAGGCTTATGAATAATAATGAGCTACTCGCAATTTGCGACCCCATTGGGAATGGCTGTCCCTCCAAGCAATGGTGGCCTGCTGGACTCAGCAGACCTCCATGTCTGGGACTGCTTTTCAATAAAGCAGGCTTTTTTAAAAAATGCATCCCGTTTTCCTTAAAGAAAAACAGGATGAAGAAAAAAAGAAAAATGAAACACTTTGTTTAATTTTTTAAGGGCTGGCAGTGGTCCCTGGCAGCACTGCCTGGCCCATAAAAATATTTTTCCCTGCATTTGCGTAGGGGAAGGGGTCTCCTAGGGACCCCTTCCCTTTTGCAAGTGCATTACCACCCTCTTGAAGAGGGTGGTATTTGCAAGTGTTTTGCTACCGCAATTGTGGTCTGGTCCTGCAAAACCATGGAACATATAGCAATTAACTCAGTGTTCACTACCATTATAGAGCCAGAATTGCGCGTTGCCATTTTATCGACAACAGATGACAGCTTGCTAATCTTTTTACCATTCAATATGACCTCTACAAGTGCAGTAAATGCACCAAATATTTCTCCTACTAACTCAGCTCTTGTTTCAGTATTACTTTTGTATCTGTGTGCTGGTGTCATTGTTAAAGCGTTTCAGCTTTGTACATGATACATTTTAGAAATGAATACACCTAAATAGCAAATACCCTCCCAATCAGCGAGTAGCAAGAAAGAAACATTTTAGCCTCAATTAAAATAAGCTCTTGGAATTGAAGAATCTTCTCCTTGTAAAATTTGCCATGCTCCCCTTATTAATTTAACTACTAATTCCAACATGTTTGGTGCATTTGAGTGTTCATCTGTAAACACAAATGTTCCTTTGTTTTGACTATCTTACCTTAATTTGGGCTAAATCATTTTCTTTTTAAATTCATCTTCTTTTTTCAAAGCCTTTTTCAAAACATCCCTATGTTTATCCTTATATGTGGGATATTTATGTATCTCTGTTCTAAAGCCAATATGTAAATCTTCTCTAATGGTTTCCTCAAGCAGGTTAAATTGTTTATGTAGACTCTGTAGCAATAAGGACTTAGTAGGAATACTAAGAACATAGTATCGTCCTGGTGCTCTGAATCCCAAAAAAGGGAGAAAACAGCCTCCAGGTAATTAAGACGCAGGTGGAGAACTACCAAAAATCCTGAAGACAAATCAGCTACAGAACTGTGCTAGGAAAATGTCATTCAAATATTAAAGAAGCAAGGAAAGCTCATATAATAGACAGGATCAAAAATGTGGGCAATTTAACAAGAGAACGCTACAGAATAGTAAAGGAATTCACGAAACCTATAACCTGTACTTCCCCAATTCCAGCATCTCAGGCTCTCTGTGATAATCTTGCTAAACTTCTTTGAGGAAAATGTTTCCAAGATCTAAAAGTTCTTTCCCAATGGTAGGAACCTGGCAAGATCAATTCTGAACAAATACTAGTCTTGATGAATAGACTCATATCGGGGACCCCAGATGAGCCTGCTCTGCATTATGCCATGGCTGGTCTGGCCTCTGAGCTTCTCCCCTCGGTCACCGATCTGCTAAACCTTTCCCTGAGTTTGAAATCCTTTCTGTCCAAGTGGAAAAACACCTGTGTCAGACTATTTTTAAAAGAAATTACAGCTGACCCTAAAGAGCTGGCTAACCACAGACCTATAGCATTGCGCCCCTTTCTTGGAAATCTTATGGAGACTTTAGTTAACCAACAGCTTATTGCCTTTTTAGAAATTCATTCTCTGTTGGACACCTCCCAATCAGGATTCCAGGCATCCACAGTACAGAAACAGCAACAAAAGAGGCCCTGAATTCCATCAAACATGCTTTGGATGGGGGAACTCTGCTATGCTGTTTCTACTGGACCTGTCTGCAGTGTTCAATACCATCTCCCATGCAACCTTGGTTTAAAGATTGAAGGAGATTGAAATCCAGAGCAAAACATTAGGCTGGTTGAAAAGTTTCATGGACGATCAAACCCATTCAATAAAGTTGGACTTATTCAATTCTTTAACTATGGTTTCGGACAAGGGTGTGACATAGGGTTACCCCTTGAGCCCTACTTTATTCAACATTTATGTGGCCCCCTTAGCCACCGTAATAATATCATGTGGCTTTGTGGTCATCTCGTATGCAGGTGACACCCAACTTGTCATCACCATAGAGCCCAATACTGAATCTACAAAATTAAGGTTCAGGGAATGCATGACTAAGATTGCTCCTTAGATGTCCACTAATCAACTTCAAATGAACACCGGCAGGACAGAAATACTGCTTTTGGGCAAACCTCATTCCTTTTGGTCTAAAGACTGTTGGCTGAGGGAATAGGGCATTACTCCCATTCCCAAAAAAGTTGTAAAAAATGTAGGGGTTCTAGTCGATGAATATCTGTCCGTAAAAGAACATGTAAACTCTTTTTCCGGAACCTGTTTTGGCCTAACTCACATGCTCGGAAAACCTTTCAGTGGCTACTCTTGCAGACTACTAAATCACTTATCCAAGCACTCATTATGAGCCACCTGGACTTTGGAAATTCTCTAATGGGTGCAATGAATGAGGGTCTCATGTCAAAGCTTCAGGTGATACAGAATACGGCAGCACGGTTGGTGTATAACCTACCTTCCTGCTTTCCTTAATAACCCACTTTGAGATCTCTCCATTGTTTGCCTGTAAGAAAGCGTGTCCTTTTTAAGGTTATATGTCTGATCCATAGGGCTCTCCATGGAAAGGGGTCTAGTTACTTACAAAGTAGGTTGCAATCTTACATTCCTATCGGCAGACTGAGATCCAGTGATCAACTGTTACTACACCCCGGCGCATCCATACGATCAGGTATGGGGGTCGTTCTTTCTCCTTCTTGGCCCCCCATCACTGGAATCAGCTAACATTAAACCTAAATGGCCGTGCTAATTTAGCTGTATTTAAAATACTTTTTGAAAACATGGCTACTTAATCTGTCAATCTCAAACAACTGAATTTATGCAGTCTGCTGGAGCACCAAGAGACTCCATGCGGGGGTGATTCGAACACTTTACATGTATCAATATCATAACATGTAAGTCGTAACATTATCTAAAGGTCTATGGAGAAAGAAGTAATACCAAGCTGTGTCCATCTCTTGTAAAGTCATACTTTCTACTAAAGGTACTCTTGACACTATTAAATCATAATTAGATTCGAAATATTCAAAGTGTACTCGTGTATTCCCAAGTGAAAGCAAACATTTTATAATAAATAGCATACGATAATGGCATGTGATAATAAGTGAACTCTTCTGATACAGATGAGAGTAAATAAGCACAGTAGAGGAAAGAGAAATGACCCCACTAGTTCCAGGGAACATGGTACTCAAGACAAATTAAGCCTAAGGGAAAATCCCTGTAAACAAACTATATAAGTCCTCACATCACTCTCTCATTCTTACTCCCCGGACTTTTGTTTAGTAAACTTCTGTTCCCAATATATTCAGACTAAATTGTGGAGCTTACAATGCTTTTATTTATTAGTATAAAACATTCTTTATCATGACATTAAAATTTCGGAGATATCCCCGAAAGAGTACACGTAAACTTATAGGACTTATATAGTTTGTTTCCAGGGATTTTCCCTTAGGCTTAGTAAATAAGCACAATCATTACAATCTTTTGCGTCTATTGCATGAGTGTATTCTTGTACTAATCAAGAGTAAACATTAGCGGATAAATCATCTTTTTTGTAGCTAACAAAAGAAGCTCTTAGTTGGCCTTCATCATTGAGGTATACATGTGACTTAATTTTATTATTTGATCTATGTTCTACTTCTGCTGTTCAATAAAATCCTACTAATACTATAGTTTTACTGTTATTACGAAAATTGAGCAAATAACATATTTACACTTATTTCTAATGCAAAAAGTTCTCTTAAATCAGCCTAGGAGTAATAAAATTCAACAGTTCAGCATTTTCAGCGTAAAATGTTGTTAGAAAATTTCCAAGGTGATTTAGATTCAGCAGTTCAGATTTCTATTTCGACAATCCTTAACCCTACTCCGTGCTCTTCTAGATTGTTTTGCGTACCCTTTTACTCCATACTTGGGCCTAGGTTGAACTTCTATAAAATAAGAAATTAAAATATTAAAGGTCAAAAAGGACCATTCATTGATTTGCAATCGGTTCTTTCTTTCAGCATTTGATAGTTCTCAGTTCTGTTTCAACTTTTCCAAATTTTCCTTTTAATGCCTATATGCAGGGCCACTGGAATTGCAATTGTGCGGCCATGTTGATTTTCGCATGATTATAGATTTGCTGCATTTGCCCCATAATCCACCATCTGCTGCATAACCTGCAGATTTTAACCAAAAGAAATGTTGTTTCTAGCTCAAACTGTTCCAAAGTTACTAAAAATGTAGCGGCATGTGTTGTGGCGCAGTGGAATGCCTTTTGGCTGGTCACTTTTCTGTTGCTTATTACTATATTTGGGTATTAAAATGGCACTAATGAGGTGCACCCAATGCCCAGAATGTGCGAACAAGAGTAAAAAGTACAAAATAATGATGTAAAAAGAATAAAAATTGTGCTGCATGTTCCCGCATAATTTTGCTTTTCTTGCTGCATAATTTGCTTAACGCTGCTACATAATGTGGACCTCCTCTGCCGCCTAATTCCAGTTGCCCTGCTTATTTGTCATGGAGGTGCATATAGCTCAGATCTCACATCACACAGATCATCTAATGTAACATTCAGTACTTTACCCACGTAGTATGTCCATTCAGGTAATGAACACCACTCTCCTTTGTATGACAACATTTGTCCAGGCCCCCGAACTGCACATTCTGACTCTTTTCTTATGGAAAATAGTGGGATTCAGGACAAAATCACAGGATCACGGTTTGACACAAATTATTCTAAACCATGATATTGTGTGTCTCCGAGAAACTTGGGAAGTGAAAAAAATCAGCATAGATAGGTTTAGATGTAACCAGAATCCAGCACTACCATCACGAACAGGTCATGCAAGAGGGGACCTGATTAGTGTAGTAGGCTGCAATAGTGGGGTCAAGGTATAAAAGTTTACAAATACCTCGCCCTACTATCACACCTTATTGTGTGAAGGGAGCCAAGGAAGGGATTGGCTCCTAATTAACCTGTATAATAATAACTTTGCTGGTGCCATGGCGGGGGTAATAGATCTAATCGAGAAAGATATACAACAACAACAACAAGGTAACTCTATTGCACTAGATATCTTATGGATGGGGATTTTAATATTCGCTCATGTGATAGGTCACACCTTGTTTGTGGAATCACGGATGATCAAGGAGACCCGATTTTCCACTTCGTTCATATGGATTATGGCACTTCCTGAAATAGATTATTATTGATCTACAACCTAGAGATATTAAATTCAGTAGATGCCAACACAGGACGAATAGACTTAACTTTTTTTGCCCGATCAATTAGGACAACAGTAGACTATATTTTGACCTCCGAATACCCAAGAACTCAGGCTTTTTCAACTAAGACTACAATGTAATCCTTTAGCGACCACGTGGCAATTAGCTGCCAAATACCCTGGGATAGTAAGATCTCTCTATCAGGTGAACGAATTTCTAAACCCTTGTACGGAAAAATGCCATCATACTTAAGTGGGAGAAAGTTAATATACCAAACTTTACACATAGAATAGTCACCACCATGACACAGGAAATCACAATCTGCTTAGACACACTCTCACACCCAGAGGATCGAGCTGCAGCTTTAGAGTGAATTTTAATAAATATTCACAATACATTGTCACTCCCCTGCAGTAATGTGGCAAGGGTCCAAGTGCGTTGGTTCAACAACTGTTGCACTAAGGCGCTCAAAAATCTTCACACAGCCCTGCAAATGTAACCCGAGAGGCGCATCGCTGGTTACATCCCTATGCCATACATATAAAATAGAAAGAGAGAACAGATTAGGGGAAGTACAAGAAGAGGCTTGTGATAAATTAATAAAAGCAGCTACTCTAAAAAATTGTAAGGACTTTTGGCGCCTAATTAATGCCCTGTTTTTGAGGGAAGAGTCGGATCCATTGTTAGACCAGCATGTGAAGGAGGATGACCAGGTGAGTTATTTCTCGGGGTGTTTTCGCATTGAAAAGGACATTTTAATAGAGGAATCTCCCTGTCAAATCGGATGGGATGAACCTCATTTACCTTAGAAGAAATTAAACTGACACTTAATCAGTGTAGTGCTCTGAGGATACCAGGACCTGATGGGGGTACTCATTTACTTTTTCTTGAACAACTAGGAGTCCTGGGCCCTGTTACTTACTAACGCTCTTAATGCAGTGCCCAAAACTAATCCCACTGACTCCTGGAAAAAATCTGTGATAGTACCGTGTTTTAAAAAAGGGGATAAGGCACTAGCGAAAAATTATCTCCCAATTTTGCTGTTAGATAGTACAACAAAATTGATGGGTCGACTATTGTTAAACAGTTGTTAAATAGGTTAGAGTCATGGGAAGAATAAAACAATATATTAATCCAAACGCAGTACGGGTTTAGGAAGACTAAAGGAACAGTGGATCTGTGTCTTAATTTAAACTTCCTGATCGCCAAATATACAGCGGCTAATAAGGGTCAGCTTTACATGGCCTTCATGGACCTGTCAGCCGCTTTCCACCGAGTGGCTCACTCGAAGCTTTGGCCTATAAAGACTGAAATTGGGATAGCTAGAACTATAATTAATTTTATTTGTGAACTGTATTCCTCAGCAGAGGCCTGTGTACTCATGAGGAGAGCGGGGGAGTGTTCCAGGACCTTTACCTTAGCTCATGGTGTAAGGCAGGGTTGCGTCCTTGCTCCCTTCTTATTTTCTCTTTACCCAAATGGTGAGGAGGCGCATTGGTGGGGACCATGTGCAATAATCCTATCATTAACTCAGCTCGAGTACCTATACTTCTTTACGCAGATGATGCAGTTCTGTTGGCTCGAACAGAACGCATTGTGGAAGTTAATAGACACTTAAGTAAGCATTATGAGCAAGTTAGACCTGAAAGTCAATGAAACCAAATCATTTGTACTTGCGGCAGGACGCAGATACAGATTGCTAGGTGGAATGTTGAAATGTTGGAAGGTGGAATGTTGGAAGGTGGAATATTAGAAGATGGAATGTTGAAGGATGGAATGTTGAAATAGTAGATTTGTTCTCCTTCTTGGGATACTATTCGACTCAAAAAACTTGTGGCATAATATGGTAGAAAATTGAGCTCTCATGATGGAAAGAAGTTTGGTGGGTATTCTCAGTTTCATTAAGAAACTAGGGTCTAAGCCAATAGAATCCATCAAAAAAGTATACCAAGCGAAAACAATCGCAGTCACAACTTATGGTGCAGCAGTGTGGGGAGTTGCTGCTGTTTGCAGATTACAACAAATAGAGAACACATGTTGTCCTTTTATTAATTGCCACACAGACTAGATCTTCCTCATGTCTCAGACCAAATCTTTGCCACCCCCACTCTTCTCTGGCACCCGATATGGAGGAGGAACACGTCAAAGTTGACACAAGATATAATTTTAGATTGTTTAAAATTAGATGTGTGCAATTTGTTAAGACAAGTTTATATACTATTGGACAGCCAACGTTGTTTGAGGATCCAATGACCTGCTTTTGTATCTTGAGGTCTGAGTTGAAATAACTTTTATTTGAAAAACAGGATATGGAGATGTGGGAAATAAATCAACTAAAATCTTGGATTTGACAATATTATTAAAATCCTAGCACAAACTTGCTTGATATTAACTACCTATCGTTTGTGACTAATCGTTACCACAGATTTTTATTGATAAGATTCCACTTAAATTATATTCCACTGATACTTGGTTATCCTGCTAATGTGCACTCACTGAAAGCTTTGACTCTTTGCCCATGTGACTCTATATCTACTCAATGTGATCTCGCTCTGCAATTTTTTTGCACAATTTATAGAGAGGAGAGAAAGAGATTTTTATGTCCTTTGTTGCAGACACTCAGACTGAGGCAATTTCAACTAGCCCTTTATCTCTTAAAGCAGTTGTCTGATCAGTATACCTGTTATTACTTGATTTATTTTGTCAAAGTGCTATAAAGACTCGTAAATATCAATTCTGAGGTTAATTGTATGTAAATTACATGTATATAAGATGTTTATTCATTTTGTAAAATTGATTTGAATTTTTAAGCGCTTTTACAATGTATTTCTTGTTTTTATTACGGATGAAATACTTTTATGCTGTTTGTGTACAACTAGCAAAAATAAAGTGGTTTGACTGACTGACCTCCAAAAAGGTACCCTTGTTCTTTTTGATCTTCTGAGTGAAAGTTTGTTTTGCTCAATACCACTTTCTTCACTTGACTCAGTTTCTTCAGGTATAGTTGCTGGTATTTGACCAACTGATGTACTCCTTCTCAGTCTGTTTTGTTCATTAGTTTGTGGCCATTCAGTTTTATGGGTAAATTATCCTTATCCCAATGGTTGTTCCTTCTCCCGGATCTTCTAGTCGTACTGATCGATCATTAATTTTGTTTCCATTTTGGAAAACAGTCTATGCTTCTTTTTCGTTAGAGACTCCGATGTCACTTTATGAAACTTCAGGCACTTGAATTTATTTTTTAACTTGCAAATCTTCACCCCTTTCTTCCTCTAGCTGTTATTGTGGTGGTGGTGAAACTGATCTAGGTGGTCTTTCAGGTAGTGGTACAGCCACCAATGCTCTTCGTTCAGGATCTAAGACCACAAATGCCTCTTCTGGGTTTCTCATTTTCTTTGTGTGAGAAGCATGAATTCCATTTGGAACTCCAGCGCACTTAACAGCAGCATTGGTCACAAGGATTATTTGTAAGGGGCCTTTCAACCTCAATTCCAAACAAGTCTTCTGAACCTGCTTCTTGATCATGACCCAATCACCAGGATTGTGGTTGTGGCACTGTTCTTATAGTAGATCTTGAGGCAGCTATAACCTGATAAGAGACAGAACGGACCACATCAGCCAACCCTTTACAGTAATCGACTATCATATCAGCTGTGATGTTCAAAACTGCATTTGCAAGTACAGCAGGCAGTCTCTTTGCCCTGCCCATCAAGATTTGATGTGGTGTGAAACCCGTCTTTTTATCTGAGATACTTCGAATACTCATCAGTATCAAATGCAAAGCATCTGGCCATTTCAGTGATGTTGAAGCACAAACGTATGCTAATCGTGACTTAAGCGTTCTGTTGACCTGTTCAACTATTCCATAAGTGTCAGATCTGTAATTGCAGTGCAATCTTTGCTTGGTCGGTAATGCTGTGCAAATCATCTTCTGGACCTCATTGTTGTAATGGATCCCCTTATCTGATACAAGAGAAACCTGCATACCATAATGTTGGATCAATTCTCTCAATAACAGTTTGGCTACAGTGAGGCTGTCATTTCTTCTAGTTGGGTACGCTTCCACACATCTCGAGAAGACACAGACTATGACCAAGATATACCTCAGTTTGTAGTAAGCAGGCATCTCATTAGAATCAATCTGCATTCTGTTGAAAAGACCACCTGATCTCCCTATGTGACCTAATGTGACATGTGTTTTACTTCTTGCATGACAAACATCTTCTGTCAGCGTCCTAAATCTGGGATTAAACCAATTCTGGCAAAAAAGTCTGACCATGACATCCCTACCCAAACGTGTGTATCAGTGCAAGTACCTCATCATTGGGAAGAGCAAACTGTTTGGAAACATAGGTCTTCCATCAGCTAACATCCAAATGCAATTTTCTCACAACTTTATTTTCTAATTCTAAACAACCTCTTATTATTTCCTCCAATCCCACCTTTAGTTTGGTAATGTTCAAAGGTCTTTCCTTTTCAGAATCTAATTTAACTTGCAACTCTGCTCTTACTGTCTTGCTAATCCCTGCTGCTTCCTGCAACAAAGTGAGAATATCCTCCCTCCTCAAAAGTGTTTATTTCTCCAGGGTCAAATTTCATAGGTGTTGTAAAAACCAGCATCTCTCCGTCTATAAGTGCTTGCGCTATCTATGGTGGTCTTCACACAACAATCCGTGAACTTTGGGAAGTTGGGATACACCCTGTTACAGGCAAATGTATGATGTTAAAATGCATGCCTTTACAGCGCCGTTTTTTACAACGCAACATCCTTTACAACTCATACATTTACATCACATGCCATTAGAATTAATTTTTAAAACTACATTTACAACGCATACAATTACGTTGCATTATACCTTTACAACGCATACCATTACATTGCATTTAAGGTAAGTGTTGGATAGTGCAGGGGTAAAAATTACTATTCTAACTCCAGTGGGTGCAACAGTAGGGTAAATGTTGGATAGTGTAGGGGTAAAAATTACTATTCTAACTCCAGGGGGTGCAACAGTAGGGTAAGTGTTGGATAGTGTATGGGTACTATGCTTTGCAATGGTATGCATTGTAATGACATGCAATGTAATGCCTGCTTTGTAGTGACATGCGTTGCAGTGTCATGCGTTGTAGTGACATGCAATGTAATGGTTTCATTGTAGTGACATGTGTGGTAAAAGATGTTGCGATGTAATGACTGCGTTGTAAATGTAGTGCAATGTGATGACTGAGTTGTAAAAGTTGTTTCCCGTTACAGGTGAACCTCCTACAACTCCTTCAACTTCTGGCATCAAATGTGAATTTTGTAGGGAATTTGGAACTGTTAAAGTTTGTACATTTACTGGTGGAGCTGGTGCTTTTTTGTGCACCATGAGAGTACAAGTCACAGTAGAAATACAACTTGTGGTTGAGCCACAACTGGTGGAACAATTTGAAGTATCTGCATAAGTCTCTCATTCTGTACTGAACTCAGTTCCACAGGGTCAGAAGCCACTGTACTATTCGTATTGGCACTCAATTCACTTTCTGAGTAGGTGCTGCTTAAGGTGGGGGTCTTGCAGCCAACATTTCTTCTAGGATATCACCCCCTGAATCTCGTTATGCCTCCTCATCCATCTCTGTCTTTTCCTTTTATCTATTGATTTCTCCTTATTTCTCTTTCCAGATATCTCTTTTGTGATAACTGAATACAGTTTAGTGTCCTTAATCAAAGATTTTTGCTGTCCTTCATCCCATTAAGCATCTGCATAATTATGCACTACTCATTGTGCTTCTCTGATATTTTTCTTCTCTTTTTTTTGGGCAATATTCTCCCAAAAATGTAAAGCTTTATATTGAGCAGGTCTAGGAGGTGGCTTCATTTCATACAATTTCCCTTTTAAAATTATCAAGAATTCTAGTTTTCATAAGTTCCATAGTTTGGAAACTCAATTGACCCTGTAAGTCTGTGATCTGGCACCACTGATGAAACCAAAAACGTGTGAGGCCCATATTCTGTTGTCATAATGTATTCAGGTGTACCCTCACAAGGTGCCTTTTCACCTGTCCGTACATGAATAGTAACACCCCCCTTCACCAAATTCTTAATTTCTTTAAAACTTTTCATGATCGCAATAAATTGAAAGGCAAAAACAACTTCAATTCAGTGTTTTGGTTCTGTTCTGAAACTAACTTACATATGTTTGAAGTAGTTTCTGTTTGCCATATTGCTAACAGGCCCATAATGCCATGTGCCAGGGCATTTTAAAGTATTCGGCTACACTTCGGCTACACTAAACTTGGGCTCTGATGACGTGTGTGGAAGTGTTATAGGGAAAACACAAGTGTCCACCCACATCTAACTAAAATCAGGTATGCAGCTTGAAACATGCACTGTACCCACAACAAACCCAGGGAGAGAAGCCTGTTAAGACGAAAGCAGGGCCCTTCAGCAACCAGGCACGGGATACACAAGAATTGACTTGGCATCCTGTTTTGTCCCTTTCAAGTGTGCCCCAAGTGTTACATGTGGCTCAACAGCCGAGCCAAGCAGAATTTGAGAGTCTTGTGTCACAGGATAACCATAGAACCCACTCTGAATATTCTCTGGAGTTCAAAGTAGACACCCCTGCCTATTTAGGTCAGTCTGTTGTGGGCTCATGGGAGGAATTTCACAGTATATTAAGGGCAAGCAGAGGGTGGGAGAAGATGGATAGCTAATGAAAATCAGCTTCTGCCAACTTTTTAGGAAGTTCATTTTTCTTAATATTTAGTAAAACTCTGACTTCATCATTGAGTTGGATTTTAATTACAATTGATCATTTAATTACTTTCGAGCTGGTCCCATTTCTGAAATCACACAATTAGTATTTTAACATGTACACTTCTTTTCTACATAGGACAGCTAAGCCTGCCATAGTCAAAATAGCTTTTGTGGGCATGTCCCTGTAGGGACTTTGTTAAATAAATGTTCTACATGTCCTAATTTTAAATACCATACACAATACCTTATAGCCCACAAGACTTACATTGGGGTTACTGTAACCATACCTTTATTTAAAAGCAATCACAGACGTAATGGTCTGCTGACCCTAGCAAACCTCTACCCCTGTGATGACCTCCAACCAATGTGAGTTGCAATTTACAACCTACCTCACTAATATTAATGAGGTAAGTTAGATTGGGATCAATTATGATTTGGAATTTTACGAGTTGACCTTTTAGTACATAGTTTTGTTCATCGGAATTGTGACCTCAGATTTAATTTTTCTGAAATATTAACACTGTTTTGGAATTCAGCATTTTTTTTAATAATCACAAAATGGGGTTTCTGACATACTATCGATGTGTGATTTGAAAGGGGCATGTTTTCGGGGTTCCTTCCAAATTGCAAGTTACTAACCGATGCATCAATGGTTTGCAACCCTAAATCCAGTTGCAAACCATTGATCAGCTATTGAATCCCAAGATGTGGTGGTAGCTGATTCATAAAGAGGTGGGGTGGGGGTGCCTTTTGCATGCTTTACACTTTGGGACTCTATGTGGCATCTTCAGTGGAAGTAGGGCGGGTGTGTTCCAGAGGTGGCGATTTCTGAACTTTTTTTTTTTAAAGTAGCCCCTTTCTTGTAATGAAATCAGGTTGCTTTAAAAAAAAGTTTCTATTTTGAAATGCAGTAACTGGGATGTTGTTCCGCTGCCTCTTGTGGACCACCATCCTTGCAATTTTAGCCAGTTGCAGGGTCGTCACAAATTAAGCCCTGTGAATGAATATCAATTAGACAGGTCATTCTGAGAATCTCTGCCATTCCTTACTTTACAAACCAACCTAATAGTACATGGGCCAGTTCTCCAATAAGGTTACATTTGTAAAAAGTCAGTGTGTGATTAGCAAATTGAATCATACTATGCCTGGCCCTTATTTTTCTGGACAGGTATTCCTGTTACAATGATATACAAATAAGAAACATTGCCTAAACATAAAAAGCATATGGAATTATATCCTCTAGAAGTTATTCACATAAAAAATCAAAGCAAAGTATCGGTTCCATTTATAAGCAATCCAATTGAAGCCAGTGAATCAAGATAAAAGATGCTTAGTGCACTGGTGAGCTAAATTTGGATACTGATATAGAAAATGTTATTTGAATATGAATATAGACATAATACTGGGATAATATCACCTTTCATCTTCCAAGTAGTTTTATTACAAATCCAATGAAAAATAAATCTCCACAGCGATTAGTGAAAGAGGTATTGCATCGAGGTACTTATAGTTTTCTTGCAACATTAATATCTTTATGCAATTGTGATTAAACATTTAATAATAAACGTGCGCGTCCTATACGATGTCCATCTACTTTTCAGTGATCAGCTATATATATCACTGAACAGAAGTCACTCGTTGCTGGGTGAAGGTTTATCTAAGTCAACCCTAGCAGAATTAAAAATAAGTTCACATGGAGCTAAAGTTCCAGGGGTGCGAGCTGGTAAATTCTCTGAGACTCCTTGAATGCACACGTGCCATATATCTCGAAAAGGAAGCATTTCTTCCTATTACGACTTTACGTTTCTGCCAGGTCGCACATTGTGCTATGTGAAGGTGATCTTTGTAGGGGATAATATATTGCTGAAGGCCTGCCCTGGAGATTTGTCGTGATGACTGGGTGTGTCAAGTCGTTAAATGGCATAGTTGCATTTAGTATGTTGGACCTGCAGATTACAGTAGCCACAGAAACCATTATAAACACCCTAAGTAACAAAGTAAATACGTGCAATGCCTTAATTGCTCTGGCCCATACAGTGCTGCCTCTTCTGGGAACAAAAACACAAGGGTAAATATTAGCGTTGGCCATAGTGATTTGCAGTGGCAGGTAAAATGCCTGTATTAACTCTTCTGTCACAGTCATCCACCCCTTTACTCAAATCATTAATGTAAAGCAAGGAAATCTATGCATTGCCTGCTATACCGAATAAAGGCATGATTTATTGTATATGATGTTGAGAACATACTAAGTGGAAGGTGGTGTAATCCAGCTCAAATTCTTACCATGGTATGAAAGAAAATGGTGAGGAGAAAATAAGGCCAAAAAAAACAATGGCAGTTTTTCTTTCACAGAGTGAACACACAAATCCAAGGAGAGAAAACGTAGATACTTAGTGGGTCATTCAGAGACTGGAGGATGGTCCGCTGGCCAGCCAGATTACCAGAGGCTATGGTATACACTCCCCTGGCATAGGACAGCCCACCTGATTTTGGGATCCCCATCTGCTTAATGGGGATCTTTGTACTTCAGTGGTGTGCCTATGAAGTCACTTCTTTGAAGACACTGATCTTTTGCCAAGGTGGCTCCATGAAATTGACCCTCACAGGAAAGCATTAACTTTTTCAATACTTTTTTTTTAAAGCTGGAGGTATTTTAGTGAAATGTGCCTGGGCTTTGCTATCATAAGAGTTTTCTCCCAGCGTGGGGGGAAGGGGAAATTTTTCTTGTTTGCTGTTCAGGACCTCCAGGCTTTCCTTGGTGGTCCTGCAAAGGAAAAATGTATATCCGATTGACCACCCCAGTTTAGATGCTCTCAAGTATGTTGACCGAAAGCCCTGTGGGGGACAGACAATCGGTCAAAGGTTTCCAGTAGCAGAGCCAGTGAGGCTCTGCCAATCTAAACCTGGCATTTCTTCCATCTTCAAATGGAACAGGCAAACCACCGGCTTTTTGGTGGAGGCATCCACTGCTTTTTGACAGGCATCCCACACTTGCAAAATTCTAGATGCCCCCTCAGTCTTGGCTGCCTGGACCCCACACCACTGGACTTCAATAAATTAATGCACTTGTTGCAGAAAAATGTCTGTAACATTTAGACCCAAGAAAGAAGAATTACTCTTTTATTGCCCTGACATCTAAAGGATGAGAAATATACTTAACATTTACAATCCTATCAATATAGAACAATGTGGTGTAAAATGCAGTGGTTTCTTATTCAATATTTCTCCATGATGCCCACCTAACAAAAAGCCATTTTGTCATGTTAGACCACATAGATTTTGTAAAGCCTTATTCGAAGTAATGCACTTACTCAGGTAGAAAACCTGCCGTGATTTGAGTGTTCACTGGATAAAATAAGGTATAACAGGATTCACAAGATGTTTCTCTTTTGTGACAATAGTTTGCATCTTCGTCCCACTTTTTAACCAGATAATGCATTTTGCCAAAATAGATCACAAAATTTGAACGAGGAACAGCTATTTGCACTGTACTCAAAATAGACTCAATTATATTTTTTAGTTCTTGCTTTAGCCAAGAACTTCTGGTTTCAATAACAAATATATATAATGTACTTACATTTAGGGGCTTTCTGTCTTCTTTCTTCATCCTTTGTTCTGCTGTTGTGTCATTCACATTTTGCTTTAACCTACCACAGCATATGTAATTGGAAGAAGGGTCAGTCCACTGGAGTCAATGACTTACCTCACTGTGATGGCCTTCTGTTCTTGCATAATGTGCACATTCGCACAATCAGTAGCTCCCTACTGTGCTGCAAACTTCTGGTACGATGTGCGATTTTCAATTGCTAAATATTTTGGCTTTTAAACAATAATTGTTTTACTTAATCAAAATCCTGGAAGTGCCCACTGCCCCCATCACACCCCCACAATACTGCTACTCGATTGCTCGCTCGTATGTCACATGTCATCCACAAAAAAAAACATTGTTAAAATCAAACGTTCAGCAGTGAATGGCAGACCTATTGGCTTTGCCAATGCTTTTTTTGGGTTGATATTTTTCCTTTTTGCCCAGCTCAAAGGCACAGAAAGCCAATTTGAGGATAGCAACTAGACTTGCTCTGCTATGCCTTTTTGTTCATTCTGAGTGTTTTTGATTGCCTTGCTGATGCTCTCACAGAGCCTAAATAAACTACTACCTGTGCTTAGTTTGTAAAACACTGAGTGTCAGTCCCCAAAACTGTGCTCAAAAGCCTGATGCAATTGTTATTATATGTCAGCTCGCAAATTACCAAGATTGCACAATCTTGAATCTTCCTTATGCCTCTGTAATCCACTACCTGACACTCCCTGCCCCTTTATCTCACTTGTGTAGGTTTTCGCTTTCTCCTTCAGAGACATTTTTCTGTCTTTTCTCTTCCTCCTTCATTCCTGTTTGTTTGTTTTCCCTATCTTGCTCTTGGGAAAGGGAAACAAACTTTACAACACAGTCATTACATCGCACTACCTTTACATAGCAGTCATTACATCGCAACATCCTTTACATTGCATGTCATTACAACGCAGCCATTACATCGCATATCACTACAACGCAGGCATTACATCGCAAGCCATTACAACACATACTATTACAACGCATAGTACCCTTACACTATCCAACACTTACCCTACTGTTGCACTCTCTGGAGTTAGAATAGTAATTTTTACCCCTACACTATCCAACACTTACCCTACTGTTGCACTCACTGGAGTTAGAATAGCAATTATTACCCCTATACTATCCAACACTTACCTTAAATGCGGTGTAATTGTATGCATTGTAATGGTATGCATTGTAAAGGTATAATGCGATGTAATGGAATGCGTTGTAAAGGTAGTTTCTGAAAATGCGATGTAATGGCATCGGTAAAGCACCTTCACCCTGCATCCGTGACCCCACATGCTGTCACAACGTGGTCGTTATAACGACCACGTTGTGACAACGCATACCATTACGCCGCAAGATGTTACAACGACTTGCGGAGGGGGGGGGAGAAGGTGTTGGATTTAAAATCTAACACCTTCTCTAAAGTCCGCACAAACTGGAGTTAGAATAGTAAATTTTACTATTCCAACATCCAGCACCCCCCCTCAGCAAGTCGTTGTAATGACTTGCGGAGTAATGGTGTACATGTCACAACGCGGTCGTTATACAACGCGGTCGTTATAACGACCGCGTTGTGACAGCATGCGGGATAATGGTATGCGGAGTGAAGAGGCATATTCAATGGCATGCGATGTAAAAGAATGCGTTGTAAAGGATGTTGCGATGTAAAAACTGTCTTGTAAAAGCATGCATTGTAAATGTATGCGTTGTAACATCATACATTCCTCAGGAAATGTCTGAAGAGCAAAAATAAGTGCTGATTCCCTACAAATGACAGCCAGTGGCCCCCATTGGCAACTAGCAGATCATATCAAGCACTGTGTACCACAATTAGTCATGCCAGTGCAGGCTAGGCACTGCACACTCCTTCTGGGGTACCTCACACTCATTCTGGGGTATCACACACTCCTTCTGCTCAAGCATTCTTCACAAAGCAGCATTGCCAACTCAGTGGTGAGTCCAGAAAATTGATCCTGAGGGTACACATAGGATAATGGAGAACTCCCAGCTACATCAAAGTTTGTGCTGTGGTGTCCTTGGCAATTCCTGTGACTCCATGTTGTGCCATAATATTAAACATGCACAATCTTGTGGAGCCCATACAAATGCAAAGCACAATAACAATCCAAAATCATTATGACCCCACCAAGCTAATCATTCCATTACATAAAAGCCCCAGAAACCCTCTTGCTGTTACTTTTTGGACTTCAAGCTTCTTGCTAAAAGTAAATAAGAGATTTACCCTAACCCACCTATAACAATGAAAGAGAATACTAATTAGTGACCTGATGCATTATGTAAGCCACATCAACACATGATGAGACACCTTGGCTCCCATGTTCATTTCCTTCTGGCTTAATCAGTTACTAGTGACTGCCACAATCCCAACTGTATGCTCCTTGGAACAAGGATGAACCTACCCATCTTTCCGCTGGGTCGCTGCTACTTTTTGATCCTTCTCTGTACGTGTTTACTGTGTTTGTCATTTCCAAATGTGAACCCTGATCCAAGTAATGTTCTTCCAAGAGGACACGAATCATATTAATGTGAGGTTTTTGAGCTGGAAAATTGAAGAACATTCGAGTTTTTGTTAGGGACTCTGTAAGCCACTGTCAACCATTGAACTAATGGCCAACTATTTAGCTGGTGGCACAGCCAGGCACACAGCTCTTCGGCAAAAAACATACAGAGATTGTAGATGCCATTTGGATAGGTTTGCACTATACAAATACCATAAACATACATGCATTTCGAAGGTTGTCATAGCAACTGCCGAAGCATACAGGTGTGACAAGTCCTGAATCTGAGAGCCATCTTGAAACTGCAAAATCTGCAGTGTATCTCATCAACTTTACATAATGTTGTTGCTTAATTGCTCGTGCGAAGAATGATGCACATTTTACATTCTTTCCCAACCACTGTGTTAAAGTAGAGGACTGGGCACATAACCATTCTTTTGTCACCACATTCAGGATTAGATTTGCATTAAGTTTTGTGTTCAAAAGACTTTATTTAATACAACAATATGTCATTATATAAATATGAATGATGAAATAGCAATCAAATACTAACTAATACACTGCATGTAAAATATTTAAAACGTTATACATTTTGGGAAGGGAAAGAAGAGAAGGGGGATAGAGGGGAAGGGATATGGAGAGTTCCTATATATAAATATAATGAGAAGAACAATTCACATCCTCAACCATGCCTTTATATAAGAAGGCATTATGGCAACATGTGCTTAGAAACTATAACATTCACTTCAAATGCAAAGGAAAGACAGAATAAAATAAGTAAGAAGGATGAATATTTTCAGGAAATGTTGTAACAGTATGTGATACAGTACCACCAACCTGATTAGGAAATACAGTAAGAGGTAAGCATAACCTTTGGGCATCATGAGAGGATGAACATTGCATCATATGCATAGTATCCACTTTATAATGTGTACATACAGATTTCCACCACACCTTTTATGATAATTTAGCTGAGGATTTCCAGTTAAAAATGATTTGCTGGAATGCAATTGCCAATAAGCTATCTAATGGTTTAACATTGGTAAACGAAGGAATAAGGGCCTGAGTTAATGTACCCAGGAATAGATAATGTGTATTAAAAGAGTTTTGCAGCTAAAATTCTTTTTAATTTGATACCAGACCCTACACCTAAGAGAAAGTTTATCAGGACATGTAAATAACATATGCATAAGGTATGTCTGAGGTAAATCACAAGACCAACATTTAAATGAAACACCTGAGTGACTGAGTAATACTAGCTGGTCTAGAAACTTTACAAGTACGTGCCCATATCTTATTCCAAAAAGCAACATTCCAACTTATCCTCAAGTCCTCTACCTATAAAAGTTCGACCTTGGATTTGGTTTGAGAAGGGTCCGGTAGTGAGAGATACTTGTAAATAGATGATGATCTAGGACCTGTTTTGAAGAACTCAGTAAATCCAGAAGGAAGAGGAACTAAACTGGAAGAAGAACCCAGAGGAGAAAAATACATATCAAGCTCCACATTCATCAATGACAGAAAACTAAAATAAAAAGACTTGGGACATTGATAAGCATCACACAATTGAGGAAAAGAAATAGGAGCATTATTATGAAAGAGTTAATGAACCTACATATGACCCTTACCCTTCCAAGAGCGCCGAAAAAGAGTTCTATTACTAATCCAAATTAAAGAATTATACCATAACGGCATTCCAAGGAATATGGAAGGAGTCAATTGAATTGGGAGTCACGTGGACTTCATCAGCGAAACCATCTATTTTAAAACCGGAGAGAAAATGAACGACTTTGTAGAAGAAAAAGACAAAACCTCCTTAAAAGTGAACTGTACAAGGAAAGCTCTTTCAAATTCTAACTACAATGGAGAAAGAGGTGAAATTACTTCGGAAGTCCAAAGTGCAGCTTGTCGCAATGTAAAGGCTCTATGATAGTAATAAAATTCTGGAAAGTTAACTCCTCCTGCCGCTTTAGGTTTTGCTAAATAAATAGGGCTATTCACGATTTCCTATTATACCATAAAAAAAGTAACAAGTAACAAGAACAACTTTTTTTAAAGGTTTTTGGGATATCAATTGGTAGCATAGAAAGAAGATATAAAAAAAATAGGTGAGATCATCATTTTAATCACATTTAGACGCCTCCCACCACATAAGAAATAAAGGATTCCAGGAAGACAGAATACTTTCAACCTTCTTTTTAAGATCTTTTAAAGTAATTATTATAGTATCTGCAATAGAGTTTGTGACCCTGATATCTAAATATTTAATTCTGGCAGAAGCAGACCATTGAAAACCAGTTATTTGATATGTAGGACTGAAGGTGTATTTATTGAGTGGAAGAATTTCCATTTTGCCTTTATTACCTTTATATCAAGAGACCTCGGAGAACAAAGTTATTTATTGTAAAAGAGAAGGCAAAGAGCTTTCTTCAGAGGAAATACACAAAATCTTCATAGGCAGCAGATTTTAAATGATGATCACCATAAATAAAACCAGAAATAGATGGGTTAGAAAAGTTTCAATGCCAAAACAAATAATAAGGGGGAGAGCGGACAACCCTGCCTTACTCCTCTATAAGAGAAAAATATGAAGAGACTCTACCATAACCAATACAGATGCTTTAGGAGAATGATCCAAAAGGAAAATAAAAGCAATACATTTAGGCCCAAACCATGCAAAGTTAATGACTAGAGCATAAACTCCCAACAGATTCTATCAAATGCCTTCTCAGCATCTATTGTTATGACCGCAAGCGAGGATTTAAATAGGGGCTTTACTAAGAACATTAAACAAGTGTTGTCAGATATAAGCCTATAAATCCTGATTGTTCCTTCCCTGTAAGATACGGGAGGAAGGACGAAACAAAGAGCTAGGTGCTTAGCAAAGGTAGTATAATCAACATTTAACAATATCATAGGTCTATAATTTTTACAGTCATGGGGGTCTTTACCCTCTTTATGAATAAGACATATTATAGCTTCTGTTTGCATTATGTTGTGGTAGGTGCTATAACAGTCTAAGTCACCGTCTATTAAGTACAGTGCCACAAAACACTTTGACTGGTAGCCAGACCTTCTCTGCAACATTTATTTCTATTTGTTTTGTAAAGACTTTTCATTCCCACAGGGGTATCAATGCTATAGAGAGACATTATAGAATAATAAAATGATGTAACAAAAGAAAAAAAGGAAAGTAAAGCAATCAGACTGTGAATACAACCATGTTTTAGTGCATTCCTAAACTTGTAAGTACATCAGAATTGTGTCTTAAGTTCATTGGGAGAAAATTCTACTTTCTAGCAATGTGTCCTTGGATCTTAAGGTGCTTGGTAGCTGGTACTGCCATATACAATAAGTGAGCGGAGAGCTGCAAGAGAACAGAGTTTTCCATAAAAGACACATTGATTTTAATACAATACGCCTTTCACCAGGGGTCAATGTAGGGATGCCAGATGCCAGTGCTGGAGAGCTGTGGACTTTAAGCTCAAGATGGAGCACCAGCCAGGCAAAGTAATTTTGTACCCATTGACACCTTTTAATCAGGTAAGCGGCGGATCAAGACAGGCTGAATAGCAACAGCCAAGGCACGTTGACACAAATGCATTGATAGTTTTCACATTGTGAGAAAATATAGAGAGAGGCATACTTTTTCTGAAGTGACCACAGTGCAGCTGGCAACTGGTGTGCACATTACTACGTAGCCTACCCTGGGCGCTAGTTGCAATATAGCCTTATAGCCCGCCGTAGAGGGCTATACCGGCTATTAAAGGCCCTCTCCAGCGTTAAAGGCCCCGAGCCGAAGGCGAGGGCCTTTAACAAGGGAGAGGGACTTTAATAGCGGTATAGCCCATCTACGAAGGGCTATAAGGCTATTAGAACATTCTGTCCCTAGAGGACAGACTGTTCTAACAAAACAAACAAAGCTTTTTGGAAGCGTGAGGGGATTGGAATCCCCTCAGGGTCCCTGAAGCCTTTGTTCACAGCCAGAGCTGTGAACAAAGAACCATTGGAATGTTGGAGCTCCAGGCTTATACCAGCCATTATAAGCCCAGAGCACTCCATTGTTTTCAATGGAGCTCCCAACATTCCAATGTTCTAATATAATATCAACAATTACATTTTAACATTTCATTAGTTTTAAGCATTAGGCAAGATTACATTGTTACATGTAAGATCTGGATGCCATTTATGACAAACGATTTAAGAGAAAACAGGATGAGGTATTATGTAAATTCCAATGTGATTTACTAAGGCTCACTTATCCTTCGTATTTGTGCTCACACACTTACTACGACTGACACTCTTTTGCTGTTTGATAAATATTTACCAGGGGGACTGAGAGTGTCCCGAATTTTTCCCTCTCTCTCCTATTGTTGAAACTGAGGTATTAGTGTGCAAAGGTGTCTGCAGTAAGCTTTGTTGAAGGCTATAGCTTATACAAGTGATTTTAATTTTATTAGATTAACGACCCAGTGTGACACTAGACAGATGGTTGAAGATGACACTGACATGTTGACTTAGAGCCCCCTGACTGATTTTGTTGCTCAAATTTAATGTATGACAGTCAAGGAATAGAGGCCTAAATATCACTTTTTTGTATTTATATATATTTTTTTCACAGCGTAGCAGAGTGACTATATTTTGATCCTAATGAATGCCCAGAACTTCTTGTCAATATGGCAGAAACATGTTGATCGATAGAGAGGGTATACATCCATAACCCTAGAATCACTCTATTTTTAATCACTATCATTTAGTATGGAAGAATAAAGTAATTACCACTAAATAGGTAGTTTTTAATACACACACATTTATGATTTATTTTGATTTATTTTGCACTCTGCCCCTCCCTACCATTTATGAGTTGGTAGAATCAACCAGCGCTTAGTACTCCAGCTCCTTCCCTCTTGGGTAAAGTTGTAGCCCACACAGGGTACCTTGCGGTCCCTGTGTGTTGGAGAAACCCAATGATGAAGCATGTCACCCTCGGGTGAGTGAGGGTTTTTGTACACAACAGTGTTTTGCCCCCTTGCTGTTCTATCCACTACTAGTTTTCAGCTTCATTAATGTTTTAGCTACCCTATAATTTGTATGAGATTGAATATAATATCAACACCTTGCTTCCCATGATTATAGATGAAGCCAATGCAGCAGGTATTTAGAAGTTTGGCAAACATGTCCTCTTCACCAGTACAGCCTACTTTCTACAGATTAACATGCATGAAACATTCATGAGTCATGGTACACGTTTGGTCACACAAATAAGATTTCGAACTAATGGTACAAAATCTCAGCAGGCATTCAAGTATTCTGACTGTTGTTAAAATAGCACGTGCCCGATAATGGTTTGACTCTGAGTATGTAATGAGGAATAAGGAGTGATGGTTGAAATCTAAACATGCACTAATTATTACTGAATTATGGGGCAATCCCAACACACACTGGTTGTACTGAGTGGTGGTGCATATATGAGATGGATTAATGTGTGATTTGTGTCAATGTGGCCATGAAGACAAGAAATCTAGTGGATGGTGCAAATCCTAGCACTCAAGATTTCTCAATGTATATACGAACATACATTCAACATTAATGAGTGATGGTACAAATCTGAACATGAGCTAATGATTTCTGAATGATGGTACAAATTTAAAAAAGCACCCATGATTGCACATCTAACATCACAGAGGGCTAATATATCCACTCCAGGGGTCTGTTTTTGATCATATGGTCATAGTTTTAAATGCTGTTATGTCCACTCAACCTTTCATCCTCCTGAGAATTATAAAATTAATATGGCCGTGTAACAATAAGCAACTTTCACTCATTGCCAAAAAGTCCATGTGTGAACATACACTTTATTATACACACGCTATGTTATTTTACATAACGTATAATGATGCAAATGTAAACAGGCAGTTAGGATAAATGACTGATGGTGCAAATCTTTACTTCCACAAAGGCTTTAAAACTTGACATATTGTTTGCATTCTCCATATGACTGTGCATACTCCTGCTTAATGTCTTTTCAGTAATAGAAATGGTACTTATTGACATATTTTATGCACCCATGGCACAATGGAGCCCATCCTCAATGAAATGCTCAGTAGTGCATTCACATTTGTACTCGTTGGGATTTTTATGGCGTGATCCCCACTGCTGTCTGAGGCCGCAGCCTGCAGGACTTGTTTAACCTGTCTCATTTATACATCCACTCATCCGCTCATTCAGCCATCTATGCTATTGCTAAATCATTCATCCATTCAATAAATCCCATTTTCATTTATTATATTTAATTTTAAAGTGGCGCCTTTTCCACATCTCAATACAACCATACTTCCTTTATGTAGTTATCCACATTGATGTGTAGATGGGATCTGACCTCATATATGAAATATTCATGCTTATAGTGGCACACCAGCAGGTTGCACTGCTCTTACCTGAACTTCCAATAGGTGTTCTCTAGGAATCTCAATGTTCTGGATATATACCAACTGCCCCTTGATGGACCACCATGTAATGGAGGCTAGCGAATCCACATCAAATCAAATCAAATCAAATCAAACTGCCCAAGTCCAAGAAATCCAAAGGAGTTGTGGGACCTATCATTGTAGGGAGTGGTCCCTGCCCAGCTCCCCCACACCATGGCTGCTTCCTCTAATTGTATCTGATTTAGTTTAAAAAAAGTATCTTGACATCTATTCTTTTCAATTCACAGAAGGATGAAATTGAATTAGACTAACATCAATTTGACTCTGCAAAAATATTTGACAGTGAAAGCTATTGTATTACAAATTATGACTTTTTCTTTTGAACCTCCTGCTTGCTGTATCCTGCTTGCTGCCTCCTGCATTGATCTCTATGCACCTTCATTTATAGAGAAATGGTACTGAACTCTACTATAGGTTTTCCCCTTCTTCTACAATTACCCTCCCCTCATCTTATGGACAATTGTGTTTTTATGTTTTCTTTTCAGAGCGTGTTAGAAATGGGGGTCTCTAGTTGGCAGAGGTAGGTTTCTTAGTCCAAATAGGGACCCTTGTTTCTACTCAGGATAAGGGGAATACACTCCTAAAATAGCCCCTGCTCATCCCCTTGGTAGCTTGGCATGAGCAGGCAGGCTTATCTCAGAGGCAGTGTGTAAAGCATTTGTGAACACGTACAGTAATACAGTGAAAACACAACAAATGGATACCACACCAGTTTAGAAAAATGAGTAATCTTTATCTAAACCAAAACAAGACCAAAAGACAAAAATACAGAATACAGTATGAAAATTAAGGCTCCTAATGGTAGAAATAGTTCAATTCAATGCAAGTTGTAAATGCAACACTTTTCCCACAAAGTACCTTAGATGCAAAACAAACAAAAGGGTCGCAGGGAAGGTGATGCGTCAGTTCCTTGCTTGCGGGGTGGCGATGCGTCTGTTCCTTACTGCAGCACAGGGGTGGCGATGGTCTGTTCCTTACCGGAGAGGAGGGGATGCGTCTATTTCTTACTGAGTTCCATTTACGAAGCGACAAGATGGTGCCTCAAAGCGTGCTGACGATCTGATGCGACAAAATGGCGGCTCATTGCAATGCAACGATCCAGTACGAAGCGTGAAATTTTGCAGCCCCATGGTAGGTGCTGCGACGGTTTTCTCTGCAATGCGTCGGAACCCGGTGTGGATGCGGCGCCCTTCTTCCTGGTTACTCGGTGAGGCATTGGAGCAAAGTGCGTATGCGGCATGCTTCTTCCCCGTTGCTTGGCCAGGCGTCAGGAATCGATGCGGATATGACACGCTTCTCCCTCGTTGTGCTAATCTTTCATCCCCCAGCGACAACCAGTCTCTAGAGGTCCTAAACAGCAGCAGGCACCTCTTTGCAGATTGGAATTCCTAACAAAATTATTCAGGGGAGCTGGTTGTGAAGTCTTTGTGTCCCTGAGACTTCAGAGAAGGAGGCAAGCTCAGTTTTAAAACCTTGGAGATCTTTTCTTAAAACAGGTGACAAAGCAAACAGCAAAGTCCTTTTTCTTCTTTCCTTGGCAACAAGTAGCCACTGCAGGCGAACCCCAAACAGCAAACAGCACATGGGCAGTAATCTTCCTCAGCTTTTCCTGCTCTTCTCCTTGGCAAAGGTTCCTATTGATTTCCCAGAAGTGATCTAAAAGTCTGGGCCCATCTTTTTATACACCAAAATCCTTTGGTCTCTGAAGGTAGAGAAGGTCTGTACCCAGCCAAACCCAGTTATGTCCTCTCTGGTGCAGCTTCCTGGCAGGAGGTGGAGACAGCATTGTTGAAAGCAGACCTGCCCAGGCAGATGAAAGGAAATCTCATCCCCCTACTCTAAATTCAACCTAGGTCCATTCAAGTTCAAGTTCAAGTTCAATCTTTATTTCGTTGCATTGCAACATAAAAGATAACAATAAAATATACAGTACATGGTAAAATTTACAACGGTATAGAAACCTTCAATTCATTCATTATAATGAGCACCCTAATATATAAACTACATTGCATCTACATTTCATCATATTTGGACACATTAAATTACATTTCATCATATTTGGACACATAAATTTACAGTTTCGGGTTTAGCACAGAGTCAAATGTTAAAATATTTAAAAACAGTAGAAAAGTTAAAAAGACATTAAATTAGTTTGTAACAGGCAAGGATTAAAAAGGTACAATGCCCAGGCATAATTCATGGTTAAGGAAAGTCCAGAATGAACAGTTTTTCATAATTAAAATGAAAGAGATAATTTCCTTCTGATAAAATAAGCGGACAATAGAAATTTACTAATTCCGAACACAATTACTTGGCTGGTGTCCGTACTTAGGATCCTGCCAGCTTCCCTGTGGGAAGTAGAGCCAATGTTACGGCACAAGGGGACTATCCATCTTTTCCTTGCCTTGCCGTAACTAGGGCAAAAAAACAATATGTGAAAGATATCCTCCCTTTGATAATTGGTGCACAAGCTACAATGGTCTTTATCTGTCTTTCCCCATCTTTTCTCAGTTACCTTTATCCTCAGCGTTCCATACCTAAATTTTAGATATAGGGATTTGGCCAATGGAGTCTGGATTTCATCAAGAAATTGTTCGAAAGATGCCTCATTTTTTACCAAAAGAAATTTTTCTGTGAGAGGACCGTGTGTTCTTATATACACAGAATCGTGGCTCACATATGACCAAAAAGATAATTTAACAATTTTCTTGGAGGCTGAGTTTAGAGATCCAGGCTCGTTCCAAAAGTGTGTTAATCCGAGCTTGATTAGCCAGTTTTTTACATGCTTAAACCAAAAAATCTTACTGTCTCTATCAAGCTCAAGTACTTCCTTCAACCCATTTTTATAGTCAGATAATTCCAAGGTTGTCCATAGTCTGACCCACAACAGCAATGGTCTCAATATAGCATGCTGATCTGTGTGTTTAATATTTAGGTCAAGGAATAAGGGTATCAATGGGGTATTGGTGGGAACTTTTAGTAGTCCCCTAATGAATTTATTCTCCAGTACTTCAAAAGTTTTTTTACATACTGGCCCCCAGATTTCCGCCCCATACAAAGAGGCAGATTGTACCTTGTATCTAAAAAGCTCTATTGCTGGAGTGACTGCCTTATTCACACTTTTATTATACCTCTGTGTTATTGGAAAACAGTTTTGTTTGAACACCAATTTTGATTTTTCCAATTGTGGGCCCCATCCCATTACAGAGCCTATCAAGACCCCCAGGTAGGTAAAACTGTGCTCGTAGTCTAATTTTTGCCCACTTAACATTAAATTCCTTTTAAAAGTTTTGTGGGGGTTTAGTGCCATGTATTTTGTTTTTTTTATATTAATTTCTAATCCTTTATGGATACAGTACTGTTGGAACCTGTCTAATAGGATCTGTAGACCGCGTGGCGTTTGCGAAATTAAAATTGTGTCGTCCGCGAAAAGGAGGGACGCAACACGTTCCCCTCCCAGTCGGGGCGAGTCGTTGTCACAATTTTCCATGTAGGTTGCAATATCATTTACGTAAAGGGAGAAAAGCGTGGGGGCCAGAACGCAGCCCTGGCGCACTCCCCTTTTTATGGGGATTGGGTCTGTGAGTTCCCCATTTGGGCCCCACCTGACCTTAGCGTAGTTCTCCTGATGCAAGCCCATCACAAGTTTTAGTAATTCGCCTGGCAGTCCTTGCCTATTCAGAGTTTCCCAGAGTATGTCGCGTGGAATTAGGTCAAATGCTGCTCGTAGGTCTACAAAGGTCACATACAGGTGACCTTTGCGGATGATGACATATTTCCAGTACAAGCAGCATAGCCTAAATACTTGGTCAATAGTACTTGTTTTGTTCCTAAATCCCGCCTGATATTTAGATAAAATTGACTCCTCCTCCAACCATGAATTTATTCGATTTAAAATATGCCTGGCATATATCTTCTGCGGAATATCTAAAAGGCTAATGGGGCGGTAATTGGCTGGATCGCCACGGTCCCCTTTTTTAAAAATGGTGATAATTTCTGCGCCATTCCATGTGTCCGGAATGTGGTCCCTAGCCGCAACTATATTAAATAGATGGTTTAAATAGGGTGCCCAAACATCAATGTTATACAGATAAAGGTCACCAGGAATTCTATCAAGCCCTGGCCCCTTCCCTTTCTTTACTGTAGCAATTGCTGTCTCTGTTTCTTGTATAGTGAAGACTACCGGGTGGGTGTTAGCTGGTATTATGACAGAGGGTACGTCTGTTGCAGCATCAGTTGGAAGTTTTGCTGCATACAATGACGTAAAGTGCTTAACCCAAGTATCCTCATCTAGATAAACCTCCCTGGAGCCTTTCTCCCGTTTATTTTCCTTAGCTGCCAGTTCCCAGAATTGTCTCTGGTCCTTGTTTTTAGCGGCTGTTAACATACTGAGCCATATTTCCTCATCCCATGAGGTTTTCGCTCTTAATATTATTTTGTTGTAAGCCTTCCTTTTATCTCTAATTTCTAACGGACCTTCCCCTTTAACAGCATTAATCAGTGCAGTTTTGGCAAGACGGCATTCCTTGTTGTACCAAGGTTTGCCTGTGGATTTTGCATCAGTCCTGCCTGCACCTTTTTTAGTTTTTTTTGTAAGAATTTCTAATAATTTGCTGAAAAGGGACTTATGTAATTCAATAAATTATTTAGGGTCGCAGCTATGGGGACAATATGAGTCCAGGGTATCTGCAAAAATGCCGTAAATATTGGCCAATAAGTCCTCTTTTTCCAATACGAAGGCCCATTTAACCGCCCTACGATTGTTACTAAGGACAATATTGTCAATTGTGGATGAGGATGCTAGGCTGTGGCCTCCCTCCGAGATATCAAGCCCCGTTAACATGCTTAATAAAAAGCTCATTTCCAGAGGACAATGGTCACTTTCGTATCTCTCTTTGACCTTTAGGTCTACTGTAAAGGGCCAAAGGTCAAAGGAGACGATAACATAGTCTAAGTTACTTCCATAATCACGTCTCTTGAAAGTGGGGGCTTTCGGGCTGTCAGATGGCATACGGCCGTTACATGCTCTCAGGCCATGTGAAGTCAAGAACCTTGTAATCTGTAAAGCCAATGCAGTACCGGCCACCATACTATTCTCGTTCAGGGCAGGTATTCCATTGGCAGTGTCCTCCTCTTCAAACAATTGGGCTATCCCTGTGATTGGTTCAAAATTGCAATTCAGATCCCCACATAGAATAACACTTGCCTCTGTTTTTAATGAATCCATAAGTGACTCTAACTTCCCTATGCATAAGGATTCCTTGTGGGAAGACTGGGGACTGTTACACACATTAAGAAGGTAAAACACCCTATTATCCACTGTCGTTACTTCCAGACAAAGAATGTCTGGAGAGTCAGTGTTAATCATTTTAATACCTACTTTAATGAAAACATTGATCCATATTAGTAGGCCTCCGGATGCGCGACCTCTTAAGGAAGGCACAGCCTCTATTTGGTAGGATTTGTAACCAACCCTGTGCATCAGTACTGTAGCCCATGTTTCCTGTAATACACAGATGTCAAAGGTGTTCATATATGCATTCCAGTCAGGGTCACTTAATTTCGCACGCACCCTTGCAATATTCCATGAGACAAGTGTAAACAAGGGAGATCCCTCATTCGAATCGTGAGGCACAACAGGTAAAACAACTGGCAAGCTCCTATTGACTTCATCGGCACCTATAACAACGGGACGTAAGTCCACCTTAGGACAGCTATTACCTTTTTTTTCATGATGACATCCCAAGGTACATGACACATTTTCATTCCCCCCAGCATCTCTACTTTTTTGACTTGAGGCGAGTGATAACAAAAGAGAACCCTCATTTGTCCCAGGAGACGCTACAGGTAAAGCAACAGGCAAGCTACTATATGTTTCATCACATGGTGCAACAGTGCGTGAACCTGGCTTCAGACAACTAAATCCTTTTTCCTCAGTACACCCCAAAATACGTGAGACATTTTCAATACCCCTGTTATCTTCTATACTCTTTAAACATCAATCGCACTCCTCCAAGCCACTGAATGCCTCAAACCTATTTGATAGTTCTAGGGGAGTGAATGGGATGAGATGAGGCATTTTTCCATTTCCTCCTAAGTTGTGGCTAGTCGGTATGGTGTTCCACCCATGCATCACAGGAGGTGGAACTAGTTGATGCAGGTAGGCGGGGTTCCTAGCTGTTTCCATATTTGAGAAGTGGGCGTTGAAGGGGATATTGTTGGTTAAATGTTGGGGGGGAAATACAGTGGATCTTGGGTAGAAATAGGTCAATGGGCGTGGCACTATACAGTTATTTTCATTGCCATAGGGCCAGCTCAAAATGTATTGGACCGCCTTTCTGTCCCTGAAGTTTACAACTATAATGTCACCCCCTATGTCTTTTGTTCTTCCACCCAGCCAAGACACACGGCGAACGTGGAGTATTTCGCCATTTACATGATTAGCTTTGGGTCTGTACAATGACAACCAGTGCATTATCTTATTTTTTAATTGAAAGTAACCTTCCCGCTTACCGCTTGTCAGCTCAGGGACCCCAGTGAGTACCACCACATACGGTAAAGCTTCCGGCGGAAGTTCCGTAGGTGGTCTCCTTCCCTGTCCCCCTCTTACATGGCTAGTCTCATTCTCTTCGGGTCCTAAGGGTCTATTCGGGGGGATGCTTGGTTCCCTAGCCTGGGTATTAGCTAGAATATCAGTACAATTAGATGTTATAGTTGGTCTACTCATAGGTGTTTTACTTTTTAGCTGTTTTGATTTAGAATTATTGGAAGGTTTACTAACGGATGAAACACCTGTAGTTGGGTGGTTAGGCGCAGCTGAAATGGCTACTGCTTGATTATTATCAATAGTGGAGTTAATAGATTTTGCAGCTGCTCCATCAATTAGGGGGGTGTGCATTGAGGTTAAAGCTTTTTGGGACTGTGACGCATTCTGAGACCTTAATGACCTATCCAATTGCCCAAGAGCTGCCAAGTCCAGCTCTATTTTCCCCAACCTTAACTCCACTCCCTTAAGTCTTTCAGATAAGGCTAGCATGTAAGTTCGCACGATCATTTCTATATTGTCCAAAAGAGTTTTCGGAGAAGCTGGCTGCGAACCTTCTTCCATTGGAATGTGGATGATGTCAGGCACTGTAGCTAATGGGGAGGATGGTATCACGAGTGTTGGGGGGTTGAGGCAGTTGCTGTTGCTTGTTTACTAACAGGCTCTCCCAAAGTCATAGTGGTAACAGAGTTGGGCTTCTTCCCGAATTCAGTATGGCTTAATTTAGGCTTGTTTGGGTCCATTTTCTTCCGTCTCCTTTTGGAAGGTGGGGGCCCATGTATTTTGTGTGGCAATGGCCTCTGATTTTTTCCTCTTACTACCTTGCCCGGCCTTATTGTGGGGGAAATCATGGTTTTAACGGGGTTAGGTATACTAGGAAGATCATGTGCCTCAATTTGTGACTCTGGCTGGGTTTGCGTGGGTGAAATAGCGGGGGCTAGGCATTCCTTAAGTAATAGGGGCACACTGGCTGTTGGAGATATATTGTCTGTCAGAATACTATTCAATTCGTTGTCCAGGGTAACAGAGATAATGGGCTCAGACAATGTCCTATTTTTAATACGTTCAATTGAGCAGCGCCAATCTGCCCGCCGCTCAGCAAGTAGTAGTTCTTTGTTGCCCTCAGGCGCTACTTTAGGAAAGTAGTCATCCAGAGTTCGATTTAGTATGCTCCCATTTTTATCCAAGCCGGCAATAGCGGGGCTGGCAGCAGCTGTAGCCATCGTGCAGTTTTAACAATGGATGGGATAATAGATGGATCACTACTTACTCTAAGAATTGACCAGGACTTCGGGCCCAGCCCAGCCTCTTCTGGCCTCTGAGGGCCTAAGAGGGCTCGCCCTTTGCCCGGGCTTCGCCCCGGGCGTCCCGCTCGCGTCCCGCCTTGCGGTCGGAGCCCCGCTTTGTAGCGCCGCCTGGCGCTGGCTGGTGACGCGCTCCAATGCGCGGTAGCAGTGCCCCCTGGGAAGGCGAGTTCCTTCTACCTGCGTCGCTGTTGTTCTTAGCGTCACAGCAGTGAGGAACCGGCGGGTGGAAGCGGCCAGGCACGGGGGTCATCACTGATGGCAGGCGAGTCTCTGTTCACTCGAAATAGCATCCCCACACCCGTCTTTACAGCAGCAGTATAACACCAAGGGCATCAAACCGCGACCACCTTCCCAAATGTCAGTTCGGAATGGAGGTCACCACAATATGAAAAAAAACACCAGTGCACTTCCAAGACAGTCTCTTTGATCCCTTCGTTATTTTAGCTTTTCATCAATAATCCATGTCCTTGGTCAAAAAGTCAATTTCACAAAGCCAGAAGATGTAGAAATTTCAAGCCTTTATTTTGCCCACTTTATGGTCCACAGCAGACGCGCGTTTCGCCCCCTTCGGGCTTTCTCAAGGCTTTGTACGGTGTAAAGATATCTCTCCGTTCCAGCATCTATATACAATTATTAGGATGATACTCATGTATCTTTGTCCAGTCGATCTAGAATATAAGCTTAGTCTGAAAATTCACTATTGTTGCAGGATCCTTTTATTTTCTCAAATCAGAACTGTAGTATAACGAATCAGTCTTCCCAAACACAATCTTGATGTGGAGCCATGCTACGTTCCACAATCTTTCATGAAGATTCACAGTGATATGGAGACAAAAAATGCCTCCAACCCTCTGCCCACCATCATCAGAGGTAGGTTACAGTGTCTCGCTGGCCTGATTATTGTTAGCCGGGCTAAGCTGGCATCAAGGAGCTATCATCTGTCAAAACAGCAACGAGGGGAACAATCGACAAAGCCACCACTTCAGAGTGTTGAGTAAACTGGGCGAAGCGCAGAGAAAGAAGTTAATGCTCGCGCTGGCACACCTAGGTCCATTCAATCCAGCCCTGACTCATCAGGCTCCTGGAGCCGCTGCCCTCCTCCAGCCCCTGTCACTCACAAGCCAAAAATGCAATACACAAACCTAGCAGATGAACACTGGATGGTTAGGCAAGAAAATGCCTACTTTCTAAAAGTGGTATTTTCAAACACAGAATGTAAAAATCACCCTCACTAAAAGATGCATTTTAACATTCTGAGATCAGGCATACTCAATTTTATTTTCCTATCTTGTTCGCATGGTCAGTTATGTTTTTAAGATGTTATAAGCAAACTGCCCATTCTGTCCTATGTTAACAGATAGCCTTGCAATAGTGAACAACAAAATTGGCAGTATTTCACTATTACCATGGGCCAGACACATCAGGGCATGTCCTACCTTTCACATACAATGCACCCTGCCCACAGGGTTGCCTTGGGCCTACTTTAGGGGGACTAACATCGAGAAAAGGGAAGGTTTGGTGACTGGCAAGTGTGTTCATTTGCCAAGATGACATGGCAGTCCCAGACTGCACACAGGCTCTGCTATGGCAGGCCTGAGTCACATTTTACTGGCTGCTTCTGTGGGTGGCACAATCAATGCTGCAAGCCCACCAGCAGAATTTGATTAACAGGCCCGAGGCACACATGGTGCGCTGTACTAGGGTATGACAAGTAAATCAAATAACCAATAATGGAATCACTAATCCATAACAACAATTTACAACAGGGAGCACTTGCTCTTTCACACTGGACAGCAGTGGGAAAGTGCCCAAAGCATCTGGACCAGCAAAAACACAGAAGGCAACAGCAGAAAATGGAAGGGAGACCCACGCCAATGGTGCCAAGTCTAATAGAAAGCATCCCATTTGTACCGTTAATATATTCCACTTTAAAGATGCTAACACTGTCCATCTTTACCCAAAGCCTCTGTTCTGGCCTAGAAATATTAGGGTTTTTTCAGTTACATGGCATATACCACTATTACCCCTACTTACAGTGTGCGGAAACCCCTACACATCAGACCCTCCCTGCACTGCTCAGAAGAGACCTCTGTGTATCTGTGAGGTGACCAACTTATCAGAAATGTTTGGGCTTTTCACAAACCTCTGGAACATAAGGCATGATTCTGTGTTATGCTCTTCGATTGTTTACCATATATACTCCTGTTGCATGTTAAAACATAGCAGTAGAACTTAGTTGCTGTAAATAAACCTGGGCAGCCCAACCTAGATCATAATGCATTGACTGGTCACCTTGTTTTAACTAGGGAAGATTGTGTGCCAGTTTACAAGAAATGATTCACTGAACACTGTGTCCCTCTCATGTAGTGCCAATCTTTTATTTTATTTTAAACTTGTTTTTATTTATTTAGCGGTGGCACAATTCACATCAGGGCAGCATGTTGCACATGGCGGTGCCACATACAATATATTATCACAATCTAAACTACTCTTTGCACAATCTAAAATACTCTTTGCACAAAGTGAAACTGTTGTAAGGATGCTCTTCGTCAGGAGGCTGAGTGCTCAGTACAGTGGTTACAGCAGTCCGACACATAGCCACACAGCCCCAGTTTATATTATACACACACGTCGGAACCTAACCCAGGGGTTCTACCTATCAGCCCCTTGACAGCTATAAGCAGATGTAGACACACTTACTAAAATCTAAATGTCCGGGAGCATCTCTTATATGTCCTCTGAGGTTGCTGTTGAGACCCCATCAGATGTGTGCTCAGGAGACGTATCTGGCTGGGCCCTTCGCTCATCAAACCTTCTAGCCTGGTCCCTCATATCTCCAGGTCCCTCTCTGCATTTTCATCTGTGTGTGTGGTGTCAATGTTACTCGTGACCCCGGAGCCTTGCTAGACACTCATGTTTATTATTTACTTTCCTGGTGACCTTCACAACCCTGATCACTGTAGTCCGAGTGGATGTTTCTCAAAATAGACACCTTTATGATTAGTTTATGGGCCTCTTCGCTAATCTCCTCCGGTGGGAGTCCTTTTTTCTCACTTTTGTATTGCAACTTCCAGTGAATATTAATTTATGTATTGGTAAATTGTAAGGCGCTATATGGCACTAGCAGTTGACTTCAGAGCGCTAGAGATAAAAAAAAATCAGGAGCGATTCATAGCATCCAGGAGGATGTTTTCCATTTTCTGAGTTGGAAGATGGATAGCCAATGTCATTAAGAGAATATGAAAGATCAGTAAAGAACAAAAGCAATCTAATTTTGTAAAAATGTGAGCAGGCAGGGGACCACGCTTACTTCATGCCAAAGGCCAAGAGCTTTGAATGAATCATCTGGGAAGACCTGTAATATAGGATTGTTCTGACAGATTGTTTTTATGTTTTCTTGCAGTCATCAATTGCGCACTCAGAGGTTTTGATTGATGGGGCTGCTTTCATGTTCCTCACATTTTTGTCCCCAGACCTAACTGTACCATCTTCAGTAGATTAAGCCCTTTGCTCACTTACATTCCTTTTAGACTGTATCTAATGGAGTGCTGCATTTTGGCTCCTCAACTCTGTAACTGGAGTTCCTGTAATCTGTTCTGCACTAATTTAGGCTTGATGCACTAAACATGTTACTATTTGCAAATCCTACAATTCGCAAAATCCCAGGGATTGCAATTGCAAAAGTGTGATGTGAATTGTGTGAAACCCATTTTCTAAGTCTGAAATGCCTTTCTGATTTGCAAAATGGGCTTTTACAGGGGGGGTGGGGTTGCTCCTGCGTTCAAGCAGAGGAGTGTCGGCCCACTTAAATGGCCCCCAAACAAAGTCCCAGACATGAAAAATAAAAAGGCAATTTATTATCATTTTATTTTTCATCCACCCGTCCGGAACAGAGTGTCAGGATGGGATGGGTCTTGCTGAATTACAGCAGCAGGGAGTGTGAGCTTGCTAGGCACTTTTCAAAGTAAGCATTACTCTTTGGCTGGCTATCTTGTGACGGCCAGCCAAACATGAGCACTGTAAACCTCTCAACCAGCTGGGTTGAGAGCAGGTGCAGGCCTCCAGTGCGCTGTGGAACTCAGAGACCGGTTGCTGCCTCCAATCAGAGCACTGCTCTCATGCTGTGAGCAGTGCCAGGATTGGCCAAGGGAATGGCAGCATCCAGTGGAGAAGTGTGGCTCAATGATTAGAGTAAATAGAGGGGCAAAGTCATTGCCCCAACCCACCGCACAATTGCTCAGCCTTCTGGCAGTCGACTTTGTCTTCTTCATAACTCTTATTAAACATTTTTAACCATACTTTTGTCAGTCTCTGGTAAATCCATTAATCCACTTATATAGATTTTTATGTCACTCCACACACGGGATTTTAATGCAATTTTCAAATTTCTAGTGCGAATGCTGTGCCCATCCAGACCTCTTGCGCAAGCACGACAGAAGCACAGGGTTCTTCCAAAAACAGCGTTTATTCAAAAACCAATGCATTTCGAGCATCAAGTGCTCTTCGTCAGGGTACGCTGGAAATAATACAGAAACAAATATCCATTAACAGCTTTGCTTGACTTAATGTATGACGTGCTAATACATTATTATTTCTTGGCGCATGATGTCTCATTTGTAAGTCTCATCACTGTTAAAATCATTCTATACATACTATGTGCGGAACAGCTTACTAAACTACTTAAAAATCATCACTGTTAAATAACATGGAAAACCCTTTGTTTTACAAGAAAATCACTAACACTTCTCTAAAAGATTCAATTATGTGATTCACTATGATGTTTGTTGCTAATGCGATTTAACGGTCAAAATACTCAGCATACCATATCCGGGTGCTCCAATTACTATGCATAGCCCATATCTGTCAGTGAGTGCTGAAAGAGTGCATCATCACCATTATATGTCCATACGTCCGCTGGTCGTTCCATTCCCCTTATTTTTATTTAATGTAAAAATCTCCTACTCCTATCTTTTCCCATTTTCACTCGCAGAACGCGAAGAAAAAAATAAAGGCAGCTCTGAAACTCTAACAACTGAAACGCCCATTCACTCTCCCTTCCGAGTTTACATGCATATTATCCATCAAATGAAAGGTGTCACAATCATTCTATCGCCCTCTAATCGCTTACGCTTTTAAACCCAGGCTATAGCACCACATACCTGTTCTGGACATTCTCACCGCTACAATCAACAGCTTCGATTTTCTAACAATCTAGTGAAACCACCCTTATTTAAAACCCCTCCCTTTCTAGACCACACCTCTTCATCACGGTTCTAATTACTGCCTGGCCGTGGGGGCGATGTTAGTGTGTTTCCATGTTGCTACTTGACTGCTGAACCCACAATCCATCATTCCACCATAAACAAGTTTGCTATGTACTTTTGCAAGCAAGTGCTAAATTGCGATGTGTTCATAATTCCACTGTTTTACAAAATAAATACATGCTTCCAGTGTCAAAGTTCCATGCAACTCGGTTTCGTCAAAGAACCCAGGTTTTTACTCCGTCTGTGTGACCAAATCATTTGCATTCCTTCATTTTCATGATTCATCAGTGTTGTCGCGGGTGCTACCCCAAGTCGGGTTTACAATAATAATCACAGCATGGGGGGTTTTGGGGAGCACTCCGAATTTCTCCATATTTCCTTTACATCCAATCGGAACTCATCATGTTCCTAGTTTGCGTGCTGGTTGGGTAAGTGCCTAAACCCTAGGGCACCAGTGAACAAGCAAATAGAGGGGCAAAGTCATTGCCCCAACCCACCGCACAATTGCTCAGCCTTCTGGCAGTCGACTTTGTCTTCTTCATAACTCTTATTAAACATTTTTAACCATACTTTTGTCAGTCTCTGGTAAATCCATTAATCCACTTATATAGATTTTTATGTCACTCCACACACGGGATTTTAATGCAATTTTCAAATTTCTAGTGCGAATGCTGTGCCCATCCAGACCTCTTGCGCAAGCACGACAGAAGCACAGGGTTCTTCCAAAAACAGCGTTTATTCAAAAACCAATGCATTTCGAGCATCAAGTGCTCTTCGTCAGGGTACGCTGGAAATAATACAGAAACAAATATCCATTAACAGCTTTGCTTGACTTAATGTATGACGTGCTAATACATTATTATTTCTTGGCGCATGATGTCTCATTTGTAAGTCTCATCACTGTTAAAATCATTCTATACATACTATGTGCGGAACAGCTTACTAAACTACTTAAAAATCATCACTGTTAAATAACATGGAAAACCCTTTGTTTTACAAGAAAATCACTAACACTTCTCTAAAAGATTCAATTATGTGATTCACTATGATGTTTGTTGCTAATGCGATTTAACGGTCAAAATACTCAGCATACCATATCCGGGTGCTCCAATTACTATGCATAGCCCATATCTGTCAGTGAGTGCTGAAAGAGTGCATCATCACCATTATATGTCCATACGTCCGCTGGTCGTTCCATTCCCCTTATTTTTATTTAATGTAAAAATCTCCTACTCCTATCTTTTCCCATTTTCACTCGCAGAACGCGAAGAAAAAAATAAAGGCAGCTCTGAAACTCTAACAACTGAAACGCCCATTCACTCTCCCTTCCGAGTTTACATGCATATTATCCATCAAATGAAAGGTGTCACAATCATTCTATCGCCCTCTAATCGCTTACGCTTTTAAACCCAGGCTATAGCACCACATACCTGTTCTGGACATTCTCACCGCTACAATCAACAGCTTCGATTTTCTAACAATCTAGTGAAACCACCCTTATTTAAAACCCCTCCCTTTCTAGACCACACCTCTTCATCACGGTTCTAATTACTACCTGGCCGTGGGGGCGATGTTAGTGTGTTTCCATGTTGCTACTTGACTGCTGAACCCACAATCCATCATTCCACCATAAACAAGTTTGCTATGTACTTTTGCAAGCAAGTGCTAAATTGCGATGTGTTCATAATTCCACTGTTTTACAAAATAAATACATGCTTCCAGTGTCAAAGTTCCATGCAACTCGGTTTCGTCAAAGAACCCAGGTTTTTACTCCGTCTGTGTGACCAAATCATTTGCATTCCTTCATTTTCATGATTCATCAGTGTTGTCGCGGGTGCTACCCCAAGTCGGGTTTACAATAATAATCACAGCATGGGGGGTTTTGGGGAGCACTCCGAATTTCTCCATATTTCCTTTACATCCAATCGGAACTCATCATGTTCCTAGTTTGCGTGCTGGTTGGGTAAGTGCCTAAACCCTAGGGCACCAGTGAACAAGCAAATAGAGGGGAATTATGAACACATCGCAATTTAGCACTTGCTTGCAAAAGTACATAGCAAACTTGTTTATGGTGGAATGATGGATTGTGGGTTCAGCAGTCAAGTAGCAACATGGAAACACACTAACATCGCCCCCACGGCCAGGCAGTAATTAGAACCGTGATGAAGAGGTGTGGTCTAGAAAGGGAGGGGTTTTAAATAAGGGTGGTTTCACTAGATTGTTAGAAAATCGAAGCTGTTGATTGTAGCGGTGAGAATGTCCAGAACAAGTATGTGGTGCTATAGCCTGGGTTTAAAAGCGTAAGCGATTAGAGGGCGATAGAATGATTGTGACACCTTTCATTTGATGGATAATTTGCATGTAAACTCGGAAGGGAGAGTGAATGGGCGTTTCAGTTGTTAGAGTTTCAGAGCTGCCTTTATTTTTTTCTTCGCGTTCTGCGAGTGAAAATGGGAAAAGATAGGAGTAGCAGATTTTTACATTAAATAAAAATAAGGGGAATGGAACGACCAGCGGACGTATGGACATATAATGGTGATGATGCACTCTTTCAGCACTCACTGACAGATATGGGCTATGCATAGTAATTGGAGCACCCGGATATGGTATGCTGAGTATTTTGACCGTTAAATCGCATTAGCAACAAACATCATAGTGAATCACATAATTGAATCTTTTAGAGAAGTGTTAGTGATTTTCTTGTAAAACAAAGGGTTTTCCATGTTATTTAACAGTGATGATTTTTAAGTAGTTTAGTAAGCTGTTCCGCACATAGTATGTATAGAATGATTTTAACAGTGATGAGACTTACAAATGAGACATCATGCGCCAAGAAATAATAATGTATTAGCACGTCATACATTAAGTCAAGCAAAGCTGTTAATGGATATTTGTTTCTGTATTATTTCCAGCGTACCCTGACGAAGAGCACTTGATGCTCGAAATGCATTGGTTTTTGAATAAACGCTGTTTTTGGAAGAACCCTGTGCTTCTGTCGTGCTTGCGCAAGAGGTCTGGATGGGCACAGCATTCGCACTAGAAATTTGAAAATTGCATTAAAATCCCGTGTGTGGAGTGACATAAAAATCTATATAAGTGGATTAATGGATTTACCAGAGACTGACAAAAGTATGGTTAAAAATGTTTAATAAGAGTTATGAAGAAGACAAAGTCGACTGCCAGAAGGCTGAGCAATTGTGCGGTGGGTTGGGGCAATGACTTTGCCCCTCTATTTGCTTGTTCACTGGTGCCCTAGGGTTTAGGCACTTACCCAACCAGCACGCAAACTAGGAACATGATGAGTTCCGATTGGATGTAAAGGAAATATGGAGAAATTCGGAGTGCTCCCCAAAACCCCCCATGCTGTGATTATTATTGTAAACCCGACTTGGGGTAGCACCCGCGACAACACTGATGAATCATGAAAATGAAGGAATGCAAATGATTTGGTCACACAGACGGAGTAAAAACCTGGGTTCTTTGACGAAACCGAGTTGCATGGAACTTTGACACTGGAAGCATGTATTTATTTTGTAAAACAGTGGAATTATGAACACATCGCAATTTAGCACTTGCTTGCAAAAGTACATAGCAAACTTGTTTATGGTGGAATGATGGATTGTGGGTTCAGCAGTCAAGTAGCAACATGGAAACACACTAACATCGCCCCCACGGCCAGGCAGTAATTAGAACCGTGATGAAGAGGTGTGGTCTAGAAAGGGAGGGGTTTTAAATAAGGGTGGTTTCACTAGATTGTTAGAAAATCGAAGCTGTTGATTGTAGCGGTGAGAATGTCCAGAACAGGTATGTGGTGCTATAGCCTGGGTTTAAAAGCGTAAGCGATTAGAGGGCGATAGAATGATTGTGACACCTTTCATTTGATGGATAATATGCATGTAAACTCGGAAGGGAGAGTGAATGGGCGTTTCAGTTGTTAGAGTTTCAGAGCTGCCTTTATTTTTTTCTTCGCGTTCTGCGAGTGAAAATGGGAAAAGATAGGAGTAGGAGATTTTTACATTAAATAAAAATAAGGGGAATGGAACGACCAGCGGACGTATGGACATATAATGGTGATGATGCACTCTTTCAGCACTCACTGACAGATATGGGCTATGCATAGTAATTGGAGCACCCGGATATGGTATGCTGAGTATTTTGACCGTTAAATCGCATTAGCAACAAACATCATAGTGAATCACATAATTGAATCTTTTAGAGAAGTGTTAGTGATTTTCTTGTAAAACAAAGGGTTTTCCATGTTATTTAACAGTGATGATTTTTAAGTAGTTTAGTAAGCTGTTCCGCACATAGTATGTATAGAATGATTTTAACAGTGATGAGACTTACAAATGAGACATCATGCGCCAAGAAATAATAATGTATTAGCACGTCATACATTAAGTCAAGCAAAGCTGTTAATGGATATTTGTTTCTGTATTATTTCCAGCGTACCCTGACGAAGAGCACTTGATGCTCGAAATGCATTGGTTTTTGAATAAACGCTGTTTTTGGAAGAACCCTGTGCTTCTGTCGTGCTTGCGCAAGAGGTCTGGATGGGCACAGCATTCGCACTAAAAATTTGAAAATTGCATTAAAATCCCGTGTGTGGAGTGACATAAAAATCTATATAAGTGGATTAATGGATTTACCAGAGACTGACAAAAGTATGGTTAAAAATGTTTAATAAGAGTTATGAAGAAGACAAAGTCGACTGCCAGAAGGCTGAGCAATTGTGCGGTGGGTTGGGGCAATGACTTTGCCCCTCTATTTGCTTGTTCACTGGTGCCCTAGGGTTTAGGCACTTACCCAACCAGCACGCAAACTAGGAACATGATGAGTTCCGATTGGATGTAAAGGAAATATGGAGAAATTCGGAGTGCTCCCCAAAACCCCCCATGCTGTGATTATTATTGTAAACCCGACTTGGGGTAGCACCCGCGACAACACTGATGAATCATGAAAATGAAGGAATGCAAATGATTTGGTCACACAGACGGAGTAAAAACCTGGGTTCTTTGACGAAACCGAGTTGCATGGAACTTTGACACTGGAAGCATGTATTTATTTTGTAAAACAGTGGAATTATGAACACATCGCAATTTAGCACTTGCTTGCAAAAGTACATAGCAAACTTGTTTATGGTGGAATGATGGATTGTGGGTTCAGCAGTCAAGTAGCAACATGGAAACACACTAACATCGCCCCCACGGCCAGGCAGTAATTAGAACCGTGATGAAGAGGTGTGGTCTAGAAAGGGAGGGGTTTTAAATAAGGGTGGTTTCACTAGATTGTTAGAAAATCGAAGCTGTTGATTGTAGCGGTGAGAATGTCCAGAACAGGTATGTGGTGCTATAGCCTGGGTTTAAAAGCGTAAGCGATTAGAGGGCGATAGAATGATTGTGACACCTTTCATTTGATGGATAATATGCATGTAAACTCGGAAGGGAGAGTGAATGGGCGTTTCAGTTGTTAGAGTTTCAGAGCTGCCTTTATTTTTTTCTTCGCGTTCTGCGAGTGAAAATGGGAAAAGATAGGAGTAGGAGATTTTTACATTAAATAAAAATAAGGGGAATGGAACGACCAGCGGACGTATGGACATATAATGGTGATGATGCACTCTTTCAGCACTCACTGACAGATATGGGCTATGCATAGTAATTGGAGCACCCGGATATGGTATGCTGAGTATTTTGACCGTTAAATCGCATTAGCAACAAACATCATAGTGAATCACATAATTGAATCTTTTAGAGAAGTGTTAGTGATTTTCTTGTAAAACAAAGGGTTTTCCATGTTATTTAACAGTGATGATTTTTAAGTAGTTTAGTAAGCTGTTCCGCACATAGTATGTATAGAATGATTTTAACAGTGATGAGACTTACAAATGAGACATCATGCGCCAAGAAATAATAATGTATTAGCACGTCATACATTAAGTCAAGCAAAGCTGTTAATGGATATTTGTTTCTGTATTATTTCCAGCGTACCCTGACGAAGAGCACTTGATGCTCGAAATGCATTGGTTTTTGAATAAACGCTGTTTTTGGAAGAACCCTGTGCTTCTGTCGTGCTTGCGCAAGAGGTCTGGATGGGCACAGCATTCGCACTAGAAATTTGAAAATTGCATTAAAATCCCGTGTGTGGAGTGACATAAAAATCTATATAAGTGGATTAATGGATTTACCAGAGACTGACAAAAGTATGGTTAAAAATGTTTAATAAGAGTTATGAAGAAGACAAAGTCGACTGCCAGAAGGCTGAGCAATTGTGCGGTGGGTTGGGGCAATGACTTTGCCCCTCTATTTGCTTGTTCACTGGTGCCCTAGGGTTTAGGCACTTACCCAACCAGCACGCAAACTAGGAACATGATGAGTTCCGATTGGATGTAAAGGAAATATGGAGAAATTCGGAGTGCTCCCCAAAACCCCCCATGCTGTCAATGATTAGAGTGGCAGACCCTGATGCAGAGCTCTAGCCTGGGACCAGGGTTCTATTCTCAGCCTCAGCGGGTCTTGGGCTCAAAATTCCACGGACCAGATAATTCTCGCCTCGGTGCCTATTCCAATCATGGAGTCCCACTCTGCAACTCTGGGCAATAGCTTGCTTAATCTCCACAATGGCCCCCACAACGCTAAGGATGCCTGGCCTTCACCTTGCGGGTGCCCAGGAGTGGACGCCTCACAGGGAAAGCCAGGATGGGTTCCACAGCGGTATTCGTACAAGTGCCTTGAGACCCTTGCGGTGAGTAGTGCGCTATACAAGTATCAATTTACATTTTTTTACATTTACAGTTCTTGTTCAGTGGGCAAAAGAAGAGGTCCGGCATGCTCTCTCTGTAGATGCCAGCCCCATTCTGAATTCCGCCATTTTGTCTGCTGTGACGTCCCACACCACCTCCCACACCTTGATCCCGCCCCCCAGCTGACCCTCCCACGCTCCGCCCCCTCCACCATCCATTTATGGCCAATGCCCCCACGTGCAGCGTCCACGCCGAAGGTGCGCCAAAGGTAAGCCCGTCTACGCCCGTCCGCGCCTGGACCGCGCCCAGCGCCAGACCCCCTGCCCCTCGCGCTGCCCAGCCCTCCCGCATTACCTACGATGCCGCCACCCTCCTAGCCCTTAACCCCGGTCGCGCCCCCAACTGCGTCCAAGCCGCTCCTGGACACACCCATGGACCTTTCTCTTGCTACTCCTGCAAATTCAGCGGCACCGACAACATCTCCGCTACGACCACACCACAGATTCCCGACCCCAACCACCTACAATGCATCCTTCTCAACACCCGATCGGTCCACAGACACGCCATTGACCTATGGAATCTACTAGACACCATCTCTCCAGACGTCGCCTTCCTAACAGAAACATGGATGAACACTTCCTCCGCCCCAGACATCACCATTGCCATCCCTGAAGAATATAAGATCACACGCAAGGACCGTACCGGCCACACAGGAGGAGGAATCGCTATCGTCCATAAAAAAATCAATCCACATCTCAACCAGCTCTGACGTTAACCTCGCCAACTCTGAACACCTTCACTTCCAGATCCACATCGACCCCAAGACCACACTCAGAGGCACCCTCCTCTACAGACCACCAGGACCCCGCGCAAAATTCAGTGAAGACATCACGGACTTCATCACTCCACACGCGCTCCCCTCCAAAGATTACATCCTTCTGGGAGACCTCAACTTTCACCTTGAAAAGAACAACGACCGCAACACCACCACCCTCTTGGACAACCTCGCCAACCTCGGACTTAAACAACTGGTCACTTCCCCCACCCACATCGCAGGTCACACACTCGACCCTATCTTCACCTCCAGCAATCATGTCTCCTTCAGCCACACTACGGATCTCCTCTGGACTGACCACAGCTGCGTTCACTTCACCTACAACAAGCCGAAACCCATCAACCACCCCCAACCAACTCTGCAAAGAAACTGGAACAAAATCACCATCGACCAGATCTCCTCTAAACACCCCAGCCCACTCTTCTAACCCAGACCAAGCCGCCACCAACTTCACCCTATGGTTATCCAACACCGCCGACATCCTAGCACCACTGAAAAAACGTCAACGCAAACCTGGCAGCAAGAAGGCCTCCTGGTTCAACGATGACCTTAAGAAGTCCAAGAAACTCTGCCGCTCCCTTGAAAAGGCCTGGAAAAAAGACCCAACCACTGGCACCAAGGACGCCTTCAAAAACGCCACCCGCACACACCACCAACTAATCCGAAAGGCCAAGAAAACAGCATTCAAGGATCGACTAGACAACAACGCCCACAACAGCAAGGAACTCTTCAACATCGTCAAGGAATTCACCAATCCCTCGGCCAACTCCAATGACATCACCCCCTCTCAAGCCCTCTGCGACTCCCTGGCTTTATTCTTCCACAACAAAATTGCAGACATCCACAACAGCTTCGACAACCAACCCGGAGACCAACCCACCCAACCATATGCTGAACATTCTCCCCCCTTGAACACCCTTAACGACTGGAACCCAATCTCCACTGAGGACACCATCCGCCTGATGAACTCCATCCACTCAGGATCCCCCACAGACCCATGTCCTCACCACATCTTCAACAAAGCAGACTCCGCCATAGCACCGCACCTCCGAGACGTCATCAACTGCTCCTTCAACTCCGCCACCTTCCCGGAAAGCTGGAAACACGCTGAACTCACCGCCCTTCTGAAAAAACCCACAGCGGACCCCACCGAACTCAAAAATTACCGCCCCATCTCAGTCCTTCCTTTCCCGGCCAAAGTCATCGAGAAAGCTGTCAACAACCAGCTCGCCGCCTTCCTCGAAGCCAACAAATCCCTCGACTCCTCACAGTCTGGCTTCCGAACAAAACACAGCACTGAGACCGCCCTCATCGCAGCAACAGACGACATTCGAACTCTACTGGACAACGGAGACACAGTCGCACTCATCCTCCTCGACCTCTCTGCAGCCTTCGACACAGTCTGCCACAGCACCCTTTTACTACGCCTCAGAAACATCGGAATACAAGGAAAAGCACTTGAATGGATCACCTCGTTCCTCACCGGAAGAACCCAGAGAGTCCGCCTTCCACCATTCAAGTCCGAGGCCACTGAAGTCATCTGTGGCGTTCCACAAGGATCCTCACTCAGTCCCACCCTCTTCAACGTATACATGAGCCCCCTCGTGGCCATCGCCCGCCAACACAACCTCAACATCATCTCTTACGCGGATGACACTCAACTGATCCTTTCTCTCACCAATGACCCCAGCACCGCCAAAACTAACCTACACGAAGGAATGAAAGAAGTTGCCGAATGGATGAAACACAGCCGTCTGAAACTGAACTCAGATAAAACAGAAGTCCTCATCTTAGGTACATCCCCCTCTGCATGGGACGACTCTTGGTGGCCGGAAGCCCTTGGAAAAGCACCCATCCCGACAGACCACGCACGGAACCTAGGCGTTATCCTGGATTCTTCACTTTCAATGAACAGACAAGTCAGCGCCGTATCCTCATCCTGCTTCAACATTCTTCGCATGCTCAAAAAAACATTTCGCTGGATCCCCACCGAAACCAGAAAAACAGTCACCCATGCTCTGGTCACGAGCCGACTGGACTACGGAAACACCCTCTACGCAGGTACTACCGCTAAACTCCAGAAGAAACTCCAACGAATCCAAAACGCCTCAGCCAGGATCATATTAGACATCCCGCGTAACGAACACATCTCTGGTCACCTGAAAGACCTCCACTGGCTACCCGTCAATAAGAGGATCACTTTCCGACTGCTAACCCACGCACACAAATCACTCTACGACATCGGACCAGAATGCCTCAACTCACGACTGTCCTTCTACACCCCCTCCCGCCAACTACGTTCTTCCAGCCAAGCCCTCGCCACTGTACCTCGCATCAACAAGACCACCATGGGAGGCAGATCCTTCTCATACCTGGCAGCTAAAACCTGGAACTCACTCCCCACTTACCTTCGCCTTACCCAGAACCACCTAGCATTCAGAAAGCAACTTAAAACGTGGATATTTGACAAGTAATCCTCCTCCCCTCCCTAAGCGCCTTGAGACCCTCTGGGTATGTAGTGCGCTATATAAATTCTTTGACTTGACTTGACTTGAAGAAGTGTCCATTCCAAATTTGAGTGTCAGTCGTATATATCAATGATTTGGAATTGCAATTGAAATTTCAACCCATTGACATACATACCAACACCTCATAAGGATTTGGTAACTGATTGACGAAGGAGAAGCTGTCCCTACTCAGGTTGCCCTTTGTGACTCATATCAAGCAGCCTCGTTGAGAGCAAACAGTGGTGTTTGGGACCACTGCATGATCCCCACAGTGTCTTCTCAAACAGGAAACATGTTGTTAAAAGCAGCACTTATCCCTCTAAGAGTCACAAGCTGCTTTAAAAAAAAAATCCCATTTGGGTGTGAGAACGCATGGATATTGATCTGATGGCCCTTGCAGGCCGCCATGTCTGCAATTGAAGTCAATCACAGTGGGTCACAAATAGTGATTTTAGACATTAATCAGGTCATTTTGGAACCATCTGCAAATGAGAATTTACAATACCGCCTATAGGTCACAGAGCAATTGCATCCAGGTTCACAAACCAGATGTGTGCAATTTGTGCATCCATGCTTTGTATAAAGCACGAGGCCCATGATCACTCTCTTACTCTTGTCTACTCTGTACTGAGTGTCTGCCAGAAGTACCTCGGCCTTCAATGGCTTTTCTTTCGCCTGAAGATGGCCCCCATCTCACTAGAAGATCAGTGGACAATATCCTCAAGCAAACGTTTCCGTTCTATCCCTACTTATAAGAAGAATCCTTTTGCTGTCAACCACTGCGGTGGTGCCGTCTACAGGTCACCTTGTGAATTTCCCCCATGGCTATAAATACTTACATTATGTTGCTATTAATGGCTCTCTACTGTACGGACAGACCCGAGGCGAATTTAAGACTGCACAGTCTTGGTATTCGGTCCGCCGACGTCTACTTGCTCCGGCCGCGCTTATGGGCAGAACCTGGGGATCCAGCGCTCTTTTACTGGGGCCACTATATCTTGGACACAAGCTGCACATCAAACCATTTAATTATGCTTTTTGTCTGACTGCTATGAAATCAGTTTACCTTCTTAGCGCTTTGCAAGAAGAGTGAATGCACTTACGTGCTGAGTTTGTTTCTCGCAGGAAGTTCGAAGCAGCTGTAGTACACAGACATGAGTATTCATGTTTATGCTGTGTCATTACCTGTTTGTGCTGCAGTCTGCATTGGCATTCGGCCCTGTTTGTGAATTCCATTCGAAAATAAAAGTGAGACATGACTCACAGCTCACAGGAACCTCCCTTGTAGTAGGTTTTCGAAAGTGAGGGAACCTAATGCATAATAAAGAAAGGTTCTACCAATGCGGAAGTCACGGAGTGGTATTTGACGAGCAACTTCACCTCTGTGAAATCAGTGTTAAACAGTAACACGGCTTAGAATGATTTTCTTGTTAACTACTTTTGAGCAGGACCTAAATACGGGCACGTAACGTGTACGCCACCTGGCATGTGAAAGGTAAGAAACCGTGAGCTGTCTAGCCATGAAACAGTTAACCATCCCTTCGGTGTCTGGCCCTGGGTTAAGGGAGTGGCGGCTTCCCATGACTAGCTCATTTGCTCTGCACACATGGTTTCACAGTCATCATCATTGCAACGTGTAAACCAGGGCTAATCTACTTTTCTTCAGTGTGGCTTTGTGGTTCGTGAACTATAGTCTGTAAGCATGAGAACTTTATCCATATATCGCGTGCGTAATCTCCTAAGTGAACTTCTGGCACAGGGAAACATTCGTCTGAAGGCGCGGCTCTTGTGTCACACTGAACTACCTGTATTCCAGAGATTAATTGGAGATTTCCCCTTTCTGGCTTTCTGCCTCCATCGCCCTGCATGTACAACTACCGCCTTAAAGAGCTGTTTGTTTTCTACACCTGGATAAACTTGGGTTCCAAGAAATCTACAAATAAAATGCAATTACTGGAATAGGATGACAGTGTTTAATCCAAGAGTCGTTCCTGATGCTTGACCAACGTGACGTGTCTCGCTATTGATAGGCCTGACGATATTTTAATTATTCAGACATAATTTGCAAAATCTCGAGAATTTTACGTTATGCTACAAATATGCGCCGTTCGCCCCAAATTTTAAATTGACTTCTTGAGGATGCATACGGTCAGAACAGGAGCAGCCATTGCTCATTCCACTTTGCACTTTTTAGTACTGCAAAGTACATCATCGCACCAAAACGTAATACATTTTGCGCTGAAATCTAGAGAACAGATTGGCATTTTGTGTAATTACATATAATTTCGCATAACTTTCCCAAAATGTCATCTAATAAGCAAACGCAAATTACAGCAATTTTGCATACATCTAGCTATCATGGAGCTGATAGTGAGTGGTAACTCTGAACCCCAAAATATCGATACTGCATAGTGTAACCCCTCTAATACTGCACAAGTAATGTTTAGTAATGGAGAGTATTGTAGGATTTGTCTCTGCATGTTTTCCCCACTACTCAGTACATATTCCACAGCATTTGAGAAGTGACGGGTTTTACTGCACCCAGTAATGCCAGGCATGCAGTAAAACCCAGAAACCTGTAATCAGAGTGCAACTACCGTTTCAGTCATGATGGGTCCCGTAAAGGAGATGCACAGGGAAACAAGCAAAACAGTAACCTGGCTCCGTAGAATCTCGCGGAGAGAACCACATATGAATGCTCTTTTTTTGTTAAAAAGACTATTGTAGAAAGATTGATTTTCCATCATTCTGCTACATATTCTACTGCAAGCCTGGCCTCAGAATCTTTAGGTTTCTTTTCTGAAATATCCCCCACAGCAGTAAAATCCCTCAGAAATTGGAGGTCTGTTATTGATTTCCAATTTTACGTAAAATTCTAAAATGCATTATTTGGTGTCTGGATTTTAAGAATTGAGTTAGTTTCACCATGCCACAATGTCACACCACCTGTATGATGCAATTGTTTTGGCTGGCTGGCATAACTTCAGAATCTTCTGGCAAGAGTTCATAGTTGGCCACAAGGCTTCCATTAAAAATTAGGAGAATGGATCACATAAGTAAATCGTTGTCTTCTGTGCACCTTCCTACATGATAAACATTGCACATTGAAGGTCAGGTGTGTCGCCCATCAGGTTTTCCAGGTTTCAGGTTTCTCAATTTCTTGATACATTCGTCCTAATATTCCAGGTATTGGGGCAGACAATCCCCTGCAATGCAGTTGAGATATGTGTAGTCCTATAATGTGACTTTCATTTATGAAGGGCTCTGTTGTTTTCCTTTATTGAGTTTGACAGCTATACACACTCACTGACGATTCTCTTGTTTTATTAGAGCCAGGTCAAGGGGCACCAAAAGTTTCTTTTAGAGAAAGGCTACTACACTCCCTACTGGATCTTGGAACCAGTATATTTTGCATTCCATTTCTTCTTGCCCTAGTACATGTGTCCTACTTATCACAAGAAGTACATTTTCTCCAGTTTTGTGTATATCATTTTGGTGTCCTTTGCCAGTGGTCTCCGACCACTGCCACTGGAATTATTTTTCTGCAGCCCATGGGGTTCTTAGTTGCAGTCCCCTGGGCATGTTGTGCCCTCTTAGTAGGTATTCAAGAATACTGGACCTGGAATCTTCGATTAACATTCGAGCACCAGTAAGGGAATCTCAGATTTCCGCAGTACACACAATATGATACATTCCCCTTTAAAATATAGCAAAATGAACGCCTTTGCTTTCAATTGTTGCACTGAGGTTGATATTTGATGCAGTTAACTCCCTCTTCCTTCAGCAAGGATGGCTATATTACCCCCTCATCTCCATCCTCCTTGTCTCAATCCTAAATTGTGAGACATTTCCGCCTCTGACATAGATTTCCAGGCTTGGGATCGTAGATCCCTTCAGCTAAAGCTATATTCTATCTCTATTATAGGAGTATAAAGCTCCTCCCCCTTGCCCATCCTCCTGTATTTTTCTGTGCCCTCGTGTAACAGAGGTAAGCCATGTTGTATCATTCTTTTTATCTGTATACATGCTGGGTATTTTTTATGTTCCAATGTTTTTTTTTCATCTTCTTACCTTTAACGCTGGGCACGTACATGTGCTGGGCCCGGGATCGCGACCTGGAGCTCATATTTGGTGGCTGTGTGGGCAGACAGGCCATAGAGGAGTCGTAGAATCTGAAGCTGGACCAGTGTTGGATGTACGCGTGGTCCTAGAAGGTTATACTGTTTCTTGTTTGGCAGCAGGATCTCACAGGAGCAGGATTTTGTTGCCAAGCAATACTATATCAGGAGGAAGAATGCTGATGTAGCACGTTCAGTGACTGCTTGTCATTATGGAGGGTAAAAAGCATTTGAGCAAGGCGAATTATGTGGAGACGCCTCCAGAGTACAAAGTGGAGATGGTTCTCCAGTTTTCGCGATCTGAGCTGCAAGCTCTAATTAAGGATGCTGTTGATTCTGCCATGGAGGAATCATCTTCTTCAAAATAGCCAAGACTGGATATGGCTGATGAAGACATTGACTCTAAACCTAAAGGGAAATACATTCAAGGTCCACAGTTAAAAGTTCTACTATCCCATATGAGAGATGTCTTGGGATTTGGTGAAAAATCCCAGCTATAAAACTGGATTTATTCCCAGTATGGTGCAGTGAGAGTAAGGACTTGCCATTTCTTGATGGCAATACAAACAATGCTTTCCAAGGAGTGAAAAGATCCTGATGAAGAGGCTACCACCGCTTTTTGAATAAGCGTTATGTGTTGCAGGGATTTTAAGAACTGTTCTTTCAGACTGCTAAGGTGAACACTATGTTGGCTACTATGGCTTCAACTTCAAGTTTGGTGTCTGAAGATTCAACATTGTCTGATGTTATCGAAAAGAAGGTTACAGTTTCCCTTAAAAGATCCCACGCTGCGGTTAATTTTTCCATAGGGGCCAGTACTTATGCTGCCTAGGCGTCACAGGCTTTGCTTAAAGACTTTATGTGATGTGCTGCGGGCTGACGTGGATTACACTCCGATTCTAGCTTATATGGAGTTGCTCTCCCGGTTTTTGTCAACCACTGCATTTAGTAGCTTATGGGCAGCTTCATTTTTGGCAGGGGCTTCAATTACTGATCAGAGATTATTATGGATGAAGTTATGGAAGTTGAAGGCTAGCCAACATTTCCTGGTAAGGAAGCTTCTCTCTACTAGCCAGAAGCTTTTTTAGTCCAGAACTAGTTCCGCTGGTACAAAAGGCAGAGGAAGAAACAATTTTGAAACCTTTTTAGTTGGCAATGGGTAGGAAACCTTTTGTACAACAGAAACCGGTTCAGGCCCCTCCTGACAGATGTCTGTTGCAATGCCAGGCACAGGGTTGGGAGCTGGGTTTGCTGGAAAAAGCCAACCAAACTTCCAATCTGGTAATGGACAGCTGTCCAGATGACTATCACAGAATCACTTTTTTCAACATTAGCAAACTTTGATTTTGGACGGCTGGGTCTTGCAGATCATTGGTAATGGCTATCTAATTCCATTTCGGAGGATCCCTCCTCAGAGTTGGTTCCTTGCTACCCCATTACCTATGGGTGAATTAAAAAGAGAAGCTATAATTCAAGTGAATCAGGCTTTTCTGGAAAAAGCGGTGATTTTTCCAATTGCTCTTTTGCAAATCAGAGAGAGGTTTTATTCCCTGCTGTTTTTGGTTCCCAAACATAATGGTCGGCTTTGGCCAGTTCTCAACCTCAAGACGCTTAACGAGGATGTGGTGGTGGAGTATTTTTGGTTGGTTTTGGTACAGTCTGTTCTTCTTTTGTTGGCTCTAAACTACTACTTGGTCACGCTAGATCTTCAGGACTCTTACGCCTATGTCCCCATCCATTCGACAAGTTATAAATATCTCCAGTTTGCTGTTGGAGGTCAACACTTTCAGTTGCATTTCTTGCTCTTTGGTCTGGCACCATCTCCAAGAGTCTTTACCAAGGTATTGGCTCCAGTGGTAGCAGTTTTTCACTTACAACATATTTCTATTTTTCCATACCTTGATGACTGGCTCTTATCTGCTGCTATCTGTTTTTTAAGGCTCAGGAACACATCAAGCTGGTGCTTTGGACAGTATAGGAATTAGTTTTTTTGGTCAATTTTCCAAAATCCCAGTAGGAACCAACTCAAACCAAGTTTTTCATTAGTCTCCAATTCGACAGAGTGCAGTGGTGCTGCCTGCACAGAGGGTGACAGCAATTCAGAACTCAGTGAATCATCTTCTGGGACAGTCCTCTAAGTCGGCAAGAGCATGACTGAGACTCAAGGCTTGATGGCAGCCTCAATGGCAGTGGTTCCTTGGGCGAGGTTTCATCTCAAACTTTTCATGAATCATGTCCTTTGCTTTTGGAGCCCCAACTCAGACAACTATGACTATCTGATACCTGTGACGTCTGCAGTCAGAGAGATTTGGAGTTGGTGGCAGCCAGAGACAAATCTGTCATGAGGCATGCTGTTCTGCCGGGTACCAACATTTTTTCCCACTCTATAGGCAAATGGGTTAGGCAGGCTATCATTCAGGCTTATAATTCTGCCAATGAGTGGCCTCTGTCCAATGCTCAGTGGCATTCCACTCAAGGCAGCGACAGCCTCTTGGGTTGAGGCAGGTGGCTCTTCCATTCAGCAGATCTGTCGGGCTGCTACTTGGTCTTGCCAGCTGACTTTTGCCTGTCATCATCGTCTTGATTTGTCGGGGCTGAGCATTCTTTTGAGACGTCTGCTTTACAAAGTGCAATTAAATAATTGTTATTTTTCAATAAAAGCATTTGTATGCGATTCTCTGTCGTACTTCTTGCTTGGTATCTCCTCACAAGTTAGGACTGGGACAAAAAAGATGAAGATGAGGGATTAATTGCCTATTACTTACCAGTAAACTTCATTACCCTGATTCGTAATCCTCCTTACCCCTATTCGTAATCCTCCTCATCCCATTCCACATCCCTCCCTCACGCCCTTGTGTGCACCTCAACAGTTTTTTTTCGAGCTTGGTATTTACATGAGGATGAGCTGGGAAGGACCTTTATTCTTCTACCATAGAGAGGCAAGACAGCTTAAGCTAAAGGGATCCATGATCCCTAGCATGGAAATTTCTGTTTCTGTCGGAGACGAAAACACCTCACAAGATAGGACTGGGATGAGGAGGATTTCGAATCAGGGCAATGAAGATTACTGGTAAGTAATAGGCCTTTGTCATTAGTGTTAAGAAGGCAAAATCATGAGCTTCATCAACACCTTCCATTGAATAGCATTGGCTATAAGCCGTTGTGTTAAATAGTTTTATAGTGCTTAGCACATACACGCTTTAATGTATTTGGTATTCTATGCTTGACCCATAAGGCACTAGAGACTTCAGGTCATACTTGCCTTTTCTTAGTTTATGTGGATCTATGTATATTAAAGAATGTTTCTTTAGAGTAAAGCACTGACTGAATTGGTAATCCTATTCATTGGTGTTACTATGCTAAATGTATTATAAATGCCAAAAAATACATTACCTCCATAAGTAAGCCTTGATTGCTCAACCTTGTTACCAAGAGAAAATGAAGTGCTAAAACGAAGTCATTTACATTTTTGTAACAAAATAAGTGTTGGGCCCAAGGTTTTGCTCAGAAGCTGCTGGCGCTATAGAATGTTGAGGGTGCTTATAACCAAGGCTTCGTAGTCTTGATTCCACCTCAGACCTCTTTCATCCACCACCAGGCACTCACTGTCCCTTTAGGTTCTTTTTCATTCCTGTTTTCTTTCTTTCATACTGCTTTTCCATTTTTTCTTCATCCATCTTTACCCTTTTAGTGTTTTTCTGTCAGTTAGTCTGGGTCAAAGTCTGATGAGGGAAATAAATGCTGGTCCCCAAAAATGTCTGGTTACTCACTGGTAATATTCATTACTCAGGGCCGGATTCACAGAACTAACTTAAGACAAAATCCTAACCTTACTAACATTTTGGTATTCACAGAAGGCACTTACTCAAGTAGTAAAGTTAGGCCTTTTAAATTTTGGACTCCTAAATGCCTTCTGTGAATACTGAAAGTCTTAAAGTTAGGATTTTTCTCAGTTTAGGAGTAGTAAAGTTAGGACTCCTAACTTTAGGACTCCTAAATGCCTTCTGTGACTACCAAAAGTCTTAAAGTTACGATTTTTCTCAGTTTAGGAATCCTAAACTTAGGTCTCCTACCTTTAGGACTCCTAAATGCCTTCGGCGAATACCGAACGTCTTAAAGTTAGGATTTTTCTCAGTTTAGGATTCCTAAAGTTAGGAGTCCTAACTTTACTACTCCTAAACTGAGAAAAATTCTAACTTTAAGACTTTCAGTATTCACAGACGTCATTTAGGAGTCCTAAAGTTAGGAGTCCTAACTGGGCAAACAAAAGCCGTAAATTCTCTGTGTGCTATTTTCTATCTAATGATATCTCACGCACGCTTACTCCAATCCAAACCGCTCTCAAAAATCATCTACATAAGGGTCAACGTACCCTTTCTTATGAAAAATTAAAAAGTTTAGAGAGTAGAACCACAGAGAGCAAACAACATTTTTTTGCTAGCAAATATAAAAAAAAACTGATTAGCTTAGACAATGTGAATTATCTTATGACTCTAATTTATTAAAATAAGATATCACAATACATTTGTTTACTAACAACATGAATTCGTTGTCTAACGAATCTTGTCAAATACATACATTTTCCAAGTTACTATTCTTTTGAGATTGTTCATACATTCAGATGTCAAGTTGCAGGATCATAATTTAAAATCAGAATACCACAATATAATCAATATCTGTAAAAAGTATTCAATCCACAAATAGAAATGTGTCTACGTGTTTTGGTGGACCTTGCTATTATGCACCACCTTCCTCAGGACAATATTAAAAACAATGATCTGTTGATAAAATTAAATACAAAATATACCGTAAGTCTCATTATTTTTTAAGAAATTCAAATTGCATACATTGCGATAATCCAATAAATTTGCTGTTTGTAGTAATACTTTCCTTCATAAAAGAGAGAAAGGGGCGTTACAAAAGAGAAGCGAGGAAGAAGAAAAAGAATAAAGAAAGAAAAAGAAGAAGAAGAAACAAAGAGAAGCAACAGTAAAGAGAGAGAGAAAAAGAAGGAAACCCTCATTGTCCTTATAATCTCTCACCATTCTTTCCTTTCACACGCACAAATATCATTTACGTCCTTTATTGTTCAAACTGCCCATCATGTATCATGGGAATATCTCTACTACTTATTGTTTTAATTAACATATCACTTATTCTAAATACCTTGTTATGTAATCATAAAAGAAATATCTCATATTATAAAATATGTTCTTCCCTTGTTCTATATACATAGGGAGATATGTGGATATATATCAATATAAATCCGGTTGTCTAGGAAGAAAAAGTATATTATTTCACCTTCCTTATGAATCTTCTTCTTAAGCCATTTTACACTAGTGCTACCATGCTCACCTTGATTTTAAGAGGGGAGACATCCACATACTTATTGTTAATGGGACTTCCCGGGCCGTTGTGCCACTACTGTTGCTCTGTCTAGGAGTATGTTACCTGATACAAAAAACAGAGCATTTTTACTTAAATACTTTTGTTTTTTTATTAGTATTTCTCCTTTAGCTTTTTTGCATCAGTTAAAAAAGACTCACCGATATTTATTTTCTGGGTTCCTTCCTCAGTAAGAATCAGGTATGCGCTTTTCGAATAAACAGACCGGAGTTAAGAAAACATCTGCCTCTTCTTGCCTAATGGGATTAATCAATTTCCCACAGGTCCTTAGAACTAGACGGAGGAAAAATATATGCTATGTTTCAAGGTTTTATTCTCATTTTAGTTGTCCTACAAATACATATCGTATCAGGACTAAATATCATCCTTAATTTGAGTCACTGCTAGTTCCAAAAATCCTATGTGCTATTATATGCAGTCATTTTTCCAAAAAAAGGATATCACATCTAGAATAAAGGATAAGAGCACATGGGGTCCCGCTAAAAATTTTGTTGCTCTCTGTTGTTCTACTCTCTATACTTTTTAATTTTCCATAAGACAGGGTACGTGATACGTACATAGATGATTTTTGAGAGTGGTTTGGATTGGAGTAAGCGTGCGTGAGCTATCATATATTAGGACATAGCACACAGAGGAAGCAATTCTCATTTGCGGGGGAAAGGTTTTTACACCTGTCCTCGTGGAAGCCAGATCATGGCCCCACTAAAGATTACGGTCTGTATTGCTTGGCCTCATGACAGACAGAACTGAAATGTAGGGGAAACATCTGAGATTCAAAGGGAACTCTCTGAACCAGCCCCAAATTCAAAGGCACACTACAGTATAACTATTGGTGCCATACTTCAGCAGAGTACAGATACACTTTTGGGGACATGGGACCGGAGAACCTGGAGCTGCGTGGTGCACACTGCAGAGGACTCTCTTGTGCAAAAGGAGGATTACTGTCATTGAAGGGATTGTACACCAATCCTGAATAGTGGATGGCATTGGCTGACTACTTGCTGCTGTGTGGCACCCTGAAGTGTGCTTCCCAAGGACGTGTTGGCTTGCCCCCTGTTCTCTTGTGAAGGTCTTAGGGACATCAAAGACCTCCCACAAGGGACCCACACCACCTACTTGTGACACCTGGAGAGTGGTGCACTCTTAAGTCCCCCACATCGTCTGCTGGATTCCAACTGGTAGCGCGGTGTGAGTGTGCAAACAAGTATTGTGTCTGGAGACTGGATTGCCATGTGTGGAGCACCATAAGTACTGCCTGCATATAAGGAGTGTGGGCCCTGCATCGTGGGGCCTCAAAACGTATAAAGTGTCTTGGTGGTGAGTGGATTCACCTGTTGTGGTACCGCAAGCGGCATACTTTGCTGATCGTGCTGCATCTCTCTCGTGCAGCATGCTGACTGCATACTCATTGTGTGTGGTGTCCAATTCACAGGTTGTGACCCTCTGAGGTGAGGGCATACCATAGTAATGCTTCACTCTACCTATTGCGGCACTGCTAAACTTGCGCCTGTGTGTGACCAGAATTGTCTGGTGTGAACCGTATCACTGCACCAGACATTGTGTCTCATCTCCATGGAGGTACGGAATTTGCAACTCTTCTTTGTTTGTGAGCAGGATTGTCTGGTGCGACCAGTATCAATTTGCACCCGACATTGTGCCTTATTTCTAGGGAGGTACTGAGTTCGCTAATCATCATTGTGTGTGACTAAACTGCCTGGTGTTACTCGTATCAATGCACACCAGACACTGGGCATCATTTCCAGGGAGGTGCGAGGAGCAGATTTGGGTTCCATGGTGCCTGAATTGCCTGGTTGCTACTTTGATCGACATGCTTTTGACGGGGTACCTCCTTCTTCTGAGAGGCTCTCCTGCTTCCTCCCCCATACATCGATTGCTCCTTTTGTGCCCTCAGTGTGGCAGACCAACTTCCCACTCCCCACCCAACCATGTTGACTTTGTGTTGCCATGTAGTATTGCCTGGACGATGCGTGCGTGGTGAGAGTAATTGATTGGGCTAAGGAAAGCTTCTAACAGCAATCGGAAAAGGGTCAAGATACTGCATGACCCCCCACCTTCAGTGCTTCTCGGAACGGAGCTGGTGCCAAATCACCTTCAGCCTACTTCTGCTCCGCATATCCTGGGTGAACTTCCCGAGAAGTGGCCAAACCTCCATATGTCGACTGCTGCTGAATTAGCTCTGTTACCTACCCCCACCTTCTTCCCCGAGACCCTGATTAAGTGTGACTCTGGCCGTGATCGGCCTGGTATCAGAGGGGAAGTTGTTCTTTTCTCCAGCCTGTGGGTATACGGTAGTTGGGGTTAGCTGAATGGTGGGGGAGGGCTTGGGCCACGGGTTCTGCATGTGCATTATCCACTGGCCTGGCGAATATCAGTGGCACCGTATTATGGTGCTGTGTGCGTATATGTGCGAGTGTGCTCCATACAGACCTGCCTGATATCCGTGGCACCACGTATCGGTGCAGAGTGAGTGTGTGGGAGTGAAACTGCCTGTTAATATTTTCACCCCATGGCGGTGTTGCTCTGCATGTTGATTACTTGCCAAAATAATACTATGTTTGACATTGGTTTTTACCCGTGCGGCCTTGGTCTATGGTGTTGTTTAAAAGTGTTGTAATTATCTGTGTATACACTTTCTGATATCATTGTGATCTGGGGTGCACCCATTAGCTGTGTGGTTTTGAATTATATTAGTAGCCAGTGTGGACCACGTTCTGACAAAGTTTTGGACCGCATAAGGGTGCTTGGGAGAATGGGGGGGTGGAAAAATAGTATCTTTCCCAACAGTGAGCATCACAAAAGAGACATTATACGTGGAGCATGTAAATAAAGTTGTATTCAACACACACATTCACTAACACAACATGAACATCATGTATTTCTGGCCATTAATCACATTTGAAAATAACACTAGCAATTTTAAACCCAATTGTGTTGAGAGTGCTATGCCAATACTTTACACATAGCCTCTGTGATAAGCCTGACTGCTCAGTGCCAAGCTACCCAATGGTGAACACATGTTATACAGCGAGTTTAAACACCCTCCACTGACGGGAGTGGTCGGTTCTGCCTGGCTAGGACTTTTTCTCAGCCAATCAGAACGTGCCAGTTCTAACAAAATGTATTTGCATTCATTAACTATGATCTTTGTGTACCTAATTGTTAATGCTGCACACACATATTTCGCATTACACACATAAGGATGGTGCAGTCTTCACAAACCTGTCACACGATTCCAAGCACCTCATACTTTTGGGAAATACAGTAGTACAAATGTACAGGAATTTATATAGCGCAAATCACTGAGCGGTTTCTAAGCGCTTGCTTAGGGAACCCGTCCTGGTATTCTCCTGTGAGATAACCCCAGCAGGGTATCCGCAAGGTGAAAGCCAGGCATCCCGCCGCGAGGGGCCATTGTGGAGATTAAGCAAGCTATTGCCCAGAGTCGCAGAGTGTGAACCCGTGAATCAAGTAGGCACCGGAGCGAGAATTGTCGAGTCCATGGACATTTTCGGACTCAAGACCCCGCCGAGCCGGAAATTGAACCCTGGTCCCGGGCTGACCTCTGCTTCCAGGTCTGCCTCCTCTAACCAGTGAGCCACACTTCTCCACTGAGTACAATCATTGACCTACAGAATCAATAGAACTCAAATAGAAGATCCTCTTCAGTTCGATCTTTAAGTATACTTTAGTATAAAAAAAACTGCATTTCTATCTTAGGTAGGTAATTGTGCTGTTTCTTTTGGTACGAAGGTCATTGATTTTTCTTTTTATTGTTGATTTGAGCGGAATGTATTAACTATTTATTGAACGGTTCTATTTCGTGCTTACATATTTGTATCTAGATTGTCCTAATAAGCTAATACTGTCAGAAAAGAATAAAAGGGATGAAATGTATATGCATGGCACAAAAACTCGATGCAGGGCCCTGCTGCCAGTGGTTGTTGCACAGGGCTAAAAGCTGTGTGAAGTGGATACTTACTTTGGCCACAAGACAAAGTCTATAATAAAAAAAAAACCATTTACCTAAAATCAGTGTTAGCAGGAAATTATGGAACTTTACATAACTGAGGAAATACCATTAGTTATAAAAACATAAGTATTATCTTGAAAACCTTGGTTGAAGAAAAACAATTAGTCCTTGGTCAAAGCTCATGGTGCATGGCAGAAGACTGTTCCCTTTGGACAAATATGTGCATGCCAGCATCTCAACAGATGTACATTCACCACGTAGGCGAGATGACCCTCACATAAAGTGGGCCATGTCAACATTTTTAGCCGTCTGTAGTTTGCTTTATGTCTACAATGGATTCTGCCCACGGTCAGGGTTGAAGTCACACCTGGCACCCGAATGAAATGATATGGGTTGCGGCAGTGCTTGGGCTAAAGCCTCGTGTGAAATGCATTATGTGGCTAGCAGCACTCTGTACCTAAAATTAGAATGTGGGCGTGACCCTAGGACTTGTGTCCAACCCACCTGCACCACATGTTATGTCGATGTGAGGCTGGTTGCATGCCCTCCACTGCACATAGATGGTGTGGACAAAGGGCTTCATTTAACAAATTGATGTAAGGCTGCGCTGCACATCGCTTTGCTGCACTGCCCTGCATAAAAAAGGGCAAGAAAATGCTATGTATCTCTGAGATGTGGTGCATTCCTGTCTTTTTACACTGCACTAGTGCACAAATAGGTGCCTAGCACCAAAGCAGGCACCCTTGCACCATGGCGTAAGGGTGACTGTGCTGAAATCAGGTTGTTTTTGCGCAGAAAGGATCAGCTTCCTGCACAAAAATACCCGTTACACCACCCCTGTGGAGGCGCTGGGTTTTTACGCATACCCAGATTTGCGCTATGTTGCTAATCTAGAATGTGTTGAAAACCATGGGCATTGAGTGAGAGCACCCACCGCACCGCCCATGGCACGCCTCCCAGAGGCAGTGTGAGGTAAAACAGCGACTTTGGCTCCATCGCCTTATACCATATTTACTATATATACTACTGGCCCTCCGACCCCAGCCCTACTTAAAAAAAACGACCTTCTCTGATCGAAATTTGTAACAGAACTTGGAAGGGTAGTGTTTACAAGGAAAGTCTCAAATTTAGACAGGGGATACCCATTTCTCATTTTTCTTTTTGACCTCTGACTGGCCTTGCCTAAAACCTGGAGTTTAAAAAATCACCTGCCTCATTTTGGACTAATTCATCCACAGCCCTGTTCGCCATTAAGAGTCACAGGCAGCAGTTCTGTTTGGCTTTTCTGCAGTTTTTCTGGCCATTCTGAGGTATTGCCCAGTTGTATGATTGAGTGTGCACAGAACTGCAGGACATTTAAAACCTCTCTGCTGCCTGCCTCACTCTGAACTAGTCCATTGCTATGGTCATCAAATGGGGCTAAAAAGCGTTGTCCAGACAGTGGTTGAAGAAGAAACACTGTGCACAGTGGGTGAGGAAATGGCAAAAAATCACTAGTGGAGCAAGGAGAGAAGACCACCAGGCAGACAGTGAATGAGAAAACTAAGGGGCAATCACTGCACAGAGAACGACTGGGATAGAAACACTGTAAAGCCAGTATAGGAAGAGGCACTGTGCAGACAGTGAGAGCAGTGAGCAAGGGAGTAGTCCTGTGCAGACAGTCAGTGAGTGAGCACTGTGCAGGCAGTTAAGGAGAAGCACTGCACAGACAGTGAGTAGGGAAAATCACGGTTTAGAAGATTGAGCTGACAAGGAGTTGGAAAGAAGCTCTGAATGAATATGGGGAGACACTGGCCACTTTACCCCACTCTAGAAACATCATTTTCGCAGATGGGCCCGCAACATTAACTCAAGGTACCATTTCCGAGGTACACTGCCCTTTATTGCTGAGAAATCTATTTATTTCAGTACTCACAACAGTCTATTATAAATATGATTATTTAATGGTGGGGTTGTGCACCACTGCTGCCACCTAGGGCACTGCCATAGGCTTTTATGTTTATTTTATGAAAGACAAAGCAGGTAACTACCATCTGAAGATCTTCTGGACAGGGTCACTGAGCCAAGATCATACCGAGCTTCAAAATGTATAACTTGATTTCGGAGACGAAAGAAAAGAGAACTCTAACAGATACCATTTTTGCACCACGACTTTATGTGACCTTTTTATGCCCATGTAAGTTATACTGTAAATCACAAAACATGATGAAATCATCATACAGGTACAATGAGAAAGCAAAGTCACTCCTTCCTCTAAATATTACACAAACCAAAGAAAATATTATGCACATTAAATGTATTAATTAAAAGGCATACACTACAAGGGCCTGGATTACAGAAGTGGCCCAGGAGCATAGCATTTTCTTGTGCTTGATTACTCCAATATACTTTCATCTCATAAAATGAGTCACAGATGCTTGCTCGGCCCCTTCTGTACAGTGGCATAGCTAGCCTTATGGCCGCCCGTGGCGGTATCTGCGTTTGCCGCCCCGCAGCAGCTGCAGTAGAGTCGGGGTGCTGGCAAGCATTTTCTCTGTTTGCTGCCCCCTCCTGCCAAATGCGTTGAGGAGCGGGGGAGCTGTTGCCGCCCGAAATGGTAGGTGATAGGTGGAGAGGTCGCCGCACCCAAAACTTATACCACCAGGGGCGGACTTCCCCCCAGTCCCCCAACTACGCCACTGTTTCTGTAATCCCTATTGTGAGGGTGTGCATTATGAGTCTTTGTAATGTGAAGGAGGTGTCCTTAATTTGTACAGGGGCATGGCACATGCATATGAGGAAATGCTTTTTCCTATGTATGTATCGGGGTGAACTAACTGCAGGACACCCGGGAGGTGGTGAAATTTAGTGCACTCCTGAGTGATCTCTTTGAGAAGCGGTGAAGAAGGTGCAAGGGACCCCCAGTGAAGTCGGGGCGGGAGTCTAAACTGTGCCCTCTCAGTATGGGGTCCTTGCCCCCCTAATGTGGTGCATGGGGTCCAGCCCTTTCGCGATTTATCCTGAAACAACAGTTTGAAATTGCTATTCTGTCTTTCAGTGCAGCACACTATCACTCAAGTGCAAAGCCCATGAATTCAAGTCTGCACTCAAGAGCGAGAGAGTTTGTGAAAAGAGCGCAAGAGCAATATCTTTTAGAATCAAGCACACACACAATCAAGCCTATGGTAGGTGCACCCAGTGAGCCCAGACCCTGACAGAGTGTGCAGATCATAATATGTACAGTGTGGTGCTGTGCTGGCTGCCATACCTACATAAAAGAGGCAGGGTTACCGTGATTTTGCAAGCTCTACAGGAAATGGGATTTTCTTAAAAGATCACCAAACATTTCCCTCCCAGGTCAGAGTTTAGTTAAGCACTTGTTGATCAGAAGGTCTCTGTTGGTTTGTTGGCTGAAACAAAATGTATGTATCTATGTATGTGCATATATAGTATTTCTATAGCGTGAACCTAGCCGAAAAGGAGCAGAGCGCTACATAAGGTCAAATGTGTGAAATAACTATTGGGAAGTGAATTCCATTTGTGTTTGACAGCACTGCTTTGATGTAGCCCTGTTCGTATTGCACGATTCAGTGGAACACTTGAGACCGAGGAGCTTGATACCACAGGAGACTGTTATGCATCAGATGTTGAAGTAATTTCATTGTTATACACATGGGCTAATGCCGTAAGGGCAATGTTGTATAAACTAGAGTTGTAATTCTGATATATTTTCTGTCCCTCTGCTGAATTCAGTGTCACACTATCAAAGGTTTTTTTCAGGACTGATCCAGTAACTTTAGCATCAAGACTCAACCCCCCTCTACTGCCGCCACCACCACCAACAACAACCACACTAGCTCAGTTCGGTTTAATTGGACGGGAGATGCCAAGTTGCCCCACACCTTGGTTTCACTTCACTATTTTTTTTACCTCTTCACATTTGTCATCTCAACAAAGTAAGTGGAAATTGAATGCAGTGACCACGAGCATACAATGCCACTGGAAATATAGAATGTGTTGGATCATTGAAATTCCTGCATACTTTTCCATTCGTTTAAAGTAGTAAAGCGAGCTGGGTCATCTGGTTGTTTGTTCACCAAATAGCTTCCTTCTTCCTTGAAATTTGCGCGGGTCTCTTGAGGCTGGCCATCTTGCTCTTCCTGTTCTGAGAGAACCAGCCCCACGTCCGGCTATGCCTTTTCCTGTCAACTCAGAGAGTGGGCCTCCAATAAGCATGAGATATTCGTGGAGAAATGGAAATGATCCTGGATGGAGTCGTTCAGTAAGGTGCTCTTTATTCCTGAAGATATACTTGGAGATACAAGCGCTGAGGGAGTCAAGGGTCCCCAGAAGGCACACATCAAAGCGCTAGTTGAATTGCAAATGCTTCTTGAGAGGCGCTTCTCATCCACCCTTTGTTCAGATACCGAAGGCAGAGTGCTGACCCAAACATCGCATTTTTACTGTCATATTCCTTGAATAAAATGACAAATTCAAAGAAATGTGAGACTTCTTATCACCTGATCTGCTCCGCTGGAGCCCTCCATATGAGGCGGCTGATGCTCAGACCCTGTTGCTGCAGGATGTAGACATATTTAACACTGGGAGCCTAGTGTCCATTGTCAGACTTTTGACACAAAGTTAACCTTATAATAAAAGCGGAGATCTCAAGGAAAATAAAGAAACCTTTGCCCAGGCTTTGAGTTTATTTCTGCTATGAGGAGTGTAGCCGGTACAGTTATTTTTCTGAAGCATAAACTCCTTTTTGTTCAGTGGATGAACCGTGAATAAGGGCTTGGGGATTGAATCTTCATTTAGAATGCCCTTTATAGTTTCCAGCTTTCAACTTTTTTATGTGTCTGTTTGGGAAATATTGCTCTTATTATATCATCAGAAAACCTCCAACTAACAAAAGTAGTAAACTCGTAGCAAACAAAAGGACCCTTTACCGGCTTTCTTTTTAGTATAACTATTTACAATATATAAAACAGATGTTTATTGTAACCAGGGCAGTAGCAGCGCAGTAATCTAGGGGCATATTACCAACAACTAGCGATAATTATCGCTATGTTGGCTTAGCGGCAATATTTTTATCGCCGAGCTGCGGCGATTTTTATCGCTTAAGAACCTTGCTATTATGAAGGTTTATCTCCTAAGCGATAAAAATCGGCCGAAATGCATGAATACTGCTGAAAAGTCAGCGATATTCATGCATTACCGAGCTAATGCTCTTAGCCATGTTATCTACCTACCATTGGATAACATGGCTAAGAACTGCTCAGGGGCAGGTGTTCGCTTTTGGAGATAATCGCGCTTAGCGCGAATATCTCCAAAAGTTGGTAATAGGAGATAGCGATGTTAGCGACTGTTTCCAGTCGCTAACATCTTGGCACGCCCACTTTGCATGTCATTAGTGATAAATTTCACTGACATGCAAAGCGGGGCCCAAGATGGTCGCTATCTCCTACTAGCAGCGACGGCCCGTGGAGGGAGTTACGGTGGGGCAGGAGGGCGGGGAGGGGGAGGGGCAGGGTGGAGGTTGCTAAAAACCGGCATATGGATAATTGCAGGTAAGTAAACAATTTAATTAATAAAACAAATTTCGTAGCTCGCACTGCATTGCATTTTGCGATGCAAGGCGCGCTACGAAATTCGTTTTATTAATTAAATTGTTTACTTACCTGCAATTATCCATATGCCGGTTTTTAGCAACCTCCACCCTGCCCCTCCCCCTCCCCGCCCTCCTGCCCCACCGTAACTCCCTCCACGGGCCGTCGCTGCCTACTAGCTGTCGCTAACTGGTGTTAGCGACAGCTAGGTAATAGGGAGATAATTTTATCTCTGCTTTCTTGGCTTTTAAATCCAAAAAAGCGGAGATAAACCCCCTTGATAATATGCCCCCTAATCTTTAAATATGGTGAATTGACTTACCTCAGACACCGGAGACATTTTGAAACTTCGGTAGAAAACCACTTTATTTTTCTGTAGATCAAAATGAAAATGTAGATACGTAAAAATAAAAAATCTGACAGCTCTGAAATGTGCCTCTTGCTTTCTAGGGATTTTCAAGTGATACGTTCCTCTCACATTACAACCTGTTTTCTGTAATACAGTCTCGGTTAGACCCGAAAAACCATAGTGTTCTATGTAGAGAATGTTATGTTTGAGGTGCTCCTATTAGAATAACAAACACTGACAAAGTCAATTTAAGGCAACTTTCAAAGGCGCTGGCCTACTTTTTGATTTTGCAAGTCCATTTTGCCAATGCTGACCAACATCAGCCAAAAAAACGTGAGGCTGCATGATGACATATGCACTTGAATGTGTCTCTTTGCAGGTATACATTTGTCATGACACCGCAGCCGTCATTTTGGCTTTTTTTTTTTTTAGTTAATGATGTTCAGCATTTACTATTCTTAATGGTGGACAACTATCCCGGAGGAGTAAATTAAGAATAACAAGTGTTTGAGACCACATTCTAAAGAAAAGAGTGGGCCAGTTGCAAATTGCAAACTCTGGGCCCTCCAAAGATCTTTTTTTTAAACGGTATGCTGTTTACAATAATGATAAATACTTGACTGGCAGGAATACTTGAATTTCATATTCAAAAAGAGCGAGAGTATTTGTGGGGAATCTGTGGAATAATATCTATAGGCTTCCACACGTTACCATTCAGAAATGCACTCTGTAGGAGAGAGACTTTCAACTTGGAAGATAGCACCATTGCAAGTAGCAAAGGGCACAAAATCAAGGTGTGGATTTAGTAACATAAAACGACGGTGCTATGGTGCCACAAAGTGGTGCAAACGGCTGCCTCGATCAGTTTTCACATGCGAACTGTGCCATGATCAACTATCACCCGTAACATAATTTTTGTGAAGAACGTCATAGTGAGCACAGCGCTAAATACCATTGTGTTGAGTAGCACAAATGCCCTGTTAATAAATGCAATTTGGAATCTGTAGTGTCTTTGATGTTAGGGGCGCCAGGACCTTCGTGGTTCTGGGCAGACTCAAAAGGAAGTTACCTGATCTGTTGGGAGGTGTTAAGGTGTGACTACTAAAATCATGACATAATGTGTGCAGTGTGTCACAGACGAAGGAATAAAGATGTCTGTTACGGAGCTCCGTCTGTGGCACATTCATTTGCATGCTTCCTGGCTGGAGAGGACACTACAGACACAACAGGAACAATGCAAATACCATCAAGATTTTGCGTTAACCAATATCTAACAAAGTAATGCAAATTAGTGCTGTAGAGAATAATTTTGCAGAAATAAGAGTTTAAAACTGGCTAAGAAATATCCGCTGCCAATTTCATTTCTGGTTTTCCTGGTTAGGATTAAAAATGTATCTAGGATGGTGGTGTCAGAGAGAGTAACCCCACACCCATCCTATCTACATGGCTGTATCTAGCCCTAAAAGGGTCTTTCCAGATTTCCGTCAGGACCTAAGATCCCTTTGATCCCCCTACTCTCCTCCCTTCCTTTGTTGGTAGTCTGAGATTAGAGAGAATTGTATAAGGGGCGGTCTCACTATGATAAATATTTGACTACAGGGAGCTGCTCTCACTTTCTCACCTTTTCGAGCAACTACTACCATGAAACTCAGTATTTACACACTGTGTTTTTGCAGCCCCCCCAACCAGATTGGGTCAATTCTCAAACTACCATCAAAGAAAGGTAGGAGAGAAGGAGAATCAAAGGGATCTCAGGTCCTAAAGAAAGCCACAAAGAAACTTTAAGGGCTACATAGAATCGTCTGAAACATTTTTACAGACAACAGATAGGACAGGTGTTGTGTTACTAACTCTATCCAACAACACCATCCTATATACATTTTTTTATACTGACCAGGAAGTCCAGGAATAAAATTGACAGGGGATATTCTTGAGCCAGTTTTGAACTCTTATTTCTGTACCATTATTCTTTTCTGATCCATAAAAATGTTGTGCTGTAGGACACATTAATATAAAGTATACATGTCCTACTTTTTAAATATTCTGCATCCTGCCTTGTTAGTATTTATGGCATACCTTAGGGAGGCCTAGAGCTTTGTATTACAGTGTTACACCATGTACTAGGGTCTTATAAGTAAATGAAATGTGTCAATTAGGAGGATGTCTATTCCAACCTATTTAGAGAGGAGGGCATAAGCACTTTACCACAGGTTAGCAGGAGAAAATTGTGTAGAGTCCTTTGACCACCCAAAATTGGTTCACCAAAAGAAGGAAAAAATTTGAGGGAAATACCATGCAAAAGATGGTCAGTTCTAACAATAGCCCTGTGCCAAGATGGGGAGGGTTTATTGCTATACTGACCTTGCAGCCCTTTGGTTAGCAGGGTGCCACGTCGAGAGTTTTCTTGACAGTGGATCCAGCAGAGACTCTTCCCTCAGAAGCTCAGTGATTCCACCAACTCTTATTGAGACAGGAGAACCTTGAAAATGGCAGGGTGGGAGTATTGTTAATTTAACGGGGTGCTGTTACCCCATCAAACATTAAATGAAGCCTTAACTCATAACCTAAGCTTAATCCCAGTTCTACCCTATAAGCGCCAATCAGTAGGCCAACCCTTAGGCTCTGTTTCTCAAGTCAATTATATTATGCATGCCTGGCTTTTTTTCTGGATGTGAGATATTGCAAGGGATATTCAAGATATTGCATCAGCTAGTACAGTGTAGAGTAAGAAGATTGGCAAGATGAAATTCAGTATTTAGAGTCTAAGGCTATTTTACATAGATATCATATATTTAGTGCACTCTTTGAAACATCACCCCCCTCATTCTTGTTCACCTAAACATCTTCTCTCCAAATCACACACTGACGTGAAGGGCCATTTCCATCATGTTTCTCATATGTTCAGCAATTGTTTTCTCGTGTAATTGAGTTTGTTTTGAAAATGCTCTAATCAAGCCTTGAAAGCAGATGCATAATGGCAATACATATTGATCATAGATGCTGGTAAGAGAAAGTAAAGACCCCAGCAATTTCACCATGCGATATATAACTGTGACCTGGCACTTACTGGCTGAACAGGTGTTAGTAATTAGTACCAACATAGCACAAGTCAACTAATTACCTGCACAAGCCATCTAAACTTTTGTCAATGAAGTTAAAATGAGTTGAAATTATATATAATGGCACAAGACAATAATGGATAAAGGCAATGGCAGAAACAGTCACACAGACTGAAGGAGGCGGCAGTAGACCACAGCTTAATTTGCAGTGTGTGCAGAGGCCCAAAGTGCAGCTCAGAAGCCCGCTGCCAGGTTTATTAAATGTTGGCATGCTGAATACAAAAGCTGCATATTCTTGATTTCACACCAGGCCTTTTTAATGTACTTCCAGAAACTCCCTTCTCCCGTATATCACTCTTGTCGGTGAATTCTCGCTTTCTGGTGGTATTTCCGTCTTTCTCTTCCTTCTTTTTTCCTGTTAGATTTGGGGGTCTTAAGTTGGCACAGGTAGGTACTTGTGACAAATAGGGACTTTTGCCTCTAGTCAGGGTAAGGGGGTACACTCTAAAAATAACCCCTGCACACCCCCTTGGTATCTTGGCACGAGCGGACAGGCTTATCTTAGAGGTAGTGTGTAAAGCATTTGTGACCACATACAGTAATCAAGTGACAACACTACAGATGGACACCACACAGGTTTTATATCAAACATAAGTATTATTTATATAGACTTATCACAAGACCACAAACGACAAAAATCCACAATACTGTACTTAAAATGGTATTTTAAGCTTAGTTCAGTTCTTAAGATGCGACACCTTAAGTCAATGTACTTTTCGATGTGGGACGTTTCCACAACAAGCAATGTTGCAGCGATAGAAATGCGGCAAAATTCCGGTGCAAAGAAATAAAGACGTGAAGATCTTCCAGATGCGGCACGCTTCTCCGATGATGCGTGAAGTCTCGGTTTGATGCGTTAACTGCAGAGGCGACACCCTTGTTCAGCGATGCAATGGCAACAGCCTCGGCTGCAACACTCTTCTCCGACGTTGCGAGAGGCTTCCGCGCAATGTGACAACTACAGCGGCGACATCCAAGATGTGACGGCAGCAGCTCCGATGGCGGCGTGCTTCTCCGTGGATGCGAAGCGCTTTTCTTGATGCAGTGCAATGCGACAGCTACAGTAACGACATCCATGACACGACGGCAGCAGCAGCGACAGCAACCCGCTTCTTCCTCGTTGCGAGACACTTCTCTTGATGCTGTGCAATGCGTCAGCTACAGTGGCGACACCCTTGTTCAGAGATGCGAGGGCAGCAACTGTGACAGCGACACGCTTCTTCCTCTTGAGTCACGCTTCCAGCTCCTTGTGACACGCAGTCCCTCAGAAGGCCCAAAACAGCAGCAGGCACTTCCCAAGGAACTCTGGGGAGCTGGGGTTGAAGGGTGTTGTCACTGGCACTTCAGCAGGAGGCAAGCTCTGTTCAAAGCCCTTGGAGATCCTTCACAAGTTGAAAATAAAGCACACAAAGTTCTTTCTCCTTTCTTTGGCAGTCAGGCAACCACTGCAGGCCAATCCCCCAAGCAGCACTTCAGCTTAGGGATAGTCTCTCCTCAGTTTCTTCAGGTTTCTCTCCTCAGTAAAAGTTTCTTTTTGTTTTCCCAAAAGTGATCTAATTTCCTGGGATCAGGGTCCCAATATTCATACCCTCAAATCCTTTGTCCTCTGAGGGTAGAGGGGCCTTTGCCCAGCCAAACCAGTTCTGGTGCACTCTGTTGACAAGACTCCTTCTTTCCTTTCACAGTGCAGGGCAGAAACATCAGAGGCCCCACAGGAGGCAGAGCCAGCATTGTGGGGGTAAAGCACAGCCCTGGAGCACTTTGTTGACATGATTCCTTCTCTCCATTCACAGTGCAGGGCAGAGACATCAGTCGCACCACAGGAGGTGGAGCAAGCATTGTGGAAGGCAGGCACAGCACTATTCAGGTCCAAGGTCCAACTCCTCTCACCCATCTAGATGCAGATCTCTCTATTCACCACTGGGCTGACTTATTCTGTCTCTTGGAATCCCCCAGTGGTATGTTCAAACACAGAATGTTAAAACCAACATCACTAAAAGTTGTATTTTATTATTCTGAGTTCAGGCATACTAAACTCGAATTTCTATAGTGTTCCCCGAGTCACTTAGGATTATAAAATGTTAGAATCTAACTGCCCATTCTAGCCTATGGAGAACAGGTAGCCTTGCAATAATGAAAAATGAAAATGGCTGTAATTCACTATTAGGACATGCCACACACCCCAGGGCATGTCCTACCTTGTACTTTAAATGCACCCTGCCCTTGGGTCTACCATAGGGGTGTCTGATATGAAGAAAATGGAAGGTTTAAGGACTGGCAAGTTGGTGCACTTGCCAAGTCAGCATGACAGTACCAGACTGCACACAGGCTCTGCAATGGCAGACCTTAGAAACATTTTACAAGGCTGCTTCTGTGGGTGGCACAACCAGTGCTGCAAGCCCACCTGCAGCATTTGGATTTACAAGCCCTGGGCACACCCAGTGCACTATACTAAGGTCTGAGGGGAACCATCAACATCTAGCTGTCATGAGAGGTGAGAATAACTTCTTAAATTGTGGGCTGATGAATAGCAGATCCCTGATAAAACACCACATTGAGGTGTCTAATATGGTACGGGATGTGACTTAGACGTCCTATTTCTTACAGAGACTTGGACTCGTACTGACTCCGTCGTGGAATTGGTCTATGCTTGCCCAGAAGGCTATAAAATATTCCATAAACCTAGGGCTGTTGGAAGAGGAGGAGGAGTTGGGATGATGTTTAAGGAAAAGTGGGGCTTTGCACCCCTTTAGATAGAGGAGGTCATAGGGGTGGAACTACTGGGCTTTTCTCTGCAGAAGGCCAAAGGGAGTCTAATCACGGGAATGGTCTGCTATAGACCTATAGGATCATACCCATTATCAAGCACTACTTGACACCATCAACGACCTGACCCTAACACACTCTAGAATGATCCTACTAGGGGACTTCAATCTATGGGACAACGGAATTCTAGATAACCATTTGAGAGATTCAAAGCAAATATGTAAGAATCTCAACCTACACCAATTGGTACAAAAATCAACCCATCAAGGAGGACATGTCCTAGATGTCTTATTTGCCAATCAGGCTGAGACAAAGATGGTTGATATACTGCCTCAAAGCTGGTCTGATCAATCTCTAATCCACTTCAATATATTAATACCTCGGCTAGAGGATAATAAGAATCGCTCGACAACCTACCGAAAGGGAAGACAGTGGGCTAAGTTAGTAAAAAATAAGTTACATCTGACACTCCTGAATCAGAACCTTTTTATCCCTTCTGACTCCGTTGGGGAAAACTATCAAACATATTGCAATTATATAGTTAGTTCCTTGGACAATTTAGTTCCAGTAAAAAGACTCAAAAACAGAAAGAAAGCCTCAGCTCCTTGGTATAACGAGGAGCTGAAATCATTGCGATCAATTTGTAAGAAGCCTGAGAGAAAATGGAGAAGGGCCTATTCGGAGATGGACAGGAAGGAATTGAAACTAGCACAGGCCAGATATAAGGAGTCTATTGCCAGGTCAAAAGCAGACTTATATGCTGACTCTATTCTGCATGCCCAGAACAGTATGAAAGCACTTTTTAATATCGTTAGGGAACTCTCTCGCCCCCCAGCTTGCACTAGCAACAAGGTGGTTGCATCTCAGAAAGATGAGATTGCTTCACATTTTGAAGAAAAAATCACTAAAATCGTCGGCTATCTTCATCCCAATAATATCAATGATCAAGATAATTTGCCTGGGAAGCCAGGGGAAGGGCCCAGGGTAGATACTTCTCTGGAATTTTTTCAAGTTACCACAGAGGACTTCTTTAACAACCTAGCCCAAAGTGTCACCTCGGGCTCTCCTCTGGACCCTCTTCCACACAGAATCTGGAAAGAATTTGGGCAGGAAGCCCTTCCTTGGCTGCGGCAAAATTGCTGACAGTCCTTGGAAGAAGGAGTGATTCCAGAGGCATGGAAGCAGGCAGTAGTGATGTCCTTATAGAAAACCGAGAGGAGATACAGAAAATCTGGAGTGACTCCTTCATTATGTCCCAGACAGTGGTTAAACCAGCGACTCTTAGAAGTAATCACCTTTACACAGCCTATAGAGTGTATTGGACTCCGGCTAAACTATTCAAGGTGTCCACATGGACATATTATTGCCCTAGATGTAAGCACCAGGCTTCAGATGATCAACACATGTTTTTGGGCTGCCCAAAGATTGCTCCGTACTGGGCTGCGGTATGTGGTTTCCTGGAGGAGCGACCTTTGACCCTGCCCGCAGGTAGGTCGCCCTGCAGCCGCCACACGGTCCTCCTGTGACGCTGTTGCCTGGTGCCGCTTGAGACCCCTCAGGTGATCGCCGCTTTGTATTGTGCTGCTCCGTTTCATTGTTTTTTTGTAACTGTTGTTCCCTTTGTGCCTTGTGCCCCCATTGCCTCTGTGACCCCTTGCCTTCTGTGACCCTTGTTCCCCGCTTGTCCCCCGCTCTCCCCGATCCCCTCTGTGCCTTCGCCCCACCGCTGCGTCCCTGCGGCCCCGCCCCCTTGCCGTCCCCATTCGCCGCCCCACTCCCACCTCCCAGCTGCTCCTCCCTCCCTCAGCTCTTCATGTGGAGGCCGCACAGCACTGAAGGGAGCGACCTTTGACTCTGCCCGCAGGTAAGTCGCCCCCCCAGCCGCCGCACGGTCCTCCCTTGAAAAGGTGCCACTTGAGACCCCTCAGGTGATCGCCGCTTTGTATTGTGCTGCTCCGTTTTCTTTCGTTTTTTTGTTTTCTGTAACTCTTGTTCCCCTTGTGCCCCCTTTGCCTCTGTGACCCCTTGCCTTCTGTGACCCTCGTTCCTGGTGTCGCTTGAGACCCCTCAGGTGATCGCCACTTTGTATTGTGCTGCTCCGTTTCTTTCGTTTTTTATAACTCTTGTTCCCCTTGTGCCTTGTGCCCCCATTGCCTCTGTGACCCCTTGCCTTCTGTGGCCCTCATTGCTGGTGTCGCTTGAGACCCCTCCGGTGATCCCCGCTTTGTATTGTGCTGCTCCCTTTCTTTTGTTTTTTTGTAACTCTTGTTCCCCTTGTGCCCCCATTGCTTCTGTGACCCCTTGCCTTCTGTGACCATTGTTCCCCGCTTGTCCCCCGCTCTCCCCCGATCCCCTCTGTGCCTTCGCCCCGCCGCAGGATCCCTGCAGCCCGCCCTCCTGCCGTCCCCATTAGCGGCCCCACTCCCACCTCCCAGCTGCTCCTCCTTCCCTCAGCCCCTCATATGGAGGCCACGGGGCACTGAAGGAAGCAACTTTTGACCCTGCCCGCAGGTAGGTCACCCCCCAGCCACCGCACGGTCCTCCAGTGACGCTGTCGTCTGGTGCCGCTTGAGACCCCTCAGGTGATCGCCGCTTTGTATTGTGCTGCTCTGTTTTCTTTCGTTTTTTGTAACTCTTGTGCCTTGTGCCCCCATGGCCTCTATGACCCTTTTCCTTCTGTGACCCTCGTTCCCCGCTTGTCCCCTGCTCTCCCCGATCCCCTCTGTGCCTTCGCCCCACCGCTGCGTCCCTGCGGCCCGCCCCCCTGCCATTCCTATTCCCTGCCCCACTCCCGCCTCCCAGCTGCTCCTCCCTCCCTCAACCCCTCATATGGAGGCCGCACAGCACAAAGGCAAGCCCGTCTGTGCCCGTTCACGCCTGGACCGCGCCCAGCACTGGAACCTCTGGCCCCCGCCGGAGCCAAGGTACCCGTCTGAAATACGACTCCGCCGCCCTCAACGCACTCAACACCAGACAACCGCCCGCCCGCTACCGAGCCACCCTGAAACGCACCCATGGACCCTTCACCTGTCAAACCTGCAAATTCACCTGCCTCCGATCCTGCCCCCTGCCAGCCAGACCAAGCAACAACGACAACCACCTCAAGTGCATCCTCCTCAACACCCGCTCTGTCCACAAGCACACCGTCGAACTCTGGGACCTCCTCAACTCAACAACACCAGACGTCACCTTCCTCACTGAGACCTGGATGAACTCAGCCTCGGCCCCAGATATCGCCATAGCCACCACGGACGGCTACAAGATCACCCGGAAAGACCGCACAAACCAAACCGGAGGAGGAATCGCTATCATCTACAAGAACACCATCAACGTCATGACCAACGCCAAAGACACACTCTCCGCCGCCGAACACCTACACTTCCAAATGCACACCGACCCCAAGACCACCTTGAGGGGAACGGTCATCTACAGGCCCCCGGGCCCGCGCACACAATTCAGCGATACCATCGCCAACTTCATCAGCCCGCATGCCCTAGCCTCACCAGAATACACCCTCCTAGGGGACCTGAACTTCCACCTAGAGAAAAATGACAACAACACCACCATCCTGCTCGACAACCTGGCCAACCTCGGACTCAAGCAACTGGTTGACTCACCCACCCACCTCGCCGGCCACACGCTCGACCCCGTCTTCTCCGCCAGCAACTATGTCTCCTTCAGCCACTCCACAGAACTACACTGGACCGACCACAGATGCATCCACTTCACCTTAAAAAAGAATACATACCACCACCACACACAGCAAATCCCCCGCAGATGCTGGAGCAAAATCACCACAGACCAGCTCCAGCTCCTCTCATCCCACCAGCCAACACCGCTGACCCCAACAACGCAGCCCACATCCTCGCACAATGGATCACCAACTGCGCCGACGACCTCGCTCCACTAAAGAACCCCCAGGCAAGACCGGCAACAGGAAAACATCATGGTTCACAGACACCCTCAAAGAATCAAAGAAATCATGCCGGACTCTCGAAAAAACCTGGCGCCACGATCGGACTTCAGAAAACATGACAGCCCTCAAAAACGCCACCCGCGAACACCACCAGCTGATCTGCACCATCAAAAGGACATTGTTCAAAGAGCCACTGGACAAGAACACCCACAACAGCAAGGAACTCTTCAGCATCGTCAAAGAGTTCTCCAACCCCAGCGACAGCAACAACGACATCACACCGTCACAAGACCTCTGCAACTCCCTCGCCACATTCTTCCGCCGTTAGATCGTGGATATACACCACAGCTTCGGACCACAGATCACGCCTCCAATCACAGAACCAACGACCCCTACCACCACCACCCTCAACGCATGGACACCCATCAGCACGGAAGACACCACCCACGTCATGAACACCATCCACTCCGGATGCCCCTCTGACCCATGCCCTCATCATATCTTCAACAAGGCCGACAGCATTATCGCACCCTTCCTCCGGAACGTCATAAACAGCTCCTTCATGTCAGCCACCTTCCCGGAGAGCTGGAAGCACGCAGAGATCAACGCCCTACTGAAAAAACCCACGGCGGATCCCAAATACCTCAAGAACTTCCGCCCCATCTCTCTTCTTCCCTTCCCAGCCAAAGTCATCGAGAAGACCGTCAATAAACAGCTTACCGCCTTCCTGGAGATGAACAACTCGCTCGACCCGTCTCAGTCGGGATTTCGAGCCAACCACAGCCTCGAAACTGCTCTCATCGCAGCCACCGATGACATCAGGACAATGATCGACAACGGAGAAACAACCGCCCTCATTCTCCGAGACCTCTCTGCAGCCTTTGACACCATCTGCCACCGCACCCTAAAACCCGCCTCCACAACACTGGGATCCAAGGAAAGGCCCTGGACTGGATCACATCGTTCCTTTCCGACAGAACCCAGAGAGTCCGCCTCCCTCCCTTCCGAACCAAGGCCTCCAAGATCATCTGTGGTGTACCCCAGGGCTCCTTACTCAGCCCAACCCTTTTCAATGTCTACATGAGTCCCCTCGCCGCCATCGCACACAAACACAACATCAACATCATCTCCTACGCCGGCGACACCCAACTGATACTCTCCCTCACCAAGGACCCAGCCACCGCCAACATTAACCTCCAGGAAGGAATGAAAGACGTTGCAGAATGGATGAAGCTCAGTCGCCTGAAGCTGAACTCAGACAAGACGGAGGTCCTCATCCTCTGACAATCCCTCTCCTCCTGGGACGACTCCTGGTGGCCCACAGCCCTGGGCTCCGCGCCTACTCCCACGGACCACTCACGTCGCCTGGGATTCATCCTGGACTCCACCCTATCAATGACCAGGCAAGTCAACGCTGTATCCTCATCCTGCTTCAAAACCCTGCGCATGCTCCGAAGGATCTTCAGGTGGATCCCCACAGAAACCAGAAAGACCATCACCCAGGCCCTCATCACCAGCCGACTGGACTACGGAAACGCCCTTTACGCAGGAACCACTGCCAAACTCCAGAAACGACTTCAGCGCATACAAAACGCCTCTGCCCCACTCATCCTCGACATCCCCCGTCACAGCCACATATCCGCCCACCTAAGAAACCTGCACTGGCTACCTGTCAACAAGAGGATCACGTCAGGCTCCTCACCCACGCACACAAAGCGCTCCACGACAAAGGACCTGAATACCTCAACAACCACCTCTCGTTCTACACCCCCACCCGCCAGCTCCGCTCAGCCAACCTCGCCCTCGCCACCGTTCCAGGGATACACAGAACCACCGCTGGAGGAAGATCATTCTCCTACCTGGCCGCAAAGACATGGAACTCACTCCCCGCACACCTTTGACTGACCCAGGATCACCTCACCTTCAGGAAGCACCTCAAGACCTGGCTATTCGAGCAATGACAGCAACCCTCCCTTTAGCACTTTGAGACCCTCACTTGTGAGTAGCGCGCTCTATAAATGTACTGATGGATTGATTGATTGATTAAGGCCAATTGAAGTCAGCACTAGATTAGTTTTCTTTGGTCTACCGTCGGGCTACTGTATGAGTACCCCCGCCTCAAAATTTCTGTTTTATGTAATAGTCATAGCTAGAAGGGAAATTTGCAGAGCATGGAAATCGGAGGCTCCACACACATTTGCTGATTGTCTTTAAAGAAAATCATTATGACTAGCCAGTCAGATATGGCCTGCGACGAATCAAGTATTAATAAGATCTGGACAGCTCTAGAGATCTGGAGGAAGAATTAACATCGATCCTATGATTATGCCAGAGGATTGTTGTCCGGTCCTCCCTAGTAACCTGTGGTTTGTCCAGTCAGGGGAACGGGAGTGGGACCAGGAGACAGCCTTACCTCTGGGCGAACTCTGTAGGCCCGGCTCAGACACCTAGGGCAGTTATCGAATACGTTTGTGTGGAAGGCGCAGAGAGACCCCATCTAGAGTTTATTCATTCTGGTGGCAAGTATGAGGACATAAAAAAAAAGTAGTGACGCCTATGCTTCCTCCCTAGACCCCGCAATTCCAGCAAATTTTAGACCCATCTCTCTCTTGCCATATCCGATAAAAATCCTAGAAAATGTAGTTAGCAAGACTCTGTCATGCTATCTGGAGGATAACCATCTGCTAGATAGGGATCAATTTGGCTTCCGTCCAGGCCGCAGTACTGAGACTGCCCTGGCAACCGTAATGGACAATCTGCAAATGCGTGCTGACAATGGAGATTCTACTGTCCTAGTGTTACTGGGCATGTCGGCCGCATTCGACATGGTGAACCACACAGTACTGGTGGAAAGACTGAAAAATATGGGGGCGAAAGGATGGGCCTTGCAGTGGTTACAATACTATTTATCAGGGAGGCAACAGGCTGTGACTATGATGCTGTTCACGTCCAGTAAGTCTTCAGTACACCACGTGGTACCGCAGGGGTCTGCGATAAGCCCTATTCTTTTCAATATCTATTTGTGCCCCCTAATCCCCATAATTAAATCCTATGGTATTGACCTGGTCAACTATACGGACGACACCCAATTGATGTTCTCCCTGGAAGGGAAAAAAGCGGTGTCTATGGATACGTTCCAGGAGTGTATGCGATAGACTGTGGGTTGGATTAGGAAAAATTCCCTGCAATTTAATGGGGCAAAAACAGAGGTGGTATTCTGCTCGCCCACCAACCTGTCCCAACATCCAATGCTGGAGTTTAAGCTCACCCCAGAGGATGAACCCCTGGCCCCCGCTAAAACGGTGCGTAATTTGGGAGTTCTGGTGGATGATAACCTCCAAATAGAGTCCCAGGCCAATAAAACCGCTAGCGTCTGCTTTTCCCTGCTACGGTAGATCCTCCCGTTTGCTGCCCAAGAATATCCGCTCTCTTGTAGTAAGGAGCGTAATTCTAAGCAAACTGGACTACTGCAATGCCCTATATTTGGGAGCACCACAATAGATTTTTCAGGGGTTGCAGAGAGTCCAGTCCATGGCAGCAAAGCTTGCGCTGAATAGGCAATGCAGGTCTTCTACGACCCTAGCCCTGCGAGATCTACACTGGTTGCACATGACTTGGGCCCAGTCCCATTGCAGGAGAGGTTTATCTGGTATAACCCTGAAAGGCAGATTCGCTCTTCCAATGCAAATCTGATAATGACTACCAGATTCGAGAAAACCAGGATGGGGGGCATAGCCTTTGGCGTGGCCACCACACGCCTATGGAATGAATTGTCCCACACCATTAGACAGGCCAACTCTTTTACCTGTTTCAGAAAGAATCTGAAAACCTGGTTGTTCCTAAGGGTGGAAAACTAGACCCTCCACTGTTAGCTTAGGCCTACTCACGTGACGACTACTCTTAGGGTCACAGTCTGTGCCATATAAATCTTTAATACAATACAATACTGACAAGTAAACCAAACAAGCCAATCATGGAATCATTAATCCATACAATAATTTACAATAGGGAGCACTTGCACTGTGGCTCTGGACAGCTGTGGCACAGTGCCCAAAGCATCTAACACCAGCAAAAACACACGACGCAACAGCAAAAACGGAAGGGAGACCCATGCCAATGGTGCCAGGTCTAATATTTCCCATTTGTGTGTTTTTCCCTCTCTTCATCTTGGTCAATAGCTAATGACAAAAAATAGGTGCTGGTGAATCATGTAAATAAGATCTTCTTTCATTTATATATTATGTGCATGTTGTTCCTTTTTTAGGATGAAGGGTGGGGAGTTACTTAAATATAATTATTTTATTATAAGTTAAATACTGTTTGTTTAAATGATAACTTATTTTGTACAATTTGTAATTATTACAATGATTAAAATATATTTAGGTGTGTGTTGTTTAATTTGTAGAGATATAGGGCAGGAATGTATTTAAGTTATAATAAAAGTATATTATTCATTATATTATCTGTTAATTGTGTTATGTTTTTAATTGTAAATAACATATGTGTTGGTTGTTACGATTGTGAGAATATAGTGTGGTATTTTAGTTATATTAATAATATTTGTTTTAATTTATAATATGCATTAAACATTATAATAAATATATAATTTTGTTAAAATTTTTAATGTATATATAATATTTATATTTCTTGTTATTTAATGTATTTATTAAAAAAGTTTATTTGTTGAAGTGAACTACTCTCTCTCCAGTGGGAATAATGTTGAATAGACTGTAGTGGGAATAGTCAATTTTACCCCTCTGCAATCCAACTCTTTCTCTACTGTTGCACAGATTGAAATAGGAATAGTAAATTTTACCCATTCTGAATCCAATCCTATCCCTACTGTTTCACAGACTGGAGTAGGAAAAGTAAACTATACCCCCCCCCCCCCTCCACACAATTCGACCCTTTCCCTACTGTTGCACCGACTGGAGTGAGAATAATAAATTATTACTTAGTCCACCCCTTTCACTACTTTTGTCTTACTGGAGTGGGTGGGAATAGTACATTTTACCCCTTAGAATCCAACATTTTCCCTACTGTTGCGTACCCTGGAACAGGAATAGTAATTTTTACCCCTCCTAAGTCCAGCGCTTTCCCTAATGTTGCACAGACTGGAGTGGGACAATAATTTTTACCCCTCCTGAATCCAAAACGTTCCCTACTGTTGCCGACATTGGAGTGGGAATAGTTTATGTATTTTCCCTGTTTTTTCCTATTTTATATTTCTGTATCTATTATTTAAATGCATGTTATCATGATGTTTTTATATTTAACATTCTAATATTTTTATATAATAATGTTTGTAATATGTAATATGTTTTTAGTAAAATGCAATTTTTCATATTGTTTTATTTTTGATGTGCAATTAGATTGCCATGTTTTTTAAACTTGTCTTTGATATTAGTGTATAACGATTTTGAGGGGGATATTTATGTTATTTACATTCTAAGTATAGGATAACAATATTTCTATTTGGTATTTCTGACACAATATTTATATGCCACGATATTTGGTTTGTTGATATTTTGTTACTCAGCCCTGCAATAGTAATGGTAAATCCAACTTTACCAGTAAAGAGGATTTATCATTACCTTTCAAAAGATATAAAACATGACACAGCTACTCCTATCTAATCAGGAATTACAGCTTAAAAGTGTATTAATAATTCCCAATGTTAGCCTACGAGAGGAGTATGCCTCACAGTAATGAAACACTAATTTAGCTGTTTGTTACTACCAAGACATGCAAAACTTAAAAGTACATGTCTTATCTTTTACTTATCTAAATCAAAGGAGGGAAGGAAGAGCAAGATATTTTAGCATTGTCCTACACCCAGGCTCCTCCCAAGAAGCAGCTCACTAATTATCCAGGTCAGGCTAGTTCTTCCTGTGCCAAGTGGACACCAAGTGTTGAACCAGGTGGCTGTTACTTGTGTCGCAGGAAGACCTGAAGGTCAGACCTGGGTGCCCTCACACACCTGTTAGGGTGTCATGCTCCATCATTGAGCACTCCTTGTTAGGCCGGCGCTGCAATGCATGATGGGTCTAATAGCTTCTTTGCCGTATAGATGAGTGAAGATGAGGGGGCTAGATGAGTGAGGTACAAGGAGTAAGTAAAAACAGTGGTTCTATAATGTGGTCATCAGGATAGCTACTAGTTAAATGTGGTCAATATGTTTTGTGTCTTGAATGCCCAAGGATCGGGCAGCAGTTAGTCAGGACCAAAAAAAAGTCAGTTTGTACCCCTATCTGGGGCTGCAGGTCTCCCTTCTAATAAAGGATGGCCTAGCAATGTTCACCAGCCAATCCCTGAATGGCTGTCGGCCAACGGTTCCACCTAAAGGAGAGGAAAGCACAAGGTGAAGAAGTACATGCAACAGATAATTAAAAATAAGAGTCAAGGTCCACCATATTGGTGCAAAGGTGTTCTCATGAGTGTATCAGTAATAAGTGATGTGTTCCTGCACAGCTAAACACTGAGGTAACCAATACTCACATTGCAAAGCTCATCAGACATTCATTAAAAGCTCTAATTCGCAACACGTAGAGGTACCATGTGGAGAATGGCACAACTGATTATATCAAATCCAATCATGTGATCTGGTTAACAACAGGCTTGCACACGTGAGGTAGTAGGATCTGTGTTTTAGCATCATAGTGAGTGAGCAGAGTAATGCTCCTTAGGCGAGATAGAGGGTCCCGGTCAAATTTGGGGACACTTTCATTGGAAAGAGAAAGACGCATCCATGGTCATTAATTAAAAATAAAGTGACAGATGTCCATTAACGTCTTGACCTAGACTCTCACATTCTTGTTGTTAAGGATATTGTGCGAAGTACACTTCTTGTCACTGGGTGGAATGAGTAATGTGTGCAGTATAATATCACTGTAGTGAAAAATGCCCTCAAACGCTGCATGTGCTGTGATCATTAAAGGTATATTTCATGTGGGGTACCATAGCTGTAAGGTTACAAAGGCCATGTTATGACACTATGATATGTGGCACTGTAATCAGTGACGGGATACGAGTGAGCAGTATAATATCACAAAGGTCAAAAATACCCCCAATGCTGCGTGTGTTCCGATCCTTCAACGAAAATAAAACATGCAGGTATATCATGCACTGTTATCATTTGATCATTTCGCAAAGTGACCAAAACAAAACAACATTGAATCCTATAATACCCTACCCTTGGATACTAAAGCCGTGAGGTTATTAAGGCTATATGCTGACACTATGACATTTGACACGGTAAAAAGTAACAGGAGATGAGGGGCAAGAAAATCCACGAAACGTGTTCAAACTGGAGGTGGCCTAAAAATGTATACAAGTAGGAGACTAGCCCCACTCCCAGAAAACGTACTTATTAGAAGATCTGGACATTGCCGTCTGACCTACCCACCTCCATATGGCCTAGAACGCTGAAGAGGCGTTCCTCTAATAGTGATGCAGGTCACATGATCGCGACACTTGCAGCCAGTACCTGATGTGATTTGTCTGGATTGCCAACACGGCGGCCATGTTGGAAGAGGGAACTTTGTACGCATCGCCTCGCGGCGGGATGCCTGGCTTTCACCTTGTGGATACCCTGCCGGGGTTATCTCACCGGGGAATACCAGGACGGGTTCCCTAAGCAAGCGCCGGGAAACCCACTGCGGGTAGCTGTGCGCTATATAAGCTCAAATACATTTACATTTGTAATCCCTAAGTGTAGTTCTGTGGTCAGTATCGGGCCAAAACAAGATGCTTTGTGTTAATCCCTTCTAATTGATAAGGGTATTGACTTATCTATTACCTGTTGGCCAACCATTGATGTATAGTCTTTGAAATGCTTATGCGCTTCTTGTCTTTAATTATCTTCAACGTATATGACTGTAATTGACTAGATTACCAGCACTCTTGGGTTAGGTGACCTTTGTCCTTTCCGGTACCATTATAACAATTTGTACCTTTACCTATACCTGTGGGGCGATAAGGCTGTCAATGAACTCTGTGAACACAGCCACTACACCTTTTTGGGTCTCTCATGTCACTTCTGAACCATTCACTGACTCTTGGCACTGTTCCAGCAAGCTTTAAAGAAGCATGAGTCACTCCACTTCTGAAGAAGCCGGGAGCGGATGCGAAAAATTAAAAAAATTCAGACCTATCTCCCAATTGCCTTTATTGCCGAAGGTGTTGGAGCAACATGCGCTGAAATTTCTCTCTCACCATTTTGAAACAAATAATCTCCTACAGTACAATCAGGCAGGTTTCAGGGCCCATCATAACACTGAAATGGTGATCCTGGCAGTTCTCGATGATCTTAGGCTCCAAGTGGACAAAAAGAGGCTGTGTGCCCTGGTTCTACTGGATCTATCCACGGCATTTGACACGGTTAAACATAAGCTTCTATTGTCCCGGATATATGATCTTGGAGTCCAGGGCACAGCATTTAAATGGCTTACATCCTTCCTTAGCGGTCGGACCCAGAGAGTACAGTTGGCATCCCACATATCTATCTCGGGCAGTCTCTCTTGTGGTGTCCCGCAGGGATCGGCCTTGTCCCCTCTACTTTTAAAGGCCTACTTGCAGCCCCTGATAGTTGCATTGAACTCCATGGGCTGCCAGATCTATAATTATGCGGATGATACCCAACTTATCATCCAGATCGACAATTCATCAGCTGCTCAAGCTAAGACACATAATATTCTTAAATTTATCACCAACTCGATGACATCTAATTCCCTAAAAATTAACCCGGATAAGACCGAGATCTTGGCCATCACCACTGCCTCTAACCTGTGGAGCAACCTTTTTTGGCCTCAGGAACTGGGCGTCGACCCAGTCCCAGCCTTGGTCGTGAAGAGCCTTGGAATTAAAATAGACGTCGACCTGTTCATGTCTCAGCAGGTGTCCGCAGTAGCGGGAGCCTGTGCTGGCCTGATGAGACAGTTCCGTAAGCTCGCCCGTCTCCTGGGCTTTTCCACTCTTAGATTGATTGTGTCGGCAATGATAATCTCCCGCCTGGACTACGGCAACGCCCTTTACATCGACCTTCCGGAGAAGCTATTGACTGGACTCCAGGTTGCCATGAACAACGTGGCCAGGCTGATTTTCAAACTGCCTAGAGAAGCCCATGCCATCCCTCTCCTTCAACACCTGCATTGGCTTCCGTTAAAGCAGAGAGCCAAGTTCAAGGGCCTCTGCATTGCGCACAAGGTCATCTATGGCCAAGCCCCCCACTACGTTAAAGATCGCCGAGCACTCTACACTCTGAATCGGGTGCTCTGAGCCTCAGAGGCCCGTCTACTGAAGTGTCAGCATTTCAGGCTGGTTACCAAAGGGGGCAGAGCCTTTTCCATCGCTATCCCCCCTTTTTGGAACAAAGTACCAGAGATTGTGCGTAAAGAGAACTCCCTTCTTCCTTTTAGGAAGAAGTTGAAAACGGTTCTTTGCCAAGAGGCTTGGGGGTCGGGTTAATCTCTGCCCCTGTGCCTGTAGGCTAGGTCCGTGTCTCCCTCCTTCTATAGCGCTTAGAGACCAGTCGGTGATAATTGCACTCTACAAATACAAATACAAATACAAATACAAATACAAATACAAATACAAATACAAATGTCGCGATCTTTCTATTTTTTTACTCCCTTTTCCTCTTTCTAGGTGGAGACTTTTCACTGATTTCTATCCGGGATTAGACTCACTTTATTCGGACAACCTCAACCTGCGGGGAATCCCCCGGCCCCACTAGGGGGCCCACACCTATTGTTTATTAAGGTCCTGATTAAGTGCTGCCCGACTTTTGGGCTTCGCAGGGACAAAACATGTTGGCCATGCACACATAAAGCTATCCTGGTACCTCAGGACCTCCTGATAGCACCACTGCTTTTACTTAGTCCTGGACCCTTATTGGATTAAACAGTACTGGGATCCGGTGCCTATTTTAAGACACCTTGCACACATCACTATTCACTATTTTCAGCCCTCATGCACTCACCACATACTGCACCCTCAGATCTGAAGATCTCTGCTAAAGAAGCCACCAGGTCCATCAGACATTGCAGCGCTGGTCTGACGAGGAGCGCCCTGTAATGAAGCATGACACCCTAACAGATGTGGGAGGGCATTATGATCAGAAATTCAGATCTCCGAGCAACTTGATCCCCTGCCAGGTAGCAACCCTTAGTGCACCGGCTACATAGAGGAACATTGTCCTTTCCTTGTTTTGCATGTGTACTCGGAGGAGCACAGGAGTAGGACCTCTTTAACCCGTTAATTGCTGCCGTCGGCCAGCGGTCGTCATGAGCACTACCTCCCCAGTGCTGAGCACGACCGTTGGCCGACGGGCCAGCATTCGTTCTCCGAACGTTCAGCACTGGGCGCTGAACGTTCGACGCTGGGAGCGGGTTAAAATAACTTGCTCTTCCGTTCGCCCTCTAATTTAACCTCAGCATGAGTGCTACATCTTCAGTGGCTGAAGTTTCATGGGGAACACTAAACGTACGTATGTCATTAAAAGTAAGTAATTGAATTCCGCCTACAGTAACTGATGAAGTTGTGGACAATTGCAACAGATATCATTTTTAGAAGAATTACATTAATTGAAATGAAAACATGTTTTCTTTTAATGTTTTAGGTGTTCTGAACAACTCGTTCATAACGACCTTCCAACGACCAGCATTATAATGTGCTTTGTGGATGAAGTTTGGTCTACACTTTTGCGATCCGTCATGAGTGTACTCAATCGTTCTCCTCCCCACCTCATCAAAGAGATTATTCTAGTGGATGATTTCAGCACCAGGGGTATGTATGTCGTTTGTGTTCTTAAAAACCCTAATGTTGTTCTTTGGCTGCTATTCCCATTCATTCGAACAAGGGAACATTTTTATTCCATTTTTTGTATTAATTTGCAAAATTCCCAACAAATAAGAGATGATTGAGTATATAAGTTTCTTATTTCAATTGAAAGCATGCACTATTTTACCATCTACACAGTTACTTGCGTTTTTATAATGTTTGTAAAGAATTATTTATTTTTCTCTACCCGCTTTTGTATTTTATTTCACCAGAATTGTAAAAATATAGCCTTTTCTATCTGATGAACGCAATAAGATAACACTGATGGAATATTTGCTTGCCAAATTTGTGATAGACCATTTTTTAATAAATACTGGACTCACTAAAACTTAGAGGAATTAATGTATCTACTGCCTTTTCATCACAACTCAGATGTTCTCCTGCCTAACTGTAATGAGTTATTTTTGTCATTTTTACTGCCTTTCATGTGCCTGGCCAACTGTTTATAATCTTAGTACTGCAAATTCAAAGTAATGTAGGGACATTCGAAGCCATGAATTTTAGACACATGCATAAAAATGTAAATCAGACAGGAGATTCAAAGCTAATGCTCGAGATTAGCTTCAGTACAGTCTTAACACATTTATCAACATGCCTTATGTATGCCAACTATGCCACTATGCCAAATAATATTTCCCTCTCCCCTGCTTCAGTGTCATAAAAATGCCTCTGCTTGTAATCACCCCCACAATGTTCTGTAGTCCTGCATATTCCTACTGGAATGTAAACCGCCTCAATGGCCTTCTCAGCTGTGTTTGCACTTCAGAAACACTCACAATAAAAACAAAAATACAATGAATGCATTTGTGGGGAAAGGGTAAGGTGTGGCCCACAGCTGAGTCTGAACAGTGTAACCTACTACAAACGTCTACAAATAAACTACTGTACAAATATGTCAGTGGTCAGATTATTCCCAGTACAAGAAATATTGAAACACCCACCAATAATGTATTTTTTCTACCTCAAGTAATGGCTGTGGTGTTGAGGGACTTTATGGCAGACCACTCCTATCAAGAACTATTGAGTGGGTACCCACTTGCTGAGTGGGTACCCACTCAATAGTTGCACAAGGGCGGATGTAAGTGTAAAGGTTTAAATGTAAGCCCTCACTGGACAGTACAATTACATGCAGAATCGTCTGTATCTGCGAGGCGACAGATATCTCTGTCAACATTTCCAAATGCCCATCACAAGTACCGCAGAGATGTATTAAGGAGTAAGAGACATACGTTTGTACAGGTAGGCACTAGCAGGAGTTGAACAATTGATGGACCCCAGTGTAAATAAAAATATTCTTTTCAGGGAATAAAAAAGGAATGCATGTATTATTTCCTGATCCATCACTTGAACCAATATTACTGGTTCTTTATGAGAACAATCAAGATGTTGCTCACAATTAACACATGTTTAATAGCTATCATCAAAATATTACCTCCAATAAATTTAACACAGAACTTGTCCAACGCCATAATGTCCCTAGATTATGTAATCTGTTAATGTGTGGCAGTCAAAGTAAAAGGTAAACCTTTTATTTTAGCAACTGCAAATCGCCTGTAAGAGGAGAAAAATGTGTTCAGACTAGGATGGAGGGTACATTGACCAGTTAGTAGTGAAATTCGAGCTAGGCTGTGTTTCCTTGGTTGCCAGCGTGCCAACGTGTGAAAGGGTTCTCGTGAATGCTGAAGAGTCTTTCTTCCATGGCTTTTGACTTCAGAATTGTTTTGTAAAGCAATTTCCACTCTGCTGTGCCCAGTTCTGAAAGCTGTTAAAAGCATCCTCTCTTTCTTTTAGTGCTGATCTTTAATAGTCAATTCCAAGCTCAAGTAAAACGTACAAAAAGGTAGCAAGGGTATAATTTAAAAGGGGACTTTGAAACGGACGCATTGATTTTCAGGTATAATGTATTGTATTTTGTTTTAACCACATTTATATCTAATATAATTAAATGGTCGTCTACTGCACAAAGAAAGATTTATATTAAGGATCAAAACGAAAACTGTGTTTTTTGTTCGCTGTTCAGTCTTCCAAAATGCCTGTACCCAAAGGCAAATCACATGAGCCTGAAAAAGGTGACAAGCAAGAAAAAATAATACTACAGGATAGGAAAAGTAGAGTCAGATTACTAAGGTAGGGTCGCAAGCCACAGGTGTTTCCTAAACTGACTGCTGAGGGACCCCATGTGTATTTAGTAATGCGATTGATGTATTTATCACTCAGTTGCATCACAAAAAGCCCGTTTGCAACACAAATAATTTCCTGCTTCATTAATATATATGAAGCTGAAGTAATTTTGCAACTCCTACGAATGGCTGCCAATGCACGAATGGAGATCTGTGAGAGACGGCCTACTTATTTCTGTGGATTTGCATTCACTGAATGGCAATATTTCTTTTTAAAGGATGACTTGCGGGGCCGGACTGGCCGTAGCGGGCACAGGTGTTTTCCTGATGGTCCAGAAGAGCGGAGGCCAGTTTTTGTGTGACGGGGCCATTTTTGTTACTGGAGGCCGGTTTTGCACCAGTGCTGCAATATCTGCCTCTGTAACAAAAGCAGCAGCAGTGCTTCTCACTAGACCATTGGGACAATTTTCAAAAGGGATACTATTCCCTACAGGGAGGCAACATCAGATGAATGTTTTGTGACCACAATTGCAGTTGCAAATCTTTCATAAATTCCAGTGAGATTCAATAGAAGCAGATGACAGTACTTTCATGCCCCACTCCTAGAGATTCACAGTCAGACATGGCTTTTTGCTCTTGAGTAATTCACTTCCAATGTGTTCTTTCTACATGCGGCTTACTTTTTATAGTTGTAATGCCTGTGATTTTACAATTCTTAGAATTTTTGACTGCACAAATGCTTAGTGCTTCAGTCTCATAATTGAAGCAGTAAATAGTGATACAGCTTATCTGACACTAGTCCAACAAAGTGAACATGGAAAGTGCTTTAAAGGCATTAGTGCCCAGTCACAAATATTGCTTCAGTGGTTATCAGTTTTGCATTAGTGCTGAGCAATTTTGCATTGGTAACTGACTATTATGCACGAGTATTAAATCAGTATTTGCTTTGACCAGTGCAAACATGTATACGCAGGTCAGCAGTGCAAATGGCACCAATCAAGTACAATAAATTATTACATATTCTGGAGTCACGTGACTGCAGATATCTGGCACCAAGCCTGGATTTCACCAACCCATGTTCAATGCTGCAGTCGACTATTTTTTAATCTGGTGCTTCAGCTGTCTTTTCATGGACCAGCTTCATATGAGGCTTCCAAAGCAATCTACATTCCCATCAAGAGTCTGAAAAACAAAGACCATGTATGTAATGTCCCTTGGCTGGCCACAATACTTCTGCATGCAAAGTTTTACTAGTTCGCAGAGAATCATTTAGTCAGGTTATAGTAGGACAGGGGCGAAAGGGCAAGGGCCAGCCCCTGAGATGCAGTGCATGCCCCTCATGCAGGGCGAGCCAACAACCAGGACCTCCTACGAGGTCAGGGATGGCATGATGTGGATATTAGTGTCCCCAGTAGGAGTAGTACCAATCACAGGGACAGATGCATGGTCGCCACCGTGGGAGCACGGCAATCTCATATTTGCCCTTACTTTCTTTCCTTATGCTGAAGAGAAAATACAAATGTAATAAAAACTGAGAATCAAGACTGGTGCACAGCTGCTGGTGCGCTGCTCACTTTGGCAGTCAAGCATCACTCCAGGCTGACCTCATTCTAGTTACTCCAGAGCTCACTGAAGCCCAAGATGGCTGCTGCCAGCCATCCCTTCCCCTGGGCATGCCACCACTCAGTCTGGACCCATCCCCGAGTCCATCACTTCAAAAAGCCTTTCATCAGGTGCCGGCGGGGTTCCAAAGGGTGAGGCTGCTGAAATGCCTTTATTTTCATGCTCTTGGTGCGCACCAGGGAGCTCTTGAGAGAGGCCCTAATCGGGAGCTCACCAGTTGGATGACTTGCTCGTCTGGATGCAGGCCACGCCCCCCACCTCAATAATTCTTAATAATTGTTCGTCTTTGGACATCATGCAATAACCCTAGCTGTATGCTTAGATTTCCCCTACTTCTAAGTAATCCGCTGTGCCTATTTATATTTTCCAAATCCTCAGTACCCGTTCAGATTTCCACTGTAACTCATTCATCTTAAATGTGTGGTCATATTTGCAATCAGAAATCTTGATTGTCAGGCCAAGAGAGAAGACCTGGCTGCATGGCCACATTTGTACTATCACTCATAAATCCTAGAAAATGTTCAGATTTGACCCACTAGATAAGAAAGAGCCTAGACAAGTGTCAATGGTTGCATATATTTATATTTGTACCATCCCTCAGGAATACTGGCACATTATATGTATGAGTGTGAAGAAACATACTATGTCTGCTCGTATTACAATATGAGAGAGGTGGTATGCACACCATCATTTTCCAATTTTGCCAATTCAAATCCATATATTTTATACGTACTTGACCAATTTGTGTGCGTAATAGGCTGTGCTTTGCCCGCGTGCACTTAAAACAAGTAAACAAGTGGGGAGCGCGAATTTCACGTTCCACTCCCAAACGCACTGCATTTCGAGGATATTCTATCCCACTGATTATAATCCATTTGTCCTTATTCTCATCCAATCTTTTCAAAATGTTTGCCATGTTTTACTTCTTTACTTTTGCTTAGTCCACATATTCGACATGTTGCATTTTAGGAAACTTTTACATATTAGCTTGTGCCAATCCAGGCCTCCAGGCAAATACGATCCAAACACAAAAGGTAGTTCAGAGCAGCGTTTTTTATTCGTAACCCAATGCATTTCGGGCAATTGTTTGCCCTTCGTCAGGGGTAGCTTAAAGTAAACATTTACAGAAATTACATTAGTTTTGATTTTAACAGCGCTAATACTATACATATTTACTGAACACATTGATTAGTTGAAGTATACATAAACAGTCAATTGTGTAGTTCCCACCCCCACTGACTCAATTACCTTACTATCCTAAGCACCATAAAACAATGAAACAAGGAGACATTAACAATGAAATGTGTGTGCCAAATTCGAGTTTTAACTTGTGACTTGTACAACTAACATCCCTTGATTTAGTATTAGTTCACCGCTGTTGGGGAGAACACTAACCCGTTCACTAGACGATTTCGTTTTTATATACTTCCTGCTTTTACCCACTTCTCATATTCAACCTTCCCAGTCAAATGCGAACAGCTTTTTCTTTCCCTAGTGTTAGAATTCCTAATAGTCTATAAATGACGAATTCATTGTTGTTATAACCTCTATAAAAACGCCCTGCATACCTGCTCCCATGTTCTCCTCTACATAGCCCCGAATTCATCCCGGACTAAAGATTTCTCCCTTGTGATGCTCCCGCGCTAACGGCCCGATCTTACACAGGTATAACTCCACCCCCTCACCTGTGCGATCTAAAAAAACTTTAGTAACCACGTTGTTATTCCCGAAACTACCATACCCATGATGCTTCTAGTTCCCGTGGTAAAACAATGTACGCACTGTGCGCAAATAATCCTGTTTGACATGTATATGTAAAATAGCACAAACTTTAGGTATTTGTGACGAGGATTAAAAATGGGATGTTAGTTGTACAAGTCACAAGTTAAAACTCGTATTTGGCACACACATTTCATTGTTAATGTCTCCTTGTTTCATTGTTTTATGGTGCTTAGGATAGTAAGGTAATTGAGTCAGTGGGGGTGGGAACTACACAATTGACTGTTTATGTATACTTCAACTAATCAATGTGTTCAGTAAATATGTATAGTATTAGCGCTAAGTTAAAATCAAAACTAATGTAATTTCTGTAAATGTTTACTTTCAGCTACCCCTGACGAAGGGCAAACAATTGCCCGAAATGCATTGGGTTACGAATAAAAAACGCTGCTCTGAACTACCTTTTGTGTTTGGATCGTATTTGCCTGGAGGCCTGGATTGGCACAAGCTAATATGTAAAAGTTTCCTAAAATGCAACATGTCGAATATGTGGACTAAGCAAAAGTAAAGAAGTAAAACATAGCAAACATTTTGAAAAGATTGGATGAGAATAAGGACAAATGGATTATAATCAGTGTGATAGAATATCCTCGAAATGCAGTGCGTTTGGGAGTGGAACGTGAATTTCGCGCTCCCCACTTGTTTACCCGTATTAGAGTAAGCCATTTCATATGTAAGTGATAGAGTATGTTGATTACATCAAACCCCTTGCCATCATACACCAATAGTGAGCTCTTTATCTGCTTCTTCTGCTTTTTTCTGCTAGTGGGTGCAGTACCCCAGACTGTTACTAGATTTGTCTCCCAAGTCAGCCGAAAGGGTGCAGTGCAGCCACGGCCTGTGGAGGGAGTCCCGGTGGGGCAGAAAGGTGGGGCGGGGGAGGGGCAGGGTGGAGGGTGCTAAAAACCGGAATATGGATAATTGGAGGTAAGTAAATAATGTAATTTATAAAATGAATTTTGTATTTTGTAGCGCGCCCTGAATCGCAAAATGCGATGCAGGGCACGCTACGAAATTCGTTTTATTAATTAAATTGTTTACACACCTCCAATTATCCATATTCCAGTTTTTAGCACCCCCCACCGTGCCCCTCCCCCGCCCCGCCTTTTTGCCCCACCGGGACTTCCTCCACTGGCCACGGTTGGTGCAGTGCTGCAGATAATTACGGGAGGTCACCCTGAAGCCAGCAGAAAGGTAGCAGTACATAAGACTGTTGCTAGAGGTTCTTCTACAGATAGCAAAAAGAGTGAAGGACCATGGTTTATTGCCGATGTCCCTTTAAAGTAAGTAGAATGGTGCAGCACCATAATCAGTTACCAGTGTCTTGTGTACTCTGAAGCATTCTCCAGCCCACATCACGAAAAATATGAAGGTGCTTTATTTTTGCCTTGTGTTCTTTAATCAGTGCCCAGCGCATTTATGAAAACATTTAATAAAAGGTTAGGCAATGTTTCTATCAGAAGAAACATGCTGTGGAGCTAGCATGGCCTAAAGTCATGCCTCAATGGAGTGGTAAGTTGCTCCGAGGGCAGATACACAGAGAAGTTAGTTCTGGTGTTCCAACAGATGTTGCTCTCACAGCCTTTCATTGTGCTTCATGTCATTTGCATAAACATGCACACTTTTGCCTAGCACCGGACTGGCTGTAGCGGGCACCAGGCGTTTCCCCGGTGGGACGCCAGGGTGGGTGCCAGTTTTGGGCCACTGGGAGACTATTTTTTTTACCGGGGCCAGCAATATCGGCCCCTTGTAACAAAATCGGCAGAAACCGGCCATACTAAATAGCTCGGCTGCAACACCCCTATACCCCCCCCACTGGGAGCCAGCCCAGCAGTTTGCCAGTGCCGGTTTCAGTTCCCAGTATGGCCCTGCTTTTGCCTTTTTCAGCATGAAAGCACATATGTATGCATGCAGATGCAACATAAGAACCCATTTCTCAGTGGAGACTGGTGACTATTAAAGTGGTGGGCTTTAATTCTAGTGAGCGAGACTGACCCACTTACTTGGGAGTTTCACTGACACTTGCTTGCACTAAGTCTTAATCTCTCACTCATTCTCACTCGGTCTTAGCCGTTTACTGTCATTCACACTTGCAGTCACTTTTAATTACTCTGACTCAGTTTCACTGATTCATGCAGTCTTATCCATTCTCGCTCTGACCCACTCACACTCACTCATTCTCAGTTACTCTCACTCAATCCCAATCATTCCTAGTCCTTCTGATTGATTCATTCTCACTCAGACTCACTCGGTCATACGCAGCTTCACTCAGTTTCCCTCTGACTTACTCATTCCCGCTCAGTCTCATCCTTCTCACCTAGTTTCCCTGAGTCTCCCCATGACTTACTCGTCCTCCATGATTCACTCAGTCCCACTCATTCTGATTCAATCTCTGTGACTCACTCATACTCAATCAGCTTCCCTCATTCACACTCAGCCTCACTAAGTCTCACTTATTCTCAGGAGCGGCTCCTCCGGTAAGACGGAAGAGAGTCGCCCCACTGCCTTTCAACATCACAAAAAAGGTAAAAGAAAAGGATAATAACGCAATGATATTATCATTTTATTTTTCTGTGCTAGGGCAGGTTTGTGAGGCGGGGCTGGGGGCTGCATGGGGAGGAGTGGTGACACCCTGTTAAATGCGTGTAAATGTTAGGCCGGGCCCTATGAATCCGGCCAAATATGCATGTGCACTTAGCATGTTCTTCACCCAGGCTGCATTACAGCCTGGGTGGAGAACACGCCCAGGCTTCCATTCCCCATCTGAGAGCCATGCACAGCGCTCAGACTAATCACAATGCTGCATTGCAGCATTGCGATGGCTCAGAGTAGCCTATCCTGCTTCCTGTTCCAACAGAAGCCAGGAATAGGACTGAAAAGAGGCGGTGACTGGCCAGCCAGCTGGACGGCCGACAGGAATGTGATTGCTTATTCTGACTCACTCAATCTTACTCTGACTCATTCTTACTCATTCACAGTCAGCCTCAGTCATTCTTACTCAGTCTCACTGATTTGCCCAGTCATACTCATTTTGATTCACTTAGTACAGCTCTGACTCACTCAAACCCACTCAGACTCACTCATTCAAACTCATTCTGACTCAGACTAAATCATTCTGACTCAGGATGAATCAGTCAGTCTCACTCTCTTTCACACTGACTCACTCCGTCTAACTCATTCTTTGACTAACTAAGACTCACTCAGACCGGACTCACTCAGTCTCACACACAGTAACATTCAGTTACATTATCTGTCATTCTCCCTCACTCATTCATTCTCACTTGTACTCACTCGTCTTATCACTCATTGTCCTCACTTTGACTCACTCATTCACTGACACTCTCACTTTTGCTCACACATAGACACACACCACATGCTCACATATACACACACTCTCTGATGGACACACACATATATGGCATTTAGAAATATTTTTTACGTTCCTATCTGCCTGTGCAGGTTTTGTTTGGACATCTGCAGCTACTTTCAACTTTGGACACTTGAAACTAAAACCTCACACCTGGCAGTCGCGGATTAGTGATTTTAGTCTTTGCTCATTCACCCCACCCTTTCCCAACTTTGTGATGATTTGGGAATAGGCATGCAGGGCTTAAGCCTGCAACGCCAGGGCCGGACTGGCCATAGCGGGCACCGAGCAATCCCCCGGTGCGCCGCACGGGTGGGGGCCGTTTTTGTTACAGGGCCGTTTTTGCTGCAAAATCGGCCCTGTACCAAAATCGGCCAAAAACCGGCCCCGGCAAAGAGCTCGTCGGCACCTCCTGCCCCCCGCCCCTCCCCCTCCGAGTGGGGAGGGAGGGGGCGGCCGAGCACTTTGCCAGGGTCGGTTGCGGTACCCAGTCCGGCCCTGTGCAACGCCCATTGCTAACTTTAGCTATGACACTTTACCAGGTTACAGATTGGGAGGCACTGATGCGTGCCAGGGACCAGTGCCAGGGCTTAGATAATCTCTGATGGCTGGTGCAGGCACCTGCATGCGCCTGTGTCACACACCAAACATTCTCTCTAGCAGAGCTGTCTTAAACTGCTGCTGGGCGGCATTTCCTTTTTATTTTACCAAGAGTTCATGAAAGATTATTATTCACTCTTGGCATAACAAAGGGCACAGAGCCCTGGAGTCCTTGTGGGAAAATGGCCACTGCAGTGCACGATCACCAAACTGTCTGAAGTATCATGTCCCTAAATGAAATGAAATACGTGGAACTCGGATAGAGAACAGAGAGAACAGTAGACGTGAGAAAGGGCGAGCATACTCGATTTGGAAAATCTTACACCCACACATCTTTGTGTAAACTCCGCTTACTTTAGGACGATCACAAATCATTCAGTTCATTTCCATAAGACTAGAGAAACAACTTTAGCATTTGCTTTGGTTTATTGTATGATTTACATTTTATTTGCTATCATAAATGTGGTTGTAGTACACAATAATGTTGCAATGAAGAGGGCTTTCTAAGATCATCATCATCAGGAGGAGGAAGTAGTACAATATTTTTAAAAGGTATTATTTGCACTTTGTGTGGCGTTGATGAAGGTGTTAGGTATTATTAGAGGGGGTTTAAACAGGCTATAGAGCTTTCTAGGTCTAGCCTTTTCCAGGCTATTCTTTTATAGAAACAAATATGATGTATTATACATGCATAAAGGGCTTTTTTCAAATCTCTTCACCAAGCGGTCTGCTTTGCTGTCATTCACTCTTTGCTTCCACTCACAACAGCATACAGCATGGGGCAATGGGCCAGTCAATTTCTGTCATCCACGTCCCTGAATGTGAGTGACGGCATTTCGCTTATACACAATGTGCACTTTGTCAATAAAAGTAGCCTCCCTCAGATCCAGTGTTACTGGACCGCTGTGCACTGAAACGATAGATTAGCATGTATTTGTAATAGTGTTGTATTTATGTTTTTGCCTTTTACAAGGACATGGCCCCTCCACAAAGACAGCTACGGGTGGCGCTGTTTTGGTACATGTATTAAGCATGCTTTTCGAGGTAGACCTTAAGGAGAGTACATATTACACAAAAAGAACAAATAGCTTTATATTTTCCCAGAAAATACTGATTTCCTTTCATTAAATAAAGTAATCAGTTTGAGAATGTATTTTCACCGTCCTCTCGGATATCTGCTCAAGCTACTTTTGCAGAGCTCCTTTCAAACAAAATTTATTTGTGCGTTCCAAAGCAGCGCTGTCCTTCTTGTGTATTGAGCTTGAGGAAAACACAAAAAATGTCGTTCTGACAAGAAATGTCTTTACTTACATTTCCTTGCCAGAATCCACCAGGTTTTAGTTTAATTTCTACTGTTAGCCCTTAATGAGCACAATTCAAAAAGGAGCAGTGCCAGGATGTATGAGGCCCTGGGATTGGACCACCGAGTGGTGCTATTCCATTACTTTTCGATCCTGACTCTCAGCGACTTAAGTAGTTCAAAAATGCAAGGTGGAAAAGGCAGATGGAACGGGGAGTGTGGCTTCTATTCTCAATACAGCCTTTGCTTGAAATATTTGGCGACTAGAGTCTAACAAGCATTTGCAATGCAATAGGTCTCGAATTTGCGAGAGTTTAAGCTAATGGCATTGTAAATGACAATGCCTTTTATTTATCTGTTTTGATAATTAATACATAAATAAAAGGTATTGTCATTTACAATGCCAATAGCTCAAACTATTGTAAATGCAAGACCTATTGCTTGGAAAGTGGTGCACTGAATGATGCAAGAAAGCATGATGTGCCTGCAGTAGGAGAAACTAATAAAAAAAAATAGTGCTTACAGACTAAAAAAGACATACAGTGTAACAACAGAAGTAAAAGGGCCAGTCCTCATGGGAGGCTACAAATGAAGAGGAGGGACTAACAATCCTATTACCAAATCAGAAGCCAGCATTCATGAATGACAATGACACAAATCAATGAAAATATGGGCAGTGAGTAGACTGGGCTTCAAGGCCATACTTTAATACAACATGCGTCACAGAGAAGCGCATGTGCTGCCCAGGCTTGACCTAATAAAAACCACACTCTTTACCTGCTATTTACTTGTATTTTGCATATTTTATGGGATGTTGGCATGGGCTTCTTCTTTAACAATTCAAACAAGCAGTGGCTAAGGTGGGCTGATCCAAAGGCCACTCTTTTTAGGTCTCGCCTAGCAATGAGCTCTATTGTTGTGAGTTTTGCGTCCGAAGGGGGAAAGTAGATGTGCACGCTGCCGTGTCTGCCCGGACAGCAGATTATGCACGCGCACGTCATCTCGCTGCATCTCTTCCGCCTTGTTATTTATTGTACTGGACTTTTGGAGACACTTCTTCTGTCTCAGCCGGTATTCCTGCGCACTTCCACCTTGTCACCACTAGAGGGAGGGGAGACCTCGTGCTTCAGACGGGCCTGTGCTGGCCTCTTGACTGCAAGTACACATACTCTTCCTCTCCTCTACCTGGGCACTGACCTGCAGCCGTCTCCTCCACTGGCTTGCAGTCCCGCCCACACGACAGCGCCTGGCCTCCGATGCACGATCAGCTGCATCACCTCTGTACTTCTCCAGCTCCTCTCGCCAGCCTGGCCTCATAAACGCCGATGCCACAGAGGTCCGTCCTCGACCGGGATGTCGTCACCTTCGTGACGCCGCAATTGCCTCATCTCCAGGTTCCTTCACATGGCGATGCGTGGTCTGTTGGAGTAAGCACTCCACTTTGGCTTATGCCCGACACGTTCTGCAGCAGAAGCCTCTGGGCAGCGCACACTGCAGGCGAGTCCAGGTGTGAACCCCTGTCAGCAGGGTGCAGTCTGAGGAGGGCCAGGAGGAGGGGGTGACACTGTGGTCCCGTCCAGATGCCATTGTTAAGGCTTCCTCTGGGGGGCTGGCAGGGGTCCCCGCAGGCCGCAGACAATACACATCTCCTCCAATAACATTTTTTTTGTGTGATGGGCTGGTGCCACTGGGAATACACTCGTCCGGGGGTACAAGTTCAAACAGGGCCCTGAGAACACAGACTCCCCCTCACCCGGTGCCGCCCTTCTGCCCACTTCAAGTTAACAAACAGGCAGGGACTGTCCGTCCAAGGGTTGTTTTATATATTGCACTAAACAGCGAACCCGTCTCTTTAATAGTGCTACAACGTGGCTGACCATGGTCCAAGGCTACTTATTAAGAGTACTTATGGATGAAAGTTACTACAGGTTACTTTCACAGGTTGTTAGTTGTTGCTTTGCCAAAGATCACACATGTTGGTCAACTGGGGGTAGCCAGAATTGGAAACAGGACGTGGTAAAACAATAATGATTTAACCCCAGGGCCATGTTTCCAAAGCGCTAGAACATTTGCCATAGGCCACGTCTCAGGCGCTAGAACATTTGCCGTCGGGCCACGTCTCAAGCGCTAGAACATTTGCCGTAGTGCCACGTCTTAAGCGCTAGAACATTTGCTGGAGGGCCACGTCTATCAAGCGCTAGAACATTTACAGTTCACCAAAAAAGAGGTTACCCTGAATAGAAATAGCTAGAGAGTTTATACCCATCAAAATATCACATCCTTTCAGCCGTGCTCTCCAGAGAATTATCATAGGGGCGGCAGACATTAGGACCCCAGTGATGTAGGTTTCAGTTGGCCAGTTACAAATGGCTTATAATAGAGCCAGTTACATTCTATGTGGTATTGTACATACCGTTTTTTTATGTCTCGCCTAGGCAGCGCGCATGCGCTGCATAAGAGGACCTTTAGCCGTCGCTCTTCTCTTTTTGGAAGCACATACTCGTGCTTGTGGCGGCATCCACCTTGCGGGAGCGAGCAGGGGTGGGCCACAAGCACTAGTATGTGCTTCCAAAAAGAGCAGACTGCCCTCCCAAGCGAGTGCGAGTTGCGTGGCCAGGACGTGTGGGCGCCTCTCTACTCGCCCACACGTCCTGGCCACGCAACTCACTCGCTCCGCCCTCTCCGTCTCCTTTTCGCTTGCGCTTCCTGCAGCTACACGACTTTGGTAACTGCTTACTGTCCCGCACTCAACTAGTGCTTTCCAGTTGTCAGTCGGCTTTGGCCTACGACCAGATGTCTAGCCAGCTCCAACCTCCGCTGCACGGATCTTCACTTTGGACTGCAGCGGTTGCAGCCTCTAAGGCGTACTACACAGCCTCATCTCAGGGCCTCCGCTGCAAAGTCCCGGCTTCGCAGCACCTCTGGGCAGCCTGCCTCCCAGCTTCACAGCCGTTCCAGGGTGTGCCCCCCGGAGTCAGTTGAGCAATGCACTTGTTATGTTTTACTAGTGTCTGATTGTAAGGCCCTACTGTTTTCAGTGGGGCCTGCTACTTATTGAATAGTTGTAAGGCGAGGGGAACACCAAACAGCTTACCTGACTGATTTGCCGACGGGCATTGCCGTGAGGGGAACGGCGGGAGTACTACACGCCGGGAGGCGGCGGGAGGCATCCTGTGCTAACGGACCACACTCCCCAGCACTCCCTTGGTGTACAGCGCGCCCGTGACGCGCAAAGAGCGCCCAGAGGCGCCAGTTAAAGCCTGACCCCCCGGGCGCCCAGAGGGGGAACACCAAACAGCTTACCTGACTGATTTGCCGACGGGCATTGCCGTGAGGGGAACGGCGGGAGTACTACACGCCGGGAGGCGGCAGGAGGCATCCTGTGCTAACGGACCACACTCCCCAGCACTCCCTTGGTGTACTGCGCGCCCGTGACGCGCAAAGAGCGCCCGGAGGCGCCAGTTAAAGCCTGACACCCCCTCTCGCCCCGCGAGACGCGCGCGGGAGCGCCCGGGGCTAAGCCCAGGCAAAGGGCGGGCCCTCTGTGGCCCTCAGAGGCACGAGGAGGTCGGGACGGGGCCACCTCCTTAACGTTTCCACCATAAGGTACATTTTCTATCTGGGCCTACTCTATTGTGTTGTCATCCTCATCTTAGGGATTGCTGATACTGACATTTTTGCTGCCTACTTGGCTGGGGCTATCTGCCCGCTGACTTTAACTATCTTGCCCCGTGTATTGTGTGGTTATCCACTCTTCACCCTACCTCATCGTTACTTTGCTTTTGCCCTGTTTATATTATTCTTTGGAAAAAGAGTCCGTAGTTCATATTGTGTTTGAATAAGTGTATGCTACTCTTAGCATGTCTCCAAGGGGCAGTCGCAGCAAAACAGCTGCCGCAGGGGCCGGATCAGTAACTGGTCTTATTGACCTATTTATAACTAAGGCCAACGACGCCATAAATCAGGGCATCTCCCTTTTAGAACGTAGGGTATCACAAGACCTGGCTCACGCCAAACGTTCCTCCCTTGGCCTTATTGCCGCTGCTACTACACCTGCACAGGCTATGCCTAACAACATCAGACCCTTACTAAATGTATGTGCTGACATCCACACCATTCCAAGTGAGGTTAACCTCTCTGCCTCTATTCCCCTGATAGATTCAGACACAGATATCAGTATGGATCTAGAGAAAAACCCAGAATTACCTATCAATCCCACTCCTGAAGTAATATCTGTTGACAATACTAGGCAATTGAGAGGTAGACGTGAGGGTGCCGTTCAAAAACAAAAATTATATGCACCGAAGCCCCGAACTACAAAGGTCAGGAAACATGCCCAGCTAAAAAGAAAGACTGGGAAAAACACCACTACCAATTCTGGCACTAACCATAACAAGAGCAGGGCCACGGAAATCTCTCAGGGGGATGAAAGTGAAATGGTTCAGCAGGGTGGAACATTGGATACCAATAATACAATCAATGAAAATACTGATAACTCACACGACCGTATGCTGGAAAGGTTGGGCGAATTATTAAGTATCTATTTATCTCCCATCGAAAGTAGGCTTACTCGGATTGAAAAACAAATAGCTGAACTGAGTATCCCTATTAAGAATTTTTTGAAGGAAGGTGCCGTAAAGAGCACAAATAATCATAATACCACCAAAATATCAGGCACCAAACCTAATACTTCTCTAGCACCACTCATAAACACAAATAACGTACACAAAGCTCCATCTGTTACATTGGTTAATTCAAATGGTCTAACCATCAGTCAGCAAACAACAACACTGCATACCAATAATGTAGGCTCAGATAAAAGGAAGGAACCCAGCATCAACACTAACATTAGCACCAAACCACCAAATGGGTCTACCATAGGTCACCCTGTAAATCCCACTAGTAGTTCTACCACGGCCCAACCTACACAAAAAACAGCTAGGCAAGTTCCCGCCCGCATTAATCTTCCACCGGAATGTGGTGCATATGTACTGGTGTTAGTTAATGTTACCAAATTAAGGAAGGATCAGGACGAAACTCCTACATCTCTCAAAAATAAAACCTTACATTGGTTAATTGCTAACTGCAATTACCCTATTGATGGTGCTAGGGAGATTATTAACACCCAGCGAGTGGGCTGGATAGGCCCACTCAGGAAAAAGTTTGAGGGTGATTGTGTCACTATAAGCTTTAGAAGACCTCAATGGGCAGAGAAAGCACTTGCCAGCGCCCCGTCACCTTCGCCCTGGGAATTTAACACCACACTCCTTCCTTTAGGATACTTTTACAGACACCTGATACCCCCTGAACAATCCATGGTGAATAACCCCACAATTCCTTTTCATGATTTGAACTTTGGAGCAAGGATCAAATCACCACTTTTTATTCAGAATCAGAATCCCAATGCCACTAACATTAACAGCTGTAACTGGCACCATCAACCCTCAATGTCAATTCCAACTCCCAACCTTCCACATTACTTTTAAGCTCCAATCATGCATCAGAATAATTACAGAGATAGGCCTTACCCAGTCCACAATCCGTACCAGTTTACACCGATAACTGAAGTTAGGTCAATGTACAACATTCCTACTCATAATCGGTTTGATTATTTATCTACTTTAGATGAACAGGATTGACTGAGTATATCGGCCAATAACGAAATGTGTAATCATGTTAAAGTCTGTAATTCAGAGGGACTCACAAATCCAGCTGTAATGTATCAGGACCAGATTGGTTCTACAGAAGTTATATCGTCTGACAGCTCTCTTCCCACTTCCAACGAACTACTTCAACATGACAACGGAAATACTGGGAATAGACTTGACAAACGTGGAACTACATATGGTTTATCAACATTAAGCTGGAATGTTGCAGGACTAGAATCCAAGCTGTCGGACCCTGCATGGATTGAGTTAATAAATGATGTGGACATACTTATGTTTCAAGAAACTTGGGCTGTTGAAAACTTGTACATTGAAGGCTACCACTGCTTTAGCCTGACGTCAGTAAAACCTAGTTTCGGTCGAGCAGTGGGTGGTCTTTTTATGGGGATCAGAATTCTGGCAGGTGGTACAATTAGAGATTTGCAGCTAGATAACCTTGCTAATCCTAATATTCAAATTCTTGAATATAAACTAAAGTCAAAGACCTCGATTTATTTAATTAATTTTTATAACAATGATTTTTATGGTGTACTGAACAAAAATTTTGTAGCATTATCTAAGGTTTTAAATATGATTGAATGTTTTTCATCAGTAGATACTAAGACTGGTATTCTAATAGGGGGTGATTTTAATGTGAAACTCATAGAGAAGTATGGATGTACTAATTCTGTCTACCCTGATGATCGCAGGGGATTGGAACTGTCCAGAATACTATCCGATTTTGATCTTGCTGATGTAATGCGAGTAGGGTATGATATGAAGTTCCCCTATGCCCCCACGTTTACTGGCAGGGATAGTTGTTCCATTATTGACTACGTATTTACATCACCACCGCTAACAGACTGTATAACTAAAACTTCTGTGGTGCAAACGTCCTTCAGCGATCACAATCCATTGTTGGTTATTTTTAACCTTGCACCTAGTCCAATTTTCACGAATCTTAATGGGGCAAGGGACATTACACCCTCAATCGATGGCCTTCGCTTAAAATGGAGGGGAATTGATTGTGGGGCTATTATAGATACTGTCCAGGAGACATATCCTGATTTGCTGAAATCTTGTTTGTCCCCCAGTGGAAATAACGATAAATTGATTACAGACTTTGAAGCTTTATGCTCAAACATTAAAACCCTCCTGTCAGTCCCACTTCCCAATGAATGTAAAGAGCCACGGTGGTTTGACTCATCTTGCTCCCTGGCTAACAGAGAACTAAGAAAGGCACTCTCTGCTAGGCCAAGGTGCAAAGTTGCAGTTCGAGCCGCCAGGAAAAACTACAAAGACAAAATATCGGAAAGGAAGGCAAACCTGCTCTCCGAACACTGGGAAAAGTTGGTAATTAGCGCCAACTTGGGTGGCAGCGGCCCATTTTGGTCGGCTGTCAGGAGAACGAGGGAAATGGGCAAAGAGCTCACACAAATCAGCTGCAATATAACTAGTGCAGCATGGGAGAGCCATTTTTCCAAAATCTATGCAGCCCCCTCTGATGAGCACTCTCTTCCTAACACAGGCCAGTTGGAGGGTCTACAGATTCTGGATCAAGAAGTCAGGAAAGCCATAAAAGAGAGCTTAGGCAACAAGGCACCCGGACCAGATGGTCTTCCTATCGATATCATTAAATATAATGTCGAGTTATGGTCACCAATACTCCTTAACATCTTTAATAGTCTCCCAAAAGTAGCCATGCCTGCCACCTGGGCTACTAGCATCATTGTCCCTATTTATAAAAAGGGAGACAGATCAGATCCAGCAAATTACCATCCTATTTCCCTTCTGGATAACACTTTAAAAGTACTAGGACGTATAATTTACAATAGGGTATTGGAATGGGCGGCCGATTCTGACTTTTTAGATCCTTGTCAGATGGGATTTAGGAGCGGGGTAGGAACAGTGGAGCAATGTTTAAATTTGAAACTGATAATCGATAAATATTGCATTGCCCGCTCATCCCCTGTTTACCTAGCTTTTATGGATCTCTCATCTGCATTCGATCTTGTGAACAGATCCAAGCTTTGGTCAATCCTCTTATCCAATGGCCTTGATGCCACTCTCGTTAGATTTTTAGCCTATCTCCATACTGACCTGAAAGCACGGGTACGTATTGGGATGGGCGGAGAGGTCTCGGGAGCTATTGAGATAGGGAGGGGGGTGAGACAGGGGTGCGTTTTAGCACCCTATTGTTTATTATTTATATTAATGACCTGTCTAATTGTTTAAAAAAAGCCACCTCTAATCTTAGGCAATCCCCTACCTGTGCTTTTATATGCAGACGATGCGGTGCTTATGGCACGCACACCTAATGCTTTACGTCTGCTTGTACATAGTTTTGTAAATTTTATGGAGGGATTGGACTTGAAAGTAAATTTTAAAAAGTCTTTTATTTTGTCTTGTGGGCCGGGCAAAAGGAAACTTGGTACAATTCGAATTGGTACAGATAAATTGGAATCTGTTCATAAGTTTCCTTATTTGGGGTTGGTTTTCGCTGCGAACAGCTCGTGGAGTGGGTATTTGGCCTACACCACGAGCAAGTTCTCGAAAGCCAACAACTCCGTTCTGAGTCTCCCTCGCCCAAAGAAAATTGGTGCCACAAAGGCTATTTTAAAGATTTTTAAATTACAGTGTTCACCTGTCGCTACGTATAGAGCAGAAGTATGGGGGTCAGATAGCAGCATTTGTATTCAAAGAGAGGAAAATCGCTTTTGCAGAAAAGTGCTGGGTGCACCGATTTCCTCATCTGATTTTATTTGTCACAATGAACTTAACCTCCCCTACATAACTGATTTTATTAGAGCAAGACCAGCTCTCTTCTGGATTAGAATCTGGAGGAATGATGCCGCTGTCCTTACACAAAACATTATTAAGGACTGCCTAAATTGTGAATACGGTATGCAGATTCCTTGGTTTACAGAAGTTTTTAAATCACTTAATGAAATTGGTAGAGGTACTTTGTTCACTGTCCCAATGTCAATTGAATTAAAGGACAAAATTGAGGTACAAAAAGCACTTTATGCACTTTATAGAAATGGGCGCATAGGAAGCGAATCCCAGAAATCAAGGGTCATGAAATATATAGGAAATGGTCTTTGTATGCAAATTTTGCCGCCCTACCTTTCCCTCCCTTTGTCAAACTGGGAGCGGTCCCTATTGTTCCGTTTAAGGGCAGGAACTGTGACATTTTTGCTGTCTTTTCCTATGGGGTATCGACATAGTGCAGACCTTACCCCATGCCCTTGTGATGGTGTGAGCACACAAGATGATCTGCACTTTTTATTTTTCTGTAAATTTTATGTGAGACTTATCAAATGGCTTTTAACTCCGTATTTCAGAAAATACAGACCTCTCACACTCAAAGAATCTTATACGTTGCTGCTTACTCTGGATACAGTCGAACTGACCTTTCGCACTAGCACTTTTTTAAGATTAGCCATACATGCGCGCAAGACAATGGAAAATCCCTGAAATCAGAAACTAGTCACAATGATGCTACTGTACAAATTTTATAAGGAAATGAAATTTCTTGTTTAATTATTGTATGAATAATTATGATATTATGGAATGTTATTTATATAAATGTTTGTACTATATGTAAATGTGTGTTTTTGCTGTATTCGGTACTTTTATGAATTTTCTGAAATTCCAATAAAGGTCTTTTGAACTTGAACTTGTAAGGCGAGAAATCTCATACCTACATTTTACCCACCTAATTCTGTTAACAATCATATTTTCCCTAGTGACTGTTATTAAACCTAGTAAAGTATCCCTTAATTATTTCATGGCACATTCCGTTTGAAATAAGTTTACAAAGACGTACCATGTTAGTAAAGTCAATATTTTAACATTCACCGCTGCTGTGTCATGCAACTGACAACTGGTTTTGCTGTAAAAGGCTCTGATCATTTGTTTATTAGAAAACGTTTCAGTGCTTTTTTATAGTAGAAATATTATTTCCTTTGATCAGGTACGTGCAGATAATTTCTACAGACACCATACGTAGTTCTGTTTGTTTCATGGCAGTCCCTTTCTTGAATGTTTTTTCTTTCTGAAGTAAAATTAATTTCGGTATAATTTTGTTCAGTTATTTTAATCCCGTCTGCGAAGGGTCGTTGCACCCAAGAGATGTACTTGCCAAATTATCCTGGAAAGTTTTTGGAGGTTGTGCTCCGATAAAGTTTGATGAAAGGTCTTTGCAGCAAATATTCAGAACTGAAATTTAACCTCTCCTTCAACCCCTTTTATTTCTGCTGCGCATCTGTTGTCTGTGTTATTTTTTTTGTTCCTTCATTGATACCAAAACCGGGTGCCATAGTTTTTTGACATCTCCCACCAGAAAAAGCATTGGCATAGCCAATAGGTCTCGCCTTTGGGACCTTATAAGTGTTTAGCCATACAACAAATAATGTTGTTGCAGTAAGGATTTTGTGCGTTATAACTAAATACTTATACAGTGTCAAAGGTGAGACCTATTGGCTATGCCAATGCTTGTTATGTCTAGCTGACAACACAAGGCATATTCTACAGGTAAAAAAATAACGCCAGTGCTAAAACACAACTGTGGCTGTCCCCACAGTAGAATCGCACATGTCCGCAAATGGATCACTAAAAACATTTGTAACCGGCAAGCACAATTTGCATTAATAATGAAATATTGCATAGAAGGCGGATTCAGATGTTCAATTTGCATATGTGTCATCAATGCGTAAACATCGGACATGCATATTCATCAGATAGGGCGCACTGTGACATGCCAACGTGCCTTGTATTCTGGTCCTAAAAGGCTTCTTTCTGGGTTCTGTTAATCGTCCTACTAAACATACATGCATATAGAGTGTGTGACTTTCCCTTTAGTAGTTAGTAACCGCCCTCCTGCATTGTCATTTACAATGCCAATAGCTCAAACTTGCGTAAATGTGAGACCTATTGCATTGCAAATGCTTGTTATTCGTCTTTCGGGAAGAAAATAAACTCTGGTAGACAGCTAAAGCTGTGGTACAAGCAAGCCTAAAAAAGCTCTTTATTTTTGATGTAATACATTTTGATTGCTGCATAGAAACGATTGTTAAAGAAATAGCCACAGTATAACACATGGAAGAGTTTCACCAAAGTTTGTTCAGTTTGTCTCAGCGCTTTACAAGTATTAGTATATTTTTGCTTTTATTACTATATGTGCATTATTTTCAAAGTGACTTGAATTTTCATGCTTGGACGTTTGTGAATGTTGGACTCGTCCCAAGTATTTCAGTATATTTTTTAAATTGCCACTTATTTAATAAGTAATTGTAAATCTGATGGACATTTCATTTATTGAGAATCGTTTCAACATAAAGTTTATTTTTCCTCCAAAAGTGGTCATTAAGTAACATTCATCTATTTCTGTTTAGAATACTTGAAAGACAATTTAGACAAGTATATGTCTCAGTTTCCCAAGGTACGAATTATTCACCTGAAGGAGAGGTATGGATTAATACGAGCAAGACTGGCAGGAGCAGATATTGCTACAGGTAACGTGTGAATGATTTTCCTTTGTGTGAATTTAGTTGATGCTTCATTGTGTGTGAGAACACTATGTCCTACCATTCTGCTCTAGTGCCTTTTTAGGTTTCGCCTGCATGAGCATGTCCGAGCTGTTATGTGCTTGGAACCTGGCCTTTACTTACCATTCATTTGCAGCAATGCCACTTTTCTTATCTGCCTTCTAATTGGGCAGCGATTGCCATGCGTCACTACCTTTTCTTTTGGTGGTATATGAACAAAGCACAGATTAAATAGGTTTAATTAGTGTCCTTCCACTGGCCCTCAGCTGCTCGCACTGTGATTCAGGTAGTATTTCTATTAAAAAAAAGAGTTATGACGTGATTAAAGCTGGCCAATTCATAGCACTTTTTTTACCTTCCTCCACGCACCCCATCTCCCTTCTTCTCATATCTCCCACCCGCCCTCTCTTCCCTATTTCTTCTCCCCCCAACACCTTCCCTCCCAAGAATGTTTATTTATCCTTCCCAGAAGTAAAAAAAACGCTTTGAAGTGGCCAGCACTGGCTGCTTGATAGAACTTTTTTTAAGTGTCCCATTGCCCACTTGCCCCCCCGCCCACCTTACTCACCGCCACCAAAGTGGCTAAGACAGAATAGCTTACCCATTGGCAAAACCTATTGGCTTTGACAATGCTTGTTCATAGGTAGGAGTCATCCGATTTGGGTACTCATTTAAGCATTGTAACCCAGAGTTGACTGCAAAAAAAATTGTTAAAGGCTCTATAATGAGGATGAGGACCTTGAACAAATGTTGTTATTAGGCTATTAGAATATTTCAAGCACTTGGGGTAGAATGCTATAAAGTGAACAGTGAGAAACAAAAAAAAAGCTTTGGAATGTAGGAGCAAAAGGTTGGTACCAGGCAATATTGTCTCAGAGTTACTTCACTGCCTTCAAGTATGCACCCAACATCCCAATGTTCTAATATAGCTTTATAGTACGCTGTAGCAGGCTATACTGGCCATTAAATATCTTCTCTAGCGTTGAAGGCCTGAGCTGAAGGTGAGGGCCTTGAACAAGTAAGCAAGCCTTTAGTGGCTGGTACAACCCAACTACAGGCTATAAAGCTGTTAGTACATTCTGCTTTTCGAGGGCGGAACATCCTAATTGAGAAAACAAAGGGGTTGAAATACTTCATGGCTCCGAAGCCTTTGTTTTTCAGAACCTGCTGGTAATGTTCAACTGTCGCAAAACAACAGTTGATGGACAGAATGCAGAACAATGTCATACATTCACACCAGTCCAGAGATCTGGGCCTAAATCCATAGTTTTTTGCTCACTATGACATTCCAGTTTGAACCAAGCCATATGCAAATCAGTCTTGACCCTGTGCCTCATGGGAACAGTCCAGCCCGAACTGCCAAGCCAGGTCCTCCCTGGACTGGAAATAAGCAGGGACCCAGGTATGTGCATACCCGTCCCACTCAGGGTGACAAATGCAAAAACAACAGTTGATGGACAGAATGCAGAACAGTGTCATACATTCACCCCAGTACAGATATCTGGGCCTAAATCCATAATTTAGGGTAATACCCAGAAACCGATCCCAGGATGCTTGTTCCCGGTCCAGGGAGGACCTGGCTTGGAAGTTCGGTCTGGACTGTTCCCATGAGGCACAGGGCAAAGACTGATTTGCATATGGCTGGGTCTAAACTGGGGTGGCATGGTGTGCAAAAGGACAGTGGATTTAACCCAGATCTCTTAACTGGGGGTGAATGTATGATTTATTCTGCATTCCGTCCATCATTTGTTTGCGTAGCATTTTTCACCCTAAGTGGGATGGGTATGCCCAGACGTGGGTCCCTTGCTCACTGTGCCACTGGATTCAAGCTAGCCTGGCTGATGAAGGGTAATACCCAGAAACAGGTCCCAGGATGCTCTTGACTGGGGGTGAATGTATGATTTATTCTGCATTCCGTCCATCATTTGTTAGCGTAGCAATGTTCAACTGTCAACAGCCACACACAGGGCCACAACTGTTAACTGTTGATAATTCATAGCAAGAGCTGCAAAAGCAGGCTGTCAGAAATCAGGCCCTGGCTCTCCATGGCTTGGCTGAACTTCTTTTTGTAGTTCAGCCAAGCCAAGGAGACCCAGGAGCTGAGTAGCATTTACCCTCCCTCCTTCTGAAGCCCCAGTGACACTGAGCTGCACAAGGAGTGAACGGTAAAGGCTCTGTGTGTCCTGCTGCAAGGCCCCTGCCTTTTTTATTTCCCTTGCCCAATCCATATATTTTTGGGATGCAGGGTACAGAGAAAGGCAGAGGTTCATTAGAATATTGAACTGTTGAGAGCACTGGGCCCACTGCCAGGCTTGGATAAGGGCAGGTACACCACCCTTATGGGTGTCATATGGTGGCCTCTGGGCCTCTCTCAAAGATGACTGTGTGGGGCATTCTATTGTGTCTGGTGAAGCTTGAAGTCACAATGAATTTTACATCCTTTCAATGCAACTGTCCAGTAACATTTTCAAATAACATTAATTTCCTCGTTACTTGTTATGCTCTAGAGGTTGGAGCCCTACATAATTTGAACATGATGTACAATTTATCCTGAGTAGACGTTTCTCCAGGCACCTCACACATTCGATTTGGACGTTGTTTACCATACTTGATCCAACCCATATAGACAAAATCCTTTGTGGAGGCATATATTGAATATCCACCTTAACATACCATTTAATGGGTGTTTCGCAAGCTATGTCCTGTTGATGACCCTGCCGCCTTAACTGCATGGCACCAAAACACTGACAACGCAATATTAGTGTACTGTTTTTTATTTGATTTTTGGGCATTTTATTCTGTGCCAGTATGTGTATATACCGTCACTGCATCCTTAATAAGTCAATATTCATATATAAATACTGTTAGGCACCAGCGCAACACATATTCACTTATTTCACTCTCACTGCGCCATTGCGTTGTTTGGGACCACTAGTGTATCTTTAATGGTCCTTAGTGTGAAACCTAACCATTTTTCTTGTTCTTGTGATACAATTGAATACAACGGTGTTGTTGGATACAAAACCCATCAGTCGATGTTTAATTGCTACCTTCCATGGAAGTTGAGGTTCACACTTACCCCTAAAGGAACCATTGTTTCCTTTTATTACTTGAAAATTAAGAATGGGGCAGATAATTAGATAACTTTGAGTGTTTGTGATAATGATACATTAAATGAATACTCTTGGGTGTGTTCATTGTGTAATAAGGAATCATCATCTTTACAGCAGCTTTTTGGCACGATTTTGCACTTTGAGAGGAAATCCTTTTTTTTTGCCCACTATGAGGTTGACATTTCATTTATCAAACGTCAGCCACGTTAAAATATATAATGATGTGAGAATATAGCACTCTTTAACAAGTTACAAACATTCTTTGTTACAATATTTACGAAATTAAACTTTTATGGTGCAATTGTTTAAGTGGGAGGTATATAATAGGATACATATGTGTCACTTAATAGATTATTTTTAAATTTGAGTTTTTTCAAGTGACACACACAGTTATTTATGCTGTTAAACATTTGTATTCCTCTAATTGTATATGAAAATGTTTTTGATCTGGTTTTAATCACACGATATCTTAAATGTTGTTTGCTTTTTTCAGGTGAGGTTTTGACTTTCCTGGATTCTCATGTGGAATGCAATGTCGGGTGGTTAGAGCCCCTTCTGGAAAGTGTTTACTTAAACAGAAAGAAAGTATCATGTCCTGTAATTGAAGTCGTCAGCGATAAAGACATGAGGTAAAAGTCGAACATGTATAAAAAGTGCTGAATTGTATTAAGTGTTTGATGGGTAAAACTGAAACATAGAATCCAACGGTTTTCCTCCCTCACTCCGATATGCATGAATGAAAAAATTAATTCCAATGCTGTCAGTAAAAACTAATAGATATTTTGTACTTTGTTGGGGATTCAAATAGGACTAAACACGTATTTTATTTACACTGATTCATGTAACGTTTCTTTTTTTTCATCATGCAAGTACCACTTACTTATTTATCATGATGGGTGTCTGGGCTCCTCTTCTAGCATTTGTTGAGAAAAGCTGAATCAGACAAAGAATTTTCGAAAATACACTTTGCCTTTGACTACACTATCCTTTGGCTAGGTTTGTGCTGTACAAATACCCCATACGTACATATATTTTGCCTGCAAAGTTTTCCGGTTTACCATTGCCTGTGGAAAAAAAACATTTTGTGCACTGTGAGAAAACGTTCAGGGCAGAGTGCAATAATTGTGACATTAATTGAACCCAAGAAGCCCAAAAATATATACAAAGCAGAAGCGGCCCATCCTTAAGGGCATAGGGGCCGGTGCCTCCTCACCTCTTTCCTGAAGTGAAGAATGTCTGTCAGGCCAAGCAAAGGTTAGCCTGACAGGCACTGTTCTTGTTCAGGGCTGGCAGCCAGGTGATATGCATGCACTAAATGCACAGGTGCCTGGTTGCCTGAGCGGAACTTTGCCGAGCTGAAGATGTCACATCCCGGTGGGTGTGACCTCCTCAGCCTGGCAAGGCGCCTCAAGGATCTCTCATGAGGACAGAGAGTGTCACTGATAACCCTTGACCTGGGCGCTTAAATTTTAAGCCCTGACACACCCAGGGCGAAGTGCCCATCGGTGACACTTCGTCACAGAGTGGGGTGGGACCAGACGTCTTGCTGACCCCATACCACTCTGTAATGATTCAGTAACTGTTGCTTCCTCTCAATGGCTGACCTAAGGAAATAATACATTTAACCCGTTTGAAGTCCAAAACTTTCCCTACTGTTGCACAGACTGGAGTGGGAATAGTAAATGTAATCCCTCCAAACTCCAATGCTTTCCCTACTGTTGCCCAGACTGCAGTGGGAATAGTAAACATTTCCCTCCAAAGTCCCACTCTTTCCCTACTGTTTCCTAAACTAGAATGGCAATAGTATATTTATTATTCTTAGACTCCAATAGTTTTTATATTATTGGTTAAATAGATTTTAAAGCATTACGTTTAAAAAAAATGTTATACTATTTGTTTTTATTCATGAATTTGTTTTAACGTTCATAGTATTTTTAGTAAATGTGTTTTGGGGGTTTTAAATTGTTAATTATTGCCTCAATTACTTAACATATTTTAGTTTATATTACTTATGGTTGTATTGTGTATGTATTTGGTACATATGTATATATATATATATATATATATATATATATATATATATATATATATATATATATATATATATATATATACATATATATATATATGTATATGTGTATATATATATATATATTCAAAAAATCAAAATAGTATTGTGCGCTCTCAGTAACTCGAGGGTCCACCAGGTATTAAGTCCAAGGGTGTTTATTTAACAACATGTTTCGACTTACTCGGAAGCCGAAACATGTTGTTAAATGAATAAACACCCTTGAACTTAATACCTGGTAGACCCTTGAGTTACTGTTTTGATTTTTTGAGGATTGACTACCGGCGTGCTCCGCCGGCGTGTGCGTCAATTCTCACGGGGCCCGAGCAGTCAGAAGGACCGAATCTTGGAAGATATATTTATCCGTGTATTCAAGAAAAGAGAAGCCTGCCTTGCTGCCGGATTATCCTTTGAATATATATATATATCTATATATATATATATATATATATATATATATATATATATATATATATATATATATATATATATGTATGTATATATATATATAGATATATGAGTGAAAGGGCTCCCAAATCAAGTTTTTTCTCCCAGGACCCACACAAATGACTCGCACACCAGGGTCCGTGTTGGAATTGCGTTTATTGGCGACGCGTTTCGACCAAACGGTCTTTTTCGATAGCCAGCCACATATAAACACAGTCACCATTTTATACATAAAGCAGTGCTCAAGGGTAGTGGTGGAAACTGAGGTAGGACCACAATATTAGCAATGACTACAATTCATGAAAACTACAAATAGGGTAGAAGACAGACTTATTAGTACACGGTCTCATACAAATTACATTGCTGGAATCATGAATTTTAAAGTAAATCAATAAGTTAAATTAAATACATGAACACATTTAATGTGCATTTAGATATTATCACACTTTTGTTTATGCAGGTCATTTTGATTTTTGGTTGCACAAGGTAACGAAATTAGAATGATACCAGTGATATTAAAGATAAACATAATGACCATAATGGTGAAGGCCAAGTGGCCTATGATTCTCAGAATCTTTTTAGAGACCATATGCTACTGTCACAAATTGTCCATCCTGTTCCAGTTGACCCCTAAATTTCAATGGTCAAGGGTGGGATGGGAGGTGAGTTCCGAGTCTCGGCCAAGTGGCCAATTCATCCATATATTAATTATGAGTAGCTCAATAGTAGTCTAAAGAGAAACTACGCGTCCCCTAAATGGGGGGGTCCTCCCCAGTTTAAATATCGGACTACTCCCATGTTTGGAAGATCCCCTCCGATAGGAAAGTAAAATAAAAGAAAATAGGGGTGAAAAAGGTGCCAAAATACCTCTTTCAGCACCATGAACTATAAAAAACGTGAACCCTGTGCTGATTGTGGTTCGCCTAGCCAGGCAAGCACCTGACAGTCAGTCTGGTGTGATTGTGAAAATAAAATTGTGAAGTGAGGACGTGCCTGTGAAGGAGTCGGGAATAGTCAATTATTCTACTGGCGGTGTGTGCTTGCCCACGTGTCGGCCAAAAGTGGTTCTGGCGTTGGCGTTAACGTTGGTCTTTGGTCTAAGCTTAGATGTGAAGCTTCCAACTATCTGCCCTGCACCAGAGAGAGCCCTCTCTGGGCAGGGTTTGTGAGAAGGAAAATGCAAACACAGAAGCTAAGGGAGGGGGATCCGGGCAAGTAATGGATAAAGAGGGGCTAGTGGACAGTTGAGGAACAGGTGCAGTGTTAAGGCAGATCTTCCGGCTTAACATAAGGTTCTCAGCCAATATGCACGTAAAGTTCCTCATCCTCGTTTTAACCAAAAGGGTTTCTTGAATCCAGACGGATGATGTACCGGGATTCCAGGACACGTAGTTCTTTGAGACGGTTACCCCCTCTGGGATTCGCAGGAACTCTGTCAATGCCAAAAAAGGAAAATTGGTTAACATCACTCTTGTGGAAACGTAACCAGTGGCGTGCAGTAGCATAAAACATATCAACATTCTTGATTGCTCTCATGTGCTCCAAAATTCGCTTCTTTATTGGGAAGATGGTACTCCCAATATAGAACTTGGCACATGGACAGACAATCACATATACACAATGGTCAGTGTTACAATTCATGAATTTCCCAATGATCTCGCTCTTTCCAGTGGGGAGGGGATAGGATTTCACACTCTTACTAGTAGCACAGGCCTTACACTTGCCACACTTGTAAAAACCTTTCTGTTCTTTTAGCCAATTCTTCTTTTTGACTGGGCCCTCAAAGTAGCTCTTCACTAGCATGTCTTTTAAAGAACGTGCTTTTCTGTAGGTAACCTGGGGTTGCCTGCTGATCAATTTTCCTATCGTAGGGTCACTCTTAACAATATGCCAATGTTTCTTTAGGATTCCTCGTACTTTGCCTGCCTCCACACTATACGTTGTTATCATCCTGACATTGTTTGATCCCAGGTTATTGGGGTGATTAGCTATTTTCTTGCTCAAAAGTGTCTCCCTTTTCCTGGCTTTGGCTTTTTCTTTGGCTACCATCCGTACCTGGTCCGAATATCCCCTGGCTTTAAACCTCTGGGCCATCGTGGTCTGTTCTTTTTCATAACTGTCATTGGAGCTACAGTTTCGTTTGGCTCTCAAAAATTCTCCATACGGAATACTATCCTTAAGGCTGTTAGGGTGGTGACTTTTAGCATGTAAAATGCTGTTCCCAGAGGTAGGTTTTCTATACAAGTTTGTCTGAATGGTCCCTTCTACTATTTTAACTGTGACATCTAAGAAATCCATTTCTAAGTAATCTACCTTGTTAGTGAATTTCAGATTCACATCATTCCTATTGATGTTCAGAAGGAATTTGTTCAGATCAGATCTTGTGCCATCCCAGATCAGAAAGATATCGTCGATGTATCTGGTATAAAATACAATGTGGCGAGTAACATCAACATTATCCTCTGACCATAGGGTTTGCTCTTCCCACCATTCCATCAGCATGCAGGCAAAACATGGAGCAAAGCCACTCCCCATAGCAGTGCCCACCTCTTGCTTGTACCAGTTGTTCTCAAACAAGAAGAAATTATTCATAAGGCAGAATTCCAGCATTTCAAGTAACATTTACGTCTGTTTGAGGTAGAAGATCGACCGGTCTCTCAGAAAATGTCTGCATGCTTTTAAACCATCAACGTGTTTAATACACGTGTACAATGAGACCACGTCAATCGTAACCATACAGAAACTGTCCTCCCATCTGATGCCCTCAATCTTAGTGATTAAATCTGTGCTGTCTCTACAGTATGATGGAAGGTTTAGTACATACGGGAAAAGAAAAGTGCCCAGAAAATAGAGGTGCTTTCTAGGAGACTGTCATTAGCCGATACAATTGGCCTCCCAGGTGGGTTAGTCTCGTCCTTGTGGACTTTGGGCAACATATAGAAACATGGGGAGACCGGATGCTGAACACATAAGAATCTAAACTCTGATTCAGCTAGTAGGTTCTTACTTCTCCAGTTTCTAAGTTTGTCATGATAAGTAGAAATACTGGTCAAATACTCCTCCCTGTTAGATCTTCTATAGTTGCCTGATTATCCGGATCCGGATTATCCTTTGAATATATATATATATATATATATATATATATATATATATATATATATATATTACCTACTGGCGGTCGCCAGTAGGTATATATAGTTAGGATTTTTTTCCTATGGGATTTTTGAAAATTCTATGTCGAATAACTTTGGCGTTTGTGGACGGAATTGGCTGAAATTTTCAGGAAAATGGCACATTTTGTTTCTGAGCAGCCCTTGAAAATTTGGGGGGGTTTCGCTAAGGGGGGCAGAGAAAAAAGGGGGGTCCCATAACGCGTTTTTCCCATTTATTTTTCCATAGGGCGGTTGGAATCACTTTTAGCTTGAACGGCTGAATGGATTTACACGAAACTTGGCAAAATTGTAGATATGGTTTGCCCAACGTGCCTTTGCTATGTCTTAAAATATGTGCTCCAGTGGATTTTGAGAAATTAACGTTTTAAAAAACAGATATATCTGTGACAGCGTCCCGGTTAGCGCCCCGGTTCGCGTACCTGACGCGTAATGGAACTTCGCTAGGAGAAGCGGATTGGCTCCCCGGTGACTGTGAACATTCTAAACAGTCCGGAGCGGCCGCCATCTTGTGTCTCGGTAGGATCGAGACACAAGATGTGGCAAAAACAAAGGGGGAAATGAGCATAAGGGGGCAGTGTACATCCTCCCTGACCCCCTAGGTTTGACGAGGGGGCTTTAAAAGGGCCCCGCGGGGAAAAAAAAAATAATTTTTATTATCGTTTTTTTTGCGGGGGGAGCGCTCGGTACGCGCACTGGGAAGCGGTCCGGGAAGCGTAATATAGGGAAAATAGGATGAAAGAATGTTCAAATAATGTATGTATATTGATTGTTCTTTTTGTTGTATTTTTTTTATTTATTTTTTTATTTAAGTACCAACATGTAGGTACCAATGCAGAGTCTAAAAATCAAAATACACTGTTTCCTTTGTAGATATCTTGCATGTTGTTTCAGAAGTTATTGTGGTATATGGAATTCATAGCGTAGTCTGTCAGGAAAGCAGAAACACCATGGAGGCAGGAGATGATAAAGAGATGTTAAATACACATTGGAGATAATATAGTGGGAGAAAGGAAGTAACTATGAGCAAACTTACTATGTAACACAAAAAAGTTGCACAGTATATTTAAAGTCTGATTTTACATTATAATCAATTTGGTACTAGTTTAAAAAATACATATAAAAATGAATAATGTTTCAAACAATTTTTGAATTATTAAATATAAATTTATTTCTCTGATTCGTTTTCAAAATTTAAAAGAACTTCTAATAATTGATTGTCAGAAATATTCTCATTTTCAATCAGGTAATCTACTAATTGTACACATTGCAGAAGTTCAAAGTCCCGTGATTCATCAAAGAATTCAGAGTCATTGGGTTCAATTTCTGTATCTTTGTTGCTTTCCAGAACAATTTCGATGGTATTTTTTTGCTCTCCTTCCATTTTTGTGCTGTAAATTGAATTGAAAAAAAAAATATCAGTACAGATAGGGCACTGTTAGGTTTAAGTACAGACAGGTAGTTTGGTTTTTTAAACAGTGATTTTATCTTTGGGCAGTGTATGGTATCAGACTGGAAGTAGAAATATAAAAAAATGTATGTGATAAAGCCTAAGTAAATTCTTAATTATACAAGACAAGCCTAACTCCATCCATAACTAAAACAGAGAAGTCTATCTTATTCTATAACTATTACAGAGGGATAGTATATAACTATCAGAAAATGTTTTCCTAATTAACTTACAGTGCAGAACATACTTTAGTTTTTAAAATAACATCTTACCTTTCAAAAAGAAGTTTAAGTTCTCAGTTGAAATGCACTTGATATGTACTTCAGGAAGTAGCAGTCAAAATGGCTGTGTTTCTCTCTCTTTCTTTATATATATTCAGGTACATAACCAATCAAATGTCATGAAATAATAGAAGATATTGAAAGTAGCATTTTAATTGGTTGTCAATTCTAACACTTCATAAGTGTTTTGGTTAGGTAATTTACCTCAGGATATTTAGTCAGGCTTACAGCATAATTTTCTCAATGGAATTCTATCAAATTTGGGTAAATGGTAGGGACTGCTATGAAGTAGGGCCTATTCTATATTTGATGAAAGTGTCTGTAGTGGTTTTTCTGTAAATTACTTTCCCACCTTTTTTTATTGAGCGCTTACCGGTGCGCTCCCCGGTACGTGAACCGGCAGTGTTACGGGAGTCCTCCATTTTGTGTATCGGTAGAATTGAGACATAAGATGGAGGACAAACAATGTTCGGAATGGGTAGAAGGGGGCACGGTAGACACTTTTTGACCCTCTAGGTTTTCTGAGGGGGGCTTAGGACCGCTGATATATGCAAAAATAAAAAATAAAAAATTGGAAAATTTTGCGGGGGGAGCGCCCGGTACGCGCACTGGTAAGCGAACCGGGGAGCGTACTTTGGTGAAAAAAAAAAAAAAGTTAGAAAAAGATAAACGTTTTGAATGATCAGAGGTAGGGTAGCTCTGAAAAGAGCTATTGGGTTCTGTGGCTAATTTAGGTACCTACAAGTAGGTTCCAATGCACAGTTTTAAATAAAGGACGAATATTCTATTCCCTTCATCGGAGAAGTGCACACCATCTCTTCTGTAGATGTCTTGAATGTTGTAACGCAAGTTATTGTTGTATATTAAACCCATTCCATAGTCTCTCATGTAAGCAGAAACAGATTTATTCACATGTTTCCGTGCTTTCTCAAATTGTGGAAAAAATTGGTTGGACCACTTCCATTTCTGTCTTTGGCATATATTGGAATATACCAAGGCAGTTTGGGGAAAAAGTGTCATCAATTGATGAAAGGTGTTCTTTAAAAGCATTTCCAGACCAACCCCAGTCATAGTGCCCAAATCATTTCCACCACAGTGCACTATTAAGAGGTCAGGGTTTGGCAGATGCATAATTTTTTTTTACTAAAAACATATAAAATATATTTTTCATTTAAAAGAATAATACATTTTACAGCTTTTGATATTTGCTATTAAAAAACCATTGAAATTCACTGAAAAAACCATAGGTTATAGACCATATAGAGTTAGGAATTAGCATTTACAAAACCTTGAAAATTGAACTAAAAAACCATAGGTTATAGACCATATATAGTTAGGGATTAGCATTTACAAAACCTTATTTTACTCACACAAAACCATTGAAATTCGCATATATAGTTAGTTGCACTAACTATATATCGCGCACCCGCAATCCACTGCTGATGATATCACATATTACATCATTCATGACATGGTCAGTGACATCACTGATGACATTAGTGATGACAACTCAAATGACATCACTGACAACATCACAGAGGACATCATTCATGTGTTAATACGATGAACCTCTACAGACTCTGATATAACCTTAGATACACTCAGTGAAAACAGACACTCACAGATTGCCACTCATCCATGGAGTTACTCATACACCTAGACAGTCATGCAAAGAATCAATCACACCTCCATTTCCTCAACTATACAGTTATACACACCTTACTTATTGAAACATATTCTAACACATATTTACTCTCTTATACAATCACTGATACAAGTTTTCAATGATCCATGCAGTCACTCACACATTCACTAGCTCTTAAACACAGTAATTTATATATGTCAACTCTCACATGTACTGTGTTTTACATATGTACTTACTTTGACATGTAGCATTGAGATATCCATTCACTCACCAATACACTCATGCACACAGTCAACCACCCATACAGCTGTTTCCACATGCAGTTTTGAACCCATACATCTAGTGAATCAACTGTTCACACATCTATGCACAGAGTCACACACCTCCCAGCCACCCCCACACACACACTCACTCTCCCATACAAATACTTGGGCAACCAATCAATAACCCATATAGTTACTCATATAGCTACTGATCAACACATGCAGCAGTTTACAGAACAACAGATGTAATGATGCACAAATTAAGACAGTTTAATCACTAACCCATGCACTCAGCAAAACACATTTAATCACTCTCTCATACAATCAGTCATGCACCTACTAAATCCTTCATCCAGACATTTATACATCCACTCATTCTTCAATATGTAAGACATATTTTAACTTTACAGAAACATACAGTCACTGGTTGTTGTAATCAGTGATGTCATCAGTGATGTCATCAGTGATGCCACTGACCATGTCATGAATGATGTAATATGTGGCATCATCAGCAGTGGATTGCGGGTGCGCGATATATAGTTAGTGCAACTAACTATATATGCGAATTTCAATGGTTTTGTGTGAGTAAAATAAGGTTTTGTAAATGCTAATCCCTAACTATATATGGTTTATAACCTATGGTTTTTTAATTGAATATATATATATATATATATATCTTCCAAGAGTGTCTCCTTCTGACTGCTCGGGCCCCGTCTCTTCCTTAACCCAGAAGTCAGATTATGGGCAGGGAAGCTGCTTATATCCAATTGTTCTCACTCACATACTTCCCATAGGAAACATGAGTCATGCACTCTAGAATGATTCCTGAACCTTACTTTGGGGATGATTATGATGTCAGTCGAACCCTGCGTACTGGAACCGCTCGACCATAGGTCGGCAGTTCCGGATACAGAATTTGGATGCCACCAAACTATGGGCGGTCGGAAACATCAATTTTTTAATGTCAGTTTATGCAGGGGGCGAAAAAGGCCCACAGCACAAGCTGCCATTGAAAAATTGATGTCCCACATCCCTGCACCGTGTGGCAGGCAGACAGAGACAAACCAAAGGTTTAACAGCATTTAAATCGGGTGGGCGGACCTTAAAATTGGTGGTATGTATGCTTGGTTACTGTTGTGACTGAGTGCACATATGGCCAACATTTAAATTGGGCCCTAATTATTAAAAAGGCTGGGTTTTCATCCAGAGTCCAAAGCAGAGTAGGTTTGTTTTTGTCCACAAACTCAGAGATAGAGAGTACCAAATTTGTTTCACAGATGTGGAAAAAACACCGAAAACTTGTGAACATGGACTACCCTTTCTACCCAATCCAGACTATGGTAACTGAACTATACTATATGCTTATTAAGCAAGATTTATTCGTAGATGCATATTATCTGGCATATTATCTGACTATGCCTGAATATATTATTACTGTACCACTTTTTTCACCAAACACAATCAATGTTTAAGTAGAAAAAAAATTAACTCACTCTATTTAATGTATTCAACAATCAATAAACATAGTGCAGACGGTGCTGTGCTCATTGTGGGGTGAGTATTTATACATTGCCATGAAACACATAAGAATCATCTGGTCTTTGACTAATAAGAAGGCGAGTGTAAAGATAAGGGCCCCCTTCAACTGAATAAGAGTTCCTCTAGGCAGGGAAAATATGTAAATGTACAGACCCTAAGGCAATTCACATCTATTAATTTACAACATATTATAATTAACACACGTTTAAATGGGGCAAACACACATTTGAAACCAAAACACAAAGGTTTTTAATCAAATATATTATTAAAATATGAACAATGTAAAGAAAGCTACATATTGAATCACACACATATATCAGTCATATCCACAGGCACACTCGATTCAAAACAAAGCTAAAAGCAATGTACACAGACAAAAACAAAACAGAAACACATTTATCAAAAGAAACAATTTGAATTGCACTTGTTTAATATGGTACAATAAAATGATTTAGCTTGACAATTATTATATTTAATCAAAATGGCGGTTAGTGGCTATAGAATAATCATTGGTGACAAAATAATGTTTATTGTATAGCCACCATCTGCCCGTTTGATCAACGCGTACTATCCACAATTACATTTATTGTCTAGCATCCGCTCCATATGTTTGAAACTGGGTTGTTGAATGCATAGTATCATACAAATTGATAATAGGCACAGAGAAATCCTCAAATAACTCTGAAAGAACTCGGCACAGTCAATAGCCACATCCTGTCCATGTGAAAACTTAATGAATACAGTGTAATCTTTTCACAGTTGTCATCCCTTTCTACATTACGGCTCGATAAGTACTTTTGTCATTGATGGACATGTTAATAATATTATACTGTAGCTTTTATTTTAAAAAAAATAAAAAAACATACTTTGAAAGCATCATACAAATGGAAACACCTCTTTTGTTTTGTAAGTATGGTTCTGTTGTAGCCTTGCATCTCTAAGAATGCCTATGTGTGTTTATGTCTTTACTTTGTGCACAAAAACTTTTGCAAATCATTTAACACTCCATTACAAGCTGCATGTCATCTTGCAATGATTATTGTTGTTCTGTTGGTTGTGTTATTATTATTATAAAAAAGATTAATAATGTTGTGTAGTACTAGACATAGCAGTAAAAGTAATATTAGAAGGAAAGAAAATATCTACATGGAAAAGTACTAATAAATCATAAATTTTCTTCTCCTACAGGACGTACACTTTATATTTATGCTGCGAATAAGTAAAAGCGCTATGATTTTAAGCCAAACCTTTAGATAATTCTTACTAGTACTACTTAAATTATTATTATTTTTTAAAATTTCTTATACTTTAACTTGCTGAGGTTTTTATCCAACTGTAAAGTCTCCCTATGGAACAATATAGAGATTTAGAAAAATGATTTAACTCGAAATAAATATTAAAATATGTTTATGTTAAATATTTGTGTACATTAATTGTACATATTCATTTTTAATGCAGAAGAAGATAATAAAGCTACAGCACTATTACATTTATTTTGAAATACATATTTAATGGAAATGTGTTGAATTAAATACATTGTTTTCTGAAGTTTAAACTAAAAAATCGAATGCCACTTTAGGGAAACAAAGTAACATTTTAATATGCATTAATACATATTAAAGTTTAGCACAGAATGAATGTAAATTAATTTAATTGTATTTTAATAAATATTATTGTTACATTCATTTGTAAATTCGAAAGTCGAGAATTACAATAATTTATACTTAATAAAAAATTACTATTTTGATATATTTTTAACATTAAATTGTATTCATCTCTATTTTTCACTATTTTAAATCATTTTATTTAATATAAGATTATTTTCTATGTGTGTTATTTTAATTTTCTTCCACCAATATTTTATATGGGAGGCTGTTGCAGAATCAGCGGTTGGCCATGTGAGGTGCTAAACTTACTACTGTTTTTTAAGTAGTAACTAAACTCAGATTTTGACAATGAGCAAAAAGTTGTAAACCTAATTATAATTGTAAATCACTCAGTTCAATTCAACAAGCTTCATTCAAATTCATGTAGAAAATTCATAAAAGCATACAAGATAAAAAACACATTAAAAGCAAACAGAGGTTATGTTCATTGTGTATGGACACTTTTTGTACAAGGTTAAAAAGAATTAATTATACTAATGAAATCGATTTTACGGTTCATCATAAACAAACCCTAGCAGCTATGGTACAAGGCTAGATCACATCAATTTCAATTAAATCAGCTTTAAAAATAGTGTTGTTTGACTTCTATGGTGACACATTTTGAAACAAGACAGAAAAGCTTCAGGGAGTATAAAAGAGCAAAATATATAAATGGTTACTTTGGTAAAGACCATCTCCAGGCTTAGTGTGAATCATTATCGATTTCAAATATTTACAAAACCCTTCCGAAATTGGATTAACGAGTCAGTGCACCAGGTCTATACCTGAGAATGAAACAAATCGATTCTGGGTGGGTATTATGTGCTTACTAGATCCAGAGCCTCAGCTACCCGAAGTTGTTTTGTGCATATGATCTTACAGGGGGCAGGTATGTAGTTCTAGGATAAAAATCACACAGTTCCCAAGTCCCAATTGGACCATCGCCCATTTGTGGCTGCCAACTTCGCAGATATTTGATAACTCGGGTGTCCCTAAAATTGACCAAGACCAGGTCTCCCGGTATGTCCTTGGGGATAGATCCTAACCACCCTACCCTTCTGACATTTAAAATCGTTCCATCTATGTTGGGTGGTAGGGGTCTATTTCTGGTCAGCCAAAAAGTCACCTTGTTAGCCCGGTCTGCTGGTCTTTCAATTTTGCTGTTGGTGAGTTCAGGCACGCCCGAGAGGATGCACAGAAAAGGAGCCGCCTCCGGCGGTAGATCTATATGTTTAACCTTTCTTTGCATTTTGCCATACTTGTAGGACTTCCCCTCAGTCGGCGTGGATGGTTTAATCGGCCCTTCTCTAATGGCAGGACTCTGGGCTGTTAGGGGGTTTGATATGATTAATGTTTTGGATTTTTGGGGGCAGGTCCATAAGTTTGTACGATATTACTTTGTGCAGGGGTGATGGGGATGTCAGTAGCGACTAGGGTCTCAACTTGCTTATGTCCTTCCATTCTTTTTGTAAGTATTACTTTTTCCCTGATGGTTTCCTCTATGGTTGTGAGCTTTTCCCCTATTGCCTCAATTCTTTTTTCCAAAGGGGTTATTAAAGATTTTACCAGAAGCTCAATCTGAACCAGTAAATCGGATGGTGTAGTGGATGCAGTAGAGTCCAGGATAGAGTTTACCTCAGATGTTTTTGGGGTATTGCTAATGGCCGTAGGGGTTCTTAGATACAGTTTTTGTATTTTAGATAATCTTTCCCTCTGTTTAGCACCTTTGCGCTTTCTAATAGGAATGGGGGCCTGGATGTTTACTGGCGGTTGGTAGTGTCTATAGGTGATAATAGGGAGGGGGTACCAGGATGGCTTATATTTAATTGAGATGTGATGCTATGCTGGGGACTTGTGTTTCTTATAGCATATACAGGAGCATTTGGGTGCTCATTCCCATTTTCAATGTTGGTATATACAGTTTTGCAAAGCAGATTTAATTCCTCCAGTAAGGTAAAATTTTGGGTTTGGTCTGGTAGCACTGGAGGAGATTGAATGCTAAGTGTGGGATCTACGGGGAAACTTTGTTCTACTCTCTCTATTATGGACTCGATTGCTGATGTAGCCCTAATTAGATAGTTGTCCAATGTCCCCTTCCATTGCCCCCCTGAAGGATATTATTTGTGTGAGGCCCTTTGTCAGTCATGATGTGGTTAGTTTTCCAATGTATGTGACAATGAGAGGTGCCTGTGCAGGAATTAGACGTACTCTAATAGCCAATCAACGGAGAAGTCAGAAGGTAGCCCAATAGGGAATAGCGAAGCGTATATAGTGTCAGTCACTTTGATGGGTTAGTTCATATTACCTCCCTTTTCCAGTGAGCAAGAGGCGAGGATCAAATGGGGAGGCCCGTCCTGTCCTTCTCAGGCCTCTGAGGGCCACAGATGGCTGCCCTTTGCCCGGGCTTCGCCCGGCGCCCGCTCGCGTCCCGCTTCGCGTGTAAGCTCAGCCAGTTATATACTCCTGATGATGGTGGGAATGGGGAGGGGCTGCCGGTCCTCTGACGGCCCCTACTGAATCCTGGGTCTTGAAGTCCTGCAGTGGTGCCTGCTGCCTGCCTTCGCTGCTCCGCTGTTTGCCTCCAACAGCGAGGCGTCTTCCCCTTTGGCTGATGCAGAGCTTTGTTTCCTGCCACCACCAGTGACGAAGCGTCTCCCTTTTATATTTAACAGGGTCCCGTTCAAAAATACCACCAGAAGCGATGCGTCTCCCGCGAAGCGGGAGGCGCGAGGCGCTAAAATACACCCGAAGGGAATGGGGAGGGGCTGCCGGTCCTCTGATGGCCCCTACTGAATCCTGGGTCTTGAAGTCCTGCAGTGCTGCCTGCTGCCTGCACCCGCTGCTCCGCTGTTTGCCTCCAACAGCGAGGCGTCTTCCCCTTTGGCTGATGCAGAGTTTTGTTTCCTGCCACCACCAGTGACGAAGCGTCTCCCTTTTATATTTAACAGGGTCCCGTTCAAAAATACCACCAGAAGCGATGCGTCTCCCGCAAAGCGGGAGGCGCGAGGCGCTAAAATACACCCGATGGGAATGGGGAGGGGCTGCCGGTCCTCTGACGGCCCTACTGAATCCTGGGTCTTGAAGTCCTGCAGTGCTGCCTGCTGCCTGCCCCTGCTGCTCCGCTGTTTGCCTCCAACAGCGAGGCGTCTTCCCCTTTGGCTGATGCAGAGCTTTGTTTCCTGACACCACCAGTGATGAAGCGTCTCCCTTTTATATTTAACAGGGTCCCGTTCAAAAATACCACCAGAAGCGATGCGTCTCCCGCGAAGCGGGAGGCGCGAGGCGCTAAAATACACCCGAAGGGAATGGGGAGGGGCTGCCGGTCCTCTGACGGCCCCTACTGAATCCTGGGTCTTGAAGTCCTGCAGTGCTGCCTGCTGCCTGCACCCGCTGCTCCGCTGTTTGCCTCCAACAGCGAGGCGTCTTCCCCTTTGGCTGATGCAGAGTTTTGTTTCCTGCCACCACCAGTGACGAAGCGTCTCCCTTTTATATTTAACAGGGTCCAGTTCAAAAATACCACCAGAAGCGATGCGTCTCCAGCAAACCGGGAGGCGCGAGGCGCTAAAATACACCCAATGGGAATGGGGAGGGGCTGCCGGTCCTCTGACGGCCCCTACTGAATCCTGGGTCTTGAAGTCCTGCAGTGCTGCCTGCTGCCTGCCCCCGCTGCTCCACTGTTTGCCTCCAACAGCGAGGCGTCTTCCCCTTTGGCTGATGCAGAGCTTTGTTTCCTGCCACCACCAGTGACGAAGCGTCTCCCTTTTATATTAAACAGGGTCCCGTTCAAAAATACCACCAGAAGCGATGCGTCTCCCCAATCACTCAAAAGTATGTTACCTTTGCGAATCAGGCGCATTATGTCTAGCCATGCCTTACCTGCAAATTCGGCCATACCTACATACCAAATCTAACTTACCATACTCACCTATAATACTTACCTGCCATACCTAACCCACCTATACCTTGGAAAGTCTGGTGAACTAACAACTTATGGCATTCCTCGATGACTTTAAAATTCTTTACACCTCCCAATCGGGATTTGGAGCCGGGAGCAGCACAGAGGCTGCTCAGGTGGCAGTTACTGACATCATCCACCTTACTTTAGATCCTGGCGCTCATCCCATGCTCATGCTTCTGATTCTGTCTGCAGATTTTGGCACTATCTCAGGTGAAATACTACTGTGCAGACTGCATGAGATTGGTGTCCGTGTTAGCACCTTACTGTGGCTTGCTGACTTTTTTAGACAGCCAACTTAGACGATCATGCTGGGTCATTTAAGTTCTGCTCCATCTCCATCAACAAAGGGGTAGCTCAGGGCTCATCTCTGAGCCAGTTGTTCAACATTTATGTAGACCACCTTGCCCAGAGAGATAAAGCTTGTGTCTTTAATGTAATATCATATGCGGATGACACCCAGTTGATCATCTCGTTTGGTCAGGACTATGATGGTGCAAAGCTCGGATTCGTCGACTGAATGAGTAGGATCGCGGCCTGGATGATGGCAGACTGTTTTCAAATTAATAGTGATAAGACAGAAATATTGCTGTTCCACAAAGCCCAGGCATTTTGGTCCTCAGACTGGTGGCCTCCCGAACTCGGGGACCCCCCTCGCCCAGGCTTTCAATTAATAATCTGGACATTAAACCAGACCAGCCACAATCCGTGAAGAACCACATCTCCGCTACCTGCCGGGCCTACTTCTCTACCACGAGGCTCCTGAGAAAAGTCTTCCCCTGGTTCCCAGTCTCTGCAAAAATAAACTTGGTTCAGGCCCTGGGCATAAGTTGGCTGGACTATGGCAACGCCTTGCTTATGGCCGCCAACGACACCTTAAATGCCAAACTCCAGATAGTGCAAAAGATGGCCGCTTGCCTGGTTTGCAAACTTCCGGCAGGCTCTTCCTCTGCACTCATCCTGAGAACTTTGCACTGATCTCCGGTCAGAAAGTGCACTGTCTTCAGGATCTGTTGCCGTACTCATAAGGCTCTGATGGGTGGCACGCCTGTTTACCTGCAGGACAAACTGAGATACTACTGTCTTGTTAGAACACTTAGATCTAGCGACAAGGCACTTCTGACCATTCCCCGCACTCGCGCTTCCTGGCTCTGCGGCGGGGCTTTCTCCTTTATCACCCCATCAGCATGGAATCAACTCCTGTACCAACTTCATTGCTGTTCCAACTTTCCCAAGTTCTAATAACTGTTGATGACCTGGATGTTTTAGGGTTTTGCAGTGTTTCTGTGTTGGCCAAGATATACCTTTGGGTATGAGCTGTAGTGCTATATCCAGTAGAAATAGCATAACATAAAACAACAAAGCTATTTACAATACCTCTCTTACAAACCATGCTTACTGTATGTAACATTCCTTGCCTAATACCTACCTACAATGCCACATCTGACCTATCATACCTAATCTACCTACTATTCCTAACCTCCAGTACCTAATCTATCAGACATACTTATCGGCATACCGAAATAATCATATCTACCTACAAGTGCTACCACAATTTATCAGTTTACCTGCCATACCTAACCTCCCATACCTAAATACCTGCCTACCATACCTATTCTATTTACCAGCCTTAATCTACCAAAACAACCCTCTCATAGATTCCTTACTTAGCCTACCATACCCATCCTGCCTCCACATCTGCAGTGTGTATATTTCGCACCTGCCTTTAGATGGTGGTTTTTGTGTGAAAGGGGAAAGTTATGCCTGTAGAGCCACTAGTAAAGGTTTAAGGTACTGCAGCCTGCTACAGTAAGCACTTGTGTCTAACTCGAGGGATCTCTAATAAAATCCTAAGACACTGCAATATGCACCGGAAAAGTGCTCATTGCAGCTTTTGATGGCATGAAACTGTGAATCACATTGGTTCTTTAAAAAAAGCATGATATATTGACCGTGACATTGCTTGTTATTGTATTTTTTGAAGAAGTGATAACGTCATGTCCTTACGAGGCGTAATCAAAATCAAATAAGACCAACGTCATTCACGTAATATTTAGGAATTTCACATTATGCTTGTTACACAAAATTCCCAAAATTACGCCATTATGCCATTTGTATAACTACACGTCATTTCCAGTAAAAATGTTCCATGAATGCGGCATTCTCAGTAAAAAAATGACTGGGAATGCTTTGGAACAACAGAACATGAGTGGCTGTTGTTCAAAGAGCTTTTCTCTAAATTCGTCCCCAAGCCAAAAATTGACCCAAGCGTGCATTTTGAGCTAAATTATAGAGCAAAATAATGGGTAAATTATGCGTAGTGTAATTTAATTTTGCCGAAAGCTGACTGAAACCAGACCAAAAAAAAAATGTTCCAGGAAATATCAGAATGATACGTAAATTATAATTGGAGATATACATCACACAAGTTGAAATTGTGCATGCACATTCGTTTTGAATGTTCTATCACATTTATTTACATTAATAAATTATTATTCTTTATAATATGCGTTTTTTAAATTGTCAACTATAAGTTAAGAGACAAAACTGCGAAAACATAACTGTCAGAAGCTTGGTGCTACGCTCAGTATTCCACAGTGCATGTTATATATGTTGGTGAATGTTATGTTTTAATAATAGAGAATAATAGATTAGCTTAATTGGACAATATATTTTGTGAGGTAACTGCTACATGGTCGTAATAACGTGCACATATTTTTTGCTTTAAGATTTGCATGTTCTTCTAGATCAACCCATACAATATGTAGATTTTGCTATCTGTATGTTGTTCTGAAATTCCCACACTCCTGCTTTGATGTTTTTTTGGCATGTTTATTTATTACGAGCAACAGCACCACGTACCACAGTGTAAAGTCGAAAAGTACAACTTTGAAACTGTGAAAAAGCACACTAACATTTCCAGTGCGAATAACTTTTTCGAAATTAGGGTGGCATGCCAGGTGTTGTAGAGATCTGTACTTAAAATCATAACATGGCTCAACATAACTAATCTTTCTATTTACCTTTGTGTTTTTCCATTCAGCTATATGATTGTGGACAATTATCAAAGAGGAATTTTCACTTGGCCATTGAATTTTGGGTGGAAACCGATTCCCCCAGAAGAGATAAAGAAACATAATATAAAAGAATCTGATCCAATAAGGTAAGATTTCTCATAAACTAAGTTTGAATTCTTGTTATTCTCCACCACATACTGTCTCCGGCAATGCACTACATTTTACCCGAATGACATTAATGTTTTTTGTGTTGAGTTATTGTTCTGTGAAATGTCTGAGGTAATTGCAAGGGTTGGTATAAAGCAGTGGTTCAAACCTTTTGACTTTTTTGGTCTCCTATCGAATCACTACTGGAAGCCTGGGACCCCGACCTGAGCAATTTCTTCAATTCGAACCTCAAAACAATACAAAAAAACATAGAAACAAATATACATCAGAAAAACATATCAATTCTAAAATATTCACCTATACATTTTTTTTACAAAAGGCAACATTTGTATTTTAATGGGAAGGTTGGAGCTTTTCAAAATTTGGTTTTGCTTCTAAAAGACGAAGTGATAAGCTGGACTCTAAAACATCACTCTGTCGTTTTTGCTTTTAGCTCATGCTCTTTTTTTATCGACGCATACAGGTGGTTCAGTTGAGGTCCCCAATTGTCCAAACTAGATTGTTTTTGCTGTACATGTAGTGCTCCCATTAGTCAATCTAAGGATGGCAACTTAATTTTTAGCCTCCAGTTTCAAATTCCTTCAGTTTTACAGAGTATTTTAAAATGTTCAGTTTTATATGTTGCATTTTTAGGTATATAAGTACAAATTTGAAAGCTTTCTCAAAAATCAAATGATGCTGCTAAAAATATTTTCCCATTTACAGGATGGATCTAGGCAGAGTGCTTATGTGTTGGTTTTTTAAAACCCTTATGTGTGCCTAATATACATTGCACACAGACATGCCCTTGAATATGTGGGCGGACAGTTTTTTGAAAGCATCTTTGAGAACATTACTGATTAGCAGAGGGAAAGCACTCACATCTCGAAGTGCCAAATCTGTTTAAAACAGCCAATATACAGCTATGTAATAGCAGACAACTCAATTATTAGCTATGTAAGCAGGGACAAGCAGGTCCGGACTGGCGGAGCAGCTTACCTGGTGGGAGGAAGGGTGGGGCCGGTTTTTGACCCGTGGGGCCCGGTTTTGCAGCAGTGTTTCAATATCGGCTCCCTGTAAAAAAAGTGGCAACGGTGAAGCTGTGCTTGATACTAGCTCCCCTCATCCCCCACAACCCCTAACCCTCCCTCCCCTTCCCGGGCCGGTCGAGTGGAATTGCATGGGCTGGTTTCTGTTCCCAGTCTGGCCGTGGGCAAAAACTGTCCTGCTCTCTCACAACACAGAGGTCTAGTTGGGTGGCCATCCACCCAACATCCTAATTGGGCCCTTATGGTGATAAGGAATACTGTAAAAAATCTAAGTATTTGGTGGCTCCCAAATTGGGTTCATGCTCTAGACTCCGGTCCAGTTTTGATACCTAATCCATCTACACCTTTCTTCCAGAATTGAGGTCTCAGGGAGTGGCAATAGCCCTTTATGGTTATACATTCTGGAAGATTTGCAAATCTCCTGCTCCATCAGTTGATGAAAGTTCTTATTTAAACTGATGCTGTTACATCCAAAACTAACATATGTGCTAGAATTGAACGTAATAACAACAAAGCAAGCATATCATGTGATACTCTTGATTGATGTATAGCCCTAGTTTCTGACCCTTTCTTCATTTGCTGGTATTATGCAATGCCATCTTCAACGTACTCCAGTCCAGCCACACCTAGATGGCGAACCTGATGTCTATTGTCTACCAGAAAACTTTTGCCATAATAGTCTGACTAGTACCTAATTTGCAAAACATTTATGCAATAAACATAATCAGTACACTGAAACTAGGCCAATCGGTGTTGAGCAGAACACACTGCAGACATATATTGACCTTGAGTTCCCGCCTTTGTAAAATAAATACTCAGGACAGGGAATCTGATCTGGTGAAGTTGACCCACTATTTACCAAAATCATGTAGCTGCAAATTTAGGGTGCCATTGCTGCATTTGAAAATATTTTCCAGAAACGGAGGAAGCAGCTCCCGTTACCTGGATTCCTCTACAACATACATAACCCTGTTGTCCATTAGACTGTAAAATATTTATCATTGGTGTTTCATTTGTATGTGCACACATATTACATCACCTCCAGCCTTACAGAGAAGGGGGCATCATATACCCGCTGTCTTTATTGAGCAGATTGCTGTTTTGGGATTTCGATTGCTGTGTTTATATGCTTGCTTTGTTTTTAGGAATTTTACTTCTGTAGCACACATTTAAGTTTGATTGATTGATTAGTGGATCAATTGAAATACTTGCTGCTCTAATTTTCTTTATACTTCTGGTGTGCATACTCATAAGTCATGTTATGTTTTGTTTTGTTTTCTTTATATAATAATGTCATTTGTTCCTAACCAGGTGCCCAGTAATGGCTGGGGGGTTGTTTTCTATTGATAAGAAATATTTCTTTGAACTTGGAACATATGATCCTGGCTTAGATGTTTGGGGTGGTGAAAATATGGAACTTTCATTTAAGGTATTTATGATTCAGGTTGTATGCTTAACAATACATGACTATTTCATTTTTATGTTATTTATTTCAAAGATGAGTATACTTAGGTTGTATATATTGTAAATGAGGGCCACTTTATATCTGCTATAAGAGGTGGAATTCAGCTCTGAACATGAGCAAGTCACCCCATTACATACACCATATGTGGTTGTGATGCAGTTCCAGATTGCTTTAGTGTGGGTCTGTGCTATTATATTAAACACACATAGCAGCACCAGACATTGGAAATCTTACTTACCCCTTATAGACAGTAAACTAGTAAACTGGAAGGTTGTCCTCAGTCTTTGATGATGGAAGAGTTATTGCCCTGTGCATAGTTGCTGTCCTATCATGCACATGTCCTAGTGGAAGCCAATATGGCACCTTTCAATGGCCACATTTGAATTGATTCTGTAAATACATTTTAATGGATGCTCCTAATCATTGACGAAAGTATGTTTTTAGACTACTTTTTATGCTGATACTGTATTGGCGAAATGCAGTTATTTTGACTGACAGAGTAGAATCTGTGCACAAACCTTGTTTAGATGCTTAAAATAGCCTCTTGCCCTTTTTTTACTAATGTTTAAAGACTACTCTTTTTAAAGGCTTTGTCATCATGTTTGGGGCATATTTTGATGGTAATCTATGGGTATTCTCCATCTTTACTTGATTATCAGTTGCTTCTCCACTACCAGGTGTTTTTAAGTGCCCTCAATTGCACATTGTCCTGTTTCTGTACCCCAAGGTGCCCTGAGGCCACAATAATATGATTAACAAAAAACCCTAATGGAAGAAATATGAAACTCCACCTTCGGAGCCATTCCGAATACTGTCTTTTTCCCTCATCACCATTCTACCATAGACCCTCAATTTAGGATTTCACTTTAATAATTCTAAGGATTCACGTTATACAGCTAGTGGTTATTAAACATCCATCTTGTTTGGTTTCATTCAGGTCCTGAGATCTAAACTGTGATTCTGAATATGCAGTTTAACTTTGGCAGTTTGTGTCTTTCATAATTTAAAAATCTTACTTTTCAAGCTCATCTTCCTCATGCTTTCCTACTACCTAGATTTGCAATTAATGTGTTTTATCCATAGTGCTATTCGTTTTTGAAAGGGGGCAATGAATACTCCTACAGGCCTGTATCTTCCATCGAGCAAGTATTTGTATGATTGTAGCTGAGAAAAAAAAACAAGCCGTTTCCTCTATTGAATTGGAATTGGATCAACAAAAAATAACTTCTATGAAATTAATACACAAAAATCCAACATAGTCAGTTTGAACTCCCAAGCTGAGAGCTATTTCACTGTTAATATATTAACATCTTTCTTTAAATCCATTCAATATTATGTATAGCATTATAGATATTTAGGTTCTTTAGGGATATTATTTGTGTTTGCTGTTGTCAGTTGCGAAAATGAATTGTCTAATACTGCACCATACGATGCCTGGATCTGTTAGTCATTAAACAGTCTCAGTGTACACAGTGATTTACTAACTAACATGTGTCTATCTTTCTGACCGTTGGCTTTTGTAGGTTTGGATGTGTGGGGGAGAGATTGAAATCAACCCCTGCTCCAGAGTAGGTCACATCTTCAGAAATGACAATCCTTATTCTTTCCCTAAAGACCGGATAAAAACTGTGGAGAGAAACCTAGCTCGTGTTGCTGAAGTTTGGATGGATGAATACAAAGAGCTCTTTTATGGGCAGGGTTACTACATGAATCTCAAAAATATTGAAGTTGGAGACCTAACGGAGCAAAAAGCCCTTCGGAAGCGGCTTCAGTGCAAGAGCTTCAAGTGGTACTTGGACAATGTCTATCCTGACCTGGATGCTCCGGTTGTCAGAGCAAGTGGCATGGTAAGTACTTCTGGTGATCTAAAATAAGATTGATTTACATGTAAATCGGATTGTGTTACTTGTTTCAAGAAGACTCTAACAAGGACAGAGATGCCATGAAAAGTGTATGCCCTATATTTGCAAGACTAAATATATCTATATGCAATTATATATATATATTTTCCAGACCAATTTAAAGCACTTTAAATGACTCTGTTGTGTTAGTTCTTGTAACCTGTCAAACGTCTTACATCTATACTTTATTTCTCTTATAGTCATAATACACGAATCAGTCTGGTGATCGTGAAGAGTTGGAAAAACAATGAAAGAGAAAGGGTATTCTGTGAGGGAATACTCCTGGTCCCCTTAACCAATATCACTAAACAATAGGAGGAGTACACCCTGGAGGCATCTTAATGCCTCAGTCAAAGAGATAGAGGTGCACAAGAGAAGGACAGATTCATCCTTTGTTTGAAGACCCCTCACTCACCAACCTAGTTGGTGACATGCTTCATCATCGGGGTCCCACCTGGATAGCTGAATGCCAGCCTGGTGTGCTGCGACACCTGACTACAGTGGAGTGGGTTTGTTTTTGATTTTATGTGTGTAAGTGAAGAACAGTGGTTTAAAAGTTGGCCAATTTAAAACACTCTACAAAAGCCTTTTTATTCTGGAGTAACTGAGCAACAATAAAAATATTTGTGGGGCACCATGCCAGATTAGGTTGGCCTGTGGTATCAAAAGTGAAGTGAAGAATACAAATGGTCTACATGTTTCAACCTCTTGAGTGAGTATCAGGTTTTTGTCAGAACCAATGGAGGTAACCCGGGCAGTATATATACACTAAGGTGTACCCTACCCTTAGCTACTCAGTAACCCCACCTGGTACTCACAGTGGTGGTTAATGTTTCTTTTCTGGTTTCTAGAAAAAGAAGTCCTGTAAAGACAAATCATAATTCATTAAATACAAAGCGTGTTCAAAGTGCTACTCTTGTTCAACATCCAGTGCTCTGTGGGGTGAAGCAACAATGGATGTGATTGCATGATTCACAGCTAGTCATGCCAAGTATGCCATTAATATGACTATCATTAACAACGACAGAGGCTGTCCAAAACCCCTGAACCAGGGACAGATAATAGTAACACCTAACAAAAGGTTCAGGTACACAGTTTCAATAGCAAACTACAAGTTAATACAACATTTTTTTGTCTTTCACAGTTTGTGGCCACAGAATGCGTCCAGTGAAAGACACATTATATTTGTTTTTTTTGTCTCTCCTATATATGTAATGTTTGTATGTTAGCCACGTGTTTGGTAATATGAATTAGGTTGTCTTAGTTTTGCCAACACTTTCTTATGAGCGTTCATTTGATTTGTAATGTGTTTTATCTGAAATTATATGTCTAATAAACTGAGTATTTTTTGTAATGGGTTTTGAAACATAGGCTTCTTTTTTCCTTCTTTTCTTTCACTTGAACAAAAAAATGTTGTATTAACTTGTAGTTTGCTATTGAAACTGTGTACCTGAACCTTTTGTTAGGTGTTACTATTAATATGACTATGGCACCATAGGACTTATGAATCTGCCCTTGATTGTATATTACAACCCACTCAGTGCTGTGTGTCTGTGCACTCTTACAAAACTCACAGTGTTTTCATGAATCCAGTTTGTGAGCGATCAAAGTGCTGCCAAAGGGCGGTAATACCGCTTCTCAACGATCAGAACACACATTCGCATTTCATCTTTAGATTCGTGGGTGTCTACGCTCGCACTCAGCTAGTGAGAGCGTGATTAAAAACATAGTGAGTCAGCATACATTCAGAAAGACACATGCGGGAGAACACCATTGGCAAGAACAAAGGAAAAGAGGAGGCCGAGGGGCTTACTTGCAGCGCTAAAATAGCGTTATTTATATATGAAAGCGGCCTATCGTCAGCAGTGAAAACAATCGCAAAAACATGCAAGGATGATTTGAATGAGTGGAAAAGGGAAGGATCCATTTCCAAGGATGAATACAAATTTCTCAATAATGATTTTCCTATTTTGCCAAATATATATTGCATACCAAAGGTACATAAAAAAGAAATACCGGTCCCTGGGAGACCAATCATATCATCTATCAATAGTACCTTTGAAAACTCTTCCAAATATATTGACTTTTACCTCCAGGAGTTTGTGACCAGTTTACCAGCATACATCAACGACACTACAGAGTTTTTATATTTACTGAATAACTGTGAGTGGTCAGATGAATATTTATTCCCAGCTACGGACATATCTGCCTTATACACATTTGGTGATGCAGAGTGGGCAACGAAATTCGTTTTATTTATATTTTTCGGTACTTAGCCCTAATGGTCCATATCCCACACTTTACAACCCCCCACCCTGACCCTCCCCTTCCTGACGTCACCGCTCCGGTATAACGCCCTGCACGGGCCGTGCCTGTTTAAGACTACCTATGATAACAGCTTAAACTGTTTACAGTATTTTGTTATCGATGCCGTAGCACCCAACAAAAGGGGTGACAATAGAGAGAAGACATTACGTCAATTGAAGTCAAGTTACATAGTGGATTTAGACTGTAAGTCACAATTGGGGCTCAATTTAGGAGAGGACCTTTACAACTTTTTGTAATTCTGTAATTGTGTGAACTTTTTACAATAGTGTGAACATTTTATATCACTTTCCTAACTTACAACCTCGCTACATAGGTCCTTGATGTGTCCCCATATGGGGTTATATTAATGTTCTGGATATGGTTTTTGGTTCCATTTTTGTACTTTTTCTCCTTTTTAGACCCATTTCCATCTATCTGATTGAGACCATAGATATTCTTGTTCTCCGAAGCATTCTTCCTATTTGTATATAGCTTGTATTTGATCTCAGCTACATATTGTACGGAGGCTTGCACATACAACACCTGATCACGCATATTTATTTTATGGTCCACATATAAGGTTGTAACTAACTAAGGATCTCGTGATCATGGAGGGCGAAGGTAAGTATATATCCAGTGCACATAAGGGGTTCTGTTGTCAGTTTCCCAGGATATTTTTTTATTGCTTATATATATTTCACTTCACATATCTTTTATTCTCTTGTACTGATCGAGCACTTTAGTATTGGTATTATTATCTTATTTAGAGGTATGTTTCAGAAGAGAGGCGCCATAAGGCATAGTTTGATTTGTGATAGACTCGGTTACATATTTTTCAGTTTAACATGCCACTGCCATTGAACCTGGGATATAACCTAGTTGGAAAGGTGCAATTTCATTTCTGCATTTATTATTATTTTTTGCGTATTTGCACAGTGAGTATTGCATTTATATTTGCACAGCAGAAGTTTGCACTAGACAACAAGAGACTATATATACATTAGGTTGAACCAGGATGATGGCCTCTTTATCCCTAGTGTATTTGCACAATGAATATTGCACCAGCACTTTGTTCCACTTTAGCGTATTTTGCACACCTCCGTCATTATTTTCATCTTGTTTGCGACTTTTAATTGGTCATACAATCTGACCTTGTGCCTTTTCTATATATGGAATACGTTTTAAATTGCAGTTATTGGTACCATTCAGTCCATTCAGTCTACAGAACTCCCGAGGCTTCGCCGGGAGCAACGCTTACTTTTAATCCCCCCTGACCTTGGTCTTCGCTCGCTCGCTGTGCCCCTCAGCTGCGCTTTGGACTTCCTGCGCACGGCAGCACTTTTTACCTGCCTCCATCTTCTCCCGTCTGCACGCCACCCAGAGCGCCTCCCGCTGATCGTCTCCTCCTGAGACGGGCGAGATCTCCATCTTGGGCGGCTCTGGGTCAGCGGTGCAGCGTTTGGGCCACTCCCCCCTAGCCACTCCCCCTCATGTGTCCCTATATTATGGTTGGCCAGTCCCGGCAGCGCAGCGGACGGGCGCAGCGGGCGCGACGAAGGCGCGCCGAAGTTGCGCCTAAGTTAAGCCCGTCTGCGCCCGTCCGCGACGGGCCGGGACCAGGGGCCACAGATTCTGTCCTTCCCCTGGCGTACTCTTCTGCCCAACTGCTCTCCTTTTCTGCCCCTGTCCCTCTCTCTCCCTCCGTGGTTCAACACTTATCTTCGCACGGTATCTATGTTCCCAACCCTTCTTGTTCGTGCCCCGTCTCTCCCACTCTTTCCTCCTCTATTTCTCCTACGTCTCCTGCTACTGACACCACTTCCGGTTCTCCTGCTGTCTCAGCTATCCTTCTAAACACTTGCTCTGCTGTTAAAAATCAATTAGCCCTTTTCAACCTCTTGGACACTGATTCCCCGGATTTCCTTTTCCTCACCGAAACTTGGTTCTCTTCTGACTCACTCCCGGATCTTCTTGCTATCCTCCCTAGCTCCTACTATGCTCTTCGCGCTGACCGTCCCGACGGTAAAACTGGCGGTGGTGTGGCGATGATAGTTCGCTCTTCTATGAAATTCCAGCTTCTTCCGCACCCCCGCATACCCAGTGTTGATTTTTTGGTGGCTCGCTCTCTTAATCTCCCGGTTCCTCTTACGGTGGTACTCATGTACCGCCCCCCTCAAAGCATGCCATCATTTGTATCTACCCTGCAGGACCTCCTGGCCACTTTGGCTGTAAACAATTCCTCGCTGCTTCTGCTCGGAGACTTTAACTTCTGGCCGGGTGATCCGAGGGAGGACTCCTCCTCCAAAGATTTCTCTGCCACACTTCGGTCCCTTAATTTTTCACCTCACGTCTTGGCCCCTACTCACACCCACGGTCATATCCTGGACCAAATCTGGTCCTTACGTTGCAATCTCTCGGCCACTTCTATTCTTCCCTGTGTCTGGTCGGATCACTTCATGATCTCCTTCCCCATTCACTTGGCCCAAGCCGAGAGAGCCCCCTTGCCTAAAAACATCTTGGCTCGGAGCTGGAATAAGACTGATCTTAATGATCTCTCTTCCCTATTGTCGTCATCTGCTCCTACCCTGACTGACCTGCCTCTGGAAAGTCAGGCGGATGCCATCACCGCTTGGCTTTCTTCCGCTTGTGACCAGGCCGCTCCTCTTAAAAAGATTAAATATGCTCGCCGCCATGACGCTCACATGTGGTTCTCCAACGACCTCAAATCCCTGAAATTAGAACTCAGGCGTTCGGAGCGTCACTGGCGACGCAACTACTGCCCTACCCTCCGCCTCAAATACAAAGCCCTCCTCAATAACTACAAAAAAGCTATCTTAGCGGCCAAATCCAAATATTTCACTGAGCGAGTGGCCCTTTCGGCCAACAAATCTCTCGAGATCTTTTCTCTAGTGCACAGTCTTGCCACCTCAGACCGCGCCTCTCTCTCTCCTGCCCCCTCTCAATCTCTTTGCCACTCTTTGAATGACTACTTTATCAATAAAATCATCACCATCAAGGCCAACATTCCTATTGTGCCTCGGCCTGACTCATCTGATCACTTTCACCCGCCTTCCTCCGCTCTGGATCACTTTGACCCAATCTCATCTGAGCTCTTCCTTGACCTGCTTGTCAAGGTTAAGTCTGGCTCCCCTGCGGACTGTGCTCCTGCACGGATCCTCAGAACCCTTTACACCAGCTGTCCCGTCCCCCCCCTTACCTTTCTCAATTCTTCCTTGGCTCTGGGTTGTGTCCCTTCTTCCTTCAAATCTGCCATTGTTCTTCCTATCTTGAAGAAAGCTGGTCTGGACCCCTCCCTCCCATCTAATTTTAGGCCTATCTCCCTTCTCCCCTACCTAGGGAAGATTCTCGAAAGCTATGTGACTTCTTGCCTCTCCGCCTATATTGAGGACAACCATCTCCTGGCCTCCCACCAGGCGGGTTTCCGACCCGGCCACTCCACTGAGAGTGTGGTCCTCGCGGTCCTGGATGAACTCAAGGGGAAGGCCGACAGTAACCTCCCCCAGGCCCTGGTCCTTTTGGACTTGTCCGCTGCGTTTGACACGGTCGATCATGCCATCCTTCTCGACCGTGTCAGCGCAGCGGGCATCCAGGGCACGGCCCTCTCCTGGATCGCGTCCTTTCTTCAGGGCAGATCACAGGCAGTCCACCTCTCTGATTTTTCTGCTCCTCCCCTTCCGGTCACTTCTGGGGTCCCACAGGGTTCCTCTCTTTCCCCCCTTCTTTTCAACCTCTACATCCGCCCTCTTGTTTCCTCCCTTCTTGAGCTGGGGGTCTCGGTGTACAACTACGCAGACGACCTCCAGCTCGTCTTTGATCTCTCATCCCCTGCTGACTCTCTTCCTAAATTCTGCTCCACTCTTGTCTTCATTTCTCAGTGGATGAGCTTCAATCATTTGAAGCTCAATCCCGATAAGACAGAGCTCGTCCTTACTGGTGGCTCGTCTAATCCTTGGTCCTCCGTTCACTGGCCCCTTTCTTTTGGCCCCCCTCCCTCCCCTGTTCCCTCTGTTCGGACTTTGGGCATCAAGATCAGCAATGACCTATCCATGCATGCCCAAATTAGTTCCGTTGTGTCCTCTTGTTTTTCTTCCCTTCGCCTTATCCGTAAGATCTCCCGGTTCTTTCCTGTTGACGCCCTCAAAACCATCATCACGGCCTTGATCACTTCCCGCCTGGATTATGGAAACGGCTTGTACGTAGGCATTCCTGCCTACGAGACTCGCCGTCTCCAAGCTATCCAAAACCAGGCGGCCCGCCTCATCCTTCATCTTCCTAAATCTGCCCACATCTCCCCGGCCCTTAAGACCCTCCATTGGCTTCCGGTTCACCTTAGGTCCCAGTTCAAACTTGCCTGTTTGGCCTTTCGGGCGCACTCTCGCTCTGCCCCGCTTTTCATTAACTCTTTAATCTCTTTCCATGCCCCCAGCCGCTCCCTTCGCTCTTCTTTCCTTTCCCTTCTTCACGTCCCACGTTTTCGCAAATCCCGCACCGGGGGCACCCGATTCTCCGTGCGGGCCCCCCAGATCTGGAACAATCTCCCTCTTTCTATTCGTTCTATCCCTATTTTTTCCCACTTTCGTAAAGCCCTCAAAACTTTTCTTTTCCTTCAGGCTTTCCCTGGTTAAATTCTCTGGGATCCTCTGTTTATACTGATTTGCCCCTAGCGCCAGGAAGCCGCTTGGCCGCAGTGCGCTTTAGAAATATTTTTTTCATTTCATTTCATTTCATTTCATATGTCATTTATCCATTTTAAAACGATATATTTATATATTTATATAATTTAGGTTTTTTTTTTTAGCTGCGTTTTTACCGACCATTATAGAAATGTTATATATGGCAGCTTAGGTACTTTAACGCATATTGAGTCGCATTTGCATTAGAGCATTACATTCAATCGGACATTTTTTGTGCAAAATAAGGATTGTATTTGAACATATTTTATCATATAAACATTGTGCATATTTACATTCATATATGAAATCAGTGTGAGTACAGGATGGCATATACGAATTGTATAATAAGATCTATATACGTAGTCTGTTTTCTGTAGTATGTCTTCTATGTCCATGATGTTAATGGGCATAGCTGTTTGCCGCCAAAAAAGGTATTTAAATTAAATGTTTCATGCTTCCCCGTTTGTCAAGTGAGCAAGGACCCAGCCTCGTGTCCGAAACGCGCCTTGAGGCATGCACTGTTCCAGCACTTTAAATTGAATAACATTGAATTCTGGCATCAGCAAAGTTTGAGTCTGTGATCCTGTTTGTGCAAGGAGACACTAAGGAGAAGTGTATGAAGGAAGTGTGCACTGATTCTGTGCATGCTTTACGCGTAGAAGCCCACTCATTAAATCCTTTTCAATACAGAGAAACCAAAACTATTGTCTTTCTTAATGCTCCTTTAAGTAAGAACACTCCTTTCCACCAGCCAGTGCACTTCAGATGACCCAAACACACCTTTTATGAGAACCTAGGGAGTAATACATACTGCTGGAGCTGCTCCAGCTAACGTTTAAAGAGAGAAAGTTATTATTGTGGCTATTGAATTATCCGCAATAAGGCGATGAAAATTTGAAGGATTCTCGCAAAAAAGAATTGTGCTCGCGTGGCAAATGGGATGCTAAAAATAGCATCTATTTAGTCAACATTGTCAAGGCCTCATGTGGAGTGATGAAAAGCAGGTGCGTTACGAGAACACCCTCGCAGATTTTCGTCACAGTGAAGCCACGACTGGCAATGATGTATGCAAGGAAGGTATGAAAAGTGATACATTGTCGGCAGCTTCACGGGCAAGCAACTAGATCACATCTCCTCCTGTAACACTGCGAACGCTTCAGACGCACAGCGCGAGTAACTAGTATAATAAAACAGATATTTGTTTGAAAGTTGTAAACGTAATCTTCTCCACACCCGTATACCTGGAAACCGCTTTTTTAAAGGTTTCAGTACTAGTCAAATGCAATGCTATATCAGACCATTAATTTATCTCCCTCTGTCTCATATTGTAAAATGTATTATATCATGTAAATTTGGGCCAATGTTTGTTGAGAAAAACATGTCTGTTGTGCCCGTGTGGAGTCTTCTGCTTCCCAATGACACTGTGGCTTCTGTAATCCGAATTCAACTGAACGTTTGAATGAACAAATGAATAGATTTTTTTATGCGCAAAACATAGTCCCCCAAGTCTTCCTTGCGCCAGAACTTAACCTATATAGTCAAGGAGGCTCGACAGAAGAGCTGGTTCCTAAGTGCTTTCCAGAACATTCATTTAAACGCAGACATATAGGAAGAGCGTTCCAGAGAGAGGGAGCAACCACAGAGAAGGCACCATTACCCCACTAAGAGTTTCTAGAGTTCAGCATGGTAGGGGAGCAGTGATACTGAGCGTAGGAAAGGCTGGAGTGGCCATACCGAGCATCAGGCGTTTTCCCTGGGAGGTTGGAAGGGTGGGGAGGGGGGCAGGCGGTTTGATTGGCCGGGCTGTTTTTACAGCAATGCAGCAGTTATAAAAGTACTGTAAAAGTCTCTGTATTCAGCAGTTTTCGGGCAACAATAAAAATGTCAAGATAATCGAGGTGATTAATGAACCTGCTAAAGAGAGATGTGAGTTTTGTCTAGTGGCAATTTTAATTCATCTAAGGTAGCACGGAGGGTTAACATTCCTGCTGCAAAGAATGAGTATCATACATATCAAAGAACAATATTTTATGTGTATAGTTCAGTGAGTTACTGCTTTTGTCACAGAGTCTGTTGTTACTGTGCAGCTCATAAGTTACAATCGTAATCTAGCACATTGAGCTATGAACTGCCATCAAAGAGATGCATTCAAGCTGTATGATACAGGATAGAAAGTTATATTTTTTCCTGTCTTTCATTATCCTGATGTTGCTAAAATGTTTGTTTGGGTAGAATTAAATTCTTATTATTAAAGTCAAACCTTACCACGGGGTTATGTTCTGAATCCCGAGTTTGTGCTTTTCCAGACCAAGCACTTTAAAAAAATGTCTACCAGTATGGATGACATGAATCCTACAACTTATAGTCCCCTTTGCCTCATGTAACATTTTCTACACACTGATTTGTTGTAGAATGCACCATTCCCCCCAAATCTTCTCTGGGGAAGAATCCTGCCCTTAAACCCCTCTTTGCAGTGGTCAGGCTCATTCACTGCATCACTATGCACTGTATGGCGGCTGGTCTGCCAAAATTTGCCTGGGCTGCTTTGGGTTCCCTGTCCATCCTTGACGTAGGGGTAAATTAGGGGAATGTTTTGGCAGGAGTTGCCAAAGGATAGCGCTTAATTTGAACCAGCAGTGTCAGCTAGGGGACACTGGCACTCCCTTTTGGGGACTGTACTTTTTTTCTTCTTTAGACTTTGACCCAGAGCAAGAGAGAGAAAAACAGAAGAGGGAGGAAGAAAGAGGAAGAAAAAGACAAAATATAATGACAAAGGAAGAACTCAGGGATTAAAAAGAATGCACAGGCATGAAATAAAGGGCCCTGGTTGGTGTCTGGTGGTGGATCAAAGAGGCATGAGGTGGAATCTAGACTATGCAGCTATCATATTCAGAATCCTGACATTTAATAGGGATGGCTTCAGGCTTCTGGGCAAACCTTTGAACGCCAGACCTAGGGCCACATTTATGAGCCCAGTTACGCTGCTCTTGCACCATGCAACATGGTGCAAGAGAGCAGCAACTCAAAAATCTGATTTATGAAGCCATGCACGGCCACTTTGCTTGGCCCTGAGTTGCTTCATAAATTTGGAGTAACTGTCTTGGGAAGGCGTTGCATGGGCTTTGCGTGGGCGTTCACAAGCAACTCTCATGGTTTTGGATGCATTCCCAGAGCAACCAAAAGTGGTAAACCTGGGAATGCGCCAAAAGTATACCCCTTCTCAGGGGAGGTGTAATGAGGAGAAATATCTGTATTTCTCCTCCGTACTTCCTCTTTCTTTCTGAAGCACACAAAGAAAGTGGAATATGCCTCTACGGATTGTATCGATACAGGGAGGTGTACTTTCCTGCATAAAAACGAGCTTGCATGTAACGCAGGCACCTTTGCACCATAGTGCAAGGGTGCCTGTGTTAGCGCTTGGCAGCCCATTGTGCGCCAGTGCTGGACAAAGGACAGGAATGACCTGTATTGCAATAAATATGGCGCATTCCTGCCCTTTTCCTGTAACACAGCACAGCAAGGTGATGTGCTGCACTGCGCTGTGTTACAATCCCATAAATTTGCATCATTTTCTTTTCCAAATAAGCACTCCTGCAGGACAATAGGGCCACTAGTTCCCAAAAGATAGTATTTATGCTCCAGAGACAACTACTTGAAATGGACCTGGCAAAAAATATATTCTGCACACTTGCAACCTCACCTAGATGAGCACAGAAGGCCTAAATAGCAGCCATAGGCAAAGTAAAGTCTACGAACAATAAGTACATTCAGGACCCATACTCTGGGCTGAGTGCTCACTCAATACTGTTCTGTATAAAGACCCACTTGGTTGAGCTATACTCCTTTAATAAAAATGTTTTTTTGTAAAAATCATTGCTGGTTTGCTTGTAAGAGCTAGATTATCACTTTTTTTCTAATATTTAAAATGTCTATTGAAAATTGCCATGGCAGTGTAATAATTGCCCAGACAATAACGTGTTTTTTTGGGTAAAATACAATCCCATACCAAGTTCTTAAATTCTTAGAATGGAAAAAATACATGTAATCTGCCATCCCATTCACTATATATAATAAATTACGTTTTACAGGGTATCGGTTTAATACAAGGCGTGTTATGAATATGTTCAGGTCGAATGCATCAGTTAACCTAGTTTATTGCGTGTATTTGTAAACTCCTACCACAAGAGAGTGCTAGAAGCTAATATTTTAACGAAACATAACAACCGGCAATAGCAATCTCCACGTTTAGCGAGAGTTTCAACGCGGTAGTTTCCCGTTTTATAATTCTATAAAAGCACGGGAGCAGAGGTTATGAAATATTTCGTTTACCGCCTCAGCGAGTAACAGTGAGTTAATGTTTATGATTTCTAGTTTTGCATCTACTACAATGTTTTCACATTAGTCTCGAGTCTCTACTTGTAAAGTATTGTGACTCGTTTAATCCTAGAATGTATTAAGTGTTAATAAAAATGTATGTCGATATTTAAGACAAAGGTTGCGTTCTGGCAGATGTGACTAGGAAAGGCTAGAGATTAGGAAAAGCTAGGGAAGAAAACAGCAGTTAAAAAAATGACCCCACTTGGATTCAATTCCTAGTGCCCCGAGCGAAGGACTAAAGTGAAGAAGCTATAATTTTCATTACTCCTAAGAATTACAAAAATTGGGTCTTAGTTCGCATCTTAAAACACAATTTTCAAAGTATTTGGACATACACTGACATGTTGTTCACATGGCCATCGGTTCACCAATATGCCATTGGTAGCAGAAGTGACATCACACCATTTGTCGTTAATGACACAGAAAGTAACATTATATGATGACCTTTGGCCCTGAACCTTCCCAGGAAGGATGCCACATGGCCGTATCCCTGATGATGTTACAATTATTGACATCATTGAAGTTCAATAATAACTGCACAGACATCTGTCTATTTTATATACCACCCCTATTAGGGTGCAGAGATATATATGCAGAGGGAACACTACTCATTTCTCTTTACTTGAAACATGTTGTGTTCATTTGATTAGGATATAGTGCCACGAAACACAGAACAGCACTGGGATTCTAAATGAGTTATACTATCAACTCATGATTTATTAGTTTGTCTGGTATATAATGGAATGATCAATACACTGATAAAGAAAAAGATTTGAAAAAACAATAGTAGCTATTTTTATATGTATTATTAGACCATATGTTGAAAATGAACTATGTTATTACCTTAAATTGTTCCTAATTGTTGTTACATTTTGTTTTATGATTATTTGCAAGGCACCATCACTTGTGCAACGCATAGAGGTAAAGGTTTTATTCAAACATACACTTTTTCATTCATAATGAAACAAGGCAACAACTAGTTAGTAAACTGTTACTTTTTATTTAATCAAAAGAGTCAAAGATAATTAACCCGTTTACCTCGGCCGGTATTTCGGCGCGGTGCAGGCATTCTAACGAGTGAGCAGGGCCGCGTCGGCTGTTGGCCGTTCGCAGCACCCGCCAGGTAGTGCTCGCGAAGGCCAATGGCCGACGGGAGCCCCGAAGGGGTTAACAATCAAGTCAACAAGGCACTGTTTACCTTCTGTTCTTGCAATGGCAACTGAAACAGGTGGGGTTTGATTCCTTCTCTGAAATTTAGTGTGCACAATTGAAAAAATGATTAGAATAGTGCATTTAAAGCACATTTTTCAGATACATTTGTAAAGCCATACGGTGTGAAAGGGCACTTCATAAATATTTAGTTGCTTTCATGGGGTGCCAAGCTGATGCTCTCCATGATTTGAGTCAATTTTTTCAAAATGTGCAATTAGTGCCTGTACGAAATTAGGTTACTGGTTGAGGGGACTGAAAGCCTAGTCAAGCAGCAATCTTAATCCTTGTCAGGGTGAAATCACAGGCAAACCCCAAATTAACCTGTGCTCAACTCTCTGGTAGCTTGGCACAGAGCGGTCAGGCTTAACTTAGAGTTACTGTGTAACGAAGTCATGCAGCAGTTCGAACAGTGCTAAGGTGAAAACACAACTCAAGAAAATCCCCACCACCAATTTAGAAACAGAGGGAACTTTTTTAATAAATACATCAGGACCAAAACAAAAATAATCTAATCAGTAGAGCGAGGGATATGTAATTTTAAACATTTCAGGGAAAATAGTACAAAAAAGCTCAAAGCGGCAACTGTGGTAACTGGGGGGCATATGTATCAAACCCTTTTCCAGTTCGCAAAAGGGCCGATTCTCAGAATCGGCCCGTTTGCGAACAGGAAAAGGCCTTTTGGGATGTATCATCCCAAATGGGCATCGCAAATTAGAGAATTGCAATATTTGCAATTCTCTACTTTTCAATTGTATTTAAAAAAATCACAAATTGCGATTCCTTAAATGTGATGTAGAAAGCACCTAAGTTGTGCAAATTTGGCATATGAAAATCGCAAATTACCACCAACTGACAGTTGCGAATTCTTTGAAAAAAAGCACTTCTTTGCTCCTTAGGGCATGTCTGTGCGCCACATGTGCACACATGCTCATTTCAGGGGTGCATCAGGGTGCCCTTATGACACCCTAGCAACTTAAAATAGCATTCCCAATTTGTGATTCTCTAATTGGTAATCGCAAATTGAGAATTTCTTCCCATTCATTCCTAAGGTATTCCTTAATTGCGAATCGCAATATGCGATTCGCAATTAAGGAGTTTTAAGGAATCACAATTATTATTGTGATTCCTACATACATAGCATTTTGCGATTCCTTAATAGCAAGTCACTAAAAATCGCTATTAAGGAATTGCAAAAGGGCTTGTTCATACATATGCCCCTTGGTCGTGGTAGACCAGGACAAAGTCATGAGTTCAAGTCAACCGCGATGGAGTGCGATTTGCCTACAGGGGCCCAGTTAGGCCTGCTGAACAAGAGTACCTAAAATACTGGTTGCAAAGTGATGTAGAGTCCCGTGTCAAGGATGCGTTGCACAGCTACAGTTCTAACAGGCTACGTTCGGCAATGTCCGTGCATAGAGATGCATCGTGCAGCGGTAGTTGCTATGGGCTATGGCAGGAGATGCAGAATCCTAGTGTTTGGGAAGTCAAAGCAGCAGAATTCTGAGAGTGATGCGTCTAGCAGCTGAAGCGATGCACCGGTCCGGCTGGAAGTGCCCTGCACTATGGAGGAGATGCATCGGTTCTGCTGGATCCACAGATGGACTGGCAGACCACCTTCAGACCCACTTCCAGAGGTCCAGGACTGTGATGGCACCATTTGCAAGACAGGACTCACAGATGGCAGAGTTGAGGTGCTAGGTTCAATGTTGTTGTAACCTATTATGTCCCTGAGGGTTGTGATCAGGAGGCCAGCCAACTAGCCCATGGAGTCACTCTTGGGTCCTGGGTTCAGAGACGCAGGTTCAGTCCTTCTCACCCAGGCAAGAAGACAGCAGGGCAGCACAGGGGGACTTCAGTACGTCAGAGCAGCAGTCCAGCAAAATTGCAGTCCTTCTGCCTAGCAAAGTCAGCAGGTCTAAAAGTGTACCAAAGAGTTGGAGTCTGAGGTCCAATATTTATACCTGATAACCATTTTGAAATGGAGGAAGCTTCTACAGGTTTGCACCCCCTGAGGTGTCAGGCATCCTCTTCCTCTCTGTCGTGGGCCTAGCTTGTCTGGGGTCACAACAGACTAGTGATTAAACTCTTGTGAGAGTGCTCAGGCAGGGCCTTGGTGATATGCAAGTGTATTAGGTGACAGCTTCTCCCCCTTGTTAACTCAGAGTGGCTCATCCTGCCAACACCTATGTTACCTTTGCCTCACTATCTGGGAGTAATACACAAAGACCAACTGCCAGGTACACCTATTCATGTGACCAAGGGACAGAGTGCAGGCATCATATGGTTAGGACAAGGAAATGCCAACTTTCTGAAAGATATTCACAAGGGACCCCTTACACCATGGATTTGTCAACTGTTTTTGAAGGCTGTGTGAAGACAAAGAGCAATGGCGGACTCCAAATGCCGCACAAGCCTCGTGATATTAACACAATATTTAAAAAGAAAGTTCCAATCCAGTTGGTGGTGTGCACTTACTACTCCTACATCTGCCGTTGAAGGATGCAATCCGCTACTCGGAAGACAAAAACTTTGAATTGGATGGAGTAGTGCACTACCAATGTTAAATATTGTTCAATAAGGAAGCAAGATCAGTTTCTTCTTTTGAGATCAACCTTTATTTAACTTCATCAGAGGTTAAGAAAACACAGAACATCATCCAACGCGTTTCGTTCACGAAGTGAACTTCATCTGGGCTGAAAGTGAGGACAAGAATAACATGCATGAGTGCCAGACATATACAATATATATATTTACATTTACAAAAAAACACACATTTGAAAGACCTAGATGAAAAAGGCAAAAAACTACAATACATTAAATGCAAGACTATTCACATGTGTTAAAAAACTATTTACAATGTGCAAACCAAGGTAAAAAGGACTTAATCACCACCGGGTAAAGTGACGGTCCCAGGTGCTGCATATGTCCAATGTAGGGTATACATACAGGTCACATTTTTTTTAAATATCAAAAGGAGAAAGAGATTAGCGGATTCATTATGAGGGTGGGAAGTGTGCACTCATAATTAGCATACTAAAATATGTAAAAAATGGAAGAGCGAAAAAGCAAAATCAGAACCAGCTGCATTATAAATAACATGTGGATTATCTGAAATATATTGATATTATAATGCATGAAGGTTAGAGCCAACATTGAACATATATCCTAAATAGCATGCAGGAGATATTCTGTCATGTTACAAAAGATTTCCTAGACTTGGAACCTACATCTTCCTGCATTGTCCAAAAAGCAAAAGGCAATATGATACTTGAAATAAAGACCATCCAGGCAATAGGCAGTTATTATGCTGTGTATATGGATATATATACAATTCTTGTCAATATATAAATCCTCTTCATTTTAAAGTACCTACCAAAAATGTATAAGAGGATATGTTACAATCACCATAGAGAGAAAGGGGTACAGGCTCTTCCCAAATCACATCGAGTCATGAAACAATTCCGTGTGCCTCTGTGATAAGAGCCAATGTTTGTCAGGCCTGAAAAGGTGAAATAACGTCATGAGCAAAAACTTCTTGCAAGGGCAGCTCCATACATAGTAAAACATCCAAAAATAATGCAGATCATTCAGTTTAAGGATTCAGAAATACATGATCTTAAAAACACCCAGCTCGATAATAAAACACCATGGTCTGATGAATAAGTAACATAAGCCGAAACGGCGGCCAGAAGTAAATAAACAAGGTGGAGTATAAATAGTATGATTATACAAGCAATCATTAAGAAATGCGAAATCTAACAGGAAAAGCATGTGTGAACAGCGAGCAGTGTAATGACCGCAATTAATTCATGGGCCCCAAAATCTTGCAACACGAAAAACAGGCACCATAAATGCCATGTGAGAAAAATTGTACAGTTGGCTCGTACATGATAACGAGCCAACTGTACAATTTTTCTCACATGGCATTTATGGTGCCTGTTTTTCGTGTTGCAAGATTTTGGGGCCCATGAATTAATAGCGGTAATTACACTGCTCGCTGTTCACACATGCTTTTCCTGTTATATTTAGCATTTCTTAATGATTGCTTGTATAATCATACTATTTATACTCCACCATGAATATTTACTTCTGGCCGCCGTTTCGGCTTATGTTACTTATTCATCAGACCATGGTGTTTTATTATCAAGCTGGGTGTTTTTAAGATCATCTATTTCTGAATCCTCAAACGGAATGGTCTGCATTCTTTTGGATGTTTTATTATGTGTGGATCTGCCCTTGCAAGAAGTTTTTGCTCATGACGTTATTTCACCTTTTCAGGCCTGACAAACATTGGCTCTTATTTTGCTTTTTCGCTCCTCCATTTTTTACATATTTTTGGTATGCTAATTATGAGTGCACACTTCCCACCCTCACAATGAATCCGCTAATCTCTTTCTCCTTTTGATATTTAAAACAAATGTGACCTGTATGTATACCTTACATTGGACATATGCAGCACCTGGGACCGTCACTTTACTCGGTGGTGATTAAGTCCTTTTTACCTTGGTTTGTACATTGTAAATAGTTTTTTAACACATGTGAATAGTCTTGCATTTAATGTATTGTAGTTTTTTGCCTTTGTCATCTAGGTCTTTCAAATGTGTGTTTTTTGTAAATGTAAATATATATATTGTATATGTCGGCACCCATGCATGTTATTCTTGTCCTCACTTTCAGCCCTGATGAAGTTCACTTCGTGAACTAAACGTATTGACTGATGTTCCGTGTTTTCATAACCTCTGATGAAGTTAAATAAAGGTTGATCTCAAATGAAGGAACTGATCTTGCTTCCTTATTGAACATTATTGAACATTGGTAGTGCACCACTCCATCCAATCCCTGTTTTTGAAGGCTGCATAATTATTTTGCGCCTCTCAATACCAACATTTGTTGGAAATAAATTCCACTCCTTATTTACACATATGCTCTCACTAGTATACCACACATGCTGACATAACATATAAATATCAAAACAAACTCTTGTGATCAGTTATGTGATTTATTTTGTCTTTCTTGTATTTGTTTATTAATACAATTCTGGGGACACAGAAATCCCCCCAAAAATCGTTTCTGTGCATTAGAATGTATAGTTTTCTTTTTCCTTTCTTCCTCAATTTGAGCATTCAGTGCCATTTGGAATTTTGGTATTTATATCTTATGCCTGCATGTGTAGTATGTTAATGAGAGGATATGTATAAATAATATGCTAAATAAGATTTCCAACAAAAGTTGGTATTGAGAGGCGCAAAATAATTATGCAGCCTTCGAAAACAGTTGTCAAATCCATGGTGTAAGGGGTCCCTTGTGCATACTTTATATTGACTGATCCCGGCCCTTACTACCTCAACAGGATCGCTCCCCATCACAACATAAACTTTCTTAAAGGGGCATTTTCAGAATAGTGACAAAAAATCTGACTTTACCATTAAAGAGGGCTTTTAATTAAAATTCTTTAAACACCAAAATCGACCTATCTACCTGCTCCCAATTGGGAGTTAAAGCTTATTAAATGTAATAAGATAACCCCAATGTTATCCTATGGCATTGCAGTAGTGAAAAACATATTTAAGAGTTTTTCATTACCAGAACAGGTACAATTGAAAAGTGCACCTCCTACTTTTTAAATATACTAGATCCTGCACTCTGGTCTGTTATGTCCTACCCTAAGAATTATATGTATGTATTAGAAAGGAAGGTCTAGTGCTGGCAAAAGTTTTACTCCAGTGAAGTTTTTCGACTGGGGGTACCGACGAATAGAGCTGGGCCTCATAGAAAACAACTTGAGCTGGTGCCGATTGAGGTGAGGCTTACCCCTTGGGAAGTAATGATGCAGTCCAGTCTTCATACTTACGGAAAGGTTTGAATACGATTATCACATCAGTAACACTGTATGTATGAACTTTTTTTCTTTAATGTGAATGCATTGACAAGATAATTTTTAGTCATGAAGAAAGCCATGGATAATTATCCCTAGAGGCTGAAACATGTCGACCGTGTGAGCAGTGATTAATTTCAAACTGCTCCATATCTTTTCCTCACTTTCACGTTGATTTTAATAGGAGAGCTAAGAGAGACTGATATAATTATCAGGAGAAAGGATAGTAGATTATCTCATTAGCTCATTCTTTTTAAAACATTTTCCTGTACAAACATCACCTGCACTGCACTTCAGAGATTACCTCTAATTACCCATTCTTTAGAAACACAATCTTATTTGTTTTCCTTCTTGAAAAGCATCGCACAGATGGATACAGTTCTTTCTCTGCTCTCTCTGATTAATAAGAGAGGCAGGAGGAAACTGTTTGGGACACCAGATGATGACACTGGGCACATGGTTGTGTATTGATGGGATACTAACTATACTGAGGCGATCTTGAGTTTTGTCTCTTCATTACTTTTGCTTTCCTTTCTAACATACACTCAACAACATAGAGAGTTGTGATAGCCTCTATATTGGTCCGCTGAGGTATATGTTTAAATACCTTTTATTTTGATCTAGTCCTTTGGATTCTATTTGTTTTTGAAACGTTTTATTTTGCCAGGTCAAAATGGCAGTTTAAAAACTGCACCAATGCATGCAATGGCAAGCCTGGGGCATGTTTAAAAGGTTTCTTAGCTGGGTAGCATTACCAGTGTTGTAGGCCCCTTAATAGAATTTATTTACAGGTCCTAGGCATTTTACTAGGGATTTATAATTAAAATAAATAAGCCAATTGGGGATAAGCAAATTCTACCATATTTTAAAAAGAGAGCACATGCACTTTAGCATTGGTTAGCAGTGATAAAGTGGTACAGTGCGCTGAGTCCTAATTCAGCAAAAACATGGTGCCCGATTCACAGAACTAAATTAAGACAACATCCTAAACTTACTACCAGTTTGGTATTCACATAAGGCACTTACCCATTTTGGTATTCACAGAAGGCACTTATTCATTTTGGTATTCACAGAGGCACTTACAGTAAGTGCCTTCTGTGAATACCAAAATGAGTAAGTGCCTTCTGTGAATACTAAAATGGTAGTAAGTTTACTCATCAATGAGTGAGAGACTTCTGTGAATACCAAAATGAGTAAGTGCCTTCTGTGAATACCAAAATGAGTAAGTGTCTTCTGTTAATACCAAAATGGTAGTAAGTTTAGGATTTTGTCTTAAGTTAGTTCTGTGAATCAGGCCCAAAGTTAGCAAAACATATGAGTTGAGGGCAAAAGGTTATGGGAGAACCAACCCAAGGTTGCCGGGTCTAACAGTGTCCCTGAATGTTTCAAATTACCTACATTTTACCGGGGCCAGCATATTGTCATGGGTGCTCTCCATATGTCATGACCCATTAGGCCAAAAATTGCATACACTATGCCAGTGGCCGAATTTTACCATTAGTGCAGTCCATATACCTTGGGTCACAAATTACCTCTAGTCAGGGCCAGTATTTTGCCATAGTAGCCACCTCCCTAATCCCCCCACGGCATGCTTGTTCTCCCTTTTCCCAAGAATTATCTCCAAAGTGGCAGTGACAGCATTTTGTCACAGGAGCCTCAATATCAAGAATGTCCTTCAGTATGCAGTGGCAGCATTTTGTCTAGGTTGTCCTCTAATGTCAAGTATTAGCTTTAGAATACCAGTGCCAGTACTATGTCAATGGTGCCTGTTATATTATGAATTACACCGAGTATTCCAGCACCCACATTTTGCCAAGGGTGCTGCAATGCAATCAGTGTTGCCTGATGTATGCCAAGACTGACTGCAGACTGTCAAACATAATATCACATTCTCACTCATGCTCACTTACGTTCACTCACTCACACTCATTCTCACTCACACTCTCATTTAGTCTCACTCACTTGCACTCCCTCACTCTTTTGCATCCACTTTTATTGTCCCTTCCCTTTCACTCATTCACACTCTCATTCTAACGCTTACTCACTCATTCTTACACTAAATTGCATTCACTCTTATTGTCTTTCACTCTGACTCAATCATTCTCACTCACATCTACAATCACTATCAGTCACACTAATTCGCACTCAATCAATCAATCAAAAACTAGTTTGAACCATTAGCAAACATAACAGGAGATTATTCAATGGAATTAAACATACCATTGTATTCTGACTCTTTCATTTACATAAAGCGACTGAGGAACAGAATTCCTTCACCCATGTAACCCCTCCCGATGTTGTAAAATACAGGATAAAACATGACAGAAGCATAATGGTGTCATAGAAAAATAGCAATAACCCTATATGGAGCAGGGTAGGGGGTGGCGTTAGCCTGGCTTAAAAACAGCCCCCTAGCAAACAGTCTCATACAAAGGGGCAAACCTGCACCCTACTTATTGCAGGGAGAAACAGTATATAAGTGCAAGTGTTACTTATAAAAATCCATAAAAAAGACAAAAGGGGGACAATACATATACATTTCAAACACTAGGTGCAAGTCTAGACAAAGTCTACATAGCATAAACAACAAGCATTTGCAATGCAATCGGTCTCGCCTTCGGTACCTTATATGTGTTTAGCAATGAGTGACTTTATCGCACACTACTGTAACGTAGCCTCAGTCACATATATTTTCAGCATATTGACATCCCTATGTGACGGTAATAACCACGACAAAAAGTATATTGGGAGACACCCTTTTTGAAGAAAAAGGGAATGGGTTTGTGGTCAACAAATATCAGAAAAACCCTTTTCCTGGTTTTGAGTAACAGATGAGACTAACTAAATAGTCCCTCTGTTAAGACGTAATCTATGGTAACCTGTGAGTATAGTCAATTCTTGGAGTCCCACACCACAAGTTAACAAATTCACAAGTCTATCATCAATCTAAGCAATTCAGTGCCCTGGGTCCTTGATGAGATCAATAATCAGATGAAGGCTCTATTCTCAGCTTGTACCTCATGGTCAACGCTCACTATCAGCCTGCGGTAAGTGGTTACCGTCACATCAGTGTCAGCTAAGCGGAGCACTGCTCAGTCCATCCCTGAGGAGAGCAGGGAGATAGGTGCAGGCTGACACCCTAAAATGGGTTATGTTTAAGAAGGTTGGATATTACTGAGCGTCAGTGGTTGAGGCCTAAGCGATGACGAGTCTCCAGCAGCCGTCCCATCGCGGGGCAGCAGCTGCATGATGAAAGGTGCAGGGAGCGCTGCGAGGAACGGCAGGCTGCCTGTGCCAAAATGAAACATATAAGCATAACCACCGCCCGGCACAATGTTGTAGTCACGTGATGGCAGGTCACTGTGACAGCAACATCGATGGCAGCGGAGCAGTCCTAGCACCCGGCCTCCTCCACATCCCCAAATAATATTAAAGTCAACTCGGCTGTGCAGATTCCCGGGCATCCCGCGAGTGGTGTGTGGCACTGAAAATACATTTGGACAAGCGGTTGTGAGTGTCCCGTCAGCTCCGAAAGTGAAAGCGTGCGCAGCACACTTATTGTAAACAAAGCATGTCGTCCTGCCTTAAGTAGGACAAACTCAATAAAAATGTAGTGCTTACTGTGTAAGAACCGAAGTAAAGGGGCCAGTACTAAGGAGGGGTATTATGGAATCAGACACCAGCCTTTGCAAAGGACAAAGACAAAAGCCAATACAAAATATGGGCGGGGCTTCTCCTCCATACGCTACCTACAACAGATCCCCAGAGCAGCACTTGCGCGCTGGCTCAGGCTTGATTCAAAAATGCAGTTGAGACAAGATAATAAATGGCCCAGAGATCCTGATTCTGGATATGAATCCCAAAGGTTTGCGGAGGAACTTTCGCTCAAGGCTCTGGACCTTAACAGCCTTAAGTAAGCAAGTGAGGAAAGGGTTGTGAGCAAGTGTTACTCCTTTTAAGTGAAATGTATGTTATTTGAAGGGTAATTCCTTATTCAAATGACACTCATAGGTCCTAAGTAATTTGAGTGAAAACATTTCTTTTTATTTATCATTTTATTTCATCCATTTCACTTGTTATAATTTTAATTAGACAAATGTTAGGGGAAAGCGAGCAGCCTACATGTGTTTTGCCACATATATGGCTAATGGAGCCAAGACTTTCTCAAGGCTAGTCATAATGTTTTCACAGCTTAGGATCAATGTTAATTACATACATGTTTAAATTAAAGATGAGGCATTTTAAAATCCAATATTTAGTAATCAAGAAGTTGAGCGTCTCATGTCGGATCCTGGGATAATTACTCAACATTGAATAAGGAATTACCCTTCAATAACATACATTCCATTGAAAAGGAGGAACACTTGTTCACAACCCTTTCCTCACTTAACTTAAAAATGCAGCATTATAAAATCCATAAAAAAACAATCAAGGTGGTCAATACATATAAGATTTGAACTCAAAATAGACATGATCTACATAGCATAAACAAGTGCATCAAAGGGAACAAAGTACTAAAAGAGCCAAGCAAAAATATAGGATGGTGGACAGCAAGAAGACAGATTACTAGTTGCCCTTTTTCCCCAAAAAGACAAGTTACACCCCATAACCATTAAGAAAGCAAAGCAACACACATTAGTAATGTAAAACATGATTGAGCCAGGATAGAGGACAGCAGCGACCCGGCAAAAAGACAATCACCTGGCAACCACTCCTAATCGGAAGGATATACACGCATCCACATTATAAAAGGGTAGGGAACAGTGGAAAAGTGCGAGTGCGGACAACAAATTCAATTAAAATAAAACACCCAAAGCACAGCCCAAACGGCAACCCTCGTACGGGATGTGCCCATTTTAAAGTTTCCTGCAGTGTTTTAACAGAGAAGCGTGAATGTTATCAAGTGGTCAACAAACACGGGTGAGCGAGCAGAGTAAAGAGAATAAAGAAGAGAAACTGTGAAGTACGATGCATGCAAAGTCAAAGGGTCAATAGATTAAAAAATCCAATAAGAGAATCCATGCAACAGACCCAATAGAGGAAGGTGCATGATTCAACGGATGTAGCCTGCAACGCTCTCTGCAACCTCCCCCCATGGTCCTGTGCAGTGGTGCTGTAGTGTAGTTCCTATATTCCCAATGGGCTCTGCGCATTGGAATAAGATATCCTATAGATTTTACGTAGGACTTATGTCAACTAGGTCTCTATCGAATATACTAGACTTAATTGTGAGTGCCAACTAGCGCAGAGGTCACTAGAAACTTTCTCGAATTCACAAGAAGGGATTAGTTTCTGACAACCGCAGAAACATGACAACTTTGTTTCCCCAAAATAAAACGTATCTTCAGAGTCGTGGAAACAATAGATAGATATTTTACTCAGTCAATCGTGCATGAGAAATAGAGAGGCGGGCGTTTTCAATAAAAGGATTTATTGAACTGTCTTCTTTCTCATGCTAAAGAAATGAACTGCTACAATCGTAATACTGCTGTAAAGTATAATGCGCACAGCAAGAAGAGTATTATAAAATAATACTGTAAAAGCATGGTATGGTTTCTAAGCCATAAAATACATACATAAATACCAAAGACTAAAAAGTACTCAACTGGTGCTTCTAAAATACGCCTAGCCCAATGTAATTAACCTAAGTCTAGTACGAGGGAAGAAGTAAGTATGGTGTAGCATAGGTTTCGTTTCTTTGCCAAGAATCTATCCAAGATTTCTCTTAGGGTCTAATCAGTTCCGTACCTTGGTTTTAGAATGTCGGAGGTCTGGTATCTCTGCTCGGGACTCGATTTCCCAACACCCCGCGAAGGGAGCTTGGAAACACTGGAGCTGGATTCTCAGTGAGAGAAAGGCAGCATCTCTGTCAGTGCGTCAGCTGGAGGGTAGGCTTCCTCCGGCACTTGCTGTAGCGAGCTGCGTCGGTCAAGTAGATAGTCGAGCTGCTCCTGAACCATTGTGTGTTTGCTAGGGCATATTTATTCCTTGAAGGGGCCTACTTTGATGTAAACTTGGACATAATAACGTCACCAAAGAACCCCAAGGGAATGGTCGTTCTTTGAAAACTCCATGATTTCTAGGACAAATCAATATTCCTGACTGCTGAAGCCGAGTTTTCCAATAAATCGTTGTGGCTTTTTGGAACTAGTGGAAGTAGCTATGCCTGTATTTGGACTGGATGGGTTATGTCTAAACATGGGCATGATTTCTATGCCTATATAAGGGCAAGGTGAATTGTACCTATATAAGGGCATGAATCAGTAATTTTGTTCATATTCTAAAATGCTACACAACAGTGCTCTCTCCTTCTTAAAGATGTCAAGGAGTTGAACTGTGAAAATCTTCAACATGAGGTTCCGTGGGCACACTCATTATTTCTCACACTCCAGCACCCACTATAACACTGACTCACTCATTCTTATTTGGTTTCATTTGCTCCCTCTCCCTCCTGTGCATTCACTTTGTCTCTCAATCTCTCATTCTCACTTGTTCTCTCTAAATCATACTCACTTACAAATTCCCTTTCTTATTAATTTTCACTCACTACCTGTCACTCACACATACACACACAGGCACACACATACAAACAGGAACACATGCTCATATATATACAGGCTGTCGTATAACAACACCCTCACACACACACAAAATACATTTAAAAGCATTTTAGGTTCCACTTCCAGTATACAAAACCTGTGGTTGACAAACTCACACATCCTTACACCCTGTGCGTTGGTACAAATTTAGGGTCATATTATCAACGGCCAGCGAAAATTATCGCTTGCCGTGCTTAGCGATAATAATATTATTGTAGGCTATCTCTGGAATTTATCGCCCTGGTAGCGCGTTATTAACAAAGCGTTTCTCCAGGGCAATAAAAATTCCAGCGACAGCGAGGTTATCACCCTTTTGCAGGGAACGTCGCTGGTTTTCCAGTGATGTTCCCTGCAAAACGGTGATAACCTAGCTGATACGACCCACAGGGTCTTATCAACATAATCCACCCCCTATGTTAGGGATGGCTAAGTCAGGATTTTAGCAGACGTTAGATTTTGGCGAAAGAAAGTGTGCTAAAATCATGTGGGCTGCCTTGTAAATATTGCGATGTTAACATCAGAAATATTTGCAAGGTAGTCCATCCGGGGTATGCCCAGAAACGCCCACTTTGCAACTCATTGGAGATGCAAAGGGAGGCGTTGGGAAAAAGGGTGCTAACTTGCGATTATGCATGTTAGCACCCTTTTGTAAATAGGGCGCTGGTTTTATCTCCGCTGTTTTCGGAATTTTAAGCCAAAAAAGCGGAGATAAAGCCCTTGTAAATATGCCCCCTAGTTGCTGCGCTGCATTGTGCCAAAAGTTAGTAAACTGCCCATTTGTTTCCAGGCCTGGTCTTTTTTGTGTTAGTCTAATGCATTCTGGGGGTTATAGTCTTGTTTGCTTCCAATAAACGAATCACGCTAACAGACCTGAAATCAATAATTTGTAGGTGAAAGGTTTGAGACTGGTGACAGTGTCTGTAATGGCCTGGCAGGCTTCCCGTAAATTGTTTACCAAAACTGTCCTGCTGCCAGCAACAGCATTAGGCATGTGGACTATAGCTCCCAGCCCCCAAGAAGTAAAGACGCTCAGGGCCTCATTAGGATGTAGGATTTTCCGCATCCTCCGGGCCGGCGGAAGCCACCGCCGGCCTGGAGGATGCGGAAAATCCTCTGCGGACCCACCAAGACCCACCACCACATTAGGATGGCTGGTGGGTCCTGGTTTCCGTCCGCAGCTTTTCCTCCGCGGTTGGCTTACAACCGTGGCGGAAAAGCACTAATCCGGAGATTATTCAACGGAATTAAACATACCATTGTATTCTGCCTCTTTCATTTATATAAAGCGACTGAGGAACAGAATTCCTTCACCCATGTAACCCCTCCCGATGTTGTAAAATACAGGATAAAACATGACAGAAGCATAATGGCGTCATAGAAAAATAGCAATAACTCTATATGTAGCAGGGTAGGGGGTGGCGTTAGCCTGGCTTAAAAACAGCCCCCTAGCAAACTGTCTCATACAAAGGGGCAAACCTGCACCCTACTTATTGCAGGGAGAAACAGTATATAAGTATATAAGTGCAAGTGTTACTTATAAAAATCCATAAAAAAGACAAAAGGGGGACAATACATATACATTTCAAACACAAGGTGCAAGTCTAGACAAAGTCTACATAGCATAAACAACAAGCATTTGCAATGCAATCGGTCTCGCCTTCGGGACCTTATATGTGTTTAGCGATGAGTGACATTATCGCACACTACTGTAACGTAGCCTCAGTCACATATATTTTCAGCATATTGGCATCCCTATGTGACGGTAATAACCACGACAAAAAATATATTGGGAGACACCCTTTTTGAAGAAAAAGGGAATGGGTTTGTGGTCAACAAATATCAGAAAAACCCTTTTCCTGGTTTTGAGTAACAGATGAGACTAACTAAATAGTCCCTCTGTTAAGACGTATTTGAAGAAAAAGGTGAAGGGGGTGGGGGTGCACATCGGGGTGCGTGCCACTTTCTACTTACAAATGCAATGCGTGTGTTTTTAACATTGCTGCGGGTGCAGCTTGAAGCTCCACCCGCCGCAATGTTAAAAATAGAGGATGTGACCGCAACCCTTGCGGTCACATCCTAATTGCACAGGAGGGAACTCCGCATGCCATGCGGAGGTTCCCTCCTGCTCTGGGGTGCGTCCGTCCGCGATCCTAATGACCCCCTCAGTGTCTCTGCTACGTGAGAATCAAGCCGGTACTTTTATTTCACTTAATCTTGACCAGAGATATTTTAGGTTTCTTAAAGTGGGCAACTGCTTCTGTCCCTACTTCAAAAGAGTTCCCTAGGAAAGTGATATTTCTTTCCCAATCTTGCCTCTTTCTATTTCTCTATCACTGCCTCTCTCCCACTCTCTGTCTACCACTACCTTTTACTCTTTCTCTCTATAGCCATGGTCATCCTAAGGATTTGTAGGGCACTAGGCAAGACATATTTCACCTGTTTTTGTGTGACTTCATTTCTAAAATGTAATATTCCGTGGTATCTCACCTGATTGAACTAGAAGAAAATGTGTAATATCATAGATCAAAATAGTGGACTCCAAAATATGTCTTGCCTGGGGCCCCAAAAGTCATTAAGAGGAGGCTTAACTTGCCAATGGGTTTATAGCCTAGAGCATTTTGGCAGCCTCAGCTGGTCTACAAGTAGATCCTTGCTCCAGCTGATAAAAAAGAGGGTTTACTTTGCTCCTGCTAGTTACCTTGTCGCAATATGCATTGTGTCATTGTGAAAAGAAATATGGCTCTAACAAAATATCTTGGTTTCTTTCAGTTTCAAAATGTAGGCTTGGGAAAATGCCTTGCTATTAAAAACTCAACACTCTTTTTTGAAACCTGTAGTGCTGCCAATGAGGTAAGATGTTTAAACCTCTTCATTTCTATCTCAAAAATCGCCATTTGCAGGCCACTGAGATATGTTCACTGATGTGTTTTATTCAGATTTTTTTAATATGTATGGATTTATTATTAAGCTTGCGAAGTGGTTTGACCTCTTGATGCTTTAAAATATGTCCAATTATTCTACAATTTTGCTGTTAGAACAATGAATGTATAGCCATCAGAAGTAATAAGAAGGTATGTTGCAGTTTCTGTTTGAGGAAAGGGGTTTCTTAAAAGTGGAAGGCCAAGTGAATAATCCATGTTTTTTCCGAACTTGATGCACACCTAGGGTATGCTAGATTAGCCTCAGCCCAAGTGATAGGTCAGCCCAATTGTGCCCCCTGCAAGCGAGAGCTGAAGAAAGACTCCTGAGTTACAGGTGTTATCACAGCAGCATTGAGGCAGCACAATTGAGCCACAGCCAGACCTCTTAGATTTCCCACTATAAGGCATGAGCAGATAATCCAGTAGCCTTTCCAGTCCTAGATCTAGCTTTGAATTCTGTTTCTTATAGTGGAAACTGCGTAAAGGATTTCAGGACTTCTAGTCCCTCTGAACCTGGGTTACCTCTTCCTGCTGCCCAGTCAATGGACTCCCCTGATCCTGTAACGTAGGGCCCTCACATGATGTTGGATAGAATTGGGGTGATACGCACAGGGTGGTCAAAACTGTCAACTTGTTTTGTGTGTGAAATGTGTAACATTTGCAGTCCACATTTATTAATTTGCAGTCTTTTGCCTGTTTTTGGATAGCTTAAGGTGTCTTGCTTGATATATTAATTAAATTGTTAAATCAAAGCTCCTAGTTGTAAAAGTGGTATCCTGATTATGTACCGTCATCACACTACCAGCAGGGATCTCATTCAATTTAGTTTAGCATGAGGTAAAAGTCATATGCGCAGTACGGGAATAAGGGCAAATTTCACTGAGACTAATGATCTTGTGTCATATGTGTTACACTTTATATATATGCAAAGTGACCTCAAACAATGTGCCACATTAACAGCCTGAGTGCTGGGATTTGAAAACCTTTTATTATAATGTTAAAAGTAAAACAACAAGTTCCTGAGTGCAATGTGCTGTTGTTTGTAAAGTCAGGACTGTTTGAAGTTGCCAAACATAAATGTCGACACGTGGGCCCCCATTAGAAGTGGCAGTATTCCCCCTGGAGTGGTAACTCTGGGTGAAATTCCACCGCATACCACACAGTGGGCTGGTGTCTCTGGATCTGGAATTACAGAGTCCACACATTCTGGACACAGTAATCCAAGGTCTGTAAATGCTAAACCCAGTAATTCTAGGCCCACCTTCACCTGGTGCGCATTGACCACTGCAGGGACTGAGGTAATGAGTTCAGACCAGCTCTTCAGACCAGCTCTTGCTGACCCTTGCAGCACCTGGAAGAGCATACAAAACTCTCCACAGACAGGCCCCTTACTCCTTTCATCCTTAAAGCTGCCGGCTTCAGTGTGAGTACACAGCCAACACATGCAAACCCATAGGTAGAGGCTGTGGCCAGAGGCAGACTGGGCCCCCACTCAATCCAAAACATGCAAAGGGGAGCAGACTACGATCCCCACAAGCAGGCCCAGTACTTCCCTTGGCCATTCTTCCGCCCTCGCCTCTCAAGAAAGAAAAGCCTCAGGCCAATTGTTGTATGCAACTCCCCTTCACTGCACAGCACAGAGGAAGCACACAAAACTCCCACATTCGCCCCCAACCCCCCCCCCCCGAATTCCAGTCCCCCGTTCAGACCCCCAGGATATTGTGATTTTTCAATTTGCCCAAAAATCGCTAATTCTGTACTTTTGTATAAATCCCATGATTTCAAAAACGTTGCCCGCAAAATATGCTTATAAAAATAAAATCATTGTGTTCACTCTCAGTTTACTGGCTCTGTGTTCTGCTGAGCCAGTAAAAGGAGGGTGAGCAACATGTCAGCAGGTAGCAGAGGTGTTAGCTTCCTCTTCCACCGTCAACAAGAGGATCACCTTCAAACTCCTCATACACGCACACAAAGCCCTACACAACACTGGACCTACATACCTCAACAACCGACTCAACTTCTACAAACCCACCCGAAGCCTCCGCTCAGCCAACCTCGCCCTCGCCACAGTTCCTTGTATCCGGAAAACCCTCGGCGCCAGATCCTTCTCCTACCTCGCCGCCAAGACCTCAGTAGCGCCCCTACCCCCCCCCCCCGCGCCTTGAGACCTTCAAGGGTATGGAGTGTGCTTTACAAATGCAGTGATTGATTGATTGAATGTTACCTGCCTTTGAAATGCTGAGCCCCCTTCTGTTTGATTAGCCCTCAGCTGCCTCACATGTTTGTATTCCTCCTGTGGACTCTGCAGGCCATTGAAAGGTTCTCCTGCACCCCACTGCACTCCTCACCAACAACCCCTCTTGTCTCCTAATAACCCCTAACCTCCCCCATCTCTTCTCTTATTTTGTCTTCTTGTTATATATACCCTCAACCCCAGCTGCTCCCCCCCAACCAAGCTGTCCTGCACACAAAGGTTGCCTGATGCCAAAAAGAGAAGCAGTCATATTGTATTCTACTCTCTTTGGCATTAGACACCCTCCGGTAACAAGCACTGCGCTGCTGAAGACTTTGCAAAGTTACAGACTGTGACATGTGACATAGCACAGTCTCCAGAAGTGCCAGAGCACAGACCTTTAATATTTTTAATAATATTTTTGTGGCAGGCACTTTTTTTGCCCACTGCAAAAATACCACAAATTCTGAAGTTTTGGGCTACAAATGTTGCTTTTTTTGTTTCAATCTTTTTTTTATGATTGAAATGCTTCACATAAGCAACAACTGCCACAAAAAGAAAAGAGCCAAGAGTCACAGATATCACATGTGAGTTACACCTTGTTCACGAGTTCAGTGGCAAGAAAGCATTTTGATAATGACATATGCAAAGTGTTGCAGTTAGTAATGTACAGGTTGCTATCATCTCACCCTCCAGGGAGAGTTAATTATAAAGGAAACTTACAATATCTAACATAAAAAATCTTCAACAAAACTTTGATGTCATGGTGCAAAGAATAGTAGAGTGGACAAGAGGGTTGATCGTCTAGGTCCCTGTTGAGCCAGCCTCTGAGCGACCCACGTGCAGCTATAATTCTGTGGCCTTATATATGGAACAGGTTAAGGGCCCTTAGCCTTGGGGAGCATGCCGTCCGAGGAAGCCCCTCTGATAGATAACTCCCCAATGGGGACCATATGTAGTCAAAGCATTTCCTGGTATCATCCATTATGTCTGCCATGCATTCGAGCAGTTGCGCCTTCCATTGCCTCGCATGCCATTGAGTCAGGGATGGTACCTCTTGTTTTTTCCATGCAGACGCAACTGCCAATTTGGCTGTACTGAAGCATAGTCACACAACGGATCGATCCCTCTGCGTGTGGCGTTTCAGAGTTGGGTTTCTTGCCCCCAGCAATATATGTTCCAGGGTTTGAGGAATCGGGTAGACTAATATGAGCTTAATCTGGGACTGGATCTCCTTCCAAAAGGGTTGAATGAAAGGGCAGTCCCACCAGATATGCCGGAAGTCGCCCAGTAGACCGCAACCTCGCCAACATCTAGCTGGGGTGTTGGGGGAGATCCTCTGTAGTTTCTGGGGGGTATAAGTACCAATCATACAGAATTTTGTAATGCGCCTCCCTTAGGTACATTGAGCGATTGAAGTTTGTTATATCGTTATACAGACGCTCCCATTGTTTGTCCCCTTGCGGAGTACTTATCTGTGTATCCCAGAAGCCTTTGTATCGTGGGGTGGACCGTGGGGTTAGAGCCTGTATGAGAGCATGTAGATAGGAAATGCATCCCTTGGAAGTAGATCCTGATTGGGCAAACTTCTCTATGGGGAGCAGGTCTCTGGTGGCGGCCTGCCGCATCAGGGGTTGCATCACCCAATGTTTAAACTGCAGGTAGTGGAACTTCTCTTTAGTGGTCAGTGAAAATTGTTTCATGCATTCCTGGAAGGTGTGGACCTCTCCCTTATGAAATAGATGAGAACTCATAAGACAGCCTCCCTCCCACCAAGCCTCGAAGGGTCCCTCTAGCTGCGATGGGAGAATGCAGCATTAAAATGTATGGGTGTGTGTGGCGATGGGAAGGTGGTCAGCTATAATTTCCTGGTGAGATTGTCCCAGACCCGTAGTGTAGTGGATGTGGGTGTGCTGATATATGTATTGGACGGTCTGTCATGCCTGGGCCTCCATAACAGATCCCATATGGTGCGTCCCATGATCTGCCTGTCCATATGCATCTAGTGTTTCTCAGAGGTGCGCAGCGACCACTGTGTGATTACTCCCTGTTGAGCATGAGCAAGCAATAGGGCAAGCGGGTCCTCTTACCCTGCAAAATGAACTTAGAGATCATTTGTCGCAGCTCTTTGAAGAGACCTCGTTCTATGGGGATTCGTAGCCCCTGGAAGAGATAAAGCAGGCGAGGGAGTGCGTTCATCTTGATGGCATTTATCCTAGCCAACCAGGAGATATATGCAGCACTTCATCTGCCCAAGCAACTCTTTAATTGGCACTTAAGTGGGGGAAAGTTAGCCTTGTAGAGATCTGAAATGAGGGGGATGAGCTTAACTCCTAGATAGGTAATCTCTTTAGTTGTGCATGAGAATGGTGAAGCTCTCTCCACCTGCCACCTCTTCCCCGTAGACAGGGTCAGATTAAGTAAGAATGACTTGGGCAGGTTAATTTTAAATCCTGCTGCTCATTCAAACCGGGCAAGTTACCCCTGGATAGCCAGAAGGGTGGATGCTGGCTTCGTGATCGGAAGGAGCACATCGTCTGCAAAGAGCGATATCTTATGCTCATCGTGCCGAATATTACCCCTGTTATGTCTGGGTTGTTCCTAATGTTATGCGTCAAGGGTTCTATGCTTAAGGCAAAAAGGAGGGGGGACAACGGGCACCCCTGCCTCGTCCCACGAGCCAGGTTAAAAAAGGGGGAAGCAATCCTGTTGACCAGGACCTGAGATCTAAGTGAGTGATAATTGGCATGTATCATTCCTATGAAAACCTCATAGCGTCTAAGGACTCGGAACAAGAACGTCCACTCGACGGGTCAAATGCTTTCTCTGCGTCAAATGTGAGTAGAGCCGCCGGGATGTCCTTCCTTCAAGCCTTCTCTATTATGTGGATGATACGTCCCAGGTTATCATGAGTCTGCCTCCCCTTAATGAAACCTGATTGATCCGGTCGATAAGTCCTGGGAGCAATGATTTGAGGCGGGTGGCCAAGATTTTTGCTTAGATTTTGGCATCAAGATTTAAGAGGGCGATCGGGCAGTATGAGGAACAGGCTGTAGGGGCCTTGCCCGGTTTAGGAATCACTGCCACAATTGCCTCTCCCATAGAGGGGGTGACCTGTTGTGTAGAACTGATGACATTAAATAAGGTAGTTAAAAAGGGGGCAAGTTCTGGTACAAAGGTACAGTAAAAATGTGCAGTGAACCCGTCTGGCCCCGGTGCCTTCTGTAATTTAAGAGCGTCAATCGTCTTTTGTACCTCCTCAGGGGTAATGGAGTGGGCCAGATCTTCATTCACTGACTTCGAGACCTGGGGGGGAACTAAAGAGTCCAGGTAACTTTTTTGCTCCTATGCCCGTGGGTATTCCGAGGTGTAGAGATTACAATAGAAGTTTTCAATGACTTGCGCCTTCCCCTCTTCTGTTTTGTGTGAAACCCTTGCATCATCTACAATAAGTTTTACACATTCCCTTTCCTGTTTGACCCGTAGTGGGTGTGCAAGGAGTGACCCCACTTTGTATCCTCCCTCGTAGCCTGTGGCCTGTAAGCGTAGCACTGTTGGTGTAAATGGGCTGTACATTTCCTTTAAGGGCTGTAACTTTCCTCAGCGCCGTGGCCAAAGGGCTGATCTTGTGTGTATGCTCGGCAGACTGCAGTTCTTTTTCTAGCATGAGACGCTCTTCCCATTGCTGATTTTTCATGGTAGTAGCCAATTCAATGCATTTCCCCCTGATAGTTCTTTGAAAGCATCCCAGGTGGTGGCATGAGACCTACCAGGGTCCAGGGTTGTTCAGCTCAAAAAAATTCTTAATAGTTTGCCTAAGTTCATCGCGCAGCAGGCAATCCCTGCACAAATAATTGGGTAAGTACCATCGCTTTTGCTTGGGGCATGGGTCCGGCCCGGAGAGGGTAATCTCCAGAGGGGCATGATCAGACAGACAAATCGGATGTAAGTGCGTTTGCAGAATCTTGAGGAGCAGGGACTGGCTTATGAATATGTAATTGATGCAGGTGTATGTTCTGTGGGAGAAGAAGGAGTAGTCATGCAGTGTGGGATTACTGTCCCTCCATACATCTACCAAACCCAAGAGTTGAATCTGCTCTCATAATACCTTGCCGAAAGTCCCCCCAGCCGCACTGTATGGGTTAGAATTGTCCAGCCCCTGATCCCAAATGAGGTTAAAGTCTTCTAAGATAAGGAGTTCTCCCCTTGCAAAGCTCTCCAAAGTCATAAGAAAGGAGAGTATAAAGTCCTGTTGCCCCATGTTGGGTGCATAAATGACTGCAAATGTGCATAGCCTGCCCTTCAGTTCCCCTCTGACTATGACGTACCTCCCTGTTTTGTAAGCTTTGATGTCCTTCACCTGAAATGGGACCCCCAACTGAAATAGCAGTGCCACTTCATTCTGTTTGGAAGCGTGGGAGGTGCTAAAGATTAGGGGGTATGCCTTGTGTTTCAGACGGTGTTCCTCAGTTTTTTTGAGGTGTGTATCTTAAGGGGCCGCTACTTGGACATTTTGGTCAATTAAATCTTTCAACAGTCGTTGATGTATATTAGGGGAGTTGAGGACCCGGATATTCCATGTTAGGGCTCTACCTGCCATGTGTATATGGGTGTAACTCTGCCCCTACCCACAGGCCTTCTGCGCTGACTGTGTCCCCGCGTTTCCTCTCCCGTACCCTCTAGCAAACATGTTAAAAAAGCACCATGACATCGAACTAACTTAACAAAACAAAAGAAACAGTAAGAACGAGTATAGAGGATCCCCAATATAGAGGGAAGCCTCTGTATTAGAACACACTTGCAGAACATAACCTTTCCCTTTCTCTCAGCCCCCAAAACATCAACTGTTAAGGCATCCGCATGGAATTTTTTTTAAACCCTCTGTAATTGTCAAAATTCTGAGCACCCCGGATTTAGTAACCTAAGTTCTTCAATTCCGGCTACACCATAAGTGTCCAGGTGCATGCAAGTCGTCCGCTTCATCCACCCTTCCAATATGCTCTCTCCTCACCGCAGTACTGGAGGGCCTTGAGTCACTCTATGTAGACCCCCAAAGGCCCTGACACTTGGTCTGAGAGCCGTACGTAGCTGATTCAGGGCCACCTAGAGGAAAAAGAAGCAGGTCTTAAACCCCCCTAAGTCTTGTAGACTGCATGTCTTTTGCTCCACCCAACTCTCCAGTTACTCCACAAGACTTCCGAAACGAGCACCATTGTCTTTTGGTAACGATTGAACACTGGATTCAGTCCGGAGTTTTCACGTTCTCTTTTCCCACTCGTCGCTATTCGCCTTCTCCGTGACGGTCTGGCTGTCGTTCACCCCCAGAGTCCCTTCAAGGCGCTGCAAGCTCCAAACTGAGCAGGTCCGCCACCTCTGACAACTCTCTGCAGTGGTGGTGCTTGTTGTTCCACTGGAAAGTAATACCAAAAGAGTATGTCCACCGGTATCTGATTTTCTTGTCTCTGAGGAAATCTGTGACCAGGCGGAACTGCTGGCGTCGCAGGAGCGTGGCCTGGGCTACATCTTGGTAAAGCGTACATGTGGCATTCTGAAAGGTAATCTTGTCCGTGGCCCTCGCCTTTTATAGGACCATTTCCTTCACTTTGAATGAACTGAATTTTGCCAGAATGTCGGAAGGTCATTGGTTCTCCCCTGGCAGGTGCGGCCCCACTCTGTGGACTCACTCCAGCCGGATTTCCGGGCCATCCTCTCCCAGAGCTGAGGAGAAGAGGCCCACCATGAATGTCTCACAGTCTGAGATCTCACATTCCCCCTCTAATCCTCGGACTCGAATGTTGTTGCGACGTGAGCGATTTTCTAAATCTTCGCATTTGAGTGAGGTCACACTCAACTGGCTACGCAGTTGTTCGGAGCCTTCTTCGAGGGGCTTGGTACGTTCAGTTAATTCCTGGTATATTGCTTCAAAGTCAAGGGCACGTGTACCCAATGAGTCCACATCCGCTTGGATGGGCACCTCTGGGCGGAATGAGTCGAAAGAGTCCACCATATCCGCTTTATTGTCAGCCCACAAATTTTTCCTGAACTCTTGAAGGGAAGACTTGAGGTTTTCTTGTTGTAAGTGCCATTGCCGTTCACATTGGTGCCACCTCCTCTCTGGTCATCTGCAGTGAAGTAGTGGGAGACCTTGTTGTTGGGGGCCTTTTTGGGTGGCATAGGGTGATGCGCTGCTTGGTCAGCATCTGGCCACCCCCTCTTTCGTGCAGATCCACAGCACACTCACTGCAAGTGCGCAGATTCCTCTTTCGTCCCTTTGCCTACTTAGGGGGCCCTCCTGACTCCAAACGCAGTGGTTTTGAGGAGCTGCCGGCTTCAGACTGCAAAGCGGGTTGTTGGGCTGTGCTGCTGACTGGGTGCTGTGCTTTGTCTATGCGCCTTGCTGGGCACCACTTCACTGGTGCTTGCCCCTCCACCTGGTTGCAATGTGTTGGGTTTTCATTTTAGCTGGAGTCTGCTGAGCTGGCCATCTTAGGGTCAGGCATCAATCCTTTCCTCCTGCTCCCTGTTGGTGCTCCCTTGCAGCCCCACCACTGCCACGAGGCACTGTCCTGCTGATAGCATGTAGGTCTCTGTGCCGCTGAGCTCCTATGACCCTAAGAGACCCCTTAGAACTCCCATGTTCCCTCCGGCACCTGCTGATCCAATGGACAAGGACCACGTTGCCAGGCGAGATCCCCAGCTTGTGGTTTGCCTCCGCAGGCTGAACTTACCTCCTCAGAGTTTTCCCTGCCACAAGGGTGCTCCACTGCACGAATGGAGGATCAGAGGGTGTCACCCCCCCTCCTCCAGTGCGCATCGCGGCCAGTCCGGTCGGGTCCTCCGCCATCTTGCGTGACTGCAGTTCCGGGGCTGGGGCTCAGCTCATCACTACCGGGAGACCCCCAGGGGCAGAGAATCTTCTCAGCCAGCAGGTGAGCCGCGCTGGTTGAGGCGATCACTATGTTCAGGCAGCCGAAGCGGGCAAAGAGGTTGCCCCGACTCCTTAGTTACTGCTCTCGGAGCTCGCCTGGGGAAGGGTGCCATTTTCTCCTCTCCAGCCCCAATCCCTAGACCTAGAAGGAGGATCGCAGAGCTATGGTGCAGTCCCCCACAATCATTTCACCTTTGGCACAAAGTGTTCGGGGTGTCTGGTAAGAAGCTGTATGCTCTATAAAAACACAGGCCAAGGACGGAGCCGATCGGGATCACGTCCGTTCGACCATTTTAGCTGGCCACGCCCCCCAATTTAGCCTTTTTTGGCCGCAACATTTGCCACCCTAAGATGCAAAATCGAATTCGCCCTCCTGTTGCCATTTTCAGCATGTTCATATTTGTCCTCGAAATCAGGGAACGTCACATGTTAAAGAAACCAGTATTCAAAGGTTTGTCTGATTATTCACATTACTGGGACAAAACCTTTCATTCAGGAAGATTCTAGATCACCCTCCTCACCTGATACACCTGCACCAAAAAAACAGCAAACTTGTCCTGGGATCAAATAATACTAAAGATACTAGAACACATCATAAAAACAGGAGTATCTCACAGCATATATAGGACAACATGAGATGCAATAGCACCACCTAACTTCTTTATGCAGGGGGAGAGAGAGAGAAACTCTGTTTATTTAGACCGTGGTCTTTAAACAATGAGATCGAAATGCATCACATCAATATCAAAACCATACAAATCAGGCTGTTACTCTCCATGCCGCTTTCTATATGTTATACAAAATTTAAAGAGAAAAAACATTCTATGGGTAGCACAGACATAAAAATGTTAAGAAGAATTTTAAAACACATGTTATACATAATAAAACTGGAAGATATTACATTAAAAATAGGCAATTTCGATATGTTTCTCATTACAGTACTATCCGATATCTTATAGGCTTGCAATCCCTCGTAACTTAGCTTTTACTTGTATCTAACAATATAGGTTCCTTAATTTGATTTATTTTGTTGTTCCTGTGCTATGCGATTCACCTTTTTCAGAAAGTTCCCAAGTGTAATTGCTATTTCCAGATTTTCCATTCCTATCAATAAGTTTGTCGCTTGTACTCGTTGTCTTATGCCATATTTTATAAATAAAGGTCGTAAGAACCGTTTTCTCACTTCTAGACATGTCAAGCAGTCAAGTAGTATGTGCAGCATTTCACACTTGGCCCCCAAGCCACATTTACATGTACCATCTGGATATAACATTTCTGCCTTAACTCTCCCTTCCATTAGCCAAGGGATGGTGCCAATTCGGATTTTCAATATCTCCCACCTAAATGCATAATTTGGCAGGGTTTCTAAGTATGGGTACCCAGTCTCATTTTCCCATGATTCTATCATATTTACCACTGATTTTTTGTTTCTTAGATATCCTATATCCTGCCTTCTGGAGTACTCCCTTCCTTGTACTCTGAGTGCACTCTTCGTGAACTCTACATCTAGAGAATTTTGGTTTACTCCCACTTTTAGATTCCCGATTATTTCCTTTATTTTTCTTTTTGCGTCTAGTGCCCATCTTAGGTTACTGTGGCAGGGGGGCACCATGTCATTCACGTTCATCTTCCTTATAATTTTCAATATCTGTATAAGTTCCTATTGATAATTGTTGACCCTCACCTAATCTAAACTGCTGAAGACCCATGTTTAGTTAGAACACTATATCCCTTCACAATAGCCATGCCTTCTTAATTGCCATCTGATCCTGAATTGCTCTTATCCACTGATAATGCTCTATTGCTCTCAACCTAGATTTGCGATATGTAAGTATCACTACATGGTAATACTGACCAAAACCAATATTGTCTAAAAAAATAATTGAATCACTTTATTATCTACATATAGCAAACAGATTCCTAAAGAACTACTTGTTTAATTTTTAGTGAGATTTTACTACTGTCCACTGCCATGCATACTGCCATTGACTAAAAAAGAGTTGACCTAAAAACTGTGGGTTGATTGACAAAGACATTTATGAGTACAGGAACTAGCACTATCAGGCGGAGTCTTTTATGTACTTGCAATTGCCTTCGTCTATCTGCTTCGCAATGTCCAACTCCCTGTTAGTAAAAGTGCACAGAGGATACAGTTCTGTCCATTTGTTCTTACTGTATATGAATATTCCTTGTTTATTCCCATTTCAGTCCAACTTTAGATGTTTTGGAATTATTTCACAAAGGCATATAGGAATATATAAAAGGCTACTACAGGAGTACTACTTTACCTACTCCAAAATGTCTCTGTGAATAAGATCCACTGAATCGAAATACAAACACTGTATAGATTGGAAGGCTGCTCTGAATGTCAGAAGATGCTTGGTGTGCAAGAAAAACAAAACAGCAAATACACGCATCTTCAACATTTCCCTTGGGTTCGTGAAAGGACAAACATTTCCTCATATCTAAGCAATCTTCCACATAAAATAGCACTGAATGGTTCAGATCTGTAGTTGGAAATTATGTAACAATTTATCATAATATAAGTTAACATGTCTGCACAAGATATAAGGTATAATGTACCTACTGCCGTACATTATAACGATATTGCAAGTCACTGAGGAGTTCTATAACCACATAGAGGAACTAGGCAGAAGGACTCTGAGATGCTTATCATGTGCACCACGAGGTACTTTATCCAATATAGTATGTCGCCACACCATCACCTTTCCCACAAACCACTTAAACGCATGGTGTGCACCTCTTCTATATGAAGGAGGGAGCATGTTTGCAGGCATGAAGAATGAAAATAAAAACCTCTGGTGTATAATTAAATACATTAAACACGTTAGATATTAATTTGCAAACAAATACTGGAAAATGTTCAATATTTGTCAGGTTTAAAAAATAATAATAATTTAAAAGCTGCAGTAGCTCATAAACCATATCCTGTATTGTATGTTCCTGACTTGGAGGGCTGCTTCATCAATCTGGCGGGACTCAGTAGCACTCCTTACTTGGTTGAACCAATGATTACCTGGAGGTTTAAATATGAATTTCTGGTGGCCCTTTGGTGAATTTGTTGGGGCCTTCCTTGTCCTTATATAAAATTTCAGCATGGAGGCTTTGGAATCTAATGATTAATTCACTAGGCCCAGTTCAAAGCCTTGAGCTTAAGCCACATGCATATCGTGGTTGTTGGAAGATTTTTTTATAAGAACTCCAATTGATTTTCTGCAAGGCCGGGTCTAGAGTCCCTGTGTAAGTATGGTGGCCATATTGTAACTATGGGAGAATTTTCACCTTCATTCCCCTTAGGACAGGGGCTGTCTAGGGGCTACTTAATAGTAATTTTGATTGACCAACCCCACACTTAATGGTGAGACCTTTCTTTTTGAGAGCTCTCCCTTGTGCCACCGGAGTGCCGTTTCCGCTGAACGACACACCCATGTAATTGTACTTCCTCATTGTACTAATTGTCTTCCTTTACAAGTGTCAGGTCACATTCTTTTTGTTCTGATATCTCCCAAAGAATATGACTTTTGTTTTGTCATGATTTACCTCGAGATAGTTGACCATGTTGAATGTGTTCACTGTCTTTAATGCCCATTGTATACCAGTTTTTTTGGTGTGATCCATGATCACAATATTGTTCGCATACTGTATTATTTGCAGATTGGTATTTCCTAGTTTGGGAGGAACCAGACAGACAGACTTCAAAGATTTCCCTAAAGCAGCAGTGTAAAGAATAATCAGCGGGGGAGCTAAAACTCAGCCCTGCTTTAGGCTTCAATTGGTGTTGATTGTACAACTAACAAAGCTGAGCCTAGTTTTCACTCAATCTCATGTCTCTGTGTATGATGAGATTACAGCTCTTATCAGCATTTGGGGTATACCCCAAGCATTAAGCTTCTTCCAAATGATTGGCCGGTCAACCCGTTCAAATGCTGCGCTGTAATCGATGAAACAGCAGAAGAGAGGTAAGTTATTCTTTTGAACGGTTTGATGTCACAGTAAGTATAACGCTAGAATGTTGTCCACTGTTAATACCTCGGCCCAGATGCCACATTGAACAAGCATTCACAATGCAATAGGTCTCACAATTGCGTGTTTTTGAGCTGTTGGCATTGTAAATGGCAATGCCTTTTATAATAGTAAAAGGCAATGTCATGTACAATACCAATAGTTCAAAGTTTTGCAAAAACAATACCTATTGTATTGCAGAGCGCAGTTTTAAACTTGAAAATACAAGTTGCATCGTTTTTTTGCAAGGTATGTCATAGACATTGGGTTACTGGTTCACTGGAGTATGTGCCCTGGTCATGCAGCAACCGCAATCCTAGTCAGGGTAAGAGGCAGGCCAACCCTAACTTAACCTGTGCTCACCCTTTGGTAGCTTGCACAGATCAGTCAGGCTAAACTTACAGGCAATGTGTAAAGTATTGTGCAACACTTCAAGCAGTAAGTCATGGATTATGCGGTGCAGAGTCGAGGTGCCGCATCAGTTCGTATGAGTCACGAAGCTGCGATGTGGTGGCTGGGGGTCATTGTCAGAAATGCGCTGCACCATCAGTGATGTGCCAGTTCCAAAGATTTGAAGGAAATGCGCACCTTCTGTACCGGGCCCAATATATGCAACAGCAGCAATGTGTTGGATCCGCTTGAGGATGTGCCACTCAGCCAAGGAGATGTGTCAGTGCAGCTAGAGGATGCACCGCTCAGCAGAGAAGATGTGTCAGTTCTTCTATTATGCTCCTCAGGCCCACTTCCAAGGTTCCAGTACTGGGGTTGCATCACTTGGCAGGGTAGACTCACAGATGGCAGAATACAGCTGGAGTTGCAAGGTTGTTCGATGCCTGTTATGTCCCTAAGGCTTCAGATCAAGAGGCCATACACTAGCCCTTGGAATCACTCTGGCTTTTGCATTCAAGAAATGCAGGACCATTCCTTCTCGCCCAGACAAAGAGGGCAGAAGGCAGCAAGTCATCAGAGCAGGGCAGCAGTTCATCCGGAGCAGTAGTCCAGCAGAGTGGCTGTCCTTCAGCAGCACAGCAGTTCTTCCTTATTTTTTTTTTTTTTTTTTTTTATAGAGCGCAAACTTGACCCGTTAGGGTATCAGAGCGCTTTACAGGGGATCACATTAGGCAAGGAATCACATAAAGGGTAGAGGACATGTATATACAATTTACCTTTAAATAACTCCAGATAAGACCCAAGATTTCTTGATGATGTACCTCGGTATTCCGAAGGGAGTCGCTAGTCGGTAGTTGGTCAAGGTCTTTGTGTTGGTAGGAGGCAGCATTTAGGAGAGGAATTTACCCATAAGGATGGTTTTGGCCTCCTTTTTGAAACGTGCCAGAGAGGGGATTCTTCTGATTGCTTATGGGAGAGAGTTCCATATTCTTGGAGCGGATCCAGAGAAAGCCCGGTTAAATGTTTTTTTTTCCCGGAACCGTGCAGGTTGGAGTAAGAGGTCTCTGGCCGACCGGGAGTTTCTGATTCTGCCAGATACCACCAGTTTCTGTGCGAGATAAGCAGGGGAGTTTGAGTATAAGGCCTTGTGTGTAATGCAAGCCAGTTTGAGTTGTATTCTGGCCTCGAGGGGAAGCCAGTTCAATGCTTTCAGGTGTGGAGTTATATGGTCACATTTTTTTGAGCTTGTAAGAAGTTTGGCGGCAGCATTAAGGCAGGCTTTTAAGGGTGCCAGGGAGATCTTGAGTAAACTAGAGAGGGTGGAGCAGTCATATTCCAGTCTGGAGATTACTAGCACTTGGACTGCACTTTTTAGGTCGGTGTGTCAAGGAAGGGTTTCAGTTTCCAGAGGTAGATCAAGTGGAATCTGGCTGATTTGGCCATCGAGTTGATGTGGTCTTGCATGTTCAACTTGCAGTCAAGGGTTATTCCCAGAGATTTTGCTGAGTCCACGATGGTCGGTGGGCAATCTAGGGCTGTGATAGGTATCTTTGTCTCTGGATTGTTTTTTGGTGGGGAAATTAAGAGAAATTCTGTTTTTTTTAGCGTTGAGCTTCAGTTGATTGGAGGTGAGCCAATTGATGGTTGATTTCAGGGCCTCATTCAGGGAGAGAATATTCTCGAGAGAGGAGGCTTTGAGGGTGCCATCAGCATACATGTGGTGGGAGATATTTGCTGAGCGTAATACTTCGGCAAGTGGTTCGAGGTAAAGGTTGAAGAGGGTAGGGGACAGGGTTGATCCTTGGGGGACTCAGACTTTGACCGGAGAGGGAGCAGAAAGGTTGCCGTTGATTAGGAATCGCTGCGATCAGTTTTGGAGGAAGGATCTAAACCATTCTAGAACAGAGCCATTCAAACCCATCCTGAGTTTGAGGCATTCAATTAGTTTTTCGTGGTTGACTGTGTCGAAGGCCGAGGATAGATCTAGCAGGATTAGAAGGCATGTTTTCCCTTGGTCGAAAGCTTGGAGGGAATCGTCAACAATGTGGAGCATGGTTGTTTCAGTACTGAGCCCAGGTCTGAATACAGATTGGAAGTCATTGAGAAGGTGGAAGTTGTTGATGTGTTGACTTAGTTGCTGTTGTACAGACTTCTCCAACACTTTGGCTAAGAGGGGGATGCTGGAGATAGGTCTGAAATTGTCTGGAATAGCTGGGTCCAGCAACAGCTTTTTAAAAATGGGGAGGACTTGGCTGGCTTTCAGAGAGTCAGGAATGGAACTCTGCTGGAGGGAGGTGTTAATTATTACAGTCCAGCTAGGAATAATGGATTGGGCGACGGCCACTAGACAGTTGGAGGGAAGCGGGTCGTTGAATTGGTTATCGGTTTTAGGGACGATAGTATTTTAGATACGAAGTCTTCGTCGTAGAGGTTGACGTCAGTCCAGAGTACTTGATTCTTAGGTGAAGTCTGTGGGGGCATCTCAGGAGGAGGGTGCATGCCAGGAAGGGATAGAGAGTATGTGGCGGCACTAAGTTCATTTTCTAAGGCTGTGACTTTGTCAGCAAAAAAGGAAGAGAATTCCCCCGATGATATTAAAGACTTGGGTGTTTTTTTCGAGGTTTTGACCAGTTTATTGGATTGGTGTTTGACCAGATTGAAGAGCTTGCGAGACCTGTTCTTGGCGTTCTCTAGCTACGATCTGAAAAATTATTTTTTAGAGTTAAGGATGTTCTTGTTGTAGGCAGTTCTGGCCTGAAGTGTAAGATGTGCGGCGGAGGGGTGCTGTCTCCAGATTCATTCGGATTGCTGGAGGCATCTCCTCTCATTGTTGAGGGGCCCAGTGAACCAGGGGATTGTGTCTTTTGTTTGGGTTCTTTTTAGCTTTAGTGGGGCTAGTTCATCCATGATGTTCGAGATAGTTGCAGAGTAGTGATTATTGAGATCATTGACCGTTGAGAAATGTGAGGGGGGGAGGTCAGATTTGCAGCGAGCCTTCAGTTCATTGTGGTCTAGGTTTCTAGTGTCTCTAATACAGCGTTTAGGAATCACTGGTTGTGGTGCCCTTATCTTGTGGGTGCCAGGTAGTAGGAATGCTATGGCGTGGTGGTCAGACCAGTCACACGGGTCTATAGAGATAAGCTTGACTGTTGATTCCTTTTGAGATGATCCAGTCTAGGGTGGCCCCTTTCGAGTGTGTTGGGAGTGAACAGGCTTGGGTCAGGGCTTGACCGGACAGGAGGTCTTTGATGGTGTTGACCTGAGAGTCCTTGGAGTCATTCCAATGCAGGTTGAAATTGACCAGGACGATATCTTTAGAGTTCGAGGAGAACTTAGCAGTAAAAAGTTCCATGAGTTGGTCAGTGAAGAAGTCTTTCATGACAGGGGATGATAGATGATGTGTAACTTTCACAAAAGAGTGAAGTTGCTACAAATGGAGAGTGCAAGGTATTCGAAAGAGTCGGTAGAATCCGCCAGGAGTTCTGTGGCTCTGAGATTGGAGCGGTAGATGCAGGTGATGCCTCCTCCTTTCTTGTTAGATTGCCTTTCCAGTCTAGCAATGTTGTAGCCGGGAGGGATTAATAGGTCAAGGCATGGAGAGGATGAGTCATTGAGCCATGATTCTGTTAGAATAGCAAAGTCTTAGTTTTTGTTCATGATGAGTGCAGCAATGTCAACGGCGTGCTTAAACGTCGATCGGCAGTTGATTTAGAGGCCAGAGAGGAATCAGGGGGAGTGTCAGGAGTTAGGGTGGACAAGTGTACCGGCGCTAGGTTGCTCTTGACCACACTTCTGTCGCGGAAAGTAGCCGATCTGTTGGTGTTAATAGAGACTGTGCAGATGGCATGTTCGGTTCTGGTGTCTAGCAGGCAAAGGGTCATTGGGGCAGAGTTGTAGTCGCTGAGGATGGCAAGTATTTCCTCTTCAGTGGGGTCTAGTGAGCTAGGGGTGGCATGTGTAGAGTTGTAGGAGAGGGTGAGAGCTAGGGAACTGAAGTGGTGGTGTCTGAGGTCTAGTATGTATACCCAGTAGTGCCTTTGAAGTGGGGAGACTTTAAAGATAAGTCTTTGAAGTGCACAGATATCCTGTCCTGGCTCCAGATCCACTGCAGTGGGGTTTGAGGCCCTTTGTGTGGGGATAGGACACCACCGATTCAGTTGTAAGTGAGACTTAATAAAGCTCCTCCCTCCCACACTACCCGGATGGCCTATCAAGTCACACCTAAGCTCCTGTTGTGTGTGGCTGTCTAGGGGAAATACACAAAATACAGCTGTCACAAACCCCAGACATCTGATCAGAGACCGACAGCAGGCACCATATTGCTACAGTAAGAAAATGCCCACATTCTAAAAGTGCTACGCGAACAAATGATGGATGGAATGCTGAATAAATCATACATTCACCCCCAGTCAGGAGATCTGGGTAAAATCCATTGATCTTCTGCTTACCATGCTACCTCAGTTTAGACCCAGCCATATGCAAATCAGTCTTGACCCTGTGCCTCATGGGAGCAGTCCAGACCGAATTGCCAAGCTAGGTCCTCCCTGGACCAGAAGCAAGCATCTTGGGACCGGTTTCTGGGTATTACCCTTCATCAGCCAGGCTAACTTGAATCCAGTGGCATAGTGAGCAAGGTACTCACATCTGGCATACCCATCCCACTTAGAGTGAAAAGTGCTACGCAAACAAAAGATGGACGGAATGCTGAATAAATCATACATTCACACCCAGTCAAGAGATCTGGGTTAAATCCATCGTTCTTTCTAAAAGTGACATTTTCAGAATTGCAATATAAAATCTGATTTCACCATGAATTTGGATTTTACATTTGAATTCCAGAGGCACCAAACTTGATCCAGTTGCATCTTCCCATTTTGAAATTAATACTACATGTCCTGCTTTTTATACACATTGCACCCTGCCCTCTGGCTCTCCAGGCCCTACCTTAGGGCTGACTTATATGTTTAAAAAAGGAAGGTTTGGGCCTTGCAAGAGAATTAACTTGCTAGGTTGACACAGCAGCTTGAAACTGAACACAAAGGCCTGCAATGGCAGTACGGAGACATGTTTAAAGTGCTAATTAATTGGATGGTGCATTCAGTGCTGCAGGCCCACTAATAGCATTTAATTTACATGCTCTGGGCACAGGTAGTACACATCACTATGTAATTATAAGTCAATTAAATATGCCAGTTGTGGATATGCCAATCAACCCATGTTTAGGGGAGTGAGCTTAAGCAATTTAGCACTGGTTAGCAGTGGTACAGTGTGCAAATTCCTAAGGCCAACAGCAGCAAAGTTCAGCAAAAGTGACGGCAGGAAGGCAAAAGGTTTGGGGACGACCACCCTTTTAGGCTGTCAGGTCTAACAACATGGAAGACTGCATGCATTTGTACATGCTGCAGGCAATGTTTGTAGTAATAGCAGAGGAATCAACAGTAAAACCCAGCCCCTAGCACCATAAGCAGGCCCACCACTAGCCCAAAAAACAGCCCATACACCGATCTGTCAGACCAACCCTTCAGGCACTCCCACATTGGCCTTAAGCCCAGTCCAACCCTGATGAAAAGTGTGCGTACCAATAGGTTATCTATTAATCATTTTAAAATAAAACTGGTTCAATTAGCTGGCCAGCCTCTGAATACTATGGAAAATATTGTAAGGTCCTAGACCTCAGTGGGGTATATAACTATGTTATATACATACTCCATTGTGTTTAAACCTTTTTTTAATACTAATGACCAGTTATTCTTTATGTTGTGCATTTTCATTTGCCTGATTTAATTAATGGTTTGTAATGCATAAACGTGACACTTTGTTTCAAAATTTGACTATATTTTTGGTTCTGGTGTTAGCTAAGGCCTTTTGATTGTACCAAAAATATGTGTGTGTGTGTGTGTGGATGTGTGTGTAGTTTACTTTTTGACAGCCCTCTTCATCGAATGGTTTGCTGTTGTGTCGTTCACATTTTTTTTTCGCCCACTATAGCATACAGCATGGGACAATGGGTCACCTCTTCAGCAGATGACTAATTTCATTGTAGATGATGTCATATTGCCTTTTCACAAGGAGCACATCCACACACAGTGCCAGGGACCACTATGACACTACGGCAAAGCATGTGTCTGCTCTTAGCTACTGTTTCTAATTTTTTTTTTAGAGTGACGAGACCCAGCAGCTTTCTCAGCAATAAAGTTTTATAAAACCATCACAAAAAAGTACTGACAAAGCCAAAAAGCTGGCAACTGAAAGATATATGGGGTTTACAAATGCTTGTTTAGTTTTTGTATCAGTGTAAGAAAAGATCATCTTCTAAATACCATTAACCCGATACTGAAATGTATATGTCTGGCAATGCTATGTAGGCAAATATAGTGTAGCTCAGTAAGTAGTTAAATCCGTTGCACAAATAAAATGTATTACACAGATACCTAGCAAACTGAAGCAACAAATTAGCATCACTGTTTTCTTGTATTTTTTTTAACAGAACCAACAGTTCAACTATACTTGGTTAAGACTGATTAAACAGGGAGACATCTGCTTAGCACCAAGGCATGGAGCCGACAGTCTTGGGCTGTTTCATTGTGCTAATTCAAGCAACATCATTAAATGGCTTCATAAGTCTTTAATAACCTCTCAACCACTTCTGGTGAGTATATACCTTGTTCATCACAGTAGCCATTTTTGTAAAATCAAATGTTTATACGTTTCATAATAGTGACATTGTCTTCAACTGTCTATGAAATGTATAGATACCTCTTGGCCTTGACACTCAAAGGCCTCCATCAATTGTTATGTGAGGTAATGTTTTGAAGCCTGATTTAGATCTCAATGGATGGATTACTCCATCACAAAGGTGACGGATTTACGTCTGCCGAATTATGAATTCCATTACATCCTATGCGAGTAACCCATCAACCGTGATCTAAATCAGGCACTTGGTAGTTAGAAGGAGGTGAATATTACCAAATTAAATACTGTCATGAGAAGTTTGGAAAGTGGGAATGAGAAATAGAAGTTGTAGAGATATATAATTACCTTGGTATGAACATAAACTGCTAAAATATTGAACCATCGAGGTAGCCATACTCACAAAGGTAAATTTGCCCATAAACATTTATTAAGCAACAAATGTAATTGTTTGTGCCTTCCCGGAATTCTTAACGGGATTCCTGACTAGTGTATTCCTATTTTCATTGAGCAGAGGTATCCACCATGAAAGGGGAGTTCTCCACCCTAGGAAATCCCACTCAGAGCATGGTAAACGGACATTCCAAAGGTGCTGTTAGCCTTGGAAGCTTGCAACCATCCAATAACATTTAAAGATTTGGACATTCACAAACTCTTCTCGTTCCCATTTCGATTCACGGAACAGTTTTAATTTCTTTTCAGGTACAGAGTGGGATTGAAATGGATCGCCTTTAGATCTGGAAGGGGGGTATATATTCCCCATGGATTAAAAAATTTGCATATGTGCGGGGATCCTATTCCCACTGTGTAGAGTTCTTCACTATAGAGAAATTGTTACAATGGGAATAGGATCCTGTTGCGAATGTCACATGACCTTACACGTATTATAGAAGGAAACTCTTTCCTGGCACAGCTTTCCATGCAAATTCCTGTTTGCAAATTCTGAGAATGTTTCCATAATTCCATCTGAATCAGACTCCTGCATGAGCAGAGAAGGATGTGAATATTATTTTTAAGGAAAGTTTAGCAAATGTAGTTTTTGTGGAAAAGAGACAATTGTGCGTTACTCCTTCATGGTAACATCAGCCAATTCCACCCTCAACACAATACCCCTATACTAGCCTAAAAAGTCTAACTCCATCAAAGACGTTGGCTGCTTCCCCTACAGTAAAGTCTTACAATTGTCATTTTGTTGTTGCTGAGGTGCTAAAGGAGGCAAGTGACATGACTTGGGACCAAGTCTCTTGATGTTCTACACTATCTCGGTTAGTCATCCTCCTGTGCGTGGGAACAGTGCCTTCACAGGGCTGTGTGTGATGAGATGTCACTGAGAAAGAGGCAAGAAGAACCCTCATCCCACTGCAAACAGTGCTACATGCCACAATGTTTTAACTCACCTTTACATTGACTGCCGGTGCAGAGTTGTATGGATCTAAACACAACCCACTGGGACCTTTTTAATCCTGGTTTCATGCTGAGCCTGGGCAGAGGAATACTGTCAGAATAATGACCGTGGGTCTCCTGGCTGAGTGCCAGCAATGAGAGTCTGAAAAAAATGACAAAAGCAACAATCTAAAAAGTATTTTTATATTTATATATTTGATAATAAGGTTAAATATAAGTTCGTGTATTGTGACTCTCAAAATATGTGTTTGTATTTTCGTACCCACACAGAATTAATACTCAGCTATTTGAGTTTTTATTAAATACATTTTGTAATCATCCCTAACTTCCTAAATTGGATTTCAACGTAAAAAATGAATTTACTGATTTTTGGGGATTTCTCATGAGCTGCAGCTCTTCAATTAAGGTATTCACTATAACCATAATATCTCCTGTTTCTTTTCATTCAATTCAGATGGATCACATAGTTTTGGAGCACACCTCATTCTGCTTAGAAGTGGACCATCTTCACAGAGCCCTCCGAATAAGTACATGTGACTCATCAAATCATTACCAGAAGTGGAAATTTGGAAATTATCTTGTTCAATGAGGAGAACTACGATCAGACTGGGCCAGCAATATGCAGTGCAGACAAATGAGAAATTTTCCAGAAGGCAGTCATAGAAACATATTTTGGATATGAACTACTGTTAAAAATGATGAACGATTACAATAGTATGTATCTAAAGTGCCTTCGGTTCACTGGAATCTGTTCAAGTTCCTTCACGTGTCTGACCCAGAGAACTAATAATACAAAAACCTGCTGTATTATTTCTTTCATGGTCTGAAGGTGTTCATTGTGTGAAAACTTCACTGTGTTATTTGTACAAGGCTCATATGATTCACTGTAAAATACTGTAAATCGGAGTAGATAACGTTGAGATATGAATGCATATTTTTTAAGGTGAGAAGTAACTCATTTGATTTCCTTTCTGTTACGCTGGGCCATCTTTGTTCACAGGTTCTCATCAGGGTGGAAAAAGCAACCTTAAAATGTATCTGAGAATTTAAAAAACATGAGGCTAAAATTAAAGGGATCTATGGTAAGTGGATGAATGGGCACATATGTTTAAGTTAGTTGTTATCTGGCACAAACTTCAGTGGTATGAAACTGACAGGAAAACATGCAATATGGAAAATACTTCGGGGTTCTCTGGGAAATGTGAATTTCACCGTCATAATGACAGCTCGTAAACCGCTCTTTTGAGTTCACCATTGTCAGGACTACTAGAATTATGCAAAAATGAAGGGCCGAACTATTTGGCAAGGTTATCTAAATTATGCAGTAAGCAATACAACGTATGCCGTACATTTTCTGACAGTTATTAGTTTCTTCCATTTGAGCTGGAAATAACACTTTTTATTGTAAGCTGCAAAAGATCCAAAATATGTCCATAAAATCAATAGTTATTCAGCCAGAGAATTGTATAACTCTACTGAACCTCAACTATGTCCGTTGTTTTAACATCAATTTATTCATCAACGTAAACACAAGCTAAACACGCTAATTCCAATCAATACCTATTGTTAGTTACACTTTTGAAGAAACCAGCCTTTTCAATTAAACTACTCCAAAATAAACGTGCTATAGAAAGTACATAATGGGTGATATATGTAATAAGGCTCTACACTGGCATCTCGGAGGTTCTGTGACATTTACAAATTATCTCTCTCTTTCTCTAGAATAGATAGATAGATAGACGGATAGATGGATGGATGGATAGATAGATAGATAGATAGATAGATAGATAGATAGATAGATAGATAGATAGATAGATAGATAGATAGATAGATAGATAGATAGATAGATAGATAGATAGATCGATAGATTATATGCTCAAGTGCCCACAACAAGCCTGAAAGTATGCACTATTGATACTGATGCATCTCAAAGTTGGCAGTTGCCAATATATTTTTATATACATAATGGTATTGTCTTCAAGAATAGATTATTGGGCTGTGAGATGTGTATTTAGTTTTTTTATAAAATATCAGGCCTTTCAAATATAACATTATTTCAATTTGTGTGATGTACTCACCATTATCCAGATAGGGAGCAATATATCTTTGACATCATTTGGCCTCACATAACAAGAGAAGTTGGTATTAAAACAAATGTAGGATTTGCATTTGATATAGGTTGTGAGCTGGACTCTACATATCACAATACATTAACATGTTTGGTTTCCGTATTATTTAATAAAGGATATTCGCCAGCATTTGAAATACACTCTTCCTGACCCGTCATAACAATTTGGAATATTATTGACAGTCGTCACTTTCACTTGGCAGTGCAGCACAAGCCCAGTCAGTGCATCTGACCCTGATTGATTTGAAATCACTCAGTGAGTTTATTATAGAGTTGTTATAACGGCTGTAGGGAAGGCAGGGACTCTTCAAATATCACATCAGATTTACAAAGGGGACCCAAGAGGGCACTCTTTTAGTGGGAATATTGGGTTCGTCACCATAAGTAGGTACATTTTCAGGGATGCAATAATATACATTTTCACAATAAAGTTGGATGCTTGTCTTTGGTTTGAAAACCAGAAACCAGAAGTGATATAAAGTGTACAATTCTAACTCTAGAAAGGAAAATGATTAACTTGAAGGGAAGATATTGAAATTCTGTCCCTAGTATCACACTTGCAGGTTCGTGGTTTTTTTCACACCATGTGGTGGCTGCAATCATTATCCCCACATATTCATAGTGAATTAGAACTGTCTCCAATGTGCTGGCACGATACTGCTCTCAAATAATGTTCTTAGGATGTCTAATAACACTTATCTATATCTATTTAAAATCCTCAAACTAGAGATGTCTGTGAATAGTATCCTGTGCTCGCTATGCCACCAGATTCAAGCTAGCCTGGCTGATGAGGAGTGAAACCCCGAAACCGGTCCCAGGATGCTTGTTTCTGGTCCAGGGAGGACCTGGCTTGGAAGTTCGGGCTGGACTGTTTCCATGGGGCGCAGGGTCAAGACTGTTCTGCATATGGCTGGGTCTAATGTGGAATTGCGGGGCGTTCTAAAAACAATGGATTAAATACAGATCTGTGACTGGGGTGAATGTTTCATTAGTTCAGCATTCCGTCTATCATCTGTTCTTTTGTCATGAGAATAGTATTGTTCATTCATAGTGCATGTAGAATACCCGTGAGCCAAATGATGCTAGCAGAGGGCTGTCAATGGTTGACCACAAGGGCCAGGACAATGTCATATTTCCATGATAATCACTGACAGTGTAAGTGATACCCATCTAGAGTTATTGGTTTTAATGCATCATATGCAGATATGATGAAATTGTGGCATTGATCCATCACTTGTTGTCAAGTGATCAAAGGCATTTAAAGACCTTTTATCACATATTAATATTTCTTTGCTACTGAATTCCATTTCCTTAATGCCAAATTACACCATTGTATCTCAGTTGCAGCTTTCTGATTTATGTCTTGTTGATAAGTTAACGATTACCAAAATCTAAAACAGACAAACACCTGTTTGGTTGCTATGGAAAAGCTATCAAATCCTATGTGTATCTCCATTGGGGATATTGAGAATACTCTGGCTGTGACTCGGCCCTTGCTTTACTGTGTTTGGTTTCAAGTGGTACATTCTGTTAATTTATTCTAATTGAGTGAAATATGACCATGGTGAAAGGTGTGCATTTAATAGCCATGTAACATAATGCAATCCAAAGCTATGACATGGAGTAGCTTAGTATGATACTCCAATAGCATCAATAGCACAATAATTTTCTGTATCCATGGGTGCTCCCAGCATGACGTTTAGCAGACATGAGCCAGGAACCAGGGATAAAAACTGTCCTGTTTTCAAAGATGATTAGATTGGTAACTGATATCATATTTCAGTCATTCGCCATGTAATACAAGAATATCCTTTAAGATACACCTGAAAGAAGAATATTGATGCCTATCTAATGAAAGAACCGTGTATCCATTCAGTTTCATCAACAAACCATTCCCGAGCTTATATGAACATATTTTAACAATATAAGCTTTACTGGAAGAGCCACTTGAACAGTTACATATGGCATCTACTGTTTCTAGATACATCTTGTCGGTATTTGAACATTGGTCTATGGTACAGATGTTCATAAGAATAAAATAAGGGAGAATCAACAGGTGAGGTAAAAATAAAAAATGAATTCAATAAACACCATTAGACATGAAAGATCATTTTCAAATCTAAAACCCCATATAGCAACAAGTACATATAGCAGAAACAATTTGGAGCTGCTAACATTGAATTTCGCAAACCGGGAAGGACCTCTGTTGACTGTGACACAGTAACTTTAAATACTCTTTTGAGAGTGGTAATGTCATTGTAAAAACGTGTTTATTATTGTTAATTAGCTTTGCTACTGTGAGCGCCATTTTGTCATCTCAGCACTAGTTTTGCATCATTCTAATTTTAAGGCCTCTGCATCCATTGCTGAATTTAAAAGCCCTTTGTTAAGACAACATTGGATCTGCTACTTTTAAAAATATTCTTTGCAACCAATATTCAAGTTTTTTTTATTAACTTAAGAGATCACATTTGTGTTCCCATATTTAAAACCCTTCTCTTTCATCTCCTACATCGCAAATGTACTTTATTTGATTGTAATCATGGTACTTTAGATGTTTTTCTGTCAAGGCCTTAATGATTTATAGAAGTATGGTTTATTAGGAAAACATAAGTGATACATGTGTATTTGAAGGATAGAAATGACGATCTATTACATTGTGTAATATATGCTTTCATTGTTATGTTAACTTACAAGATGTACAAATTTGTAAATGTGAAGAAATATGTTATAAAGTAAGATGTAAAGTTTGTTGACGTTAATTTTAATGTGTTCTTTATTGAAGGGGTTGCTAAACAGAGAGTTAAAAGGAAAACTAGCTATTCGGTCTATAAACTGTCTATTTTCGTAGCTGTGATCATATCCAGCATATTTACAGGTTAAAATCTTACATGTTCACATAAGGGGAACAGTGATGAGAAACCTCAGGTATGCAATACTTTCCTTGCAGAATTCAGTATGTTTGTGTGGTTGTTTTACTGTAGTATCACTTTTTTCAAAAGTGACCTGCACCTATATGGACTATTGTGATATTGTCAAGTTAGGAGTAAATGGATAGATCTAGATAATATTTGTCAAGATAAGTAAATGTGGATTTAAGAATAATAAATCTAGTGTTAACTTTATATTCTTAACTTGACAATATTGTGGTAGTCGATATTCTGGAGTCAATAGTGTTGCAGGTCAATTAAAAAAACTTGATATTCTTACACACAACTCATTGGATGTTGCACTGAATTTTCTCTGATGATTCTATGAATTGCAAAAGATGTAGTGAGCCATAGAAAATGGCGATGCCATATATTTCCTACACCATGCACTATTCGAATATTCTACTGTGTTTGTCTCAGTAAATATCATGAGCCTTATTTGTGAAGGTTTTATGCCACAGTTGAGTCACTTTTCAGTGATGCTGTGGCATAATCAATGTGCCAGACTGTGCCTTTTTTTTACAAAGTGACACATCTAGGCAGTTGCATCACTTTGTAAAGACCTGCTTCACATTATACCTATGTCAGGTATAATGTATGTATGGTGGGAGTTCCCATGGAAAAAAGCCTCATGGAAGTGGCGCAGTGAAATTTATGTGATTTCACTATGCCACTTCTACAACTTGACTGTCTCAAATCCTTACGCCTGCTTCAAGCAGGCATAAAGAGTGACACAGGGCCTTTTACATCGAACTCACCCCATGTGTATTGACACATTCCTGGACTTGCATCTGGTTACCAACACACTCCAGCAATTTATCATTACTGTGTCATCAGATAAGTCAGGATTCATGACGTATCTGTGCAATCCTTGCCACATGAAGCGCTGTAGTGTAAAAAAAAGTCGCATCCATGGTGTTGTAAGGATGGCGCTGTGAAAAGTGTTGCGTCGCTGTTTTTCCACCAGCGATGCAACACTTTTCATAAATGAGGTCCCATGGATTTCACAGTCCCATAAGATAGAAAACTGTTTCTCTTAGGGAGAGTCAGTTAACATCTTTGAATCCCCTGCCCAGCATAAAATGTTTAGACTGATAATATTATGTCATGTTATTATATCATAGACATAACATCAGGGGTTTAAGGGTGCTTTCTTAATAATTGTGTTGTTATTTAACAAAGGGGAATGTTATTACCTCAATCATTAAAATATTCAGTGAAGGTATATATTTGTATTGATAATCTATTTTATGTATGTTATTCCCCATTTTTTACAACTAAAAATAGAAAAATACACAAAAAGAGATGTAAAACATTACAGAAAAATGAAGCCTGTAGAATTGTGAATGCTAGGTGCTGCCTACCAAGGGCATTATTTGCTCCTTTGTAAATGTATGCAAACCTAAAGCTCTGCACTTGTCAGCCAATGCAATACTGCATTGTGTGTGTTTTTGTGTGTTTTTTCTGTGTCTTTCTTGTCATTCTTGTGGTCACTTCTATCCACCAGTGTAACGGGTGCACAATCACAGGCATTGCCTTGTTTTTGATACACTCTAGGCTGATGTGCTGTCTCACATGGAATATTCATATGGCCCACTTGTCAGGTTGCAGTTGAAGTGAATGATCAGCAGACATCAAGCATGTATGTGAGTACAAAATAGTTCAGCACACTTGACTGTTGCTCTGGAAGAATGCTTGAGAGATTTGAGAAAGTAACAATAGTAGACTCATAATGTAGCTCAACGTTCCCCAGGAAAGTCATCTTTAAGTTATGTTAGAAGACAATTTGAGGACAGTGATCTCAACCTTTAGAAGATTCCAAAAGTCTCAATTAACATAACTATTTTGGTATGCATCTCACAATGGTAGCCATTTTAAATTATGTGAAAGAGTCTATGAATTTTTGAGTCTGTACTAGCCATTTTAGAGTGTAGAGTACATTGGTTATATTGTGAAAGGTATGACATTTTCCACAAATACCCATGTTCATGATTGATGAGAACACCTCTCGTTTGTACGGTCACACAGAGTGGCTATATTTGGAAGGTTTTTACTTATAACTACTGGGATTAATATATATATATATATATATATATATATATATATATATATATATATATATATATATATATATATATATATATATATATATATATATATATATATATATATATATATATATATATATTCTGCAGTAGTTAAAGTTAAGTTTGCAATGAAACAATGCTGGATTATTGTTGTTTCGGCCGTCCCTGCGGCCTAGATCACATAACAATGCATTATGCTCAGCCCACTTTTAAAGTGCCAGTGCATCACATGTTGCAATAGACATAGAAATTATACTATCTGTATAAATACATTTAGAGTACTTTGATTTTATAAATACAATCTGTATAAATACAATAAAGTATTTCACCAATGACAGTTTTTTTTTTAAAACCTTCAAATATCAAGGATATGTTTGGACAGTTGATAGCATGTTTAATTCACAGTTTTGCTATATTTTTGTGTACTTGCTTAAATGCAAGTTTTTAGTCCCATAACATATTTGATCCAACCTTTGCCATTGCAACATAAAGTATTTAATCCAAAAATTAACACGTGCCCACCTAAACGTGCAAAAAAATAAATTTGTAAACAGAAATCGATGTGTTCTAACGTTTCCTCTTGAAATAGCGAAACAAAACATGATTTTAGGAAAAACTGTATAGGAAGTGTAGTTATAGGCAATAGAGATTCATTTTACACTACAGACAATTCCGAGTTAGAGGACTGCAGCTGATAACTCAGCACTTTGATGCGTTTCTTGTCTTAAGTGGTGTTATGTATTAGCCACAAGTCCTAGAAGGATCCCCTTCAATAAGTTTGATAAAGTGACTTGGTGCTACAGTACAATACATCTGAAGTGACTCATGTTCATATTGACAGAGTTAAAACCTAGACTATCTATTGATATAAAATTCATAGATATACTGGTTTATTCATTATCCAGTGGGGAAGAAAGGGGATATAAATAATCAGTTTGCAGGGGACAGGATTGTGTTGATTTTATACAGTTGATCATTAAATTACAAATATATAAATATATTTATTTACACGCACCTAATTAATCGTGCGTGTAAAATAAAAAAAACGTTTACAAAAAGGACCTATTATTAAAAGATATCGGTGACATGTTAAAAATAACTGATTAAAAGACATATGGGTAAAACCTACCCTAATGCCTTAAAAGAGCAGCTAAAAACAATCATGGCACATTGTAAATACATTGCAATGGTAAAGAAAATATTTGTTGTTCTAGATTTCATGAGTTATAGAAAAATAAATATGTATAAATACAATACAAGAACATAGCAATATAAATAGTCGAGTTTCTAAATGGCCCAAAATATACGGTATGTAAATATATATTTTTACTCCTTTTTATGTTATCACACATAAGACCCCTCATAAGTAGATCAACTATTTACAAGTATGTATGGAGGTCCTCAGTGTTATTTAATCCTCCTGGCCATTTAGTGTCAAATTCCAGAATATAGTTAGTTTCAGTTCTTCTCCTGCAAGCCTCCCTATCCCCTCCTCTTTTTGTTACAGGGATGGATTCGATTGCGTAGTATTTTAAGCATTGAGGTTTACTATTGTGCCATGCCTCAAAATGCCTTGCAACCGGATAACTTTGGTCCTTGTTAGTTATCGCTCGCAGATGCTGCAAAATCCTCTTATGGACTTGCAGCTTTGTACTGCCCACATATCTCAAATATGTGTAGGATAAACAGGAGAAAACCCATAGACCAAGTTGGGATGGGTATATACTGTAAATAAGAACAATTCCCAACAGGTATCAATTGGAAGACAATTTCAACAGGTGTATGCAATATGCATTACAAAAGAAAGAAATTAAGGAGTCACTACAGTTTTTGAAAAAAGGCGGGTATTATTCACCACTTTAAGAGCAAGGCGGGTCTGTTGCAAAGTTATACAGTTAAACAGCACTGTACACATCAAATGGGGTGACAACCCGGTGGCACTTGGTGAGGGTGATATATACATAAATATATACAGTGAATAGTGGTGGTAGTGCAAGTGCTGGGGTGAAACAGCGTGGTCGGCGCGTAGTGACAATAGGTGAAATATACAGAGTAATGGCTCCAGGGATCAAGTTGTAATCACTTAAAACAAGAATGAGTCAATTTCCAGGAGTACAAAACAAGTAGGGCGCCATAAAATTAAGCTGTGTGGTCGACGGCGTTTCGATCCCCGTCAGTCGGGATCGTCATCAGGACTGGGTTGTCGAGGAAACAGTGCTGTAGGGTAAGAGAAGGGCTAATCAGTGGGGGTAGGGGTGGCCATATTTAATTAAGGGCGCGCTAGTGGCTCGCAATTGGGAAGCTGCTGGGAGAGTGGGTGACCCTGTGCGTAAAATAAGCGCAGGCGGCATGCAGGTAGCAGGCAAGTAACTACGGAGCTAGCTGGGGTGTCTGAAAGTAGCAGACAACTAGAAATGCCATGCAGATAACTGGCAAATAAACAGTAAAACTAGCTAGGGTCTCTTGAAGGTGGCAGACGGTTTGAATTACAGGCCGGGCCTGGCGCTGAGGGACAGGCGCAGGGGCTGTATATAAGTCTGTGAGAGCGTGTGGCAGTTAACTGTCGCCAGGGTAAACAACATGCTGGTAAGGGTAGTTAACATACATGTCCGCCAATGGCAATTTCATGCGGATGGAGGGGCTGGTGTGTAAGATCCAATGCTGCACGGAGAGGGAAGCTTTAATTAGAAAAAGGTTGGGCAATGGAGTGAGAAAACATATCCCCAATGGGTAACCAATAATTTACCTGAGTAGCGATTTGGAGGGCTTGAGGCAGCGGGGGTGATCGGCGTCTGAGAAAAGGTAAAGGGGCAGTGATTATTAAGATTCGGGTGCCGCGTGGCTAGCCGAGTCAAAAAGGGGGTCGCACAAGTTGGGCTAGTGGCTTACCTGAATGAATCATATCTCAAATGGAACTCACATTCTAAAATGTAGACACAGTACTCAGTCTTGCGTGTAAGATGTTGCTTAATCTCTCTGGTCGACCTTGGGATGACAGTGGTGTATTTCTTGGTATTAACACCATGCTGACATGCTTTACATGACAAGCATTTGAAGAAGCCCTTGCTGGTAGGCATCCAGTTTTTCTTTTTAAAGCATTCCTGGCTGTTTTTAGTTCAAATACTTCCCAGACTTATTGCTTTGCGAAAAATTATCGCTGGATTTGAGGGCATCAAGTCTTCAATAACAGGGTCATCCTGAACAAAGTGTCAGTTGTGCCTAACTATACTCCTTAATTCTTTTTCGTGCTTGGAGTATGTCAGAATTAGCCTAACCGGATTAGCGTCTGTATTCTGATTTGGCTCTTTTTGGGGTTGTATTTCTATTTCAGGAGTTCACCTCTAGATTTTAGCTGTGATTTTCTCATGGCGGTTTCCACTATACTTGAACTATATCCTCTTTCCACAAATCTTACTAAGCTTTCCTGTTGTTTTACAATCATATCATCATCATTACTACAAATGCGGCGGATTCGAAGCATCTCACCGTAGGGTATAGATTTAATAAGATGTTGTGGATGAGAGCTTGTGGCGTGTAGTAGAGTGTTACCAGCCGTTGGCTTTCTAAAAAAGGGTAGTACTAAGAACATTATTGGATAAAAAAACCTGCACATCTAAGAATGTCACCGATTCCTTGCTAATACTAGAAGTAAAATTTAAATTAAGATCATTTACATTTATTTCCTGTATAAAATTCAAAACACTTTCCTCAGAGCCACGCCAAACAATGAATAAGTCATCAATAAAACGAAGCCAAGAGACTATATTGGATGTACAGTATTGCTCATATTTGCACCTGAGGACCAGTTCCTCCCACCAGCCCATAAATAGGCACGCGTAACTCTGGGAGAAACTGGCCCCCATGGCTACACCCTGAACCTATTGAAAAAATAGGCTATTAAACATAAAATAATTGTTTTCCAAACAGAAAGATAACATTTCCAAGAGCATTTTCGAATGATGGGCAAATTCCATTGGCCTAGTGCTTAAATAATATTCACATGCACGTAGGCCGTCCCTATGTTTGATGCAGGTATATAGGGAGCTTACATCCAATGTCACTAAAAGCAGGTCAGAATTCCACTCAATACCTTCTGTTTTGCTCAAAAAGTCACTTGTAGCCTGGACATATGAGTCTAAGGATTTCATGTGCGTTTGCAGAAAATAATCAATGTATTTTGAGAGGTTCTCTAGAGGTCCCCCGCAGGCAGCAATTATCGGTCTTCCTGGCGGTGCGGTAAGACTCTTATGAACCTTGGGTATAAAATAGATGTAAGGGACTAGAGGGTGATCTTTTTTGATAAATTTAAACTCATCCCCACTCAACAATCCTAGTCCCTTCCATGCCACCTAGTTTTTACATAAATTGCCAGCAGGTAGTTTACACGCTCTAGTCGTCAGGAGGACGCTAGGCGTGTACAAAAGAGAGGAAAATCTTCAACTCTCCCTTTCCAGCTGTTACCAGACTTGTACTTGCGCTCTGTGTGCTTCGGGACCTGAGCTGCTGCTATTTTTAACTACACCTCGTTTTTTATTTGATTTGTATTTTATTTCATTTTCCCCTGTTCTTAATTCCGCCGTGCCCTCACTTGCACCATAACTTTTGGGAAAACCACCGCTGTTGGGCGGGTCCGCTTCGAGGCGTAATTCCCCTGCAGTAGCGCCATCTTGGAAGTAGACGGTGCCGCTTTTCGGCGCCATCTGGTAGTCTACACGCTCTAGTCGTCAGGAGGACGCTAGGCATGTACAAAAGAGAGGAAAATCTTGAACTCTCCCTTTCCAGCTGTTACCAGACTTGTACCTGCGCTCTGTGCGCTTCGGGACCTGAGCTGCTGCTATTTTTAACTACACCTCGTTTTTTATTTGATTTGTATTTTATTTCATTTTCCCCTGTTCTTAATTCCGCCGTGCCCTCACTTGCACCATAACTTTTGGGAAAACCACCGCTGTTGGGCGGGTCCGCTTCCTGTCGTAATTCCCCTGCAGTAGCGCCATCTTGGAAGTAGACGGTGCCGCTTTTCAGCGCCATCAAGTAGTCTACACGCTCTAGTCGTCAGGAGGACGCTAGGCGTGTACAAAAGAGAGTCATGCTGACGCGCAGCGGTTACGCGCAGCGGGGACGCCTGAATGACGCCAGAGTTACGCCAGAGTTCAGCCCGTCTGTGCCCGTCCAGACCCAGACGGGCTCAGGGCTGGTCCGCCTGTCTGACTCACGGCAGCTATCTTTGGCAAGCATTAGGTACTCGCGGGAAGAACTCATGCTTTGGCGCTCGTCGAATCTCGTTACATGTAGGTATGTTCACGATAGAGGACTTCCGTTCTTGCCCTGTGGGGCCTGTAATCCGCGTCAGGACTCGGTCTCAGACAATTGTGTGTTATCTATGGCCCTTTTGAATTGTCGGTCCCTCCCCTGCCACGCAACAGAAATTAATTCCCTCATTCTTGATCATAAGCTGGATGTGTTGTTTCTTACGGAAACATGGATCTCTTCCTGCTCCGGTCCGGACATGGTTATAGCTCTTCCACCTGGCTTCCTTATATCTCATCTTGATAGACCAGTGGGGCGGGGAGGCGGTATTGCCATCCTTTACAGGGATACACTAACCTGTAAGGTACAGGATGGAGGGATGAGCGACTGCGAGAGCTGTCAGTTCTCTCTACGTGTGTCGCCCACCGCATCCTTGGCAGGCCTCCTTGTTTACCGTCCTCCCGGGATCATGGCCAACTTCCTCAACTCCTTCCTAGAAACGGTCGCGCTCCTTGCCTCTTCCATGGCCAATTTTGTGGCATTGGGTGATTTCAACATTCACTTTGACGACCCCTATGACTCACTGGGAGTAGATCTGCTGGGTGACTTGAAAGCATTCGAGATCAATCTGGTCAACTCGGGCGCAACGCACGAGAAGGGACATCTGTTAGACCCTATCTTCTCGAACTCATCTCGCGTGAAAGTACTGCCCGCACTGGTTTTGCCCTGGACAGACCACTTTATGATTCTGGCCCTGTGGCAGTTTGACGGCCCAGTAGCTCCAACACCTAGAGCATATACTGTGGAAAGAGCCTGGTCCAGGCTCCCAGTGGACACCTGGGCAGCACACTTGGAGGCGTCTAGCCCCACCCTCGGGCTGGACCCCTCAGTGGCTGATGCAAATGTTAATACCTGGCTGACCAATTCGCTCGATGCTATTCTCCCCAAGAAAAGACTACTTACGAAGGGCAGGAGAGTGGGCTCAGCCCCCTGGTACACGCCAGAGTTGCGTACACTGAGGAAGGGCTGTAAGAGGCGGGAGCGGATCTGGAGGAAGGACTTGGGCGAAGTAAACCAGAGAGAATACCAGGCGGCTCTTAAAATCTATAAATCCGCCATTCGGGTAGCCAAATCGAAGTTCTTCAAGGAGAGAATAGGTCTCTCTTCCAACTCCTCGAAAGAGTCGTTTAACATCATCAGAGAACTTTTGAAAACCCCCGAACCTCCGGTTACCCACGATAACCCGCGGGAGAAATGCTCAGAACTAGCCTCTTTCTTCAAATCCAAGATAGAAAACATCCTGGTATCCCTCCCTCGGCTTGCTCAGGAGCCATCCTTGGCTCGCAATCTAGGGTCGCAACCCGGGGTGAGGACAGTAGAGCTAGATTCCTTTGGACCAGTCACTGTGGACGAATCTCTTGAGGTCTTGTCAACTGTGAAGAGTGGGTCTCTGAGAGACCCGGTACCGATGAAATATCTGAAGCAGGTAGCTTCTACCATCGGCGGCTCAGTGACGGACCTTATAAACTCATCCTTCACTCAAGGAGTATTGCCCCCCAGTTGGAAGGGAGCGGTAGTTAAGGCCCTCCTGAAGAAGCCCAGCCTGGATCCCGCTGACCTTGCTAATTTTAGGCCTATTTCCCTGCTCCCTGGCCTCAGCAAGGTAGCGGAGAAGCTGGTGAACAGGCGCCTTTCGGGTTTTTTAGAATCCAACTCCCTCCTGGGCGACTCCCAAATGGGTTTTCGCCCCGGCCAGGGGACGGACACTGCCCTGCTGGCAGTCGTGGAGAATGCCAGGAGCATTTTGGATTCAGGGGGATCGGTGGCAGTGATCCTCCTGGACCTTAGTGCGGCATTTGACACCGTAGACCAGCAGGTGTTACTCCAGCGGCTGTCGGGGTGGGGGTCTCCGGGATGTCCCTGAAATGGCTTGCGTCCTTTCTGGAAGACCGGACGTTTGAGGTCTGGGAGGGCCGTGAAAAAATCAACATCGGTCCCTCTCCAGTGTGGTGTGCCACAGGGCTCATCGTTGAGCCCTACACTGTTCAACGTTTATATGGCCCCACTGGAGAGGGTGGTACTACCACTAGGTATCAAAATCATCAGCTACGCTGATGATACCCAGTTGGTGGTAGGGCTCCCCCAGTCAGTGAACAAACCCGACGTGCTGCACACATGCCTAGGTAAGATCTTCACTTGGATGTGTAACTCAGCACTTAAGCTCAACGGCTCAAAAACTGAGCTGATGATGTTGGGGAACTCCCCGCCCTCCCTGTCTCTGAACAGCTGGCCTAGTTGTCTTGTAGCGCCACCCACCCCAAAACAGGAGATTAAGAGCTTGGGGTGTGGCTGGAGCAGGACCTTTCTTTTAAGTCACACGCTAAAAAGACTGCAGGCGTGTGCTTCGGCCTGCTCCGGTCAGCCCGGAAGATCCTACCCCTCCTTCCGATGGCCACCAGGAGATTACTAATCCAGGGGCTCATCATTTCACGGCTGGATTACAGCAATGCGCTGTTTCTGGGGGCCCCAGAATCCACCTTAAACAAATTGCAGCAAGTGCAAAATGCGGCTGCAAGGCTGTTGACGGACATTCCCAGGCGACAATCAGCCCGTCCCGCGCTGAAAGTGCTCCACTGGCTCCCTGTCAGGGAGAGGGTGAAGTTTAAGTCACTCTGCATGGCCCATAAAATCTTACAGGGGAAAGGGCCACCTATCCTCCGGGATATGGTTCAACCTTACAAAGCTCCCCGCGCCCTTCGCTCGGACCACCAATATCTTCTGCAGGTCGCGAGAGTTAGAAAGGCCAGGTCCGGCGGGAGAAGGTTTTCCGTCAATGTGGCAACGCTATGGAATTCTCTCCCACTGGCCCTGCGCTCTGAAACTGGCACTCTGCGATTTCACAAACTTTTAAAGACCCACCTGTTCCCTGCTTAATGCTCTCCCTGTTATGGTGCGCACTCTGGATGAGCGCTGGGATGCCCAAGAGTAACCACGCGCTATATAAAACTCAGTAATAATAATAATAATAATAATAATATAGTCCTGTATTTTAGTGGATTGCTCTTCCTGTAGCATTGGATGTCATCCAGTTGACCATATGCTTCTTGTAAATAGTCTTTTATCGGCCATAAGACTATGTTTCCGCCTTTGTCAGAATTGCGGATTACCATTTCTTCTTTTTGTAGCTTCTTGACCAAGTGGTTTAGTTTTCTCTCTTGGCTTGAATATTTTTTACTCTTATCAATGTTTGCGTGAGCCTGTTTTTTTTATTTGCGCCACCATTGACTCACTGAATGTATCAAGTCCATCATGTGCTGCCAAAGGGATATATCTGGATTTGGGTTTAAACGGGGTTGTTGGTTTAGTTTGGCCACTCAATAACACTCTTTCCTGTGTCCCCAGGTTGTCATCATTCCCCAGTTGACACATATCATGGAATAAACCAATTTCGCTGACTGCCAGTCCTGTGGCCCCCACTTCAGACTCCGGTATCCCCGTACCAATGTTCGTCGGTTTGTGCAAGAACAGTTTCTTTAGCTTAAGTTTATGTATGTATTGGTAAACATCTGCCCTAGTTCTCGTATAGCAGAAATTTGACTCTGGGCAGAAACTCAGGCCCAAGCTTAATAATTTATTCTCCGCTGCCGTCAGGTCTAAGGTACTCAGGTTGATTATAGAATTTTATTGCATTTCCTGTATTTCCTGAGACCTTCCCCCATTGCATGTTTGCGGCTCACCAATATTGTTCATTATGGGTTCTTTCGGGTTCCTCCCCGACCCGACCCCATTTGCTTGGATCTCCTTTGTTTTGCAGCATTGCGCCTGCCCCTCCTACGCTGAGTTTTTGTTGCGCTGCTTTGCCCTGGAATCGTGGTCTCAGAGTATCTTTTCTGCTTTGTTTTAAAATTTCCAGCTCGTCCCCCAGAGTCAGTTTAATATTGGCCAGTCTCCTTGTGTCTTCATTATCCGACCCACTCCCTGCGGCCGAGCTGTATACTGACGATTCATCCATCACTGGTTTGGCAGCTCCTGTATTGGCAATGCTACATTTGCTGGCTGTAGCCGCTCTCAGGTTGTCATAGCTGCTTGCAAATGTAAATATTTGCCCGTTGGCATACTCATTCCTGTCCCTCTTAAATTTATAGATCTTTCGGGTCTTAATTTTGTCCTCTTCTTTGTCCAATCTAGTTAGCATGTCTTCCCTCAGCTTAGTTGTTTGGGGAGTTTCCTTATCGCCCACTTGTATTTTGATTGCATCCTCCAAGGCGTCTATTTTCTTCTGAAGCTCCTCCCCCTCAATCCTTGCAAACTTAACCAAAATTTGCATCAAGCGACGAGAGGAGTCCAGATTACATTCGCCCCACTCAGCTTTCATAAGAGGATTAGGTGCCTCGTAGCTGGGGGCTAGCATGATGCATAGCCCCCTTGGTACTCTCCCAACACAGAGGTACCTTTTAAGTGAGCGCGCCTCCCACCATTTTGTTTGCTCATGGCGTTTCAGCTTTTCCAATTCCTTGAAGACATCTCTTATGTTGGTAGATTTGGCCCCACTTGGTTCCCCACTGGTTTCTCTGCCAATATTGGTTTCGGTTTCTAATTCATCCGAAAACATTTCCTGTGCGGCGAGCTCCCGGGCTCTACGTGCATCGCCTGACATTGCTGTTTAGATGGGATTACTATTTTGCGCTGACACAACACACTGGTACTGACTCCTATGTCTGGAAAAAATCCTTGGTGGCGTTTGCCAAACTTTGTGTCAGTTCCGTGCGTACACCTCCCCTCTCCAGTAAGCCAAGATTCTGTAACGGTATCGGTAGCGCCCTTACCACAGTCACGGATTCCTCTCGACACGGTCTCAGCCCCCTGCCTGCTCAGCCGAACGGCACTTCGGGTCCTCAGTCCATGTCTTGGTCTCCGCTCACTGCAGGTCGCATACTCCTCCCAGGTGTCTTCACCACCCGCTATTGGCTGATCTGGATGGCTTCACTCCTTCCCTTGAATGGGACTTGAAAGGTGCCCCCGGGGTCCCCGCCAAAGCTCCACCTCGCGGCGAAGAGTGACAGAGATTAGAGGACACAGTAGACTGCTTGCTGGGAAGCCTACTTGCAGGGGAGGGGGTCCATCACCGGCAACAATCCAATGCCGGTATAATATCTGCAATACCTCGCAGCAGCAGCACTCCAACCCTTAGGTAGAAATACGAGGCATGGACCAACTTATGTAGCAGCATTCATTTATTTCCAAATAAACAGCTTGTCACAACGTGTTTCGGCCGTCCCTGCGGCCTTGATCACATGACAATGCATTATGCTCAGCCCATTTTTAAAGTGCCAGTGCATCACATGTTGCAATAGACATAGAAATTATACTATCTGTATTAATACATTTACAGTACTTTGATTTTATAAATATTTTTTTTTATATATATATATACCCTTCAACAATAATCCAGCATTGTTTCATTGCAAACTTTAACTAGTGCAGAATGTGTCCACTCTAAGGGCTCACATCTAAGTATGTGTTTTGGTGTATTACTGATCTACAATTCAATACTTGTATGCATTAATAAGGAGGCCATTACTGTTGTAAGGTTTGTGATTTAATGCTGTACTACAGGTAGAACTCAGACATGTCTGAAAACAAACCTGACAATTATCTGATACCCAAACCTCACTTTGAATGGTGCCATCAGTTGCGATCCCTGTGAGCTAAGTGACTAGAAACATTAGTTAATGTTATCAAAGTCCTGAGAGAAGGTAGGGATGAATAAACACCAATTGAGACCATAGATCTAGCACTTGATCAAACATCAAACAAGCGCTGGGACGCTTGCGGGCAGCCATGCGCTTTAGAAATCTTTTAACATTTAACATTTAACATTTTAACATTTCCTGCAGACAAGGTTAATTAAAGCAAATACCTGAGAAAGATGTGCATACATTTACCCCAAAAGTAATGTGGATTATTAGAACTACATATTAAAATCAACAAGATGTGTTAGAGACGAGAGATTGATGTTTGAGTTTGCCACCTTATTGAGATAACTAATAGTACATTGAAGGCCCCTGATGAGGAGGCAATCTAGATTTAGATCATTAATGCATCAGTTTAAGTGATTCCAGTCCTGATAAAACTATTCAGTTGTAGGATATAGTTAGTGTGGCCAGGATTGAAAAACAGACCCAGTCATAAGACATATACACATTGAATTACAGTGGATTTGAAACTGTAAGAAACCGAGTTATCGAATGGGGGAGGGTGATAACCTTACTCAAGTAAGCACCGCAATCCTTGTCATGGTGAACCATGAAAGTCACTAAATTAACCTGTGCTTAACCGTCTGGTAGCTTGGCACAAAAAAGTCAGGCTTAACGTAGAGGCGCTGTGTAAAGTATTTTTGCAGAACACAAACTGTGATAAAGTGATAAAACAGCACAAGAAAAATCCTAAACTAATTCAAAAAAATAGACACAAATTTAAGTAATGGGTTTTTGTAAATTTGGTATCACGTCACTAAGTAGAACTGGAGATATTGATTTTTAAAGTTTAAAATAACAGTAGCTCCAAGAAGCCACAATTTTAGGCTGACCGCAATTGAGCATAGGCCAGCACAGGACCAAGTTCTGCAAGCTGAGACTTGTACCTTATGTCCTTGGTGCAAATTCTGCATGGTGCTGCTTTTGAAGGCTTTGTGCCGTGCTGTGTCAGTTCTGTTAAATCTTTGCGGGTAGGCTTTGTGTCATGCATCGCTGGTTTGGATGAAGCTTTCAGCTGTGCTGCTTTGTTGGGCTTGGCTGTGTGTTACTCGGCATTGGTTCTAATGAGGCCTACAACTGCGTTGAGGCTATTATGGGGCTTTACGTCACACGCGTCAGTACCGATGATGCTTTCAGCTGTGACTCGAGACTTTACAGAGCTTTGTGCCGGATTTGATTGGACCTTCTGTTCACCAAGGAGAACTGCTTTCTGATGCTAGGAAAGGGTTCAGAGCCCGAGGAGGCTCCTCTCGTGGATCAGGGACTAACTCCAACAGAGGCCAACAGGGATCAGGCTGCTCCAGTCACAGGGCCACACAGGTCGAGTGCAGCTTGACAGTTGGGCAGTTGCAGGGAGGCCTCTGGAGTTTGTTGTATCCCTGTAGCTCAGAACATGAGGTCAGCCAACTGACCTTGGAGTTAGAAAGGTTGTTTGGAGATGAAGGGGGCAGGCCCAGTCTTCCTTCTCACAGACCAGGGAATGCCTCAAGCAGCAGGGTAACCCTTTGGGGAACAAAGCAGGTCTCAAGCAGAAGGAAATCCTCTGGTAGACGCAGGGAAGCCCTCTGCAGAACAACACAGCCCTCAGGCAGCAGGAACATCCTCTGGGGTGCAAGGCAGGCCTCAATCAGCAAGGCAGTTCTCTGGGGAACATAACAGTCCTCCTTCTGTAATGTCCACAGGTACAGGAGTCAACTGAAGAGGAGTCCTGAGGGTCCAATAGTTATACCGGATGTCAGACATTGATGTGGGGGGCTTCCCTATACTTCAGCCATATCTAGTTCTGGAAAGTTCTTGCTTTAGCCTGGCGAGGCTCCAAGAAGTCTGGGGTGACAAAAGACTAGTGTCACGTTCCTTTGTGTGTGGAGGCGAGCCCCTTTGAAATGTAAGTGGGGCAGGGAACAGCTCCGTATGTAGCAATCTAGACAGGATGACCTATCCTCCCTATACCAGTTCGCTTTGTCTTATTGTCTGGCAGGGCTACACAAACCCCAACAGCAGAGCCATTTATAATCATGTGACACAGGACACTGGCAGAGGCACAACAATGGAAAATGGCAACTTTCTAAAGTGACATTGTCTGAATTTGGCAAAAATCCAATGTTGCCATAATAGAGGAATTAAAATTACAATTCTTTTGAGTCTAAACAAGACATTTCTACCCATTTCCATTAAAAAAAATAACATGTATTAAATGTAATAAGGTAATCCAAGGTTATCCTGTGGGAGAAGTAGACCTTACAGTCTATAAAAATAAATGTAGAAGGTTTTTACTACCAGGACATGTAAAACTTAAAACCATATGTGCTACTTTTCAAATCCAATTCACCCTGCTCATGAGCGTTTAAGGGCCTACAATAGCAGTACCTTATATGTGTTAAAAAGCATGGTTTAGGCCTGGCAAAGGGTTTATTTTGCCAGGTCTCATTGGCAGTTTAAAACTACACTAGAGGCTGCAATGGCAAGCCTGGCATGTTCTAAAGGCCTACTTTGGTGGGTGGCACAATGAGTGCTGCAGGCCCACTAGTAGCATTTAATTTACATTCCCTGGGTCAATGCAGTACCACGTTATGAGGGGCTTATAAGTAAATGTAATGTGCCACTAAGGTGTAAGCCACTTTTACAATTTTCCAAGAGAAGAGCACAAGCTCTGTAGCACTGGTTTGCAGTGGTAAAGTGCGCAGAGTTCTAATGCCAACAAAAACTAAATTCAGAAAACAGGAGGGGTGAAGGAAACATGTTTGAGGGTGATCCTGCAGAGAGGTCCAAGTCCAACAGAAACAAAGGCCATTTTTTCCAAAAGACAAATGCAAGCATTTTTTGCAAGATAATAATCAAACAATGGTAACCCAGAGTGTTCAAGATACATAGTAGCCATCCCTGCCCACATAAGAGTCTCTGTCCAGAAACTGGACCACATTTTAGAGGGTATGGAAAGAAAAAAACTTCAATAAGGTCTGAATAGATAAGATGAGAAAGACCCACAGGCAATTTTCCGAATCTTGCATGCAGAGACATCTCCCCTTCAGCAAATGGAAACGGGTGGTTAATATGGAAGCAGATGGTTTTTAAATTATAAGACTAGACTCCATGTGACTAATCGCTGACTAACCATTGTGTAAATGTGCAGATCATAATAGCTACCCTTTGCTGCAGACTAATAAGGGAAAATGCCTTGCATTTGCTGCTCTGACTGAGAAACATCTAGCCAGGTTGATACAATGGCTGGCTTAGAAAAGGCCCAAGTGTGCATATTTATAAGCCCTGCTTCAATGTCTTTTAAATGCAAAGACTTGTTTCGCTCCTGCATCAGGTTCAAGCTACATACTGTTGGCTTTGAGGTATATGCTGATGGTAAGTCATTGCAGAGAAGAAGGTGAATTTGAGGGTGAGATGCTAAAGTCGTTTTCTGAACAGTTATATGTTACATCAAGAACTTTCAGGTTAAACTAGCCTGCATGTCTGCATTATTATAAGGAATTCCTTGTATTCTTATTGCTTGGTTTTGTCGGATGATATCACAAGTGCCAACAGGAGCAATACTTATCCTACATCAATAATTTTATAACACCTAATACCCATGATTCTATCAGGCACATGCATCAAGCGATTTAGGAATCGCAAACTGTGCGAATCGCAAAATTCGGCCGTTTGCGATTCCCAAATCACTATTTGGGATGCATTAACCAAAAAGTGAAGAAATCGCTATTTTTGCGGTTTTTTAAAGTGCGATTGCTTTTAAGGAATCGCAATTTTGCGATTCCTTAAAAGCAATGCATGAAACTAAAAAAAATTGCGATTTCGCAAGTAGAGAGAAAAAATTACCATGAGGTTGGACCTCATGGTAATTTTGCGAAATGTTAGAAAAATGCAATTTTTTGCATTTTTTTAACTTTCATGTTGTGCACACACATGCCCTTAGGGCATGTGTGTACACAACATATGTGCATTGTTTGATTTCAGGGGTGCAACAGGGTGTCCTTTGGACACCCCTGCACCCTTGAAATCGCAATCTCAATTTGCAATTAGCTAATTGCGAATCGCAAATTGAGATTGTCTTCCCATTCATTCCTATGGGCCTCTAAGCCCATAGGAATGAATGGGAGGGGATTGCTTAATTGCGATTCGCAAAATGCTAATCGCAATTAAGGAATTCTAAGAAATCGCAATTTATTTAGCGATTTCTTCATGCATAGGCATTTGCAATTCCTTAATTGCGATTCCTTAAAAATCGCAATTAAGGAATCGCAAATGCCGAGTTTGATGCATGTACCTGTATTTCTTTTCAAAAAGCTGAGTTTGTGGCTGTGAGAAATTGTGTTTTTGACTGAGGGGGTGTGGGACTTTCTCAAGTCACAGCTGCAACTCATGTCAGGATGAACCACAAAAAAGTCACTAAATTTACCTGTGTTTAATCCTCTGGTAGCTTGGCACAAATGCAGTCAGGCTTAACATAGGCAATGTGTAAAGTATTTATGCAGCACTCATTGCAAAAAGAACAATCATAGTCCATCATTAGTGTGTATTTTGCTTTCTCGCACTAAGTGTTACGGATATGCCCAGGCGTGGGCGCCAGTCTCACTGTGCCACTGGGTTCAAGCTATCCTTGCTGATGAGTGGGGATACTCTGAAACCGGTCCCAGGTTGCTTGCTTCTGGTCATGGGAGTAACTGACTTGGCAGTGCTAGCTGAACTGTTTCCATGAGGAGCGGGGTCAAGACTGATTTGCATATGGCTGGGTATAAACTGGGCTGGCATGGTGATCAAAAGAACAATGGATTTAACCCAGATCTCTTGACTGGGATGAAGTTTTGATTTGTTCCACATTTCGTTCATCATTTCTATGCCTTTTGCATTCTCGCCCCAAGCGTCTGGGTATGCTCAGATGAGGGTCTCTGGTTCACTGTACCACAAGCTTGCCTGGCTGATGAGGAGTGATGCCCCAAAACCGTTCCCAGGAGGCTTGTTTCCAGTCCAGGAAGGCCTGGCTTGGCAGTTCGGGCTGGACTTTTCCCATGAGGAGAAGGTTCAAACTGGGGGGATGTGGTGAGCAAACGATCAATGGACTCAACCCACATCTTTGTGACTGGGGGTGAATACTTGATTTGTTACACATTTGGTCCATCATTTCTGTGCATTTTGCTTTTTGTAGCACTCAAGCAACAATAAAGTGAAGAGACAACACAATAAAAATCCTGCACCAATTTAGAAAAATAGAGTAAAATGTAATAGCTTATTTGTCACCAGAACTATAAAAATTCAATCAGTAGAACAAGAGATATGCAATTTCAAAGATTTAATGTAAGTATAGCGTCTACAAGCACAAAGCACCACTTGTGGTTATCTGGTAACATGACACTGGGTGACAGTCACAACTTCATGCCAACGCGAATAATGTAAGGGCCGAATTGAGGAACCAGGTTTGTCCCACTGAAATAAGTTAACTTCTAAAGTCCAGCGCAAAGAGTTCAATTCAAGGTAGAGGAGGCAGTGAGGAGCAGTAAGAGCATAGCAGATGGTCATCGCTGTAGCGCAAACAGCAAGCCAAGCATCAAAGATGGTCATTGATGTAGTGTGAATATCCTGTTGGGGGACATGGATGACTGTTGCTGAAGCTTTGAATTGGCTGTCACTGTGGATTGTTGATGCTGTAGTATGAAGTGTAGAACTCGGATTGCCAGTTGTTATTTGTCCCTGTAGCGTGAAGACCCTGGTTCATCTGAGTTTTACGTTGGCAGATGGTACAGAATGCAGGATCCTGCCATATGCTGACCCGTTTGTGGTCACAAAGAGCCAAAACTTCATGTTTTCTCCTTTATTTCAAGGAGCAGCTCAACTAATGCTACACTAAAGGCCAGTTGAACCAGAGATATGTGATTTTAAAGATTTAAGGTAAGCATAGCACCTAAAAGCCCAGAGTGACACTCGCTGTTATCTGGTCATGCAAAGCCAGGTAAAAGTCAAAAGTTCAGGCTGACTGCAATGGAGCGTGGGCCGGATACAGGGGCCAAGTTTGTCTCACTGAAAATGTTGCCTTCTAAAAATGAGCGCAAAGAGTTCCACTCACACTGGAGAATTCCACAAAGAGCATGGAGAGCACAGGGAGAGTATTGTGGATGGTCCTCATTGTAGCACGAAAGCAGGTCGATCTGCTACGGGTATGACAGATATGGCCTTAAGGGTAAGTAGTCTCCAGAGACAGGCGATAAACCATTCCCTAGTCTCCCTTAGTTGGAAAGTAGGCTTAAAGGGTGAGATGGTGATCCCTGAGGAACACCTGGGCCAGCCCGACTATTGTAGTGTAAAGGCTGGTCGCCCCAGAGCAGTACACCAGACAGGTGTGTAGGGGAGCTAAGGCCCTGGGGCAGGACTTTTCCACTCCATTGCTCTGGTATCCGTGTAGTGTGGTGGGGAGGAGGTCATTGTTAGTCCCCATGTGTTCATTGACTGTATTCTATCTAATGAGTTGCCCCAGAGTCAGGAATACTGGGAGGGGTGGCTTCTCAGGGTGCCCTGCAAGCTCAGTGTTCTTGGGGTACCACTCCCCGCTGAAGGTACGGGCTACTACTGGGCCTGCAGCATTGATAATGCCATCCACTGAAGTAGCCTTTCAAACATGTCACAAGCATGCCATTGCAGCCTGTGAGGGCAGTTTTATACTGGCATTTCAACAAGGCAAAGTATCTTTTGCCAGGCCTAAACCTTCATTTTTAATACATGTATGCCACCCTAGGGTAGGCTGTAAGCAACCCATAGGGTAGGGTCAGCCTATTTAAAAAAGTAGGACATGCACCTTTACCTTTTACATGTCCTGGTAGTGAAAAATTATTCAATTGTTATATTACTACTGCAAAGCTTACCTCTTCCATAGGATAATATTTGGCTACACGAAAGATACCAAGGGTCTTATCTTATTCTATCAATGGTTGGTACCTATTAATGGTATCCAAAGTCACACATACCAAGAGGTTATATGAGAGGTTGTAGAGGAGAGGAGAGAAGAACGAAAGTTCAAAGATAGAGGAAAAATGTACCCATCCGCCCACATCGTAGCGGAACTTCATCATCTGGGTTGTTGTTGAGAGTTGGTATCCGATAAACTCTTCCACAGGAAAATTCCTGAGGCTAGCTAATAGTGGACCCGCAGGTTGAACCATCAACCAAAAAGATGAGAGTTTTAAGGCTGTAAGGGCAAGTTGCAATTAAATATAGTGGTGATATAAAAATGCCTGTCTTGATGTCTCAAGAAACTTTATTAGGTGCGACCATCAAAACGGCATGATTAAAAGCAGAGTGGAAATAGTATGAAAAGAATTACTATTCACAATTTTTCACCACTATTTCACATTTTCTGAGCATTGCAACTTGCCCTTACAGCCTTAAAAGGGGTACATTTTTCCTCTATCTTTGAACTTTCGTTCTTCTCTCCTCTCCTCTACAACCTCTCATATAACCTCTTGGTATGTGTGACTTTGGATACCATTATAGGTACCAACCATTGATAGAATTAGATAAGACCCTTGGTATCTTTCGTGTGGTATATTGTTCAGTTGGGGGACAAGATACAAGCAGGTCTATAAATACAGAATCCCCTAGGGCCCTCCCTCATCTTTTGTTTTCTGTTAATATTTGGCTACCTCATCACACTTCATAAGTGGTATCCGCCAATTGGGAGCAGGTAGAAATGTTGAATTTGGTCTCTAAAGAATTGTACTTTAAAACCCTCTTTAATTGTAAAGTTTAATTTTAAGTCACAATTCTGAACATGCTTCTTTTATGAAGTTGACATTTTCTTGTCTTAACCATTTAGTGCCTGCAGCCTGCATCCTGGGTTACATGACTATGTGTAGCTGGTAGTTGGCCTTTGTGTATTACTGCCGGACAGTGAGACAAAGGCGCTATAGGTGGTGGCAGCATGGGTAATCTGTGTTGGGATGAGGGGGAATAGCTGTCACCTTCCACACTGCACATCACAAAGATTCTGAGCACACTCACAAAAGGTTTCACACTTGTCTTTTGTGCCTCCAGATAAGCTTGGACCAGGGCATAGAGGAAGGCAATGGCAGGGACCTCTGTAGGTGGTAAATCCCTAAGCATTTACACTTCAAAGCTGGCATCATGTTTAAATATAGAACCCTCATAACCACTTAATCAATACATCTCTGTACCTGTGGAAGACTCATAAAGACTGCTGTGTCGCACTACTGCAAGGAGGACTGCTACTCTGCTACCCTGCTACTCGACTACCATGCTGCCTGCTGACCTGCTTCCTGAGTGTAAATGACTGGACCTGCATCTTAAACCCAGGACCACCTGAGTCACTCCAAAGGCCAGTTGGCTTGCCTCCTGAGCAGAGCCTCAGGGCCAGAGAAGGCTCCAACCACTTGAACCCAGAATCTGGACTCTTCTGTGAGTCTTGTGCCCCAAGTGGTGCCATCCCAGTCCTGGACCCCTGGAACTGGCTCTGAAGGTGATCTGCCCGCCCAACTGTGGTCTCTTGGGCAAAACCGATGCACTGTGATGCATCTCCTTGCAGACCCACATTGGAACTGCTGCAGCATGTGCCTCCCGATGCAGGACCCTGAATCGCAGCCAACAGCTTATCAGAACTGCCGTTGCACAACGTATTCCCAGCACAGGACTTTGCTTCACAAGGCTCCAACAGCAGCATTCTTAACAACAAAACAGAACCTTGCATTGCAAACTTATGCAACGCATCCTCCATGCATGGCTACCCGCATGTTGTCAAAACCGCTGCTGTGTGATGCATCATCAACTCGAGATCTCGCAACACTCCACAACTAGGATATTAGGTACTTTGTTCAGCGGCCTAACTTGGTCCCTGCATCACAGTTTTGTTAGAGGCACACCCCTGAATTGAAGGTGCAGAAAATGAATTCAGGTGGCTGATGTGTCATGTTCTATAATATTGAAATATGGAATATAGTTTGAAAACTGTGCTTAAATGAGTTGTTTGGCTTCATTTCTAAAAGTATAACACATATATAAATGGTGAGGCATGCACGTTACATTAGTTCTCTCTGTGCAATGGGAGTCTGGAATTAAGACATTTTTCAGGCTTTACAAATACAAGTAGGTGTCACACATTTTCTCTGATAATTGTTGAAACATTCTGAAAAGTACATTGTAGACATCACCATTGTGTGTGTTTACACAAATATAAATAGCAGTTAAAAAATACATGGAAATTGCAATGGCAGCCTTGTTCTCGCGGCACAAAGAGGGATTATTGTTGATTCAAAGACGTTGCTCTGCTTCCACAGAGACGGTACATGATTGTTTTTTATGTAGAAAAACAATGGTTTGCGTTCCAGAAATTGTAAAATGGAATAAAAGTGTTTTGTTGATCACTGTGCTTTCTGCGGTAAACTTATAGATTTACTACAAAAAAGAGTTTAATAGGAAATTGACCACTGTATTGTCTTGAACTAATGCGTGTCCAGTGTGTTAGTTATTTTCATGCTCACTCAGCAATGTGGTCTTATAATGCAACAGGCACCCTGAGCCTTCCACAGCCAAGCTGCCCATCAGAACCAGGAAACTCATTCGGCAACATTGTACTAAACTTGCCTAATTTCATTTTATCTATTGAAGACTCAAAGGGCTGGTTTTCGGGCAGGAGGCGCAGTGTTTAAAAATAACTTAATGGTCTAAAAGCATAAACTACAGTTTCCATTTTGTGTCCAGCAGTTTTCAGGCAACAATGATAAAGTAAAGGTAACTGGTGATTGATGTTCCTGCCAGAGAGCGAGATTATGGTTTTGTGTAGTGCCAGTTTTGACAGCATAAAGTAGTGCTGAGGGTAAATATGCCTGCTGCAAAGAACATGTACCATGCAGATCACAGCACATTTTTCCTGTGGATAGCTCAGTGGATTACTGCTTTTTTCAGATCAAACACTTAAAATATGCTGCCTCTTAGTATGTATGACGTGATTCTTACACCTTGTAATTCTCATTGTTTTATATAATATTTCCTATATATTGATTTACCAAATACAATTCATTGCCTCTGTATATGTGTGTTTGATGTAAAGTGATCTGACACCCTACACTGGTATAAGTAGCCCTATAAAACAAATTAAATGCATGTGAGAGAGGGGTTATGGAGGGGCACTGTTGCAGGGTGGTAGAGAGGGGGGGGGGGCACCAAAAAGGATTTTCACCCGTGGTGCCACCAGCATTTAAAGTTGGCCCTGAAGACTCATTTAGAAAATACAAATCCCCTGCTAATAGTTGTTGGGATATGAATTGGAGTTTAAACTGGGAAAAGAAATGGTGTTCCATTATGAAGAACTGAGGCCGTGTGTGCCCTTGTTATGCGATCAGGAGCTACTTGATGGTATTAAAGATATGCCTTAATCTGTGCACTTGCAATTCAGTTTTAGCTAACAAGAACTATTTGCAGGACCAGACACAAATGCTACATCTTATAGGTGTCATTCTAACCACGAATCCCTTCATCACCACATCATAAAAAGGACAGCATACTGAGGAGTTAGAGAGGTTGAAGAGCAGGGGCATAGTCTAAATGAAAGTCCTTAACCTTTCTAGGCAGCTGAGAGGCAGGGAAACGCTGACTAACTTTGAGGCAAAGCGAAGTCCATAAAAACCTCTACCTCTTTCTTAACCTTGTGGGGAATTGGGGCGAAAACAAAAAATACTGTCCAACTACTACACAATGTGAATTCATGGCTCTCCATAATTTTTAATACATGATAGGGGACATTAGGAATATTATGTTCATCTAGGAGGTTTCAAGAGCCTGACCAAGTTCCATCCAAAACTGGAGTATGGTTTGAGGAGAATTCAGTGATGTAGCATGCCACCTAGTGTGAGGGAGGGCAATGCTTCTTTTTAGATACCACATTCAATATTGAGCACCATTATCAATTGTACTTTATATACCAACATTTTTTAGTAGGGGATTTCTTTGTTTTTATATTAGTCTAGCTGAGAGGCTGGTCTCTATCCTCTGCAAAATTATCTTCCTATTACTCTCTCATTTGCTAATATTTGCACATATTGAAGACTCCACATGTACAAGGTTATCACAACTGTTTCAAAATTCATACAAGGTATTCTTTTTTTAACCAATGACACCAGAACTGTTAAATTCAGCACCATCTGCCCTCCAAAAAAACGACCCCGGGTGATAATACCTGCCCAGGGTGCATACAAATTTGATGGGTGAATTACCCATGTGTCAGTTTCCACTATGAACCCTTATTTTGTTTGGAGTACTCCAAATGCAGGATTTTCCACTGGACCCTATACAACTCCCAACATCCACCTGAAGTCCTACACTTGTTATTTTACTAGGTAATTGAGTAGCCATAATTGTGCATCAAAAGGATAACAGTCTATGAACCTTTAGGTGAAATAACTTGCTACACCTTCAATTGATCCAAGGGGGCATATTATCAAGAACAGGTGATAAAATTATCGCCGCTTTATCGGCAGGAAACTTGTGAATTCCCATAGCAGCCCAGGTTCTGGTGTTAACCTGAGCAAATAGAAAAAATCTCCCTGCCAAACTTGGTAAATGGTCGTCCCAGGTGGGATCCAGTTCAGATTAAAGGGGGGGCAATATCCAATGAATATCCGAGACCAAGGGAGCAATTAGACCCCAATCAAATCATTCTTTATGGAAGATATATGTTTTTTTCAAATTATTTTATTTAGTTTAGTGCATATAGTCATCTTAGCAAGATAATCAGAATAAGGTGAGTACAAAAGTTAATAAAATCAGCAGTACAGTTCATCATTTCATGGGTGGAGATAAGTTAATGAGAAATAATACATAGAAAAATATATATACAGTGTTCCACTCACTCCAGGGGGTAAAGGCAGGGGGCTCAACAGGCACTCATATCAAACAAAACTCATTCATACTCTGACATGTTCAGTCACTTCATACGGGTAATTCATAAAGGCCTGCAACAGAGAAAGGGTGGAATTAAGGTTGCATGGACGCGGGTGCAGCTTGGGGAAGGCAAGAAGTTGGAAGGTGGTTGCCTTTCCTGATGGTAATGCCGTAATAACGCCAACGCGCGTTTCGGTGTGGAGCACCTTCGTCAGGGCTGGCAAAGATGAGGGAGGAGGGGAACACACAGGCTGCAATAAAGGAAGATCGTGGTTTTAACAGGAATGGTCCTTTCTGAGGGATCGAGAAGAGAAGAGGCGAGAGTTCCGGGTATAAAAAGGAGCACTGGAGAAATGATCAGTGGAGGATCGCCAGCGAGATTTTAAATAGATTAGTTCAGGCTGCGTTTTCAATGTGGAGGCTTCCAGAAATAGAGGTGCACTGGGTGTGCTCACGGGTGTGCTACCACGTCTGGATATTGGATGGGCTGGGGAATCAAGAAATGAGCCGTTTCTTATAAAGAATGTAGTTCAAGCTGCCAGAGAGGAATCAAAAGGCAGCACGAGACTCGTCCCAGGGTGCATGTAAATAGCATTAAGGCATATTGGCTCAGGACGGAAACCCGGTTCTTGGTCGATATCGGAGGGACTCAGATCCACGACGTGGGGCGCTACGGTCCGGAAGGGGCTCGCGGAATGTGAACTGGATCTCACCTGGGACCACCATTTACCAAGTTTGGCAGGGTGATTTTTTCTATTTGCTCGTGTGTTTTCCCCTTCGTTCCTGCCTATATCACTTATTTGCCTTGGGGAACCCCCTTCTATTGCATATCATCTGGTGTTAACCTGGGCTGCTATGGGAATTCACAAGGACCTATTATCAAGCCCATTATCGATGCTTTAGCAGCAGTTTCCTGGTGATAAAGCGGCGATAATTTTATCGCCTGCTCTTGATAATATGTCCCTTGATTTCTAGATCATTCATTAAAAGGAAAACTGATGATTGAGCAATGCTGTATGAAATAAGCCAAAAGGCCATGGGAGTAGACTTGTCACATTGCCAATGATATTATTTTAATTGCTATTTACTGTATTGCAGTTCATGTCATTACCATTGATGGAATATATTGAACCAAACACTTGCAAAAGTGGTTACAATAAAACCATTGGCATCTTCACTTAAGAGACTGATTTTACAAGCACAAGAAGTGTGAATACCTTATCCATTGGTCAGCAATGGATAGAAGTACTTACTACTGTAAAAAACCACTTTACAGAGAAGTTCCAGGGGACATCCTTACAATTACCTCACTGGCTTTGTACTATTTAGCATTGCATCAACCACTTCCATTTTACTCATCAGCACCATATTTGTATTGTACAGCATAATGATCTCAAGTGTTCTTAAATGTTTTCAAGGGATCAATCACATATTTCACTTTAACAGTGCTCATCACTGGATTTCAGTCTAAATTCTCCCAGTTCTGCCATATAAGGGACTGGAGTACAAGATAGCATGTCATATTAACCCCTTCGATGCTCATGACGAGCTCAGCTCGTGATGCAGTACACTGGTCGTGTGCTTATGACGAGCTGAACTCGTCATGAAACAATGTATTCCATGGATCTGCAGCACAGAGGGGGAATTGCTGCAGCAGTGATAGTGTTAAGAGAGCAGCATTAGAACTCATCATGGGCAGTAAGCGCTGTAGCAAATTGGTTCCACCCATTTAGCCCACCCTGGATTTTTTCGCTTTTGAATATCTGGTTTTTGGACTTTTACTGTGAGTGAGTCTCACTACCTCAGTTTTACTTCTGGTAAATTCTGTGGAAATAGACTGGGAGTACTAACTGTCAGTTTTCACCTTTTAAGAGAAGGCCTCTGGGCTGGTTACATGTGAACACATGTGTACACACATGTGTGGGCGGAGTTTGTAAGACTAAAATGTATCTAAGCCTAGTACATGCACACAGGTTTCCTGCCACAGAAAGGATTGATGCTGAGCTGGTATAAACCTTATTATGTGTGTGGGCATTTATAGTGTAGGTCTGTAGTGCGTACTGAAAAGGCTGTGTGCTCACCGCATTATACCTTTTGGCAAAACCTGCACCACTGCAGTTTCACTATATATTGTGCCTAGAGATATTGGTCAGGTATCAATGTTTGGGTAAACATGTACACTGAGTGCAGACTCGCTTTCATTTTTGTGATAATTGTACTCCTTATGGCACTTAAAGAATAGTCTGGCTTGTGGCCTACAGCCAGACTAGCATGGAGTCCAATGATTGAGCTTCCTTCTAGGGTACCCTACGAAAGTCATCCCCACAGCAGTTGATCTGGAGGACTTTCATCGGCATGAAGACAAAGTAAGGCCATATTTCATTCTGTTCAGCCCAACCACAGAGCACATACAAACCAGTTCCCATAGCCGGCGCCGTCCAACCCTGTCATCCCCCAGTGCCTGTTCCTGCTCCTCATACCATACGGGGGTCCTGAGCGTCAACTTGCTCCAATTGGGGGATGTGCACCTTTTTACGCAGGCTGACCTAACTACTATCTTCAGGTGCGCCACAGCCTGCTAAAGAATAGACCATCCATGATACCTGACGAAGGAGAAACAGACTTTACAATGAGGTTTATACATCATTGTGCCTTTACCACACATTTTTTAGCACGCATATTTTTTACCGTGAATATGCATTTACAATGCATTCCAATACCACGCAGATAAGGTAAGTTGAGGGTGTGGGGCTGTGGGGCTGTGGGGGTTCTCCCCCAACAAATACATTGTTTTTAAATCTAAAAACAATGCAGGGTATTGGCATGCAATGTAAATGCATATTCACGGTAAAAAACATGTGCTCTAAAAAATGCGTGGCAAAGCCATGCAAAGTAATCACTGCAGTGTACTGTCGTACAACCCTGATGAAGGAGTCTCTTCCTTCCATCTATGCAGAGTCTGAATGGGCATGTTGAACTCTTGGGAAGATCCTATCAACCAGTCTATGAAAGGACTGCTGAAGCAACAAAAAAATAGTTGATTGCTGGGGACACCCACACTTGGACAAACTAACACAGTACACAATGTCTTAAAAAAAAGGGGGAATTAGGATCTCCCTCCTGATGAAGGAACACCTGCAGGAACACTTAAGCAACCTCCAAAATAATCTCTTGAATATAATAACCATGCAGATGCAGGCCCTTGAGTCCAACCTATCTAATGGCCTCTTTGAAGTCACAAAAGAATCCATGAGCTAGGTGACTGAGTAGCTACCAATGAGGATGACATATCAATGAGCAATGAATTTGAAAGTTATAGGATTCAGGGGGCAAAATGGAAACTGAAATTATGCAGTAATGGGAGAAATTTATTAACCTTTAGAACAGGCCCAGTTGAGACAACATTCAAATCAACAATGTCAGAGAGTCCAATGAAAGGGGAAGACATAACTCAATTCTTTGCAAATTTGTTTCGCACAATCCTTAATGAAGATCAAGCTTACAGCATACCCATTATTAGAGCACACAAGGTTAGGGCCCCAGAATCAACGCAAATTTAAGACAAAGAGGCATTATAGCGAAGCTTGGTCCCTCAAAATTAAAAGGCAGGTTAATGAGTGCAGCCAGAAAGCGGGATGGGATTCCACCCCAGGAATATACTGTTGAGCTGCATCAGGATCTCTCCCAAACAATGATAAAAAATCCACACACTAGCCTCTATTACAGAAAAATCAGGAAGAAGTCAAATCCATTACTGATGACTAATCCCTTTTGCCCTATGGTTCCAGATTGACTCTGAAGCCCATACCATTCATACACCGGAAGAAGCACAGGACATTTTGGGATCCACACAAGAATGCCCTGCAATGCTGCCAAAGAATTATTTGACCAATGATTGAAAACTAAAAAGAAGTGAGAGAGGCCTGAATCGACATATCAAATTGCATGCAAGTGATTTTTTTATTTTGCCTGTGCCAAGCTGACAAACGCGTGGTCTGGCAACAAGGGTGCACAGCTTCCCTTCCCTCGTATACATGTATACTGCATAGAGATGTACCCTATGCTCTGATGGGGCCTATAGGATTATGGAGTCTTTATTCTCAGTTGTTTCTATTATCTGCGTATTTGGACAAAATATCAAATTGCAAATATTGGGAAACAGAAACATTGAAAATAAAATATTGTGATGCAGAAATATCGTGATGTAAGGTTTTCAATGACAAAAATATAATTTTTTGAGGTAAGTGATATAATTTTAAGTATCAATTATTCAATATTGTTTTTATTAGAATAGTGGTTAAAATATTGTTTTTAATTAGTTTAATGTGTAAATGTTATTCATTTTATTAAAGTATAGCATGTCATTTAAAGTGATTTAAATGTTTTTTTATTAATTATTAACAGTAATATATAGTTCTGTACAGGGGTGTTGGTTTGTAGCGTGATAGAGTCGGAAGTTAATAAAGTAATAATTAAATAACAATTAACTAATAATTGTTAACTAGTTAATTAATAGACTTTTAATTGTTTAATTTATGGAATACTTACATATTTTCATCCTATTTTAGTTGCGGGCTGCTAGGATTGTAGGATTTCTGAGTGGGATGTGAATTAGGTAATAATTAATTAACAATTTAGTATTAATTATTAATTAATTATTTAATTCTGTAAAATGTGGAATACTCATTTATTCTACTTATATTTTCATTGCTTGATGCTAAATTTGTGGAGGTATAGGTTTGCCAGGTAATTTAGTAATACATATTTAACTAGTAATTATTATTTGTAAATCAAATATTTAATTGAATTTTAAATATGTAAATTATGAAATACTTGTTAATTTTATTTATAATTCGGTTGCAGGCTGCTAGTTTTGAAGGTATATAGGATGGATAGGTAATTGATTAATAATAGTAATTATGTATATTGATTAACTGTGATATATATCTATATGTTATGGTTTTCAGTGTGAACAGGAACACAGCACTCCAGGCACATTAGAATATACCTATAGTGCACTGCGTGGACCTTAAAATGGACAACGTATCTTCATTGCAACATAGGCAATTTCTTGTAGGTTGAAAACAAGTATTTAAATAAATACATGCAATGTCATTCATTTGTTAAATTTTAAACTTTTAACTGAATCCCAAATCATTACCGTAATCACGACTTGTAAAAAAGGTTGCATTCCATTTGAAAATATATATATATATACATATCACAGAATTAGAAAAAATACATTCAATTAATACCGACATTTGGGTAATTCGATTCATCTCCCAAACCTTGTTACAACCATATACTGTTATCAGATGCACCTCTGTGCAAATGTTTCGTCAGATGCATTTTAATTAACAATATTCCTCCTTCATATAGGATCTTTCAATGCTTTAAATCCCAATGCCTTGCTGCATGCGTGGGTCACACCACTGCTAGTTTCCGACATGTGGCATTATACGGTCAAGGAAGTATGCCGCAAATTATAGATACTGAAAAGCTGGTGAGAATGGCTACTGTGAATGTGTGGTACCTCGTATACGGCCCAAGTGGACTTTAAATTCAAACAATATAGACAAACCACCATGCACAAGTGCCAATTATTAAATCAGACCTCCATATGCTACACAGAAAAATAGCTTATCTCAAGCATGCATATAATTCCTTGTCTATATTCCTCCCATAAGGCTCATTATTGTCCAGATCTTATACGAATCTGATTTCCAATTGTCAGAGCTTGGTTTCCCCAACTCCACCTCTCTTGCTGTTGGGGATCTGGGTAATGCAGCTGTATTTTAATAAAGACACATCGCTGTTATTTGTTTTCTTGAAGTGTGTTGCGACTATAGGTTCTCTTCTTGTTAATGATCATGTGTTTGTGGGCAGGTATTATCTATGTAGACTTTGGGACATGGGCACCTCAAAATGCAGGACGCAAATTTGCTTTGACAAGTGAGTCTTCCCCTGATTTTTATGGTGGTATTGAAAGGTGTTTTTATCTCTGTTATGTTTTAACTATTATGGCGCACTTTACAGCATGTACATCCAGTTGAACCCTCCTTAGGGGTAAGCCATGTTCCTCTAGCTGCTATTCGGCCCAGTTCACTTTTGCCAACTGATCTCTTAGAGATCTGGCATGTCTAAAACTTATCTGGAGACCGATCACAGGGTCATGTTTGACCAGCTGCCAGTGTCTGTAGTGTTAGGCATAAATATGTATGTTACACATTGTGTGTTGTATGTTTTTATGAATCTCTGTTCCCTACTCTTTCTCTTACACTTTTTGATGATGAGAAAAGTGCTTCCTCTCTTTTTCAGGATTTTGCTCTTTTAGCAGCTGTTTCTAGGATACTATCTGAGTAGCCCCTTAATTTGAAACCTGTGATCACATCTGTGTCAATTCTGCCATACTCTTCCTCTGTAGTGCAGATTCTGCATGCTCTGTAGAAATCCTCAAATGGCATGCTCTTGATCGGGGATCCAGATGTCAACTGTGAGAATTCAAAATTGTGTTACCTGCTGTATGTTTCCTATACCCTGTAGTACTTAATGTAACCCCAGAGGCACCACTCCATAATAGAAAGTAACTTTTTGTAATGTTCCACAGATTTCATGGGCCTCAACCTTAAAAAATATTTAGTGGCCCTCAGGCCATCATAGTGTCTTATGCTAGTATATAGCGATGCTCCATCCAGAATCACAAGGTACATATACTCTTCTCATCTGACATCAAAGATTCTAGGTAAGAAGTCAGCACTATCTTGAATAAATGATGGTAATGTCTTTACTATGGAAGTCAATGTACTTGGACGCATTTTCAAAAATGCTCTCTTGGGCCGTTATCATTGGGCTGCCAGGTGGTGTATTAGCATCCTTATGTACTTTCAGGAACAGGTAGAATGTTGGCAATTTAGGGTGTGGTTGCTTTAAAAAGTTGAGTTCATCCAAATTCAAAAGCTTTTTCATGCCATTCTTTGGGAAGGTTAGCGAACTCCTCATTCGCATTTAGGTATTCTGATGTGGTGATTGCTTGATAACATTCCTTATCATTCAGATGTTTTTACACTTCTTTCAAGTATGAATGTCTTTCCTATAGTACAACATGACCCCCTTTTTTAGAAGGTTTCACTATCAGATTGTTCATACCATTTAGTTTTTCAACTGTGCATTATATTTCTATACTTTCAGTATTCCACCTTTGTTTTGTCTTGTTAGCTTTTAAATGGATATCCCATATTTATTTTATCAAATTCTCCTAAAAGGTGTCTAAATTATCCTTGCCAGTGTGAGGGATATATCTAGATATCATTCGAAATGTTGTTTATCCCCCCTCATATATATCGATATTGGAGAGTTCTTGTTCCAATCTTTCCTCCAGGGTCTATTCTCCTCTTTCAAATTCCTGTTCTATTTCCAAAAGATCTTGTATCAATTCAAAATCTGAGGCAAGCAAATTATTCACACCACGCGAGTCCTCCATTTCAGTAGTTGGCGTTGGGCTCTTATGTTTTTCTGGATATTAGCCAACTTTTGGTTCCTCAAAAACTGGTAAAGGTCAGTTCTGCTTTGAGAGATATTACAATTTTCTTCTTGGCAATTCACTAAGTTCACAAAAAAACAAGGTTACAGGTATTTTATAGCTTGGTAATAGCATTAAAAACTATAAAAATGAACATAAAAAAGCTAAGGTTACAGGGACATTATAGTTAGGAAATAGAATTTAAATGGCAATAGAAATTTGCTTAAAAAACAGAGGTTACAGGGATGTTATAGAAAAGCTCATATTTCACTTGTACAAAACCAGTGAAATTCAGCAGTTATAGTTACTTGAGTTAAATACAACTTACACCCCTTCAATGCACTGCTTATACCCTCACATAAAAGCGAAAGGAACAAATGATGGATTGACTGCTGAACAATGCAAACATTCACCCCCAACTCACAATGATCTGGGTTTATTTCATCGTTCTTTTGCTCACCACACCACCCGAGTTTGAACCCAGCCATATTCAAATAAGTCTTGACCCTGCTCCACATAGGAACAGTCTAGCCCAAACTGCCAAGGCAGTTCCTCCCTGGACTGGAAACAAGCATCCTGGGACCGGTTTTGTAGCACCACCCCTCATAAGAAAGGCTATCTTGAATCCAGTGGCACAGTGAGCACGGACCCATGCCTTGGCATGCCCTTCTCACTTATGGCAACAATAGCAAAAGGAACAAATGATGGACCGAATTTTGAACAATGCAAACATTCACCTCACTCATAAGGATCTGGGAGGAAACCATTGTTCTCTTGTTCACATCCCCACCCCAGTTTGAACGCACCCATTTGCAAATCAGTCTTGACCATGCTCCTTATGAGAACAGTCCAGCCCGACCTGCTAAGGCAGGTCCTGCCTGGACCGGAAACAAGCATTCTGCGACCGGTTTCGGGGCATCACCCCTTATCAGCCAGGCTAGCTTGTATCCAGTGGTGCAGTGGATTTCTACATTTTTAAACATTCTATGTGCTAACTATAATGGCCCTGTAATCTTTGTTTTTTTAGGTGACTTTCTGAGGTTTTTCCAAATCTATTTCTTACCTATAACATTCCTGTAACCTCTGTTTTTTTAAGTGAATTTCTATGTTTTTTAACTATTAGTCACGTTTGCAGAGTTGTAAGAAAAGGGGTGAGCTGCCGGCCAGCTCTCAGTAATCCTGCTGTTTCGAACTTACTAGCGATAATAGTTCGACTTCTGGGCCCCCAAGAACCCCCAGCATCCAAGAGGACTTCATCCCCCAACCAGCAATTCCACTATGTGGGATTTACTAAAGGTAACAGGAGGTCTTGTTAGTCCCTAAGGACACTCTAGAGCCCCCATACGTGCATTATGCCAGGAAGCATATTTGCAGAGGGGTGGAGAAAGGGTTATGGCCTCTGAAGTCCTCTCATCAATAGCGCTCTGTGGGACTTACTGGAGGAAAAAGGAGGGCTTGTTGGCCCCCAATGACCCTCAGCTTCCAAGGGGACTTCATCCCCTCACCAGCAGTGTGCCACGAGGCATGTTTCCAGAGTGGTGGAGAATGGGTACATGGCCTCCAAAGACCTCTCAGAATTCCTACTGTGTGGGACTTGCTGGAGGTCACAGGAGGGCTTGTTGGCACCCAAGGATCCTCTGGAGCCAAGAGGACTCCATCCCCCAACCAGCACTGCACCAGGAGGTGCGTTTGCAGAGTGGTAGAGAAAAAGGGGGCGTGGCCTCTGGCAACCTACTGGTCTCTTTTTCTTTAATATTTATTTATTTGGGGAGGGGGCACGTGGTCCCCTTTCCTGGGTCAATTTATCTCCAGGGACCCCATCCCTGGGTCAGGCTGATTTTGAATCGGGCCCCCCTCCCTGGGCTGATTTTGGCCCTGGGACCCCATTCTTTGGGGCCTGGCCATTTTTCAAATTTATATAATCATTTTACCGAAGGAAGCTGAGAGGCCGCTCCTTGCTGGGCTGAGTTTAGCCCCAAGGACCCCACCCCCTAGGCTCCAGCCATTTAAAAAAAAAAAAAAAAACTTAAAGGGAGGGGGGACGAACAGACCCCCTCCCAGGCTGATTTCAGACCTGGGGGTCCCATCCCCCAGGGCCTAGCCTCTAGTGTGGTTACCCTGGTCCCACCCAAGGCACCCACTTAGCAATGTTGGTCCCTGCAGGAGGAGCCTCTAGGCCCGCGGTCCCTTTTGCTCATTTAAAGTGCTCTAATGTATACCATACACCATAATCTTCATCAGGCTATCGCTTGCCATGACGCGTTTTGACCAATGAGACGCTGCCTTGATCAAATGACACACAGCTGACATTCAACCAATTAGATAGTGAACCTGCCCTATAGGTGTTAGAACCTCACAGGCATTATTAATGAATATATACGACAGACTATGATTCAATGTTACTGCATTATAACTGGGATTAACTACCTTGGGCATTTTGCACAGATACAATATATACAATGATGCTGAAATGATAAACAGCTGCTGTATATGAATAAAATAAATAATGGTTATGTTCAAATTTCCGATACAGGTCCTTAATAGGCTTAGCTTGTTGATTTATAACATTAATGTTGCCACAGGATTTTCATTAGACATATCCATATCCATATATAATTAATAAATTCAATGTCATTATAAAGTGCTAGTGCTTATATAAGAGCTAATGCCACTGATCACACAGAGAAAATAAATCCACTTTGAAATTTTATATTGTTGCTTATGCTCGACTGCTGTCGCCTTAGTGTGCCAGATGCCAAGACCTTAATACGGCATCACAGCAGCTATCATTCATATACCTTGTTTGTAAACAGTCATCATCTATAAAGTGCAGTGCTTAAATTCTGAAAAAATTCAAAAAGTGCTATGCATGGAGCGTTCTAAAAATTGTCACTTTAATGTTATAAATAGTTGACTAGACTAGTGAGGCTGCCCATAAGCATAGTTCAAAGCCTGGAATTAGGTGCTTATAAAGTGCAAGTGCTTGAGCAAACATAGGACAATGATCATATTGTATCAATATATAAATGAGAAGATTAAACAACTAATCTGCCTGTACAAATACAGCTAGATACTCAAACAACTAATGCAATTTTAAAACATCATATTAAATTTCAGAATGACTTCTGTAACTCATGGCCATACTACACATGGCAAATTATTGTGTGCCCCAGAACTGTCCTAAAGATGGCGAAAAAAGGATCATAAAAGAATTTTACCTGGGAGTACATGACCACAATACTTAACCACTGGCACTAGAGAAAATTATGTAGGTCTTTGCTTGTGTTTAAGCCATTTGTCTAAAGCCAAAATGAAGTGTGATTCTAATTGGCGTAGGATTTTTTCTCTGTTGCCTCCACGTCTTGATATGGGGACTGCCCCGATAATAAAATGTTTGAGCTGCTTCAAATTATTTTAGTGTACCAGTTTAAAATGAATGGCTATGGGGTAATTGGGATCAGAATTGACCACTTCCTCTCAAGTGTTGTAAAATTCTGTTAAATACCGGAAGCTTTGTGCTTTCTACGTACTTCAACCCGCATGTACACTCTAAAACATATAGAGGCGAATAATGTGCGGCACGTGTAATGACCTTTGATTGTAATGGGTACTGGACTGAATGCTGTCTTATATTCAGTTGTGTTAGCGCCAAATTTACAGGCGAGACATGTGCTGCACTTGTGGAAACCTGTTGTAGATAACCAAGTTTGTGTCTGAGTGAATTCCGGGATGCTTCTCTCTAGGGCATCCCTCATTGAAGAAACTCTTCTGAATGTAATAGAAGGTAGTGCAGGGGGAATAGAATTGAGATTCATATCAGTTAAGACAATAGGCCACTGAGAATAGATGATTTGTCTTATTTTTTTCTCTTGTTTACTGAATGTAGTTACCAGTCTGAGGGTCTGTGTGTTATTTTCAGTGAGGTCTGTAGGGGATGTATGATCTAAGATTCTACCGGTTTTAGGTAGTACACATGCCTCCCTGGTGTGTGAGTTTGCTTTGGTGAGGGCCTTGCATAGATCAGAGTGTTTGTACCCTCGAACAAGGAACTGCTCTAATGCTTCCTGTTGACACTGTACCCAGTCTTCGTCCAAACTACATATACAGCAAATTCTCAAACATTCACCATATGGAATGCTGTGTATCAAGTGTCGAGGATGGGAGCTACTCACATGGAGAATCGAGTTCCCCACAGTGCTCTTACGATGGAGTTTAGTCTGAATTACGCCCCCACTTATATGTACCCGTACATCTAAAAACAACAAATTGGTCACTAATTTCTGCCATAAATTTTAAGTTTAGCCTATTGTCATTGATGGAAGATACAAAAGCTTGTGCTGACTCCTTTGTACCTTCCTATATTACACAAACATCGTCAATGTACTGCCAGAAGTGTCTCACATGAGAATTCCAAATATTTTTTTGAAGTACCTTGAGGACATGCTCCTCCCTCCTGCCCACATGAAGACATGCGTAGCTTGGGGAGAAGCATGCCCCCATCGCCAGTCCTCTTAAGTGCTGGTAAGGCTCCCTATTAAACAGGAAATAATTATTGTTGAGGCACAGTTCGATCATCTTTAGGATCATACAGTTGTGTTCATGTAAATGAATCAATCTTCCCGCAAGATAATATTTAACGGCAGCCAATCCATAAGTTTGATGGATATTTGTGTAAAGCGATGTAATGTCCATTACAATCAACAGATGACATTCAATTTTGCTTATTTTTCTCAAGAATTCAACAGTGTCCTTGATGAAATAAGGTAACCTGGTTACATTCTCTTGCAGAAAATAGTCCACATATTTAGACATGGATTCCATGGTGCTTTTTTTGCCGAGATGATAGGGCTTCTGGGAATGGGTGAAAATGTGTTGTTTTCCTTAGGTATAAAGTAAAGGACTGGAGTGATAGGATGTTCAATTTTTAAGATGTTGCATTTGTTCTTGGTTAACAATCCATTACATCTCCATTGTGAAAGATGTTGAAACACATTGTCCTTTACTTTCCAAAGATCTTGTACTGAGGCTTTCCTATAACATGTAGTATCAGCCAAATGTCTGTTGACCTCCTCTAGGTATTTTTTTTTTGGGCCACAATACAATGTTTTTTTGTTTTTTTTAAATCTGTTTATTAGTTTCTTCTTACAGTACAAAAGCAATATAAAGTGCAACAGAAACATATCATAAGACCAGTACAATCCAAAAATGATATCAGCGATACATACATAACCTCCAGGATCTCTGCGCTGACCGCACCAGTGGGATGACATATACAATGAAGCGGATGCATACAGTTGGGGTAAGGAAGAGCAAAGTTGCACCGGGTTTTGTGCCTGTTGAACTTGAGAGAGAGAAAACTAGAAGCTAATGCCTAAACTCACACTGTAATTTTACTGATATATTTTAATATTTTATTTCATTTTATATCATCTTTTTTTGTAGAAAGTGTTTTTTTTGTCTTATTATAAATTAATACATACAAAAATCCAATACATATATCAAAATGTATGTGAATAATAACAAACAGTCCATTTGATTTATAAAATACAGAAGTGCATTCCCATTTCAACGCGTTTCGGCGTGAGCCTTCCTCAGTTCAAGTTCTGGTGAAGTTGAGAATGACTAGAATTTGTCATAACTACTGTGTCTACTCCATTATAAGACGGATGGCTGGATACATGGAGCGGGAGTCTGTCTGCAGTTCTTCACCAGAACTTCTGTTCGGTTGGAACACATCGTCTAATTAAGTAATCTCGAGTGGGCGCTGCTACTGCTTTCTATCCACATTTTCCCTCTTTAAGGGTTCGGTTCATCTACTGGAATAATATAGTCCTTTTATCAGTAAATATAAGGCAACATGCACTATAGTCTTGGTGATCTCCATAACTGATAGAACTACGGATCCCAGTCCTCCAACTCTACCTATTCACAATAAGTTAACATAATTGTGCATGACTACAGACCTCCTGAAGAAGGCTCACGCCGAAACGCGTTGAAATGGGAAGGCACTTCTGTATTTTATAAATCAAATGGACTGTTTGTTATTATTCACATACATTTTGATATATGTATTGGATTTGTGAGTTTAGTCATTAGCTTCTAGTTTTCTCTCTCTCAAGTTCAACAGGCACAAAACCCGGTGCAACTTTGCTCTTCCTTACCCCAAGTGTAGTAGCCTTGCCAGGGTTCCTCCCATCAGGCAGGGGCCCCTTTCTTTTCAAATATAGCGGATGCATACAGTACAATTCTTCCTATAGCTCATATACCTGCCCCATCTTCCAGTGAATTCATATATTCCGTAAAATAAGACCAGTAGTCTTTTGGCCTGGATCTCGGTGGAAGTTCCTCTTCATACGTGAGAAGTTTATCTCTACAGCTTGCCATATCTTGCATCCATTGAAGGGTCGTGGGTATCTTTTTACCGTTCCAGCATTGTGCAATTTGTCGTTTTGCAAGTAGTAGTGAGACAGCACTAAATTTGCGTTTAGTGGCTTTTACGTGTGGAGTGATACCTAGTACACAGGACCGTAGCTCACAGTCTATCTGAGCTCCAATCATGGCTGACAATTTAGCCGCAACCTCACTCCAAAAGACCTGGATTTGCGGACAGAACCAGGCAAGATGTGCAAAGTCTGCGCTCTCCCCACCACATCTTTTGCATCTGTCTTCAGCTTGCAAACCATATCTATACATTTTGGCAGGTGTATAGTATGCCTGATGGAGGAACTTGTAGTGGATGATACTCAGATTCCCGTTGGGTGTAAGTATCTGTACTAAGGTGCAAGTCTGTTGCCACTCGCTCTCTGTCAGTGGGTCTGGTAGCGCCGCATCCCATCGCGCCTTAGCCTTGTCTGTAGTGTACGGTATTTCTGCTTGTGCCACGGAGTACAGTTGTGACACTAAATGTGATAGATCTTGAGATTTGAGTATGAGTTGCAGCGTATGGAGACAGTCTGGTTCATCAAGGAAAGTAGGGAAGTGTTCTCTCAAGGCTCTCTTCAGTCTATAGTGAGTGAAGCAAAATAGTTGTGTTTTGTTTTGTACGTAGTCCAAATCATTAATGTCCCGAAATCTACCTTCGGCGAATAGGTCTCCCATCGTTTCTATGCCTACGCTGCGCAGTAGTGACATTCCCACACTTTCGCTTGTGACCGATAGCGCCCAGTGGTGGTGTAGTGGCATTTCTGGTACGTATAGTGGGACCTTGTTCGCTAATTGCCCTAGTTTACGCCACGCCTTCACTGTGGTATCGATCGTATTGATGTCGTGTGCATGTAGGGGTTGTCTGACATGTGTCAAGATGGCTGACAATGGGATTGGTACCACATCTCCTTCTTCTACGGCAGCATGGGTGAGATACGGAACCTTATGGTACCAGTAGGCCGCGTATTGCGCTTGAGCACATAAGTAGTATAATGGAAGTCTGGCACCGCATAACCTCCTCTGGCATAGGGGAGATTCATCGTTCTGAGATCTATGCGGGCCTGTTTACCCGCCCATATGAGCTGTAAGACCAGGGATTTTATGCGCCGGAATACCTCCCCAGGTGGCTGAATAGGTATATTATTAAAGAGGTAGAGGATTTTGGGTAGGATGTTCATTTTTACTATCGCTATGCCATCAGCCAACGATAATGATAGTTGCAGCCATCTTTTCACCTTGTCTTCTAGTTTGGAGATTGTGCACCGAGCACATTACTATCTCTGGATCCCTGTGATACCAGACTCCCAGATAGCGTATGGGATCCGTTTGCCATTCCAAAGGGAAGTCAGAGTCGTGTGGGGTAGTCGTATCCGTAAGTGGAATGATGGATGATTTGGACCAGTTTATTGTCAAACCTGAGTGCCCTCCAAATTCAATATATTCTCTCAGCAATGGGTTCAGATGCACCGCAGGGTCTCCAACGTACAATAACATGTCATCTGCATATGAGGATATATGGAGTGGTCTAGATGGGAACTGTAGTGCGGATGATTTGTACTTCTGCCAGATCCGTCAAGCGAGCGGCTCCAAGGCAGGAGCGAATAACAGGGGCAAGAGTGGGCATCCCTGCCTGGTGCCACGCTCAATGTCGAAAGCGTCCAAAACGTATCCATTGACTCTGACCCTGGCACGCGGTTTTGTGTATATCAGGGACACCCATTGTACAAATCATTTAGGAAAGCCCATTCTATGCAGTATAGTGATTAAGAAGCGCCATTCACGAGAATCAAACACCTTGGCGGCGTCTAGCATTACCGCCACGGCTTTTGTAGTAGGTGCGAGGTAGTGAGAGAGGGCAAATAGCGTCCTAGTGTTATGCGATGTGGAACGTGTCGGGATAAAGCCTGCCTGATCAGGGAGTACTAGGTTCAGCGGATTCAGTCTTACCGCCAGTAGTTTTGCTAAAATGTTAGAATCGACAATAATAAGCGAAAGTGGCCGGTACGAGTCGCATGCTTCCCGATCCTTGGTGGGTTTTAAGAGGGTGATTATGACCGCTTCCCTGAGCGTGGGGGGTAGTTCCGCTTGCTCGAAAGCTGCCCCATACATTGCCACTAGATAAGGAGCTAGAATGTCGACGTAATGTTTATAAAATTCGTTGGTGAACCCGTCAGGGCCAGGTGCTTTACAATTTGGCAAGGATTTTATTACATCAGTAATCTCCTCTACTGTTATAGGGGCAGCTAGGTATTCTCTCTGACCATCTGACAACCATGCAATCGCCACGTCTTCTAGATAGGCCAGAATTTCTTCCGCCGACGCTATCTTATGTGATCTGTATAGTGCGCTGTATGTGTCTTTAAAACAATTTAGAATGCCCGGCGCTTGTGTGTGTAATATACAATCAGAGGATTTGACGCGTAAGATTGCAGTGTGACTCCTGCCCTCGCATATTTTAGCCGCAAGCACTCTGCCAGGTCTGCCTCCCTCTCCGAAGGATCTGACCACATGTGTTTTGTTAAGGTATTTTATCTCATCGTCGACCAATGTTTTATGTTCTGTATGTATTTGCCGTAATTCCCCCAGTACGGAGATGTCTTGAGTGTTGACAAAGGCTGACTCTAGGTCCTTCATGCGTTCTTCACGTGTGCGTATTTGCTCTCTTATGTCCCTCAAGATACCTATAGTGACACTCATGCATACTCCCCATATCGTGGCTTTGAACGCTTCCCACAGAGTGCATGGATTATCCGTCATCGGTGCATTGATCTGAAAATATTCTTTGATTGCTTTAAGAAGGGTGTCGGCATAGAGTGTGTCTGTCAGTGCACTCAAATTGAATCGCCAGTGGAAAGGGGGTGGTGTGTAATTCGGAATTGTGAGTTTCAGCAGAACAGGGTTGTGGTCTGAGAGCGTCCTGGGAAGAGCAATTATATCCAGGAGCCATAGTGCAACGTCATTCGTGCCTAGCCAGTAATCAATGCGTGACCAGCTATTGTGTAGAACGTTAACATGTGTAGCTCCCGGCACGTCTGGATACGTGTGTCTCCACAGATCTGTCAGGGATAAATCAGTCAGTATGTGTGTGAGCGTAGTTCTAGCACGTCTGTAAGGTTCAGTGGAGTTATGGGATCGATCATTTTTGTCCACTAGCGTTACGTTCCAGTCACCCCCCATATGATCTGCGTGTCCGGCAGTTTGTACATGTGGTCCCATAGCTCCTGAAAAAATTCTGGGGCATCAACATTTGGGCCATAAACATTGGCCAGGGTCATCCTTTGGCCCCGCAGAGTGCCTGTCACTATGACGTAACGTCCGTTAGGATCTGCTATCACTTGTTGTGATGTAAAATTTGTACCCTTTCGAATGAGCGTCATCACCCCCCTCGAATAAGATGAGTAGTTGGCCGAGTATGTTGATTCTGCCCAGCGTTTGCCTGTAGCCTGATGAGATCCAGGAGCAATATGAGTTTCTTGGAGGAATGCTATGTCTATGTCCCACCTGTTCAGATAGGCAAACACTTGTCTTATTTTATTGGGCTGTGTGAAGCCTCTAACATTCCACGTGAGGAGGTTTACATTAGATCTACTGGTGTTACGTGTCTTGTGTGTCATGGAAGAGGAAAATGCTCAGAAAGGCTAGTGTGGTGCTTTCCAGGAAAAGAACCATAGGAATTACAGCAGTACGTTGTTACATGTGATATCAGTACATTCTGTGGTGTCAGCAGAGGTCGGAGCATATATTGTATGTGACTTGGTCTATGAACTCGAACATCCCAATGCCCCCGCCCGCTCCCACCCACTTCAGCAACCCAATCTTGCTGAAGCCTATTACCCTTCAAAACAACTCCCAGTAACATAACTAAGTTAGGGATCACCCTTGTGGAGGTCCGCTTGGGGCGCATCTCGCCACCCAACTTAATGGATGTGGGCAGCTCTAAACATTAGCATCATTGAAGAAACATTGTAGGGTAATCCAAATGACACATACTTTCATGATATTCCCTTATAGCCATCTCCAGGTCATGCCTCCTAAATGTCTTACAGCATTAACAAGTGCCAAGAAGCCTATAAGCATTACAATCAAACAAGGTCTAACATGCTATAAGAGCAGACAAAGACTGTTAGGTGGGAGCATATGTGTTATAGCTGCAGGCGCTCTGGTATGCCATGCCTTTAGCACGTGGTAAATATGCACTAATCAAACAGTTATAATGTCATTTGTCACCGTGTAGATCGTGTTGGGGATAGTCTGCCGTCAGTAGCGCATGATGCATGTCCCGCAGTTATCTAGGTTTGGCATGGCATTGCTACACAAGGTTCAGAAGTGAGTTCAACTGCTGTGAAGCGCACCCACGTCTGTAGCCGGCAAGGGGTTACATGACGAGAGCTAAGGGACGCTGCGGTTATATAAGAAAGTCCCTTGCCAGTGTTATGGGGCATAAACATCCATAGTGGCGCCCACGCAAGGGGTGGCTACGCCATGTCACCTTGTCCAAACATTACAAAGAAGAAGACCTTACCACTGTGTAGATAATAACTCTGCCAGATCAGCAGTTCGTGGTTATTCAGAGTCAGGTTGTTGCTCTCTGCGTGTAGTTTCTTTGGTTTGCTTCGCTATTCTTTTGACAAACTCTTGCGCACTTTTCGGAGTCGACAGAATGACCGCTTTTCCTTCCCACTTCACCCGCAGTCTAGCCGGGTACAACATGGAATAAGGGACATGCAGATCATGAAGCTTCGCCTTCACCGCCGAAAACTCCCTCCGTGCTTGTTGGACCGCTACGGTGTGGTCAGGGTAGAACTCAAGGTTGTTCCCTTGATGATTGATCGTGGCTTTTTCACGTGCTAGTCGTAGCAGAGTGTCCCGATCCCGGTAATTCAATATTCTGGCGACTATGGGTCGCGGTGGGGCTCCTAGCGGAGGTCGGGGTGCAAGCGAGCGATGGGCTCTTTCCACGAGGAATATGGACGAGAGTGCTTCTGCTCCAAATATTTCTTTACACAATTGTTCTACGTACAGTTTCATACGGCCAGTGTTTGTCGTCTCCGGCAAGCCTGCGAAGCGCACGTTGTTGCGTCTGGAGCGCGCTTCCAACTCCTCCGCTTTCGCTTTAATGACATCCAGTAGGCGCTCCATGCCGGCACACCTTGACGTAGTAGTATGGGACTCATCCTCCACTGCGGAAATGCGCGTTTCAGCCGTTTCCAATCGCTCGCCATATTTCTCCAACTTGGCCGCCATGTTATCCATGCAGCATGTTAGGTGGTCTAGTTTGCCATTTTTATCCTGTAAGTTTGACTGTATGACAAGAAAGATCTTCTCCATGTTGTTGGTAGGCTGGTGGTCTGCCCCCGCGTCCGCCATTTCCTCGTTGGATTTTTGCGCCTTTTTGTTTTCAAAGTTCAATTTAGGTTGCTGCCAGAAGTGCTGGAGTTGGACCGGTGAGTATGATTGTGACCCTGGTCTTGTGGGTTTATGTCGCAATCCGAACAGTGGTTTAACGTCTGAGATTACATAGCGGGCAGATGGATGGCGCGGGGGCGCCACCGCCGTTGCGCAGTCCTGTTGAAACGCACTTTCGGTAAGCTGTCCCAGCACACTCAATGCGGATACATTAAGTGAAACCGGAGCATAGTTACTGGGTACGTCTCGGGTGCACTGCAAGGCAACTGGAGGCGATGATCTGCGCAGAGTGTCACCAGAATTAGGTCGTGCGGATTGAAAGTCCTGGAGACAACCCCCGGCAGCTGTTCGACCACCCGTGTAGTGAGGGAGGGCGGCAGGTCAATGACCGATGTAGGCGTTCGCGCTTTCGCGCCTGCAGAGCTCGGGTATACTGTTGGTGCAACCTGGGGTCGTACAGATGCGTGGCTGCGCTCCCGCAACTAAACCCTGTGATAGGAAAGTTAGGGAATGGTGTCCATATGTTAAACTGCAGGGTTGGAGCTGACGTCGGTGGCTTGCAGTGAATCCGTTATTGCCAATACGGTGGGCGCCGCCATTTTGTGAGATGGGGTCGGAGCGAGTCTGAGTATCATGCCACGCACCGTCGTGTTGCGAGGCTCAGTACTGGTGAGTAGCACAATGCCAAGGTCTCCGCTGTGGGTGTTCAGCAAGCCGTCCAGCGCATAACGATTAGAACAGCGCACCCACCTTGTATCTCGCAATGTGGTAGGAGTCAGTTCCCCGGCCGGCCGGCGCCATCTTGAATGCCCGCGGGCTTCGGGAGAGGTTTTTCGCTGCAATCAAGCGAAAACTGCAGGATTGTCATCATAAAGGCGTCGCATTCATTTCTTGATGCCTTCCGACACGATTTGCTATGCTCCTTTTTTCATTCTGAGGGCATTTGATGGGTGGATTCCTTTATTGCTGACGGCTGCCCGGCAGAGCTGTGCAGCTATCCAGCCATTCCGCTGTGCGCCCCCTAGCACCTCCATGGGCCACAATACAATATTACCACTCTTGTCTGCTTTGTTAACAATAATTTCATGATCATCTCCCAGTTTCTTCATGAGATTAAAATATTGAGCTTGCATGTGATTTCTCCGATGCTTTTTTTCAGTTGCTAGTGCTATTTAGTTGTTTGAGCTCCTCCACCACTCTGTCACTGAAGACATTGATTACATCTTTTGGCCTCAATGGAAAGAAGGTAGATGTAGGACAAAAAGGACTGCTAGCAGCTTTGCCGATGATGACGCCCATATCAGACAGATCTTATTGTGTGGAATTTGAAGAATCAATTTCATTGTTAGCAATGGAGTGCAAAAGCCTGAGAGTGGTGATATTCTTAGCCTGTAAATTACTGTCAACCTCTCCAGATGTACTGTTGTCAACAGAACTAGTTGTAGTGTTGTCCAGTTGATAAAAGTTAATGAGCTTTAGTTTGTGAATACATTTGAAAACATCTATTCTGGATTGAATATATGCAAAGTTACTATCAGGACAGTATATCAGGCCTAAGGATACAGAGTTGCGATTCTGCCGTTGTTAATGCAGTGTCTGTCAGATTAATTACAGTGTTATCATTTGGTTTATCTAGCACCTCAACTTCTTGGCTTGCGCTCCTCTGTTGATGTTGCTGCTTGTGTTTCCTCCTCCTCTCGCTCTTGAATTTATTCCTCCTTCGCTTTGTTTTGTTTGTGGATTCCGGGGGCCCAAGGTCTGCCTCAGGTCCTGTCTTTAAAAAATGAGTTCTTCCACAGGTGTTAAATTAATTGCCCCCAATTCTTGAAGGCCTGATGTTGTTGGCCTACTGTCATCGGAATCACTGTTAGTGGTGAATGAACTGGCACCAGAATCCACTTTGGCTGTAAAGTAGCCTCCTAGTGCTGTGGGTTAGACATCAGGTGTTTTGTTAGTCAACGCTTGTATATATATATATATATATATATATATATATATATATATATATATATATATATATATATATATATATATATATATATATATATATATATATATATATATATATATATATATATTACCTACTGGCGGTCGCCAGTAGGTATATATAGTTAGGATTTTTTCCCTATGGGATTTCTGAAAATTCTATGCCTAATAACTTTGGCGTTTGTGGACGGAATCGGCTGAAATTTTCAGGAAAATGGCACATTTTGTTTCTGAGCAGCCCTTGAAAATTTGGGGGGGTTTTGTGGAGGGGGGGCCGAGAAAAAAGGGGGGTCCCAAAACGCGTTTTTCCCATGTTAATTTCCATAGGGCGGTTGGACTCACTTTTAGCCCGAACGGCTGAATGGATTTTCACGAAACTTGGCAAAATTGTAGGGACTGTTAGCCCGATGTGCCTTTGCTAGGTCTCAATATATGTGCTTCAGTGGATTTTGAGAAATTAACGTTTAAATCAAGATATATATCTGTAACAGCGCTCCGGGCAGCGATCCGGTTAGCGAACCTTTCGCGTAACGGAACTTTGCGATGAGAAGCTGATTGGCCCTCCGGTGTCTGTCAACATTCTAAACAGTCCGGAGCGGCCGCCATCTTGTCTCTCGGTAGGATCGAGAGACAAGAGGAGGGCAAAACAAAGGGGGAAATTACCATAAGGGGGCATAGTAGATCCTCGTTGACCCCCTAGGTTTTATGTGGAGGTTTTAAAAGGGCCTAGGAGGGTCCAAAAAAAAAAAAAAAAAATTTTCTTTGCGTGATAAGCGCCAAGTTCGCGAACCGGAAAGCGTTCTGGGCAGCGAACTTTATGGATAAAAGAATGAAAGACTTTTCTAATGCTGTATGTTAATTGTTTGTTGTTTTTCTTGGTTTTTTTTGTTTTCTTTTTTTTAAAGTGTTTTTTTTATTTTGATTCTTTTTCATAATTTATTAAACTTTCTAACATTTCAGTGTCTGAAATGTCATTATTTTCTTGATATATTGTTTGCAATCTGTGAGGTTGCAAAATGTCCTCATTTGCAAGGAGGACATCTACTGCTTGGACACATTGCAGCAGTTCATTATCCAAGCTTTCATCCATAAATTCCATGTCAATTTGTTCAATTAATTCCTGGCTGCTCTCTTGCAGGTCCATCTCAAAAGAAACTTGCTGCTCGCCTTCCATTTTGCCTGAAATTTGGATTAAAAAAATATATATTAGTAGAGATAGGGCACTGTTGGGATTAATTTTAGATAGGCAGTTTTTATCAGTGAATTTATCTTTTGGCAGTGTATAGTATGAGAGTGGAAATAGGAGTATAATTTTGCCTGAAATTTGGATTAAAAAAATATATATTAGTAGAGATAGGGCACTGTTGGGATTAATTTTAGATAGGCAGTTTTTATCAGTGAATTTATCTTTTGGCAGTGTATAGTATGAGAGTGGAAATAGGACTATAAAAAAGTGTATGTGATTTAACCAAGACAAGCCTTACTCCATTGATAACTATAACAGAGAAGTCTATCTAAATACATTACTACTACAGAGGGATAGTGTATATCTAGCAAAAAAAGTCTACTATATTAAGTCATAGTGCACAATATATTAAATTATAACTTACCTTCACAAAGAAGTTGAAGTTTTTTGAAGCTATTGAAATAGGAGGTACAACAAGAAGTAGTAGTCAAAATGGCTGTGTTTCCTTCTCTCCCTTTATATATATACAGGTATATAACCAATCAAATGTCAGGTAATAAAAGTAGAAAATGAAAGTAACATTTTCATTGGTTGTCAATGCCAACAATTCAGATGTGTTTTGTGAAGTAATTTACCTCACGGTACTTGGAGAGGTCTACAGGCTAAATGGCTAAATGGAATTTCAATGAAATTTGTGAGAATGGAAGGGATTGTTATGTAGTATGAGCTAATCTATATTTGGTGAGAGTGTCTCTAGTCGTTTTTCTGTAAATTACTTTCCCGCCTTTTTTTAGGACCGCTTTCCGGAAAGCGGCCCGGTTAGCGAACCTGAAGCGTCACGGGAGTCCACCATTTTGTGTTTCGGTCGCATTAAGATACAAGATGGAGGGCAAATAATGTTTAGAATGGGTAGAAGGGGTCATGGTAGACTTATCTTGACCCCCTTGGTTTTCTGAGCGTGGCTGAGGAGTCTTATATGTGCGGAAAAAAAACTTTTTAAAAAAAAATCCGCGAGGTTAGCTTTCGGTTAGCGAACCGGGTAGCGCTCCGGGGAGCGAATTTTGTGGAAAATTAGTGAAAAAAGTTAGAGGAAAATAATAATTGTGAGTGATCAGATGTAGGGTAGCTCTGAGAAGAGCTTTTGGGTTTATGGTACATTTAGGTACTTATAAGTAGGTACCAATGCACAGTCTTAAATTCAGAATGAAAATTCTGTTGCCCTCATCTGAGAAGTGAACTCCATCTCCTCTGTAGATATCTTGCATGTAGTAACGCAAGTTATTGTTGTACAGAGAGCCCATTCCATGGTCTCTCATGTAAGCTGAAACAGATTTGTTTACATGCTTCCTCGCTTTCTCAATTTGTGGACAAAATTGGTTGGACCACCTCCATTTCTGTCTTTGGCATATATTGGAATATACCAAGGCAGTTTGAGGAAAAAGTGCCATTAATTGCTCAAAGGTGTCCTTTAAAAGCATTTCCAGACCTACCCCTGTCAAAGTGCCCAAATCATTACCTCCACAGTGCACTATTAACAGGTCAGGTTTTGGCAAATGCATAAAGGTTTTCACCAATGGTATCAATTGGTGACATTTTAATCCTCTTTGGCCCAACCACTTAATTTCCACATCTTGTAAATTGAGGTTAGGTAAATTTCTGCTCTCAGCATACCTTTGAGCCCAGTGGATGTAACTATGTCCAACAATCCAGACCTTAAACATGGTGGGAGAAGGTTGTTCTGCAGTCAGATGAAGTGTGGTAATGAAAGGGCAGTTGAAACAGTAGGAGTTTCTAAAGAAAAAAAACTGTGGATTTACAATGCTAATGATTCATTAGCAGTGATTGGTGCATTTCCATTTCTGAAAACAGAAAGTTAGGGTGCATGGATGTGTTCTTTGAAAGATGTAATTTGAATGGTCAAGGAAGAAACATTTATTGAAAGATTGCTCTGGATACGCAGGTGCACTGAGAGTTCAGAGTTCAATTGAAACATTGTTGTGTGAATTTGCAAACATGAGAGGTCTTCCAGGAGGTGGTTGCTATGGAAACAAGGGAGAGAGGGCAGAGGGGGGAAGGGTTTTGATTTGAAAAAAGTGAGGGAAGAGGTATGATTGGCTAATATGAGAGATATGTGAAATGAATATCTGTATTTCTGTGCTTTCAATAGCTGCAGCCTTTGGAGTGCATCCTTTTTCTTCTGCTGAAGACAATTTGGTGTATTTCTGAGACTGTTTTCAAAACTCAAACAATATTTGCTAAGGTGAGAAAAGATTTATTTAATTTAGATAGAGAATAGTATGATTTAAGGAGAAAATGATGAAGAAAGCTGTGTTTTTAAAATGTGGTTTTGTCTCTAGTGATATACTAATAGAATCACGCACAGAGCGGTTTTTAGCCATGTTATCCAATGGAAGGTGGATAACATGGCTAAGAGCATTTGCTGGATAATGCATGAATATCCCTGACTTTTCAGCGATATTCATGCATTGTGGCCGATGTGCGGCGATAATTTTTGTCTCTAAACAATTAAAACGAAGCACAAAATGGCGAATTCCCGTTTCGCTACTAGTTTGCGGCCCAGTTTGCGGCCCGTGAAGCGCTTCTACCGTGAAAAATCATTTTTTTTTTATTTTCCCCACGGGACCCTTTAATAACCCCAACAACATTCCTAGGGGGTCAAGAGGGGTATACCTTGCCCCCTTTCAATAAATTCCCCCTTCGTTTTTCACCTCTTCTTCTCTCTCGATCCTACCGAGAGATAAGATGGCGGCCGCTCCGGACTATTTAGAATGTTGACAGACACCGGAGAGCCAATCAGCTTTCTGTTATCCAATGGAAGGTGGATAACATGGCTAAGAGCATTTGCTGGATAATGCATGAATATTGTTGACTTTTCTGCGATGTTATGTTTACCTTTTTAAATGGAAAGTGTTCCTCTTGGGGCAAGTGTCTTGTAAATACGCTCCCATTTGCGCTTGGCAAATTTAGATTTTGATTATGGGAGTTACCTAGCCATGTTAATAGTGTTCCAAAAATGGTGCTAGGGCATTCCAGAAAACACTTTCATGTGTCTCAAGGACATTTTTAGTCATTTCTTCATGAATGCAGGTATACAATTGATTTATATGCTGTGTTTAAAAACGAATTTTGAAATCAATTAAATTTCAGGATATGTACTGTTAGAGCTTCATAGGTTGTTTGGGGTCATATTTAGAAGGCATTTTAGTGTCTTTGATGTTATTTTTCCATTTTTAAATGGAAAGCGTTCCTCATGGGGCCCTGAGCAGTTCTTAGCCATGTTATTTAATAGGAAGTGGATAACATGGCTAAGAGCATTTGCTGGAAAATGTATGAATATCGCTGATTTTTCTGCGATATTCATGCATTGCGGCCGTTTTTTTTCACATTTGCAAGCACTTCTTAGCCATGTTATCCAATGGGAGGTGGATAACATGGCTAAGAGCATTTGCTTCAAAGGTTGTTTGGGGTTATACACCATTTTTGGGAAATTATTAACATGCCTATCTAACTCCCATAATCAAAATCTAAATTTGCCAACCGCAGGTGGGAGCGTATTTACAATAAATTTGCACCATGAACAACGTAAAATAGCATACTAGACACTCAAATGCCTTATAAATATGACCCAAAACATCTTATGAAGCACTAGTAGTGCATATTTCCAGAAATGTATTGGTTTTCATTTAATGATTTACTTCATTGGTAGGCCTTCACATGTTTTTTTACCTTGTTTTTTTTCAGTGATAATCTTATCTGCAACCATGTGTTGGCCTCACCTCAAATAAACAAAACAGGTGATGGACTGAATGTGGATCAATGACACACATTCACCCCAGTCTAAAGATCTGGGCCTAAACAAATCTTTAGATAGGCTACATCTTATCGTCATCCTGAATTAATGATTTAAAATATTAGGGAGTGATTTATGAGTGTTGTATGCCTGTTTTGTACCATTGAGTGTCATTTTTGTGATGCAGTGCTGGTGGAAAATATTTGCTATGTTAAATAATTAGTACGGCATTAAGTTTTAGATGACTGTTATTTATTTACTGTTTGGTAATAGTGGTTAATAACATTTTATATTATATTTTTCCACAGATTCAACTGCAGATTCTTTCATAGTTTGTAAAATGCCTTCCAAAAGTAGAATAAGAAAGGCTAGAAAACGTCAAAGACAGCAGGATGATGTTTTATTGCAGCAGTCCTCTTCCCCAAATACTTGTCAAAACACCAAGAAAGGTCCGGGTAAGAGCACGAAATCATTCTTAAGAAATATTTGTAGTAAAAAAAGTTTTGCTCAAAAAATTTTTTCAGTTCACAAAAAGAAAAGTAATTTAAATGGAAAGGAGAGACCCATCACAAATGTTACTGGTAGAGGAAGAGATAACTCTGTGCATGATAGTAGAAGGAAACAACAGTTTAGGGACATTCGAAATCGAATGTTCCGTAATAGGATATTAGTTAATTTATTGAAAAATATTAAAAAGAAAGGCCAACAGAAAGCGGCATTTTATAAGAAGAAGAAAAATGTAGAGAAAATTATTGATCATGCTTTTGAAATTAAGCGAAAGTTGTTTATTTTGGTAATCAATAGAATTAGGAAACTAAGCAAGGTAATTTCTGATTTCAAAACAAAAAGTAGATGGAAGAGAGTAGTAAATCGTACTAACTTTTGTGAAGTTTTTTCCGGAGAATGGATGCATAGTTCAAGTTCTGAGGCATTTTTTAATGAGGAGACTTATTTTCAGGATAATGATTTGGTGCATGCAGTTGACATCAGTGGTCGAGCTTATGAAGTGAAGGATGGTTGTCCAGTTGAAAAAGAACAACTTGTGACAACAGAGACAGAAGAGGCGCTAAGTGATGAGGTTTTAGGAAGACGTCCTAAGGGTCCTGTGTACATTTGGAAGTGTAGTTCTATTTGCAGTGTGCGACAGGTTTCCATCAATTTGCTTTGTGATTTTATACGGACATTTAATAAGAAAAGTTTGAAGCAGAAAATGAAGTTGTTGCAAGATTTAGATCCTTGCAGAGTGAGACAAATGACAGGTTTGCGTGGTCATTCACTGGCTTGTCTTTCCAGGAGAGTATGCCAGAGTGTTTTTCATCATTTCAGGATGCTAGCAGTGCATCATAATAAAGTGAGAAAATTAGTGAGAATGTTGTATTATGCTAAGAGTCCAGCAATTATGCTTAAACAATTATGTGCTGCTCTTTTGCATGGTTCTGAAATAGATGTGAAGAATATTTGTGAAGAAATTGAGTTTTGTTACTTTGGTAGTAAAGATGAGAATGTTCAAATTGACCCAGAAGTAGAGGGTAATGTGGAAGATAATGTACAGGTTTCCAGTACAGATAATTTTCAGAAGGAAATTGCCACGTTTCAGATGAAATCAAGTGAGAGGCCTAATTTCACTTGTGTATGTTGTCGACGCACTTATTATAAGAATCAGACTAAGGTAGTGGATTTATATGCAAAAAGTGAAAGAGAAAATAATAGTGAATGGAAGGATTTTGCCACATACTTGATGGTAGAAAATTATTTTGATTTGGGATCGGATCAACGTGTGTGTACTTATTGTTGTAATAAATTAAACCAAAACCAGATGCCTGCTAGGGCAGTTCATAATAATCTGGAATTGGTTGAGATTCCTTCTGAATTGAAGGATTTAAATACTTATGAATCTATTTTGATTCAAAGTATCCATCCCTTTCAGGCTATTGTAAGAATGGAGCCAAAGACAGGGAAGTTGCCTCCAGCAGATTTACAGAGAGGATTAAAGGGAAGAGTTGTTTATTTGCCTCTAGATTTGAACAAAAACATTAATACAATTGGAATAGAAGAAGTGGAAGAGAAACCTCTGGTTATCTTGGTTAATGGGGTTCCGACAAAGAATAAGAAAATATGGCAAGATTTAGTGGATGTTAGGAAAGTCAAAAAGGCAACAGTGTATTTGAAGAAAAATAATAAGTACTATAAGAATGTATATGTTGCAGAAGAGGAAGTAAGTGATGAAGAGGATAGCGATTTGTGTGCTGGCCAAATTGAGAAAGTAGAGGCCTCTAAAAGTGAAGAAATATATGAACATTATAGTGTTCATCCTTTGCATTCCAAGGAAGTCATGGGGAATGCTATTGAGTTGTTTCAAATGAAACAAGCCAAAGGGAGTCCCATTAGTGTTTGGGAGGAAAGTTTGGAAGCTCGGTGTTTCCCACAGCTATTTCCCACAGGTCAAGGAGGAAGATATGATGAGCGACCTCATCAAATTCCTGCGTCTGAATACCGGACTTTACGATTGTATGCAGCAGATCCTAGGTTTCGGCAATGCATTCCCTATTTGTTTCATCTCCTGTTTGAAAGCGATCTGTCTGGACTGTCATATGCAGTGAACCACATCTTAAAAAGTGGTATACAGATGCGAAACATCTCGGCAAGTGACTTTATGCATAAAGTCAATGTCCAAGACAGTATTTTGGATTCTCACTTAATTAATCTCATGGCGTGTCAGCGTGGTACTAATGAGTACTGGTACCGTCGTCATGGTGATTTAAAATGTATGCTGAGGAACTTAGGAACTCCAACATGGTTCCTCACTCTGAGCTGTGCCGAGTATGGCTGGGAAGACTTACTTGAATTTCTACGAGAGGCAAATGGAAATATTGAAAACATTGAATTCAAGACACCTGGAGAACTGTGTTCTTTGGATCCAGTGAATGTATGCAGGTACTTCAATCATAGATTTGAAGCTATGATGTCTTTCATCACAAATAAAAAGAATCCACCTCTTGGAGAGGTGTTGGATTTCTTCTGGAGAAAGGAGTACCAAGCAAGAGGTGCCCCTCATATACATATGTTGTTGTGGATCAAGGATGCACCTAAATTTGGAACAGATCCGGATGACTTAGTGATGAATTTCATCGAACAGTATTCTACGTGTGCTGTTCCAAACGCAACGGAGAAGAAAAGTCTAAGAGAACAAGTTCTACGTTTCCAAAGCCATCGTTGTGGAAAGTACTGTCGTCGTAAATTCAGAAACAAGGACAAGTTCTACACCAAATGTCGTTTCAACTTTCCACGACCGGTGATTTCTAAAGGAAGAGTGAACAGTTTGATGTCTTCGCTGCGACATAATGTGACGAGGAAATCACCCAAGAATACATACAATTTGAAAAGGAACGAAGAGTCCAAGTACATCAATGACTACAACCCAGTGATTTTGTCCATGTGGAATGCTAACATGGATATACAGTTTGTGGCTGACAACTGTATGGCTGTGGCTCGGTATGTGACATCTTACATCACCAAAAAAGAAAAGACCGAACTGAAGGATATGTGGGAGGATATTTCTCATGAAAAGAGTCTCAGCAAGAAGTTGTATAGTTTCAGTCTGAAGATGTTGTCGCATCGAGAAATCGGAGCTTACGAATGTTCTGACCGGTTGTCTTCAGCAAGTCTCTATGCCAAATCCAGGAGTCTCGTTTGGGCGAGTCTTGGTCTTGCTGCAACGCGAAATCGAGTTCTAAAACCTGTCCGGGAAATTGAGTATTTGGCAGAAAAGGAACCAAACAGTACCGACATTTTGAAGACCAACATGTTGGATACATATTATCCAAATCAAAGCAGTCACCTTGAGAATGTTTGTCTATATGAGGTTCTCCAAAATTATATATTCAAGAGGAACATCAAAGAAGATATTGAGAAAGGAGTGTATGCTGTAATTGGAAGTGAGGGATGCCTGGTCAAGCAAAGAAAATGCCAATTAGTAAACCATCGAAAATTGAGTGGTGAATCTCCAGCAAAAAAGGAGTTTTTTTATTTAGCACTTTTGCAACTTTTCAAGCCTTGGCGTGCAGAAGAGGAACTGCTTGGAGATTTCCTCTGTTACGAAGACTCTTTCAATGCAGCCAAGGAGTCCATAGAATGTCCTGCTTTTTCTAAATATCAAGAAATGCTAACTTTGGAAATTGAGCAGGAAGCAACGATTGCAGCCGAGATTGCCAGAGACAGTTCTCAGGACAGTCAGAGTTCTGTTTCATTGAGTCAAGATCCACTTGGAGGACCTATTATCGAAAATGAAGCTGCCACTGCTATGAATGAAGTGGAAAGAGCCATGGCACATGCTCAGGAGGATTCAGTTAACTTAGAAGACTTGGAAAAACAACTCAACGTTGAGCAGAGGAAAATATATGATGAAGTTACCACGGAAATTGAGCACGGATTAAGTCATGAGAAGAACAAGTGCTCATGTACATCGTTGAAGCCTGTCCGACTGTACGTGAGTGGAGAAGCGGGAACTGGAAAAAGTTTCCTCATTAAAGCAATCTCTTGTTATTTGCAGGAAAGGACTGAGTCATCGCTGTCTTGTGTTGTCACCGCTCCTACTGGACTGGCAGCACATAACATTAAAGGTATTACTTTGCATCGTCTACTGATGCTGCCGGTGGAGCATGACAACAAATTACAATACAACAAGTTATCTGGAGATGCTTGCTGTGAAGTTTCAAGAGTCTTGAGGAAAATGAAACTACTTATCATTGACGAAGTAAGCATGGTTTCCAATGTCATGCTTGCCTTTGTGCATTTGAGAATGCAAGAAGTACTTAAAACTGAATATGATGTGTTATTTGGTGGGAAACACATCATTGTTTTCGGAGATCTTCTGCAGCTGACACCAGTAAAAGGTCAACCTGTGTTCAAAATACTCACGCATGAAGATACCAGGAAGTGCCTAGGGAGCATTGGCAACGTCAATATATGGTTAAACTTCAATTATGCAGAACTGCATCAAAATATGCGTCAGGCAAAGGATGAAGATTACAAGAATATTCTACAAGATATTAGAATTGGAAAAGTGACTGAGCATGGGAAAGAAGCTTTAAATGCACGATTACTGTCAAATTTATATCCCAAACAAGAGATTGTGCCTGAGAATATTTTTCAGAAAATTACTGAGAAGAAATCCGGGATATGTCTCATGCCAACTCTTGCAGAATGTGCCATCTTCAACAACAAAATGTTGAATTTAGAAAAGCAAGAGATTGTGAAACTTGAAGCTATCGACAAATTAGAGCATATGGGATCAACAATTATTTTGTCAGACAATTTGAAATCAAAATTGGATTCATTAGAGAAGACTATATCTAAAACAGCGGGTTTTGAAAAGACTTTGAATGTGTGTTTAAATTGCCGAATTATTTTGAGAAGGAATTTACATGTAGAAAGAGGTCTGGTAAATGGATCAATGGGTAATGTTGTTGATTTTGAGAAATACAGAAATAGAGATGGAATAGAATTTTTAAGAATTAAATTTGATGGCATTGAGGAAGTACAGCAAATTGGTCATTGTTCTGCTAGGTTTTTGCTTGTTAAAGATTTATATGTTCGCCGTAAACAGTTTCCTGTTTGCTTGGCATATGCGGTGACAATCCATAAATCGCAAGGTTTAAGTGTAGACTGTGCATTGGTGAATATTGGCAGTTCTGTGTTCAAGGAGGGTATGGCATATGTGGCATTGTCACGAGTTAGAACTTTATCGGGATTGTACTTGATTGACTGTGATGTCACAAACATTTGTGCGGATCTAGATTGTGTTAAGGAATACAATAGGTTAAGAAGAGAGTATGCGCCACATTTGCCTCAATATCCTTTGTTTGAGAAACGTGTGGTAGGCCGCAAACGTAGAAATAGCAGTAATAGTAGGGAGGTTGTTGCAAAAAGACTAAAAGTCAATGAACCGAAAATTGTTAGCAGAAAGAAAGTGGATTCTGTTGAAGATGTTGTCGGTTTTCAATTTGAAAACAGTTCTGGTGTCAACTGCTATGCAAATGTAGTGGTTAATGTTCTCTTTTCACTAGAGAGTTTAAAAGAACAGATTCTGTTGAATTCTGAACAAATTTTATGCTGTTTGTTGAATTCTGTTTTCGAGAAATGTAGCACTGATCGAACAAAAGTAGAAAGTGTGTCTGAAGTTCGTTATCTGTTAGATGAATGTTCAGGTCAAACAGACTTCTCTGAAAATAATCAGCAAGATTGTCAGGAGTTTTTAATGTATATGCTTGATATATTGCAAGTTGAGGGTGTAGATGTAGATCACCTGTTTGGGCTTTCTTATCAATGGCAGCATGACTGCGAGAATTGTAGGGTATCAAGTACTACTAGTGTAGACTCAGAAAGATTTATATATTTAACTTTGCCAGACAGTAAATCAGTCTCCTTTAATAAGCTAGTAAATGCAGCGGATCACAACATGGAGTGTAGCCAATGTAAATCTGAAATGATGTCAACATTACTTATACGTAGATATGGACAGTATGTCATTTTAATGATCCAACGATGTAGGCCTGATGGATCAAAATTGTCAACTTTAATAAAAAATTTTGTGGCTTCTCAGCTTTCAATATCAGGAAGGACTTTTGTAACTGTAGCAATTATCTATCACGATGGTCCTTCAACAACTTCAGGACATTATACAGCTTATTTAAAGTCTCGAAACGGCTGGTCATTCTGCAATGATTCCGTTGTAAGTTTAAAAAAAAAATTGCCGTTTGACCTTAAAAATTCTTACCTGGTGTTTTTAAAACCAAAATTTTAAAGAAAGAATCTCGAGATTTCCTGTGAAGAATTGGAAAAGGTTCATCAAGTTGAGGGAATGTAAGTCTGCAATGCTGTCTAGATTATTGGTCCAAAACTTTTAATTATAATGTTATTTTGTAAAATTCGACTATATAAACCTGATGCAAGTAAGTCTGCTTCATAGTAAGCAGTATCAGTGTCATAGGAAAAGGAGAACATGAGTGACAAAGAAGAGTAAGATATTAGTAGTCCAGGATTGTGAAAATAATCTCAAATGTTTTCTTTTTGCAAGTTGCGAAAATAGAAAATGTCGGGATTTGATTGGAAGAATTACAAGACTTGCGAATCGCGGCAACATGATTTGGCCTAGTGGAAACATGTGATAGAATGAGAGAAGTCTTTTTTTCTATGTAACATATTTTTCGTATCGATGGAGGTTTTCTTTCAGAAAGTGGCGGGCTGAAAATATTTATAGCACAACAGGGTGGATGCTGTTCATAGGAGATCCTTCGACGTCATTGAAAGTAAGTTAATTTTAAGGAGTTTTGAAATCAGATTTCTTAGGTTGTATGGGTTTTTTAAACACAGTCATTTTGATTGTGTTTTTTTCCCCCGCTTTTACATGATGAATATCTTCAAGTCACTGATTTAAGTGAAATTTGATACATTCTGAGAACAGCAAAAAAAAACCATTTAACATGTATAATTAATGTTCTTCTGTTTGTACTTATGATATACGTTTAGAAATGTGAGGTAGATATGGAAAAACTGAGTCTTTTGTAAGTGTCAATTTTAATGCTTATAGTGCTGTATTTCCGGGTACTGTTTTTTTTAAAAGGAATAGGCCTCACCTCAAAGAAAGCTCTTCAAAGCAGTCATCTTATTTGCATCCTGAAACTATCATTTAAAATATTAGAGACAATTTTATGATGGCTTTACATCTTCAACATCAAGATACAGTTTTTTGTAAAATATATATATTTAGGATTGTGTAGGGGACGTAGAGAAGCAGAGACTTCTGTAAATGTCAAAGTTGTTGAAAAACTGTTTGTTCTTGAACCTTTTCCCTTGTCTTTTCTAATTTTTAAGTACATGTTTTAATATTTTTGGAAATGTTTGTTCTCTGTTTTACAGATTGAAAGTATGAAAATATATTTTAAAAAGGTAACAAGAATTATAAGGTAAATGTTTTCTACTCTTTTTACCCGCAATGCACTGCTGATGATGTCACTGACACTATCTCTCATTTACTCTCTATAGCTGTCTTTCTTTTTACATTATTCTCTGTTTACTTCCCTTATACTAACTCTTCTTTTTTTAAAAAAAATATTTTTTTAGTTCGCTTAAAGTTCGCGAACCGGTCAGCGAACTTGAAGCGAACCAAAAGAAATAGAGCTTGCCAGAGTGATAAACATTCTAGCAATTTTATTTGAAAGGGGAGGTAGTTCTGAAAAGAACTTTTTTTTTTTGTTTTTGTTGTTTTATATATATTTTTTTTTTTTCTGAACATTTTTTGATTTTTTTGTATTTTTAGAACAGTTTTATGTTTTTTTTGTGTTTTTTATGGAGGGGAAACAACAAAAAAACAGGCATTGAAAACGGCTCAACAGGAGCAAAAAAAAAATTACTTCTTGGGTGCATTAGGGCACTTATGGTTTTCGAACACCATATTAATCAAATTGATGCTCATGTTCCCATACGACAACATTGCACCGCAATATATACAAGTAAACCTCATATGTTGGAAATTTGGTTGAATATTTGGCACAGTTTCCTGTGCCTCTCTTCCTGACAAAGACATTGATGAGGTAGATCTGGCGACAGGAGTTGTCGGGGGATTGTCTTGTAGGTCCCTTAACTCAGCCCGGCTGTAGTTCAAGGGATGCCACCTGGTCATATGTCGATGCATAGTATAGTTGCCCATACTATATTTCTTCTCTGTGCCTCTTGACAATCTGTAATCACAGATGAGGCAGGTGACATATTTCGCATTCACCTTCTTCTCCCCTGGAGGGATGGAAAAAAACTGCCAGATGAAACTAGTTTTTCTATTTGAAACACGGGGCAACTCTGGGATAAATTGTTGTTGATCTGGATCCTCTTCTTCTTCTTCCTCCTCTTCCTGCTCTCTGTTGGAGGTAAATTGACTAGGTGGTCCTCTCTTCTTATGAGGAGGTGGAGGTGGTGGTGGGGGTGCACCAGCTGCAGCAAGAATGGAAGCCATTGTTGAACTTCAGGTAAATGGTCTTTCTCTCACCAAGATGAAAGTCAGAGTGAGGAAAGAAGGAGGGGTTTACATGATTTGGGAAAAGCAAAAGTTCTGAACCAATGAAAAGTGTTATTTTTAGGTCACATGACCTAGTATTACATCATTAGGAAACCAAAAGTGAAATGAACTAATGAAAAGTGTTATTATCGAGTCACATGACCTGCTGTCTTTACGTTTCGCGCTTTGCGCCACTATCCAATCCGCTTCCGGGTCCGCTAACTTGGCGCGTCGGATAACGTATTACGCGACAACGCAAAACGTCATGATAACGTAACAGTTACGCTTAAGGAACGATTACCGGCTCGCGCACCAAGTCGCGGCTTTGAATTCAGCTAACGGGAAGCTGACCAGTTCGCGGACTAGGAGCGGAACAAAATTTTTTTTTTTTTAAAATGTATAAAAAACATGTACAATATATTTTATGATTTAAAGAAGAATACATTTTACAGATACAAATATTAGCTTTCAAAAAACCATTGAAATTCAATGAAAAAACCATAGGTTATAGTCCATATATAGTTAGGAATTAGCATTTACAAAACCTTATTTTACTCGCATAAAACCATTGAAATTCCATATATAGTTAGATGCGCTAACTATATATCGCGCACCCGCAATCCACTGCTGATGATGTCACATATTACATCATTCATGACATGGTCAGTGACATCACTGATGACATCACTGATCACAACATCCAGTGACTGTATGTTTCTGTAAAGTTAAAATATGTCTTACATATTGAAGAATGAGTGGATGTATAAATGTCTGGATGAAGGATTTAGTAGGTGCATGACTGATTGTATGAGGGAGTGATTAAATGTGTCTCACTGAGTGCATGGGTTAGTGAATAAACTATATTACTTTGTGCATCATTATATCTGTTGTTCTGTAAACTGCTGCATGTGTTGATCAGTAGCTATATGAATAACTATATGGGTTATTGATTGGTTGCTCAAGTATTTGTATGGGAGACTGAGTATATGTGTGAGTGGCTGGGAGGTGTGTGACTCTGTGCATAGATGTGTGAGCAGTTGATTCACTAGATGTATGGTTTCAAAAGTGCATGTGGAAACAGCTGTATGGGCGGTTGACTGTGTGCATGAGTGTATTGGTGAGTGAATGGATATCTCAGTGCTACATGTCAAAGTAAGTACATATGTAAAACACAGTACATGTGAGAGTTAACATATATAAATAACTGTGCATTAGAGCCAGTGAATGTGTGAATGGCTGTATGGATCATTGTGAACTTTTATTAGGGATTATATAAGAGAGTAAATATGTGTTAAAATATGCTTCAATAAGTAAGGTGTGTATAACTGTATAGTTGAGGAATTGGAGGTGTGATTGATTCTTTGCATGACTGTCTAGGTGTATGAGTAACTCCATGGATGAGTGACAATCTGTGAGTGTCTGTTTTCACTGAGTGTATCTAAGGATATATCAGAGTCTGTAGAGGTTCATCGTATTAACACATGAATGATGTCATCTGTGATGTTGTCAGTGATGTCATTTGAGTTGTCATCAGTGATGTCATCAGTGATGTCATTTGAGATGTCATCAGTGATGTCATTTGAGTTGTTATCAGTGATGTCATCAGTGATGTCACTGACCATGTCATGAATGATGTAATATGTGACATCATCAGCAGTGGATTGCGGGTGCGCGATATATAGTTAGCGCATCTAACTATATATGGAATTTCAATGGTTTTATGCGAGTAAAATAAGGTTTTGTAAATGCTAATTCCTAACTATATATGGACTATAACCTATGGTTTTTTCATTGAATATATATATATATATATATATATTTTAAACTCTGATGCTATGTACCCTGTTGCACTGCACTTCAAACTGGTTTATGATAACAATTTGAGTGACCTTAAGTATATGTGATAGGAGCAGTGCTGGTTTTAAGAAGAGGAGGCAAGAGGGAAAAATTATTAAGGCAGCTAGAATCTAAATTCATTTGAGAGATGGACTCAATAAGAGTGAGGATTTACACAATTTATTTTTTTAATTATTAGAACTGTTACAATGGCAAAAACTTGTATAACAGTAGCATTGTAATCAACATATATGCTTATGGGGCAGTGTATTTCTATATTTAGTTAATTGCAACATGAAGAAACTAACTGGGACTTAAGGAGTTTGCATTAACCCCTTGCATGCTGATGACGGCCCCCAGCCGTCATGCACTACAGTGCTCATGTGCTGATGACGGCTGGGGGCCGTCATAAACCCGCCCACTCACGATTCTGCTGCACAGGCGCAGAATTGCGGCAGCATGGAAGGGGTTAATGATGATGACAAGTAAATAATTATCCTTGTATATATTTCCTTCATTGCACAGGTCACTTTAAAAATTACAACATTATTGTCAGCATAACATAAATCCAATCATAATCAAGATGGAGAATCTAAGCCCAGTCTTTAGACATTAACACAATTATTATATTTAAAGTACTATTTAAATGATAGTCCTGGAATTTATAATGTGACCAATAATGAACCTTGCATGGGCCACTGTATATTAGCACTTTATTAAAAAAAATGGCACAGCCCGAGGCGGATAATCCAACAATGTAAGTGCATTGGCATAGTAATGAGGAATAACCCTCCTTGTGAGGATGGTCATACAGTAACTGATGGAGCGCAAGATAGAAATGCATTCAATTGACAAGTTTGATGCACAGGACGGCCATTTGGTCAGATGACAGGACGTTAATGAAATATAGTTCAAGTACTTCTGGTAAGTAAGGTTTGAACTGGCTGGGTATGCAAATATTAACATACATATCACAATATATTATAGCTGCTAAACGTTTATATGTATTTTTGAATTTGAAAAAAACACTTAGCACTTTATTGTGCTTTATCTGCTGGCCTTCAGAAAACTCCTCAAGACCTTGCTCTTCGATCAGTAGCGAACCGCCTCCCCCCAGCCCCTTGAGACCCTCACGGGTATGTAGCGCGCTTTATAAATGCAGTGATTGATTGATTGATTGATTGTGAGGTAAATGGATTGAATATTGCCACAGAAATGCAATTGTGTAGATAGCAATATATTTAAATGTATGGTTGGATAATCGTTTGTTAAAGAATATAATATGCATATGGTATCTAAAGAATCTTTCAAATTATGAATTGGGCATAAATGTGGTGCAATTCCATTTTGAATTGCATGTTTATCTTCACAGAGAAATATAATGTAGACAAAATATTGCATAATGGAAATCATAGTCTGTTGCTTATGCATCACGGGGTGTAAGGCGTGAAATAGGATGCTACCATCCGCAGCGGTTCATGTGATCAAAGCTGTGTAAATGCGGTTGAAACGCGTCATGGGCAATGCATTATGCACAATATACCTAAATGGACTAAAAACAACAATAAAAGATAATTGCAATGCATTTTGAAGGAGTCCGTGCCTACTATGGGATTGTTATACTCTCTCTCTCTCCATATATATTACCTACTGGCGGTCGCCAGTGGGTAGTTATAGTTAGGACCAAGTTTCCATAGGAAAAGCATTTTTTGTTTTCCTTATAACTTTGGCGTCGTTTGATGAATCTTCATGAAATCTCCCAAACTAATACTTTGTCCACATCAGCTCCTATGTTGAAAGCTTGTGGGCTGATTCGTCAACAGAGGGCCGAGAAAAAAGGGAGTCTCGAAACATGTTTTCTCGATGCAATTTCCATAGGAAACTTTAGACAAGGCTACAGGTCGAACGGGTGAATGGAATGACCCCAAATTTGGCAGGGAGAAGGGTCTTGGTCTAGAAAGCACGCTTTTGTTTGTTTGGTGTAAATCTGTTCAGTAGTTTTGGAGAAATATCAAAATTTACAGTTATCGATATTTGGGAAATCTGACATCTGATTGGCTGAGGCGTTACGAGCACGAGCTTGCTGCTTATTGGCTGTGAACGGTTGCAACTTGGAAGTGTTGGCAGCCATTTTTTGATTCCGGTGAAGCGAGTAAGGGGAAAAAAGGGCAATAAAATAGGAAAGAAGAGGGTAGGAGCACTGTGAGCTCTGTGGGGTGGTTATGGTGTGCCTAACAGTGAGTGTGAAGCGATGTATTTACCCCTACCGGTGTGAAAGTGCTGTTTTGCCCACAGTGAGATGGTGCTGAGGTGAGGTACTGGTACACTCGGGATGAAAGCGTGCGCCTAAACTATGAGCTGAGTGCTGTAAACTGATGTGCTCTGGGTGCTGTAGCATACTGGCCGCTGTAGCGTAGCTGTGCAGGTGGTGTTAGTATGCGTTTAGACTATAGTGGGAGTGGGAAGCAAACTACTCACTGCTACCGGTCTGAAGACTCGGGGATGAAACTGTGAGCCTAAGCCGGGAGCTGATTGATGTAAAGTGATGTGCTGTGGGCGCTGTAGGATACCGGCAGCTGTAACAAACCTGCGTAAATAGTGTTAGTATGCATTTATACTAAACAGGGAGAGGGAAGCGATCCACTCACCCCTACTGGTCTGAAGACTCGAATGCAGTGTTTTAGCAAGAAGGAATAAGGAAACATTTGTGAAGAATACAATGCAGAATGTTGCAAATCCACAGAAGAGAAATGGTGAAATTAGGTTTCTCTTCTCAGAAGCACATTCCGTACCCTTCTCGTCAAACCATACATTATTGTCTTCAGCTCTTTCAAAAAAACATTCTTGTGGAAAGACCTAAGGCATTGAGCTGAGGCAAACTCCAACCTCTTCTGCTGTATTCAAACCAAAGCTCCTGCATCAGTAAATTCCACATTACATGATACAGTTCCATGTGACATAAACAATAGCTATTAGACATGAATGACTAAATTCTATATTGAAAACAAAGGTAGGATACGGTTACCACACTGTGCCAACAAGTTCCTAAACAATGTCGTGTTTTTTGATCTTGATCGCCAGCTCGTGAGCAGAGGTTGAGGATGAGTTAATTTGTGTGAAAGGGCTTTGTGGATAACAGGCAGGCAGAGAGACAAGTGCACAAAGGATAGACATGGTTTCAAAACGGATGTCGGGATTAGGCTAATTTAGCAAGTACATAGCGTTTTTGCATAGGCTATACATCATCCATCCCTGGTTTGGCTGGAGAAGTAAGGAGCAATAATGAAAACAGAGTTCAAATGCCTGAGCATACTTAGAAAGTTATTATATGAAAATAGTTCAATTGAAATGTATTAAAAAAAATGTATAGGAACAAGTAAAACAAGTTGGCATAAAATGAATCCAAGAATAACGTGAATTTCTTACAAGTCTTGGAGTTTGCAGTCCGGATGTTCTTCAGCGGCTTGATTTGCGTAACATTCCAAGAGGTCATTGTTGTCATCGTGTGAGAAAAGCGAAGCGATCCAATACATATCCTCGAAGGGACAGTAATGTTCCTCGAATGTTGGAGCGGCAATTTGAATCGGCAGGCAATCTGCGATGTTGTCAAAGGTCACAAGTTGCAGGAGATCTTTCGCGGCTGCCAGAAATCCCATTCCGCCACAATACCTTTTTGCGTTGCATCCGCCATTGCTTCACTGCCCGAACAATCAAGTTCATGGTTTTCAAGATACTGCATTACCTGCTGGATATCGGGACCGATTATTAGGAAGTTGGCAAAGGCATAGATCCATTCGCCAGTCGAATGGGCAAGTTTTGCAATAAAAAGATGGTTGCACGCAGATTGCATATGGCGGGTAGCCGAAAAGTTGTTCCATTTTTTAACCGTATTGATGTAGCTTCGCATAGAGGCGTATTCTGTCAGACATGCTTGTTACCACAGGGAGCGCAGCCATTTTTTACAAGCAAAAATAGTAGTAGGATAGCCGCAAAGAGAGCGAGAATTATGCGCACTATTCCTGTTATTCCAAAGATGATCGGATGGATGAATTCTAGTATTATACCAAAAACAGTTTGAAAGCCTGTGACAAGTCCGTGTTAAAAAAGTGTGCCAGACCTTGAGTGTGAAATGTGTTGAAAATTGTGTAACAATTCACCAAGTGTAATGGGAGGTTCACATTTAAAAGGGACTGTATTTTACTTAAAGTTCGTGCTATTTGCAGTCGATAAATTTCTTTTGCAGAAGTGAGGGGCACTTCTGTTCTGAACAAAAGCTCTTTCAGTTCACTCAGTTTAATGAAATCTGTTTTCAAAGTAGGTATTGAAGACCAAGTTTAAGTTTGGGAGTTACTTCGTGTGGGTGGGAATAGATATTGCCACAGGAAGTTACTCGGTTTGAAACAGTAGGGACATAGGGTATGCCACCTCACATTCTGTAGGAATGCATGTTATTAAGAAGCAGATTACTGCAGTTAGAAAGCTGTGTGAATGTTGGTATGATTGTGGGAGTTGGGGTGCTTTTAAGAAAAGAACGCAAGATTGGGGCTGTAAGCTTTGAAGCGTCGTGCAGTTGGACATTCTTGCATAGAAATGAATGACTGCCATTGTAGTTGCACTTTTCACCTGTGAGAAAAACTTCTGTATCCTCTTTAACACAGCAATATGTAAATGGGAGAAACCACTGCTCGTGAATAAACGTGTTACCTTATATAATCATATACAACATGACAAACAACAGGTCCACCTAGCAGACACAACAACACTACATACTGTGGGAACCGTGGCTAGCCATGTACGCATACCAAACATGGCATGGCACCTCTGACACACAATGCAGAATGCAGGGAGAGATGAGAGCAAAGTATGTGCGAAGGTGGCAAGTGATTCTCGATTATAAAAGTCTACAATGTGTTGAGGGGATGTGCCAGATAGACTTGAGTATGCAGAGCACGGAGATGTACATGTCAACATACACTGATGGTCTATTGAGTGAAGTGGACAGTGGATACAACCATGATAGTACAGTCAGCAAGGAAGATTACGTATGTGCCCCATATCCCCCCCAAATCTTTAGCATAGTGGGCTGGCTCGGCGTACGCAAGGCTAGCATAGGGTTATGAATAAAAGGCACAATTCTCTGGGTGGGGTTCTGTTCCGGAATGGCGAACGTGTCTGCCAGGTCTGCGCAGCTTACACCAACACGAGGTTGATGCATGAATGATGCTCTCAGCCTGCTGGTACTCAGAAACCGACATGGTCGCTGTGACTCATATATGCTGCACAGTTCACCTTTCAACAACGCCGTATGTGAAAGAGGGCCCACTACGTGCCGGCGGAAGCTCCTGGGCCGAGGTCTCCAAGCTCGGAAGGCTCCTGAGATCAACTCTGGCTACCGCGACACAGGCACACAGCGCCTACCCTGAGGCCCAGCACCATGGAGTGCTCAGTATACTACTAACACAGTAGTTGAACAGGTACCAACAGTGAAACAGTGTCTTGATCGCTCAAAGGACGATGTTAGAACTGCATCTGAGAGTGGAGGTGAAGGTACTCCTTTCGACCAGGTGCAACCAACTCTAGGTCCCAACAGTGGAACGGTGTCTTGATCCCACAATGGATAATAATAGAACTGCATATGAGAGTGGAGATGAAGGTACTCCCTTCGACCAGGTGCAACCAACTCTAGTTCCCAACAGTGGAACGGTGTCTTGATCCCACAATGGATAATGTTAGAACTGCATCTGATAGTGGAGATGAAGGTACTTCCTTCGACCAGGAGCAACCAACTCTAGGTCCCAACAGTGGAATGGTGTCTTGATCCCACAATAGATGATGTCTGATATTACCTGTGCTTGGTTTTCATAGAGGTCCCTATGTTGAGGTGCATCACACTCTGTGCTTCCGTAGCTAACTGCTGCACATGATTATTGCAAAAACAACAGTTGATGGACAGAATGCAGAACAATGTCATACATTCACCCTAGTACAGAGATCTGGGCCTAAATCTATCGTTTATTTGCTCACCACACCACCCGAGTTCAGACATGGCCATATGCAAATCAGCCTTGACCCTGTGCCTCATGGGAACAGTCCAGCCCGAACTGCCAAGCCATGTCTTCCCTGGATCGGAATCAAGCATCCTAGGACCGGTTTCTGGCTATCAGCCGTCTTCAGCCAGGATAGCTTGACTCCAGTGGTGTGGAGAGCACAGGACTCACGTCTGAGCTTTCCCGTCCCACTCGGGGTGACATTTGAAAAAACAACAGTTGATGGACAGAATGCAGAACAATGTCATACATTCCCCCCAATACAGAGATTTGGGCCTAAATCCATCTTTTTTTTGCTCACCACACCACCCCAGTTCAGACATGGCCATATGCAAATCAGCCTTGACCCTGTGCCTCATGGGAACAGTCCAGCCCAAATTGCCAAGCAATGTCTTCCCTGGACCGGGTATGCTCAGATGTGAGTCCCTTGTTCACTTTGCCACTGGATTCAAGCAAGCCTTGCCGAAGACGGCTGGAATGCCAGAAATTGGTCCTAGGAAGCTTGTTTCCAGTCCAGGGAAGGCATGGCTTGGCAGTTCGGGCTGGACTGTTCCCATGAGGCACAGGGTCAGACTGATTTGCATATGGCCATGTCTGAACTGGGGTGGCAGAGTGGGCTAAAGAAAGGTGATGGATTAAACCCAGATCTGTTGACTGGGTTTGAGTGTTTGATTGGTTCATTTTTTTTTTTTTTAATATTTTTATTGTAAAACAAAGGATTTTTCTGGCACACACATAACACAGAATACAAATAAACTTAATACATATAATAAACCAAGGTTACTATCAAGAAAAACATTTTAGTACTAAACATAACCTTCGACACAAAAAGGAGAAAAAAGAAGAAAAAAGAAAACCATTGATCAAATTAATAATACATCAGACTACATTTGCATTTGACCTTTCCTTCCATCGATGTACCGGTTCCCAAATTTTCCTTCCCCACCTTTTTATCCTTTTACCTTTTTTTCCAAATATACCCTTTTCAAGGTTAAACGTCCCCAATAATAGGGCAATCCACTGCTGTAATCCCGGGGGTAGGGGGTCCAACCAAACTCTAGCAATCAACAACCTGAGAACCGCCATCGCTACGAATATAAATTCGCTATGGTCGCCTTCGCAGCACCTAACTCCTAACATAATTACTGTCGGTGTTAGAGTCACGTTTAAAGCAAGTGTATGGGCCATAAAATCCTCAATACCCTTTAATAAGGGCCTTAATTTGGGACAGAGCGCAAAAATGTGGATACTATCTGCGGCCAGAGCATTACAACGCCAGCAGATAATCCCTGTAGTTGCACCCCACTGTGCTATGCGATCTGGCGTATGGTAAAGTTGATACAGCGTTTTGAAATGTTGCGATTGTAGTGGGGCAGAATAAAAGGCTGAGCAACCTAACTCTAAGGACTTCTGAAAAGCCTCACACGATATCCCTAATTTTCCAGCCCATTTATTACCAAATCTGTCAGTGTCGTCCTTCTTCGTTTCAGCCAGCTGGGCATAGAAATATCGAATGGAGCACACCCCACTTTGCTCTATTGCTTCCATAATGTTACTTGTGTTAAATCCGCCTGCCCCTCCTTTTTTCTTAGAAAAAAACTCCTAATCTGCAGGTACTTAAAAAAACGATATCTTGCTATATTAAATTTAGCCAACAGATCTGAAAATAGAAGTATATTTCCGTCTGGATCTAGCATATCTCCTATTTTTCTAATACCTTTTCTGTCCCAGCATGCCATAATGGCATCAGAAAAAATTACAGGGGGTAGGGACTTATTCCTATACAATCTGGTATACCTGTTAAATCTCCCTAAACCACAATTTTTTGCAACAGCAGACCATACATTATAAGCTGCGGCAACTGTCTTGAAACGTGTACGTTTGTAGTATGATGAATCTGTACATTTTAAGAAAGCATTTACTGTATCTTCGCCCAAAACAATTGAATAAATCATAGTTGAGACAGCTTTGACTTTCAAATCCACTTCATTTGCACCAATTAAGCCTTGAATATATTGCAATACCGATGCCCAATAGTAAAACCTAAAATCAGGAACCCCCCAACCTCCCCTATCCCTTGGCAAAGTCATAAACTTGTATGCCCGTCTTGTCTTCCCATATGACCAAATGAATTTATTAAGAATCGACTCCAGCTTGTTAAACCAAATTGACTCAAACAAAAGAGAAATTGTACGAAAAAAGTAAAGAAATTTGGGAAGTATAAGCATTTTAATAATGTTAGTGCGTCCCACCAACGTAAGCCTAAGATTATTTATCCTCATTAAGTCCGAGCTAACTTTCCTCAATAAGGGCGAGATGTTACGTTCAACTACTGTCCCTAAGTTAGGAGAAATTTCAACCCCAAGGTAGACTGCTGACGAAATCACTCGTGGATCATTACATTGAGCTACTATTTTTTTATTAATCTGTGTTTTAGCTCTATTAAGCTTATAGCCAGAAATATTGCCATAATTTAGGGCCTCTTGTTCTATCACACCTATTGCCATTACAGGATCAGGAGTAATTATCGCGACATCGTCTGCGTATGCCAGCACTTTAACTACTGTCTCATTTACGCACATGGGGGGAATACTGGGATTAAGATCAAGATTGTGTAAATACGGATCCATATACAGTGCGAATAAAAGAGGAGAACTAGGACAGCCTTGCCTTGTTCCTCTTTTAATCTGCACCGCCGCTGTTAACTCCCGATTGATTTTAATTCTAGCCGCTGGATCCCTATAAAGAACCTGGATTGCTTTTATAAAATTATCGCCAAACCCAAAAGTTCTCATTAGCTCCCACAGGTATTCCCAAGCGACCCTGTCGAAAGCCTTCTCGGCGTCTAGGAATAAAGCCGCGACAGGGCCGCCAGAAACCTCCATGGCATCAAAACAGGTGATCACTGTCCTGACATGTTCTGTAGTCCCTTTCCCCGGGATGAATCCATGTTGAGCTGGGGTGACTAATTTTTCTATGACAGCGGACAACCTTGTAGCCAAAATTCTTGAATAGAGCTTCACATCAGCATTCATTAAGGCAATAGGTCTATATGACCCAGGAATTGTGGCGGGTTTACCTTTTTTCAGGATAACTATAATTTCAGTCTCGCCCCATGATTTTGGAATTGAGATTTCTCTCTGGGCTTGAATGAGTGTATCCAGTAGCTCCACTCTAAGAACTGATATAAAAGTCTTATAGAATTCAATCGGTAACAGATCTGGTCCTGCAGCCTTTGAGGATGGGAGATCTGATAAAGCTAGTGACAATTCTTCTAGTGTTATAGTGGCATTGAGTATAGTTTTTTCCTCCAAATCTAGTTTTTTGAGCTGAATGTTTCCTAAATAGTCCCTAATTTTGTCAGTATCTACCTCAGTGTCCCTATCATATAGTCCAGAATAAAACTTCCAGAATTCATTCCTTATTCCCGCAGAGTCAGAAATCAAGTTGCCTAAGTCGTCAACTATGTTTTTAATGTCCCCTGCATTAACTTTTTGCCTGGTCCTAACAGCAAGAATATGGCCTACCCGCTCACTAAACTCACAAGCCTGCTCCTTCTTTGTTAAATAACTAACTGCTGTCTTATTAGTGATTCTTTCCGCTATTTCCGCCTTTAAAACCATAATCACCAACAATTGTTGATCCAATGGGAGCCCCCTCATGATTAACTTACTTAACTCAGCCTCAGCGTTCAGAAGGGAATTAACTTGTTGATCGATCAATTCTCTTTCTTTTTTCCGTCTATATGTTGAGAAGCTTATTGTCTCTCCTCTGACGCCTGCTTTGAAGGCATCCCAGATATAACCACTGCTAGTGCTCCCCACGTTGTTAAGCCAAAACTCGCTGATCCATTTTTCCATGTGCTTACAATAACCCTCATCTTGTAACAGAGCTCGCTCAAATGTCCATCTATATATTTTCCTACCTAACCCATTTAAACTAAGTGACAATAACAATGGATTGTGGTCGGAAACCAAACAAGGTAACTTCTTAATCTGCGTATTAGAAATCAAAACATTAGATATTAAAAAATAATCCAACCTTACTGTTATATTGTGAGGAGCGGAAAAAAACGTATCACCATCTATCTGCGGGTGCAGGTTGGCCCAAACATCTGAAAGAGCATTATGCAAGGCCATATTTACTATCGCCCTATGCACCCTTTTCTTCCTCCCTGTATAAGAATGGCTTAGTTGTAGCTCAATGTTTGCCGGTCGACTGATATTAAAATCTCCACAACAAACAATTGGCTCCACCCAGGTTGAGAGTTCATGATCCAGAAATTGGAATATATCAGGGTCATCGCACGTTGAGCCATAGACTGAAACCAGAGTGAACCTAGCACCTCTGAAGCCTATTTCTATAATCGCCCACCTACCCCAGGTATCTTCTTTGCTCCTAAGTACTGTACAATCTGCTCCTCTCCCCAGAATCACTACTCCACGAGTTTTGGAGGCTTGTTTAGTGTATGCTAAGACTTTAAAGCCAGCCTGTTCTAGCAAAAAACCCTTTCCTCCCTCCACATGAGTTTCCTGTAGACAAATCAGATCAGGAGACATTGATTTACAAAATGCTGAGACTCGCAGCCTTTTTTGGAGATCATTAAGGCCACAAACATTAAATGACAAAATTCGACAAGTCATCAAAAAACATCAAAGATTAGCACCAACTTCCAATTCCAACTCTTAACCAAACCCATCACTTCCTTTTTTCTCCATTTGTACAAAACCTGCATCTGCCTCAAACTACGTTCCACTGTGTATGATGTGTGCCATTTTCTCCCCCCCCTCCTCCCTCCCACCTCCCTGAACCCCCCACAGTACCCCTCCCCCCTCCCCCCTACAGGCAAATAGGTCACGAATGACCTATATGTGGACGCCAGGGAAGCAGCAGCCGCCACTCCTCCCCACTGCCAACCAGCATAACAAACATATCAAACTTAAATCCATTATTTGTTCTCCTTATATCCCAAAACTTCCAACATGTAAGCCTTCGCCTTAATCTCTGAAAATAAAAATTTAAACTGGCCCTTGGTTACAATTTTCAATTTTGCAGGGTATAGCAAGTAAGCTTCAGAGCCCAGAGCCTGAATATGTGGTATCAGTTGTCTCAGCCTCCATCTACGTTCAACTGTGGCATGGCAAAAGTCCGGTCTTGCAAAGAACGTGACATTGTTATAGGTACGTCTTGACTCGGGCTTCGCTTTGTCCAATATCAGCTGCCTAAGGAGGAAATTCCCTACAAGAATTAGCAGAGCCCTTGGGCGCCCACTCTGTGCTCCAGCCTGAGGCTGACCCCTTTTAAGGAACAATGGGAAGCGATGGGCTCTTTGAATTTCAGTTTCCCACTGCCAGCTAGATAACTCCGGAAAAGCCCCCTTTAACAAATTCACCACAAACAGCCTGGGGTCCTCCCCTTCAAGACCTTCCTCCACGCCTAACAGTCTGATGTTATTACGACGCTGCCTGTTCTCAAAATCTTCCAGCTTCCAGTTGACGTCCTCTGCCACCTTTTGGTGCTCTTCCTTGTATGATTTCAGGTCTCTCAAGTCATCTTCCACTTTACTGGTCCTTTCCTCCACTTGTACAACTCTCTCAACCATCTCGTCTTGCCTTTTACTTATGGTTCTAAGCTTATTCTGTATCTTCCTTGATTCCTGTCTCACCCTCCTACTCTCCCCTCTAGCCTCAGATTGCATTAATTTCAGGGTGTTAAAGAGAAGATCAAGCGTAACAGGAGGCTGAGAGGATTGAGCAGAGCCATGTTCCCCAATCAGTGTTGCAGGACTGTCTTGCTCCAGAAACGAAAAGGTAGTGGTAGAATAATCCCAAGCTAGTTTTTTAGTAGGATCAGTAGTACTACTTGCAGTGGAAGGTTTTCTTTTAGACAGGCGTTTTTTCTGTGAAGTTTTCCTAGCCGGGGAGCTACTGACTGAGTCAATACCCGTAGATTCATCAGAACTAAAGCCCTCTGATGGCTGAGACTGTGACTGCGTATCTTCGTCGACAGAGTAAAATCTCTCTACAGAAGCTGAACCACTAGCGATGCCGATTTCGGCTGAGGTAGAGGATTCACCTCCTGATTTGATTCCCCCACTCTCTGTACCTAAATCCATGGTTTCTGCCCAAGTTAGAGGTTTAATCAGCAGTGTACCCGCATTAACTCCATCAGTAGCAGCGACCTCCATTCCTACATTTATCTTTTGCCCAAGTAGCTTGGTCCCCAACTCCACTCGCCCTGGCGCCAGCACAGAGAAACTTTGAGTTTCATCCGGTAGTTCATCCGGAAGCTGAGTATTCATAGCCCGATTGTCAATTATGTCTGTAAGTACTTTATCCGCTCCTTTGCTTATGCTTGTTTTTACAGTTTGCCTCAATTCCTGCGCCCCTGTCCCCCGCTTCATCCCGGCCCCAGCGTGGCCACTCGACTCACCCTCGGCAGCCGTCATTCCCGCATCTCTACTCTCTCCCGGGGTGACTGCAGGCACTGCAGCGGCCGGCTTTCCTGCTGTTGCTGCCGGTCTTACTGGTTGCCTAGCAACCACGGCGCCGGCCCCAAGCCCTGCATCTGCACCGAGGACGCCAGCTCCTCCAACGCCGGTTACAGCCACTGAATCCGCTCCTGCTCCTGCTCCCCCACCTGCGCTAAGATCCGCAGAGATACCAGGTTTGGTTGCGGGGGGTCCGCTACTTGCTTGGGTGTTGGCAAAACTTTCCGTTACCGTGGGCTGCCGTAGCGCGTTTTCCTTGGTTTTCGGCTTGGTAACGTGTTCTGCATCTCTTGCGGGTGCTGTACTGTCGGCTCCGTTTCTTTTCGCTGCCGATTTCTTTAAGCTTGAGACATTTTTCTGAGCAATGGATATGACAGGGCCGGGACCAGTAGCTTTCGACTCCGCTTTATTTTTCTCTTTTTCTTTTGCTGTAACTGTCTGACCTTTGGTGGTATCCACGTCTGCTGGTTTCCCTCCCTTGCCGTCTTTGGTCTCGAGACCGCGCTGCAGGCGAGGAGGCATCCTGAACCAGAATTTTAATACCAGACTGACAGCCTCTGATATTCTCCTCTTGAAACGCAGGGCTGTGCGTATTACAATGTTTCCTCGTTGTTCCCAGGAAGGGAATATCGCAGTACTACACGACAAAGGCATACAGCGACCTCAGGCCATGCAGATAGTTAGTCTATTTCGCCATTGAAAAAAAGCCTGGCAGTGGAGAAGAGGAGAGTGCGACTCACTCACTGCATCCCTCGGCGGCCATCTTGCCTCTCGAGTGTTTGATTGGTTCAGATGCTCCGTCCATCACCACCCCCTTTTGTACCACTTAGTTCGCCATCAGTTGGCAGGGTATGCTCAGACGTGAGTCCCTTGCTCACTTTGAGCTAGCTGTCATTTCATAATTAAGTCTAACATATTCAATAGAGACCCAGTCGACCTCAGTCCTCCGTCTACACTATCGTTTATGTTATTCCAATGCACAGAGCCTATCCACGACGGGAGCCCTCTGAAAAAAGAGATAACCTTAGGAATAGGGAAAATTTGAGAAAACCTGACAGATATCAAGATATTGATACACGTCCCTCTCGATATTGTCAGACGTCCTCACAGAAATCGGAAAGAAGAGGACGTTCAGAACATAAAGAAGAGCGCGTCAAGTCCAAAGTCAAAGAACCTGCTCATCAAAGTAAAAAATTACAGTTTCCCAAAAAGAAGGTAGCCAGTATTAAAGTAAAACATGCTGAGGCTTCTGAGGACACAACTCAAGAACGGAGAATGGGCCCAGACAATGCTAGACAGCGTAGCAGAAGTGACCATAGCTCGCAAGATCCTGATGAATCTTCTGGAGACAGTGGACATGAATGAATACATTCAAGTGGACACTGCAGACACCAGAGTCAGTGTGCCTCATAAATTATATGAAATAACATTACGTATAGAGGGGGACAAAACTAGGAAAATAAGAGGTCTCTTCTGTGAGAACCTACCTAAAGGTTATGATATCCTTCTAGCAGAAAAGGACTGGCCACCAGAGTTTGTAAGGGAGTGCCCACATGGCGAAGAAATGATTATGCCTGCCTTCTCAAATCACATTCCAATTCATAAAAAATACACATATGCTAGAAAATGGGCAGTAGCCCAAGCACCTGCATTATATAAAAATCATGTAGTATGGGATGGCGATTCTCCTCACCATAAAATCCAGTTAAAAAATCAACCTACTGCACAGAGACAGTATCCCGTTAAGCAAGAAGCTAAAAAACAAGTCTGGGAGATCTTAGATCAACTTGAGTACCAGGGGGTGATTGAAACATGCACCTCACAAATGAACAATCCTTTGTTTCCTGTATCCAAACCAGACAATTCATATAGTCTAGTATTGGACTACAGACACTTAAACTCCTGTTGTAAAACATTTACAGTACAAAATTCACACAATGCAGCACTGATGAATAACATCAAGCGCAAAAAATATAAAACAACATTAGATATTTCAATGTTTCTTCTGTCAAAACATAGCACCAGAAAGCAGGTATTTGACCGCTTTCTCCTGTATGGGGGCCAAAAGCAATTTTTTCGTCTCCCACAGGGATTCAAGAACAGCCCAGGATTATTTTCAGCCAGAGTAACAGAGTTACTACAAATATATGATGATGAGGCATTATCCTATGTCGACGATATCTATCTAACAGACGATGACCTGGAGACACACTTGAAAAGAGTGAACATCATAATACTTGGGTTCGCATCTGAAGGGTCCAAATTTAACTTTAAAAAGTCACGAATTGCCCACCACACTGTCCTATTTTTAGGATATGAGTTTTCAAGTGAAGGCAAAAGCATAGCAGACAACTTCTTAGAGAAGTGTGCAGTACTCCAAGCCCCAAAAACGCTGAAAAACTTACAATCAATTCAAGGTTTCCTGAATTTCGGAAGAACTTATATTCTAAATTATGCAGAAAGGGTTAAACCACTCTACGAACTAATAAAACCTGATTTCAAATCAATTAATTGGACTCAGAAACACACAGAAATTTTAAGATCAGTACAAAAAGATATGTTAACTAAAACAAAACTGCAAACACGCACGAACGAACGCAACCTTGTAATCCGATTCATCCCAGTAAGATGCGGATTTACATACCTGACCTCTAATGAGGGAGAAACGGTACTAATAGCTTACAAATCACACTTGTACACACAAGCTGAAATGAAATTCAGTTCCACTGAAAAAATTCTAACTGCGGTACAAACTGCTGTAGCAAAAGAAAGAGCCCTGGCACAAGGTAAACGCATAATAATCATTACACCGATACCTGCACTAGAAGCAGTAACAGGAGCAAGCATTCCGAATGCTAAAGCCTTACATCCGAGATGGATACAATAGGTTAATTCTCTTGCTGCATCAGACGTAGTTTACGAATTTGATCCTAACTTGAAAACACAAGAATTCCTCCAATATGAATACGAATGTCCTCTGCCAGCAGAAATTCTGCCTCTGGAACAGTACACCTGTGTAATCTACACGGACAGATCTGCACAACACTAGGTTGTGGATAAAAAAGCATGCATGCGCGATTGTAAAAGGTCGCTGGCGCATAGGTAAATTTAGACCGTTAATCACTAAAACTGAATCGCTCAGAAACTGTACAGCTCAGCGAGCTGAACTACATGCTTTTAAGATGGCGCTTGAAAATGCAGATCGCGAATTCCCCACACTAATAGTGTGCGATTCGCTTTACTGCATCGAATCTTACAATAATTCCATGCAGACCTGGATTGAAAACGGTTACAAAGATGAAAGAGGTTTCACAATAAAGCATAAAAACCTTTGTGAACAAGTAGTTCTTTTACAGAAAGAACTACGAAAAACTCATGTGATACATACGCAGAGTCTTCAACGTGATGGCGTTCATGTTGCAGGGAATACATTGGCTAATAAAGCCACAGCTGCAACTGGTTAACCGGCTTCCGTAGCTACAAAAAAGCTTTCTAAAAACAAATAGATGGTGAAACGCTACTAGCAGTAAAAGCCTCTATGGAAGGCAATTATGCAGCATTACCTCTAAATTATCCACTCGGAAATACATAGATAATTGATGCGAACTCCGTTACTTTTGCTCAAATCCCTGGAGTGGGGGATAGAGTAATTCCAAACACGAACCGGAGAGTCTTCTTGATACAAGAAGCACACAGGGGAATGGGTCTGAAGCACTAAGAGATACTGAAATCTCTAAAAGAATTGCAATCGAGATACTGGTGGCCAGGAATGAGCGTGCAAATTTATAACTTTGCAATGGATTGTCAGGACTGCAATAGAGATCGCAGTTATGAACAGGACCAGATATCTGACTCTAGCACAGTAAGACCAGCCCAGACACCACTATTAGACAGCATTAGACTATCTATACGCAGGCGTCCAACCAGACAAATGCGATCCCATAAATATTAAGACAAGATTCATTTGGATGTGGCCCCAGCACTCGGCTGACGCCAGAACTGTTGTAAAAGATTTGCGAGTCTTTATCGGCACATATGCAATTGGCATGCTACATTCTGACCAGGGTCCTGCGTTTAGCTCTCGAGCTTACAAAGAGGCCATGACCAGCTTGGCCATTGACTCTAGTCCATTCCATCCTGAGGGAAATGCGGAAGTGGAGAGAAAAAACCGTGACATAAAGCAATCTATAACAGCGAGGGTTTTTTGTACGGTGTTGGGTGGGTCAAACATGTAATAAGTGTCCAACGTATTCTTAATAATCTGCCAAAAAATTCTCTGGGTGGAATCACTCCGTATGAACTTTTATTTGGTACAAGAATGATAATCGAAGATCTCAATTGTCAAACGTCAGTGGAGGAACAAAAAGCGTTTGATATCAAAGATCATTTGGCTGTTTTCCAGGACTTGAATGAAACAAGAAGAAGTCTAAGTAACACAAAGCTAAAGCCAACGGCCACTGAAGAAAAACCACCTGTCCCAGTAAGACCTGTCTGGATTCCAAAGATTGGGGATCTGGTCAGATAAAAGCTTGCGGTAAAGAAGGAATTTGGGTCTTCTTACAGAAAAGCAGTACCTGTCTTAGCTATCAGCGGAACAAGATCAGTCGTACTACCGCCCCTTGCTGGTAAAAGGGAAAACAGAGTTGTATCAATCGACCTGGTAAAACCACAACCATGTGGCCAATAATAAGTAGTAGGCCCAGTGGACTCCCAAGAAGTAGCAGAAGACCAAACCTTGCTATGATCCAAGAGGTTCAAACTGAGAGACTAATCACATTTGATAAGCCTGCAGAGAATAAAAAAGGGCTATGCAACAAAGCCATGGAACTTGTGCCTCTTGAAACCCAAATTGCAACAGTTCGTAAAGAAACGCCTGTCTACAACGATGTTGCCTCGGACTATGCTAATATGAAAAAGGAAGAAGCAACTACAAAGATTAATAACAATCCTGATGCCATCCAAACAATTGACAGAACTGCATCTGGCTACTTCATCAATTTCAATGACTTTTCTGATGATCCAAGTGAACATGAAGACAAGCCAGCAAACAAAACTTTCGAAGCCAAAATTACAGAACTCTTTCATCAACTTGGGGAAACATATCTGATTTCACTGTGGATTGAATTGTGGATTGTGTTAGGTGTACTTTTCCTCCTGCTCTGGCTCATTTTAATTCTAAGCTTGGGAAGAATGATTGATGGAAAATACAGTACAATGGACACAGCAAGTCAGAACATCAACTTGGTTCTAAAACCTCACAGATCATCTCACATTGAAAAAAGAGAACTATCATCAGTGAACATTACAGCCATTCCTATACCTGGTAGTATAGCGTGGGAAACTACTGATTACGACATCTATGACCCGGTTGAACTCTTGAAATATCCACATCAATTCAAGATTTCTTTAAGTGACTTTGTATCACCTAGTACTTTCTCTGATGATTGGGACTTTGAAAATATTAGCAATATGATGTCAGATTTATAAATGTCAGCTAAATATACAGAACATGATTATTTACAAGGTTCAACAAATTATGAAGAAATGTATTGCTATAACCATTATGGGCATCACTATTTGCATAAATCAGCAAATCCTAGAAATGTTTTAATGTATAATCAATGGGAACATTGTCCAACTCCGCCAAAAGGCAGCTCAAAAACATTTCATGAAAAATTCCCATACTTTTCAGGATTTAATATCACTGATCCAGAAACATTTTATTTTAAAATTATGATTAAGACAGGAATGAAAAACATGTTGACAAATACTAAACTGATTTATTCTGAAAAATTTTATGAAAAAATGTCTACGTTTTGTCTTGAATTTTGGAAAAACAACATTGAGACAAAAACAGTTTGGGGTACAAAAGAATGGCCGGTACAAGGTTTAGAATCATTATTCAGAGCCTGCATGATCCCAGAACAAATAATGTTCCTGAATGACACCATTCAACGAACGACCTGTCTTGGCCTAGCCAGGATAAAAGACTGAAACAAACCGTCTATACCAAAACCCATACCTGATAGTAATAGCACTATGGAAGTGGGGATAGACATATCCCATATTTTAAAACATAACAGAACACTTCCTATTTGGAACACATGGTTGATCTGGCCCACAGACACTAATAACTGTCAAGATAGATTCCTGAACAAAGTACAGGGGTTCAAACAGAATAGGCCAGACCCAAGATATTCCCAGACAACATCCAGGGATAGTTACAACATATAGTGTAGGAAAACTATGCCTCGAATGGCTACAGAAATCCACACTACCTGAAATTAAGCAACACTTTACTTAAAGAAGGTGCTGATTTGCAAGATGTCATACTGGGACCTCGCAAACAGCATCAAAAACGTTTCATATACGCCGTTAATACACAGCTTAAGATGAAGCTTGGAAAATAACACAAATTGAAACTGCAGAAAAAAAACGAGAAATTGATCGTATTAATTTGGAAAAATCGCTTTCTGTAGTGGACAATGGGTTAACGACGTGGTCCTCCAGAATGTATTCACTGGACAGCATTTTATCATCTGCTATTGATATAATATGCTATTGATATAATAGAACAGGATGTGCTAATGTTACAACATGGCCAGTCCCAATTACGTTCTATTGTACAGTTAGGCTGGACGTTACCAAATCTGCGTTCAGGCTACGTGCCAAGGCGTCTGATAAACACAACGTCATTATTTTCTATCTATAACCTTACTAATAAACAAATCTCTTTGGCACAAAGAGGGGCAGACTATACTGTGCTGAGCATTGAAAATCTAGAAAGATTACCATTGACAGTCTCCGAAAGACCTGTTATTGAATGGATAATACATGGCACCATTACAATTCCAATACTGACTTTTCAGTTTCAATATTGCCAAAAGTATATACCAGCAGGCCTGTATGAAAGGTTGGGTAAAGGGTACATCAAGTCAACCTGGAACTTACCTTACACACATAGATGTTGGAGTGGGGGCAAGAAAGAGGTATTCCTTAGTGGTAACAACTGTAAAAATTCACTAAGCGGTACACTTCTGTGTCAAGGAATTAACTTGCACGGAGCCTGCGAGGGTTCATCAAATACCCTTTCATGCCACCTGCACGGCACCTCTGCTACACAGATAGAGCATTTTTCAGATAGCTTTCCAACGGCAGCTACGTTCTAATAAGTGACCACAGCTGTTGTGGCATGGTGCCAGGAACGGCCTATCTCGTGAGCGTTATTTCGAAGGTCACTTGTTGTATGCAAGTATTGTATCCAAACAACAAGCTAGACATGGAGGCAGCAATATGGCCTTCTTTGAATATCTCTTCTACTCGAATTGATACCTTAACAGAATGAAGTCTATTCTTTTACAAACAGCTGTGCCTTTAACCTCGTCTAGACGAACGTATGACCTGCAAGTTGCAAGGACAGCAGTAGAGATTCATACATTATTATCAACAAATTGCCCTGTACATTTCGTAGAAATGTTAAGCCAAATCTTAAACATGTCTGATACCAGTGGCATCGCACATGTATTTAAGACACTTTTTTCGGGACTGTTAGCACCCTTTGAAGCAGTCCTGAGCATCTTCCCGAATTTCGTGCACTCTGTGCTCGGCGGCCTGCCTCTCATCTTGGGACTCGTAGCAGGAATCGTATTTTTGTTCCTTCTGCTCCGATATGGCAAGTCAAGTCACAGACAAAACTCAGGCTACAATGGAAGACACCATCTTAACAATACAATACCGAGAGCGGATTAGTAAAGTCTTCGGCTTGGCTCGGCTAAGAGATCTGAATACTACTTGGTTTCTTTCATTCAGACCAATCTGGCAAGATTGCATCTTACCTGTTCTCCGATGCCTGCTATGCGGAGAAGAATGCGTGTTGGACGTCTGTCTCACACTTCCATCAGCAGTACCTATGGATGTCGATACTTTGCTTGGTTCGTTAACGGCTCATGCAACGTGTTGTCCCCAGCGGCTACCCATTCTGATGCCGGCTTTCGTTGAGACCTCACCATTACGATTAGGTGGCGGTGAGGTACGAGATGAAAGCGGCACACAGGTACAACCTTCTGTGAACATTGCTGATCCAGATAACGCTAACGGTAATGAATGAATGAATGAATGAAATGAAATTTATAAACGCGCAACTAAGCCCGAAGGCATCAAGGCGCCTAACCAAAGAAATCAGAAAAAGGCAAATCCAGAGCTAGGGGTAGGCTTTGGCAAATAGCCACGTTTTGAGCATCTTCCTAAAGGCTTGCTTAGTGGGGAGGGATTTAATCTCGGTAGGCAGAGCATTCCACAGCCTAGGAGCCAAGGTTGAGAAGGCTCTGCCACCCCATTTGGCTCTGCGGACACGGGGGACTGCCAGCAGAGACTTATTGGCTAAGCGCAGAGTTCTAATGGGAGAATAGGGAACCAGCAATTCCCTCAGGCCTCTCGACCCATTTGAAGCCAAAGCCCCATAGATCAGACATAGGGACTTAAAAGAGATCCTGGACTCTATCGGGAGCCAGTGCAAACTTTTCCTTGCAGCCGTAGCGGAAGCCCGCTTGGGTAGGTCTAGTACAAATTTTGCTGCGGCATTCTGTACCATTTGAAGTCTCCTTATGAGGCCCTTGTTAATGCCTAAAAGTAGGGCATTGCAATAATCTAATCTCGAGCCTATTAAAGCAACTACCACTTGCTTCCTGGCTTGAGGGGACAGATAGTATTTTATCTTCCGCAGGATGTTTATTATGCCCCAGCAGGTAGAGATGGTCCTGTTTACTTGATGACCCATCCCCAGGGTAGGATCAATCATGACTCCTAAATTCCTGGCCAAGGCAGTGGGTGTAGGGCACTGGCCCAGGGATGGGGGCCACCATTCCGCCGACCAGATGTCCTCCTTGCCTCCGAACACCAGAATCTCTGTTTTCTCGCCATTGAGCTTCAATGAATTGCCGATCATCCATTGAGCCACTGCCTCCATGCAGTGTCTAAAATTGGAGGCAGCCAAGATGGAATATGCACTATTTCCACTTTTTCTGAAATGGCCCAACTTTCACCTACTGTTGTAGACACATTTTTTGCCAGCCTATCTGAATTAATGTTCTCTCCTAACAACGAGAATAACTTTTGAAAATACGAGCACACAGCGTTCCCTGAACTCTGAATTCGGCCTTCAGTTTTGCTAAACAGAACCTAAAAAACTTTGGAACTATTTTTGCCCCGGAGAGTGAAATGTAATTTTTTTCCCAGTTCCCAAAATATTTACCTTTTTGGCACATGATAATCTGCTTAAAGTAGAACTATTCTTAGAGAACAAGATTTCTATTTTAGAAACTCTAGAGACAATATTTATACTTAGTCTCTAGCACATGTACAGTCTTGTATAACTATGTGATCAAAATGGTCTCGACCTTCTCTTCTGTATTAAGAGCCATTTCATAAATGTACATTTTGTGATTCATTCAGTCTAAATGTACAATATATGCATTATCTGAATGATACCACTGCTTGAAAACGTACAGTATAATACTCATTTTTCGTGTATATACCATTTCAAATGCATTTTATGTATTTTGGGGTGGGATGGTAAACACATGCTTAGATATGCTTATACATTGCTTAGTATTTATAATGATGGACATTATACGTGGAGTGGGTGTTGTAGATGAGTCTAGGACTCTAGTAAATATTCCTGATTTTATGTCCTTATGTGGTTATATCAAATCATACCCTTATACAGGCATAAGAATCATACCCATATTAGGACATAGCCAATGCAGTCCAAATACGGCAAGGCTACTCCCATAGACTCCTAGAAAGCACAACGTGTTCTTAAACAAACCAAGCCTCCAGCAGCCCGGGAATTCCCCCTGCTTCTGTATTGATTTGTCCTAGAACTCCTGCTGTCCTGAAAGAAATGCAAATTCTTAGTGACGTCTTATGTCCAACCTTACGTCAAACTCGGCACCTTCCAGGTATAAATATACCAGCATCTGCCTTAAGCAACACACAGTGGTTTGGAGCAGATCGGCTATCTACTTGCCCGACGCCCTGCTGATGCGAGTGCCGAAGGAAGCCGACCCTCCCATTGACGCACTGAGAGAGACGCTGTCTTTTCTACTGCAGAGAAATCCAGCTCCAGTGTTTTCCGGTCACCCTTGCGGGTTGCTGGGAAATTGAGTCCTGAGAGAGAGAGATACAGGACCTTCTTCATTCTATAACCAAGGTACGGAGCTGATTAGACCCACAGAGAATTCTTGATTCAGATTCTTGGCAAAAACTGTAACTCATCTACTCCTTCCCTGTACTAGACTTAGGTTAGGTACACTAGGGTAGGCGTATCTTAGAAACACCAGTTGAGTACGTTTAGTCATTATTTTATCGTTGTATGTATTTTATCCATTTTAAGTATCTTATGGCTTAGAAACCATATAAATGCTTTTACAGTATTATTTCATAATACTCATTTTACTGTATGCACTTTACTTTATGACAAGTATTGCAATTGTAGCAATTCACTTCTCTTGCATGAGAAAGTAGACTGCTCAATAAATAACCACTTTTATTGAAAACGCCTGTCTCTCTATTTCTCTGCACTTCTGGTGGAACTAAGCATGCACGATTGACTGAGTGAAATAGCTATCTATTGTTTCCGCGACTCTGGAGATATACTCCTTATTCTGGGGGAGCAAAGTTGTCATGTTTATGCGGTTGTCAGAAACTAATCCCTTCTTGTCTATTCAGGAAAGTTAACACCTTGTTTACTCGAGAAAGTTTCTAGTGACCTCTGAGCTAGCTGGCATTTCATAATTAAGTCTACCATATTCAATAGAGACCTAGTCGACCTCAGTCCTACGTCTACACTATCGTTTGTGTTATTCCAATGCCCAGAGCCTATTGGAAATATAGGAACTACACTACAAGTTGATGGACAGAATGCAGAACAATGTCATTCATTCCCCCCAGTACAGAGATCTGGGCCTAAATCCATTGTTTTTTTGCTCACCACACCACCCCAGTTCAGACATGCCATATGCAAATCAGCCTTGACCCTGTGCCTCATGGGAACAGTCCAGCCCGAACTGCCAAGCTATGTCTTCCCTGGACCGGGTATGCTCAGACAAGAGTCCCTTGCCCACTTTGCCACTGGATTCAAGCAAGCCAGGCTGAAGAAGGCTGGAATGTCAGAAACCGGTCCTAGGAAGCTTGTTTCCGGTCCAGGGAAGGTATGGCTTTGCAGTTCGGGCTGGACTAATTCCATGAGGCACAGGGTCAGACTGATTTGCATATGGCGTTGTCTGAACTGGGGTGGCAGAGTGGGCTAAAGAAAGGGGATGGATTAAGCCCAGATCTGTTCACTGGGTGTAAGTGTTTGATTGGTTCAGATGCTCTGTCCATCACCACCCCCTTTTGTACCGCACATGATTATTGGGCTTGGCCGACTGCAGTGGCCGGACTAAACCGGGGTACAGCAGTTCCTGAACAGTGAAACGGGTTCTTGATTCTATGATTGAGGATGTCAGAAGTTAAAGTCTGTGATGGTTTCTGTGTACCCACTGCGATCAGGTGCAACCAACTCCATGCCTCTGAATTCAACGGCACGTGGCTGCGAGGCGTTAATGACCAGTGCCTCTGGCCTACACTGCGGTCGGCAGGGCTCACAATTCAGATCGAGTGGTGATTGTTTAATTACAGAATCCAGTAGGCAAGTAACTACAACATCTATTAAAATATACACAATATCCTTTTAGTATACTTGCTTGAAGAACTTTTTTGAGATGAGTTATAGGTTTAGTACAATGACCAAATTCTTCTTGGTAGTGGAAAAGAACACTGAATAACAGTCTACACTGTGGACAGCAGAGATCGCAATTCAAATAGTTTTGATTTATTTATTGCTGAGTTTTCTGTAATTTATGTTGTCGTATTTTGTTAAGTGGAAGTGAGAAAAAGTATTCATGGATGTCTTTGTGATTACTGCCTTCAATTTACACTGCAGATAGCCGTGTTCACAATTCAGATCGAGACGCTATTGTAGATGACGCAGTCCTGTAGGCAAAAGACATTGCTCCAGTGTGCTCTGTCCGCACCACGCATATGCATCATCGCAGGCTCCACACACGCTTTTTGTTGCTTTGTATATTACAAACTGGGCAGCTCAAGTCCACGTCACATGGCCGTGGTCCCTTGCTGACTGCTCTCTCTGGCCTACACTGCAGACAGCAGTGTTCACAATTCAGATCGAGTTGCTATTGCAGATGATGCAGTGCGGTAGGAAACAGACATTGCTCCTAGTACGGCCCGCCCCCAGCACGTATCATCGCTGGCTGTGCACATGCTGAATACTTTTGAAGTGGCTATCTGAGCGCCCTAGAACTGTTGGACCATTCATGATACAATCTTTGTGTGTATTATTTCAGATCTATTGCCTGTGTCTCAGTATACCACAAGTTATGGTTCTTTAACGGTATAATTTTTTCTGTATTATTTCTCATCTACTGTCCCTACCTTACTGCAGCACAAACTATTGACCCTTTTATTATTGAATCTCTGTGTGTGATCCAATGATTACTGTTGTAGTTAATGCTAACAGCAACCATTCCCTGAGGTATGGTTTACACTCACCCCATACGCATCCAGCACAGACATCACTGGATATGTGACCCTGGTAATAAAAAGGAGTCGTGCGCACGTGCCCGTATCCACTTCCACTATCCATCTGTGTCCATGTGTTCATTATCTATGCATGATACTGCCCCTGGGCCGTACCACATTACATTGTGCTGTGGACAGCATATGCAACCATGTTACCTCTGGCAGTGGGGAAAACTTTGGTTATGTAACGTTTAGGTGCATGGCTATCACCGGTGGAAGGCTACTTTACAGACCATAAAAAATTGATGAAGATGATGGTTCCATGTTGTGTGTAGTGTGAGATATGTGTACATAGCAAAAGGTTTTCAAGAAAGCTCTCTAAGCAGAAGAGGTGTGTCTTATCAAATGCTGTAGAGAGAATGACTAAAATGGGTGGTGTGTACCAACTGCTACAATGGGAAATGTTATAAACTAATAAAATGCTTTTTTTAAGGTCACATGGAAATCATGCACCCAGCGCACAAGGAGACCGCACCATAAGCGATTTTGAGAAAATATATTTACTATAATATGTGTATTACAGTTAAGAATATATAAACGTTCAAGATATTTTAGATTGTCGCTTGCTCTCATATACACTTTAAAGTTATTTAGATATAGTTTTGAGACATAAAAAAAATGAGGGAATAGTGTACCCGGCGCAACATCATACATATATGACGTAACACATGGCCTGGCAGCATGCACTCGTCACATACGCAACGCGCAGCGAGCGTGACTACATACGTACATGACGTAACCCACGGCTTGGTTCTGCGTACCTATCGCACACCAAAGTAGCAGCTGGCGCAACCTCCAATGTATATGTTGTTACGCAGGACGAGGTGCCACGAACCCGTCGGATACGAAATGCGCATCATTTACGAGTGTAGCAATATGGCAGATAGGATTCGCGTGCTGATGGAGCTTGGTGCACTACTGGTACGAGAGTCTAGTTTTTTCAACAAAATAAAAACGATATACATATTTTTTTGAAGATTTTAAACATTTAATCATTTTTAAAGTTAAAAAAAGGATAATAGAGTTTCAAAATATTAAAAATATGTTTTATAAATATTAAAATATGAAATTAACATTTAAAAAACTTTCAAAATTCACTGAAAAAAACCATAGGTTTTACAGACGGTATATTATAGTTAGGAATTAGCATTTACAAAACCTTTGAAATTCACAAAAAAACCATAGGTTTCAGGGACGTTATAGTTAGCTGGGCATTTGACTCAAATAAAACCAGAAAAATTAGCCCGTTATAGTTAGTTGAGCTAACTATAACTTGAGCGCCCGCAATGCACTGGTGATGACATCACATATTACATCACTCATGACATGGTCAGTGACATCACTGACGACATCACTGATGACATCTCAAATGACATCACTGATGACATCATCCACGTGATAATCTGATACACTTACTGATGCCCTAATATAAACTTTGATACAACCACTCTAAAATACAGACTACTATTTTTGAAATAATACACACAACAATGCCAGATACTACATACCACCCACTATTTCCTAGGGATACAAACATATCCAGTCACTTATACATGCAGTTACTCATCAATACAGTACTATAATATGCACTCATACACCTATACCTATAGTCACACTCCGCCACTCATCCATAGAGTTACTCACACCTAGTCAGTCATGCAAATAATCAATCACATACCCATTTACTCATGCATACAGTTATACACACCAACTCAGTTATTTACACGCACACCACATCACTTATTTATGCAGATACTAACAAATACTTACTGTCTTATACAATCACTGATACAAGCAGTTACTCGTTTATTCACCCACTCTTCAAATAACTTACCCTCACATATAGTCATTTATATACTCCAACACTCACATATACTGCCTTAAAACATATGTAGTTACTCACACATATACCACTGAGACATTCATTCACTCACCAACACACCCATACACGCACTAACTCACCCATAAAGCCCTTCCCAGATGCACTTTTGAATCCATACAACCAGGGAATCACCCACTCAGACATCTATTCACAGAGTCACACACCCCCACCCACCCACACAGACACTAAGGCACCAATACAAATGCTCAGACAATAAATCAATAACCCATATAGACACTCATGTTGCTACTCACCAACTCATGCAACCGCTTGCACACCAACTGAGAGACTAATACAGTCTTTCACACTGTTTAGTCACTAACCCATGCATTTAGTAAGGCACGTTCAATTACTCACTTGTACAGTCAGTTACACACCTACTAAATAATCCATTCAGGCACTTGTAAATCCACTCATTCTACAATACACCTTGGCATAGATATATATGATTTTTTTTAACTTTACAGAAGCACACATTCACTGGATGATGTCATCAGTGATATCATTTGAGATGTCATCAGTGATGTCATCAGTGAAGTCACTGACCATGTCATGAGTGATGTAATATGTGACATCATCAGCAGTGCATTGCGGGCGCGCGAGTTATAGTTACCTCAACTAACTATAAAGGGCGAATATATATATATATATATATATATATATATATATATATATATATATATATATATATATATATATATATATATATATATATATATATATATATATATATATATATATATATATATATATATATATATATGTATATATATATATTTATATATATACATTCACTGAAAAAAACATAGGTTTCAGCCACGGTATAGTTAGGAATTAGCATTTAAAAAACCTTAGAAATTCACTGAAAAAAACATAGGTTTCATACATGTTATAGTGAGCTGGACATTTCACTTATACAAAACCATTGAAATTAACCCCGTTATAGTTAGTTCAGCTAACTATAACTCACGCGCCCGCAATGCAATGCTGATGACGTCACATATTACATCACTCAAGACATGGTCAGTGACATCACTCATGACATCACAGATGACATCTCAATTGACATCACTGATGACATCATCCAGTGAATATGTGTCTTTCTGAAAAATAAATATTTTTTATATATGTATATCTAAAGGTCGATGGAAGAATAAATGGGTAAATAAGTGTCTGAATGGATGTTTTTTTGTAAAAATGATTGCATAACTGACTTATAAGTGAATCTTAGTGAATACATGTATTAGCAAGTAATGTTTAAATATGTAAATATCTGTATCAGTGTCTCACTTTGTCTATAAGTGGCTGCATGGGTTGGTGAGTAGCTACATGAGTGTGTTTATGTGTTATTGGTTTGTATTTTGAGTATCAGTATGAGCGTCTGTATGGTTCGTGGGGGATATAACTTAGCATATAGATGCATGAATGAGTGACTCACTGTTTGTATGTGTTTTGAAGACAGCATTTGTGCAGGACTGTATGGGTGGATGAGTGTGTGTATGGGTGTGTTAGTGAGTGAATGACTGTTTCAAAAGCATCTTTATGAGTAACTACATATGTTTTAATCTAGTATATGTGAGTAATGATGTATATAAGTGATTATATGTGAGAGTCAGAGATTGGACGAGTTCCTGTATAAATAGGTATGTGTTCCTATAAGTGATTGTTTAAGAGAATAAGTATGTGTACGTTTCTGTAAAAGTAAGTGTAGTGGGGTGTGTGTATAGCTGTATATGCAAATAAATGGATGTTTGATGGTTTATTTGCATGTATTAGTATGTGTGTAAATAACTATGGATGAGTGTCAGTGTGTAACAGGATGTATGAGTACATATGATGAGTGAGTACATGCATGAGTGACTATATAGAACTGTTGGTGAATGAGTGGATGTTTATGTAGATTTTGGAATTACTGAATAGGCTGTTCTAACTGATATTGGTATCTACATTTTTTTGAAAATGTTAGTTTCTATTTTTGAATGTGTGTATCAAGGGTTATATTACGCTGAGAGGAGGTCTGCCACTTTTTCACAAGGATGATGTCATCAGTGATGTCATTTGAGATGTCATCAGTGATGTCATGAGTGATGTCACTGACCATGTCTTGAGTGATGTAATATGTGACTAAGCATAGGCGAATTTTCCGAATCTTGCGTTCGCTAATTTTGCGGATTTGCGAACTCGCAATCCGCGAATTCTCGCGAATTTGCGGATTTTTTTTTATGTTCGCACGGGTTTCTGCAAGTTCGCGAGGGTTTTGTACAATTTCGCAAATTGCGAAATTGTACAAAACGCGTGCGAACTTGCAGAAACCCGTGCGAACACAATGTGCCAAGTAGGGTATGTGCCTCTTGTGTGAATAAAAGGTCAGAGAAAGATCAGTTCAGCAGATGAAGAGAAAGAAGCTCCTGGTCACAGGAACAGCACGGGTATTGCGCTCGTGAAAGTCAAGGATGCAAGCCTATCCAGCATCACAGCTGATTTTCCACGGTAGATTTGGGAAGAAGGCACACCTGTCCAGCCTCGACGACGCTCACGATTGTTTTTGGGCTAATGAATGAGTCACTGAATTTGAGCATCAACTAGTTCGAGCGACCATGTGTGTGTTACTATGCAATCGCCCTGAAGGGCGCAGGGGTCCCTTGAGTGAGCTGCAGACCTGTGCCCAGCCATGCAACTACAACGGCGCTGGCAGCTTGCTGGCACCATTGTAAAATAGTTGCATGAGTGGGGGTTCAACTTTTGAACCCGTTACGTTCGCGGATTTTTTTTTGCGGATTTTGCGGGAAATCCGCAAAATTCGCGGATTGCGGATTTCCCAAAAATCCGCAAAATCCGCGAGCGTAACGGATTTCCCGCTCACACTTATATGTGACATCATCAGCAGTGCATTGCAGGTGAACTAACTATAACGGGGGAATTTCAATGGTTTTGTATGAGTGAAATGTCCAGCTAACTATAACATGTATGAAACCTATGGTTTTTTCAGTGAATTTCTAAGGTTTTTTAAATGCTAATTCCTAACTGTAACGTTTGCGCCATTTGCTTTCCACATATATATATATACTGTCCCAAAAAGTCTCTCCAGTTAAGGACGCCACTCCACAGGCAGGTAGGCTAATAAACCATTTATAACGGAAAACCGCACACAACGTCTGATTAAACCTTTCCCCAACGCGTTTCAAAGCTAACAAGCTTCTTCCTCAGGGGGCAGCATCCGGTGAATCACAGAGTCACATCTATTTAATTACCTATAATGCATGCTAATCTCTGGTGATGCATGCTGGTAGATGTGGCCAATTCATCCCCTCCATTAGGGTCCGTATTTTTCACCAGCAAACTTAACCTGCTTTTATATATATATATATATATATATATATATATATATATATATATACATATATTGTCGCTCCAGGTTGTCCACCTTTGAGTAGCACACGAGCAGCAGCTTGATTTATGTGTGGTGCGGAAAGCACATAATCAAGTCCTGTATGGACACCGCAAGTGGGCCTGTCCTCGATCCCATGTAAGGCTGCTGTTTCACTTCCGTGACCCCCAAGGATAACGGGGTGGTGCATACTCCACGGCTGGACTGCCGCGTGTAAATTGTCGCTCCAGGTTGTCCACCTTTGAGCTGCACACCAGCAGCAGCTTGATTTATGTGTAGGTGAAGACGGGGATCCGCTTGTAGATGCCGCTCCGTAATGGATCTGCCCGACGCGTTTCGAAGCAAATGGGCCCGTCCTCGATCCCATGTACGGCTGCTGTTTCACTTCTGTGACCACCAAGGATAACGGGGTGGTGCATACTCCGCAGCTATATATATATATATTACCTACTGGCAGTCGACAGTAGGTAGTTATAGTTGTTACCAAGTTTCCATAGGAAATAGGGAGAAAGGTCTTGGTCCAGAAAACACACTTTTGTTTAAAGGGGTGAATTCATTCAGTAGTTTCTGAGAAATATCAAATTTTACAGATATCAATATTCGACAATTCTGACATCTGATTGGCTGCTGCGTTACTAGTACGAGTGTGCTGCTCATTGGCTGCGAACTGTTCCAACTAGGTGTTGGCAGCCATTTTGTGACTCACTTGAATGGCGTAGGGGAAAAATAGAGAATAATTGTATGAGGGTATAGTAGGAACACTGTGGACTTAGTTTAAGCAGTCTGTACGGTGCAGAGGCAAGGAGTTTGAATGTTGCATAGGTTGTGGAAATCACGTCCGCAGAACAACAGTGCGCAGTATTGTGGGCTCTGAAAGTCCCATCCGGAAAACAATGCACCGTATTGCGGCAAGCAGTGTGTAGGGTGCACACACAGGTAGTGTGAATGTTGTGTAAGCCGTGGAAATCTCATCCGGAAAACAACGATGCGCGGTATTGTGGCAATGTTCAGTAGACTGTGGAAATCTATTCTGGAAAACAACAATGCGCTGTATTGCGGCCCTCCTTTAATATAATGCACAGTAATGTTTACTTATAATGCTGTGTTCACTTTTGTCACGGATAGTGTCACTTTGTTAGAGGAAATGTAATATTATGTGGGAGGGCATGTTCTATCACTGTGCATGGAACACAAAGAAAGTTTAATTGGCTGAGGTGTTCCAACAATGAGCTCAATGTTCATTGGCTGCGATGCATTAAAGGTAGAAATGTTGCCAGCCATTCCCTCCCCGTCCGCGGAGTAGCAAGGACATCTGATTGGCTCATATGTTCCAAGCAGGACCTTCCAGAGCTTAATGTTCATTGGCTGCAAACCATTGAAAGTATAACTGTTGCCAGCCATTCCCTCTCCCTCTCCCTTCGCGAAGTTGAAGGGACATCTCATTGGCATACGTGTTCCAAGCAGGACCTTCCCAAGCTTATTGTTCATTGATTGCGAACCATTGAAAGTAGAAGTGTTGTCAGCAATTCCCCCCTCTGTGGAGTATCAGGGACATCTGATTGGGTTACGTGTTCCAAGCAGTACCTTCCTAAGCTTAATGTTCATTGGCTGTGAAGAATTAAAAGTAGAAGTGTTGGCAGCCAATCCCTCCCCCTTTGCGGAACACCATGGACATTTTATTGGCTATAGTGTTTTGAGTACAAGTTTCTTGCTTATTGGCTGGGAATGGTTCACTGTTGTGAGCCATTTTGTGAAACACTTCAAAGGAATACAGGAAAACAAAGTAGTAGAGGAGAGGGGAGGAACACTATTAACTCTGTACAGTGGTCACAAGGTGGCAGAAAGGGACTGTGAACGTAAAAATAGTTATTTATATATTGTAAGGGCCAATTATATAATTTGCATGGAAAGTACAAATCACGGCGGGAAAATAACAGAGTGTGTTGCAGTCTTCTTTTTATTAAGTACCCCGGGGGGATATTTTCCAGGAGCACTATTTACTTATAATGTGGTGTTTACGTTTGAAACAGTTTTTATTAAGCAATTACAAATATACTTTCTTCGGAAAGTGTAGCTGTATATATCAGAGGGGTGACCACTAAAAACGCAATTCATTAAATATCTCTTAAGCGTGGCCACACCCTCCCTTTTTTTGTCGCCTATAGTTTGTAAAAGTGTTGCCCCATATTCTTGTTAATATAAGAGGGCATGAGTTACTTTTGGATAAAGTAGAAAAGAAGTGCTACAAGAAACACTCCCGCACTATCTCAGACACAAGAACAATAACAAGTAAAAAACAGTTAAACACAAATGACTTCATATTACATAGAAATGTACGCTTCTTCATTTTTTACAATATCTATTTGGTAGAACTCGGGAAAGTTCTGTTGTAGTGCTTAGAGGCCGCTCACTGCTCGACTAACAAATCACGTACTCCTTTAAGAACATATAGGATAGTAGTATAATAGTATATACTACTGGTCTTATATATTCTATAGGGAGAAGGTGAATCGGAACAGCAACAGAGAAAAAGAGAAATACGAAAGTATCATTCAGAAATGTAGGGTTTCAGTAAGAAAGTATTTATGTAAATAATCTTTTTTTAAATTGCAATTTTGAAAAATAATCTCACGGTAAAAAATATATGTAAGTTATGAAGCTCAGTAAGCTGTATTTCAGATTGTGGACTCCTGCCGCCGACAAATACCCAACTCATGTTGTCTGTAAATATGACACTGTACTAGTATATACACAATTTCACTGATGCCATACAAAAGGAGAATGAAAAAAAAAGAAAAATAAAGTCATGAACACAAAACAAGATCAATAATGAAATATTTTCCAGTGGTGAATATGTTCAAAGCTTCTTTTCTCCGGGACTTCGAAATCTTTCCTCTTCACGCCGACGGGTCATAAACTCCTCTGAGATCATAACGTTTGTGAATATTATAATATACATATTCACACTATATGATCCGAGGGGGGAAACAGAGTGAGAACCAGAAGCTATTGACATTGCATATAAGTCTTTAGTCTTTGCACTCACGGGTCACCAACAACTCTGAGGTCAAGTACAATGTCAATATTATAATATATAAAGTCAAGGTATATGAGCTCAAAGGAGCCAGAAAAGGAAGAGTGTTTGCTCTATTCTGTCTGTTTCTCAAAACAAGCTGCTGACATTAGATATAAATTGCAAAAACAACCAATAACACTTTTTTCTCAGTACAAATCTTTAATTATTGACAAATAGCTACGTATTATAAATATGTAGTATGCCATAATCAAACAACTTACAACTCCGTAATATGTTTTGTTGTGCCAAAAGAAGAATCCAACGCTACAAAAGGGAACCTGCTTCACAGAATGGTGCCGCTCGTATTCCTTGCCTGACTCTGTGCCCTTCATGAAGGATTTGTGCTTTGTGTCTGGAAGCTGAAGGCTGCTCCGCCTTGAGGCGCTTTATTTTGGGACCTGGGAGCTCGTGTGCTCCATACCGGATTTTCAGAACCAGCGGAGGGAGAGAGCCTTTCATAACATCAGTGGAAGCGGGACTGCGAGGCCCAGAGGTGATAGCGCTTGCTGATTGCGCGCACCTGGTGCCTCTTCCCGCCCCCTCCCTGAAGGCTTCTTTACTTCTCGCGGCCCCCGCTCCGCGGGTGCCGCTCGTATTCCTTGCCTGACTCTGTGCCCTTCATGAAGGATTTGTGCTTTGTGTCTGGAAGCTGAAGGCTGCTCTGCCTTGAGGCGCTTTATTTTGGGACCTGGGAGCTCGTGTGCTCCATACCGGATTTTCAGAACCAGCGGAGGGAGAGAGCCTTTCATAACATCAGTGGAAGCGGGACTGCGAGGCCCAGAGGTGATAGCGCTTGCTGATTGCGCGCACCTGGTGCCTCTTCCCGCCCCCTCCCTGAAGGCTTCTTTACTTCTCGCGGCCCCCGCTCCGCGGGTGCCGCTCGTATTCCTTGCCTGACTCTGTGCCCTTCATGAAGGATTTGTGCTTTGTGTCTGGAAGCTGAAGGCTGCTCCGCCTTGAGGCGCTTTATTTTGGGACCTGGGAGCTCGTGTGCTCCATACCGGATTTTCAGAACCAGCGGAGGGAGAGAGCCTTTCATAACATCAGTGGAAGCGGGACTGCGAGGCCCAGAGGTGATAGCGCTTGCTGATTGCGCGCACCTGGTGCCTCTACCCGCCCCCTCCTACTACTACTTAGCCTTGCAGCCTAACGCGAACGCGGGACGCGCGCGGACGAAGACTGGACAAAGAGCGGGCCCTCTATGGCCCTCAGTGGCTGAAGTAGGCTGGGCTGGGCCCACTTATATATATTTGTTCATATAGAGACAATTTCAGTCTTTTAACCCATTGACTGTTTGTAGACGATCGGCCATTGCTGCTTATACAGTGCTTTTATATTTGCCTCTGATTGATTGACTTTATGATTAGATAATATTCATTTTATATATTTTAACGTGTTTGCTGGCATTATATATATCCCTATTTTATATAGCCGGATATAAGTTGTAATATGACTGCTAAAAAGTTAAGATCTGGAAGACTGTTGGGGGGAAGATCAACAGCTAAGACTAGATCTAACCCTCTCCGAAATAAGAATGTTTCAACGATTCAGTTGAAAGGCCAAAATCAAATCTTCCAGCTGTGGGAGAAAGCGGTCGATAGGGTACCCCAGGAAAAAACTGCTTCTAATAAGAGTGTCTCTTTGATTTCACCACCTAATCCAGCGTTTAATCATCACTCTAAGGAGTTGGAATCGGGAACTCTTGATCTAAGCTCATGTATTACTAAGGGTATACCATCTACTACTTCTCTACCTTTGGAGAATGATAAATGTCTAGATTTCAGCACAGATAATCCCAAAAATATCAAGACTCCATTAGCATCTAGAAATGTCTCGCAAAATGGGATACTTTCCCTCTCTAAGTTGAGGGAGGATATAAACGAAGACTCACTGCCCCTAGACATTGACCCAGTGCTATGTGAACGTTATTTGGTTGATGTACCTAGGGCATTACTAGAAGCTGTAAAGACCCCAATGGGGGCTACACCCTCTGGTCTCCATCTTTTTAGCAGTACCCCTTCTCCCAACTCACAAGATCTCTCCCCTCAGTCAAATATGTCTAAAAGTCCTATGCTCAATATAACAGGGATTGAGGCTATTAATGATCCTTGCCTGAAACTATCAGAGAAACCCATATCTGAATTTCTACTTTCCTTGGAACATTTGCTATCTTCAATTCCGATGCTATTGAATAAATTTGTGGGTAGCTCGGATTGTGTATTGGACTCCGTTACTCAAATTTTAAAAGCATTAGTATCAAAATCCTGTGAAAGGGGTGGTGGCTCAGATTCTCCCCATATAATACCCCCAAAAAATCTTTTGGCTAATTCACCTTGTTTGTTAACTGAGAATATACTGGTTGCACCAGCAGTGATGGACTCACATCCTACTCTGAAAACATCTGCTTATAATTGTGTAGGTGATTCCACTCCAGATATTGTCTCTGAGGATAATAATATTGTACTGCCAAATGCGATCTTGAAATCATCTGCTTATAACTGTATAAGTGATTCCATTTTAGATATTGTGTCTGAGGAAAATAATATAGTACTGCCAAATGTTAATGCCGAAAAGGCATCATATCCTATTTTTGATTTAGAATCTAAGGGGCCGGAATTGGAGGAAAAAGCGGGAAAACATGGAAATCATAAGGGGAAAAAAAAGAGGAAGTCTCTCCGTAGATTCAAAAAGAGGAAGCCGAGACAAATCCTCTTTGACAATCCCCATGTTTTCTCTAAATCCTCCGCCATAGAGGCCGAGAGTGTTAACGATAACAGATCCCTGAGGCATGAATCAACTGGGTCAGCTTCTGAACTTTTGGGGCCTCCCGTTAATTCTGATGAAATTATAACGAATTGTTCTAAATTACATCTAATAGGACAGGGCGTAGAAATAGAAAAAGAAAAACCCACGATTCACTGCTTAGCAGTAGATGAAAGAAGCTCAGTCCCCGTGGTCCCCATTGACTTAAATCCTTCGGCCCCTTCTTTCCATTTACGGGCAGAGGGGGCAGCTGTATGTCAAAACTCTGTTTATAAACCTATGGAAACCCGTACTGACTCTCTGCTTTTAGACTTCATCCCACTATTTGATATTGATTTAACCCTAAATAGATCCTTTTTGCTGAATTGCTGCAAAGATATTGAGGGATTAAAATTAATTAAATCAAGCGACATTGATCTACTAACAATATTGGGATCAGGTTCTATGTCATTTACTAGGGTAAGGTTCTATTCAAATTTGATAGTGAATCTTATATTAAATAAAGCAGAAATTTTCCAGAGTCGGGGGATCGATGTGGTGCCGTTCACTGCCACATGTGTTGATAATCATATTGTCAATGGCCACCATAGGGGATTGGGTCAGGTTGGTCTCTCCCAACCTTTTGATGATTTAAAAATCCATGTCTCAAAATCAAAAAGATTAGTAACACATGTTATTCCTCCCCCAATAATAATAAATAGGGGCATAACTGAAAACGAACAGCAATGGAACTGGCTACCTGGTGCCCTAGTGACTAAGGTGACGGACAACCCCAGATTGTTCTCTCACCTTTAGCAGTACCTTTTCCATTATCTCCTGGAATGCAGCTGGCATCAATAACAATCCTGGAAAATTATTATATCTTTTCTCTTTGAATGCCAATATAATCTGCATCCAGGAAACTTGGTGCACCGATAAACTAGATATAGCGAAGGACTATTATGTATTGGAAGTAGCGGCAACCCCCTCTACTAGAGGACATGCAAAAGGGGGAATTGCTTGTCTATTATCCAATACAATAAAGTGGAGTTTCTCCCACCATATAGATCCCAGTAACCTCTTTCAGGCTGTGACCCTCTCCAACTTAGATAAAACTGGGGAGAGATACCCCCTTGTTATAATAAATGCCTATATTCCACCAGGTGATTCTTTTAATACTTTGATGAAGAAGATTTTCATTTTTATTAGACAAATTAAAAAAATAGCTCCTTTCTCTAATTTTTTGTTAGTTGGTGACTTAAATTGTAAAGTGTCCAATTATAGTCTGGAACTATTCAGGAATAAAGAAAAAGAGGAGGTTTTATTGATACCCCAAGCCCTCTTTCCAGATAACATAAAAACAAACAAACGGGGTAAACTGCTGCTGGAAGAACTACATAGCACGGAGGGACTTATAGTCAACGGTAGGCTCCCATCCGACGTTCCTGCAAATTACACTCATAGTTCTTCCAATAGCAAATCAATCCTAGACTACATAATTGTTGACCACCCTACTTTCTCTCTCTTAAGGGATTTGGTTGTTATGGACACTATTCTTAGTGACCATAATGTTATTATCCTTACGCTTTCTCTGGAGCTCCCCAACTCTGACTCCTGGGCGTTGGATAGGGATGCGGTCACCTTCCAAAAAACAGGAAGATGTTTCTGGGATTATAAAGCTATGAAGGGCGTGGAACCCCTTCTTGAAAATACACTATCCAATTTAAGCAATTGGAAGGGGGTGGAACAGTCCTCTTTCAATGCTTTTATAAAGGAGATTATTTCTACCGTAAAAAAATTGAATTTAATTAGGAAAAAAAAAACCACCCTCCCTAAAGCAGTTGGTTCCCTTAATAAGGAGATAAATAAACTGGTGAGGGAACAATACATATGTGGTGCAGTAGAAAGATCTCAGAAAATATCTCTCCTTAAAAGGAGGAGAAGCAGGATAAGGAAAAAAATGAAAAGAGAAAAAGAGGACCTGCTATGGATTGGATTGCGGGAAGCCGCAGTTCATGGGAACTCTAGACAATTCTGGACCCTTATTGGGGAGGGATGTGGTTCTAGAGTGCGTCCATCTCCAATCCCCATTTCCGAACAAACCTGGGTTAATTACATCTCAAGTCTGTATGCTATGAATGATCAGCATGGGAAACTAAGGGGTATTGAGGAAGATACTACCCCTATAACTGAATACCCCTCAGAATTATCTATAGAATTGGCTATAAGGGACATGCGCCCATCAGGCGCCATGGGTCCTGATGAACTCCCGATATCTGTTTTGAAACAAAATCCAGTATCCTGGAGTAAAATCCTTTTTCCTCTTTTTAGGACTTGCTATATAAAAAAATGTATTCCAGTATCCTGGAAGGGGAGTATTTTGGTTCCTATGTTCAAAAAGGGCGACAGAAACTTACCCATTAACTATCGACAAATAGCTCTCTTAGATGCTATTGGGAAAGTGTTCTGTAAATGTTTATTAACCCTAGTTAATGATTGGGTGGTGCAAAAACAAATTTTACCCTTAGAACAAGTAGGCTTTCGGAAGGGTCACGGAACGCTGGATAACCTCTCCGCCCTTCAGACAATTATTGATAAATATATAGGGGTACGTGGCGGAAGAGTTTATGTGGCCTTTATAGACTTCTCCACAGCATTCGACAAGGTTGATCGTCCACTGCTGTGGAGAAAGCTCTCTGCTATGGGATTGCCACCTTATCTACTAGATATGATTCAGTTGCTTCATACAGACACCTGGTGCCAGGTCCTGCAAGGAGGAGATAGGGGGCTCTCTAAGATTATCCCCTCATCTAATGGCCTTAAGCAAGGCTGTCTCCTTGCCCCATTACTTTTTTCGCTGTATATTGCAGACCTACCAGCTTCCCTCTCCTCCTGTGACGGTATTGCTCCAATCTTGGGTGGAAAACACATTTCATGTATGTTATATGCGGATGACATCATAATATTGGATCTTATGCCCAAAGGTCTTGCCAAACGCCTCCTTGCTCTACATCAGAATGCAGTTGCTCATTATTTAAAAATCAATGCATCCAAGAGCAAAATTATGTGCATCACAGGCCGGAAAAAACATAAATTTAGGAACTTTACTTGGTCTGTGGGAGAAGACAAATTGGAGGTAGTAAAGAGTTATACTTTCCTTGGAAAATTAATTTGTGATAATCTAAGTGCTAAACCCCACACCGATAACAGTGCCCGGAAGGCTTTAGCCCAAGGGAGAAGCTTAAGTGCACTGTACTCGGCATTGGGAAGAAGGCATTTTTCACATTTATTGGAAGTCTTTAAGGCAAAAGTCCCTTCCACCCTTTTATATGGTTTAGAACTAATTGATATTAAGTACTGGGATTTTCTAAATAAGGTGGAGGGTAAATTGCTAAGAGGCATATCCACCGTTAGTTCTGTATGCTCCGTGGCAGCCTGCAGACTTGAGTTTGGCTTGCGCAGCAGCTGGGTGCAGGGCCTGGCAGCTGTGGTACGTTGGGTCGCAAGCATAGCCAGAGGAGAAGAGGGGACTATGAGGTTCCTCTTAAAGTCTGAACTACTGGGAAGTCTAGGGGAACACTCGCTAATTGTTAACAACTTTAGAAAAGCTGTATCCCTTTTGCAGCTGGAAGAGAGTACTCTCTTTTTTCTTCCTGCATCCCAGCTAAAGTCTGTCCTGAAAGAAGCTTCTTGGGATCTTAGCTTTAGGCTAGACTTTACTTCAATTTTTGCTAAAAAGGGTGTTAATTTCCTTACTAATACATACGCAAGAAAATCCATACAACCCTATGTTACTTGGAACTTACCGCATGGTATTCGGAGATTTTGGTTTTTATTGAGACAAGATTTGTTACCCCTGAATAATCTTTTGTTTAAATGGTATGGTGTATCTGCAATTTGCAATTTCTGTCATCAATCTATTCAAGATCGTACACATGTACTTTTCATATGCCCAGCGCTGCGTTCTTATCGCAGCAAATGGTTAAGACAAATATGTCTGCAAATGGGTATTGTAGATGTGAACTCTTTTTTGAATGCTTTACATAATCCCCCTAATGAGAGATTTTGCTCTCATATATATAACTTTTTTAAATGTTTTTTAGAAATGCTTTGAATACCGGCATGCCTATTAATGTGTCACTTTGTGTTCTAACAATGGCTATGATTTGTCTACTTTCATTTTCAATGATACTTTTGTGTTGTACTTTTTCTTATGTGGACCTCCAAGGAGTTCCAAAACATAATAAAGATTGAACTTGAACAGAATGGGCATGCGTAAATTACTTGCAAAAGCAAAACCAATCGATCAACAGGTGTGGTTTATATACTTTTTGGTTATTGAGTAGTCTATGGAAGGAAGATTCGGCTCCACCCATTTAGATGTCACGGTTTACAGTTAACACATGCTCACGTTTTTACTGTTTAACTTGTGCACGTGTTGGGAAAAGTTACAAAATGTGAAGCGGTAAAGCTTTAGATTTCGATCCTCACCAGTATAAGCTCCTTAATATGTACATATGTTGGAGAGCTTAAAAACTGTTACCTGGCAAACCGTGTAATTTCCTTTCTCGTGACTAAAAACATCTATTAATTGCCATAATTCTAAATAGAAGACATAAAAAAATATCATTCAGAATAGAAGAAAAATAAAATATGTGCTAATATTTCTCATCACTATGGTTGTAAATAAAAAAAAAATGGCAGCATTTGTAAAGTGAACAGCTACCCCCAGAGAGGTGTCCCGGTGCCCGGAGGCGTCGGGAAGATTAAGCAAGGTGTTGCCCACAGTGACATAGTGGAGGGCTAACCTGCCGCTGAAGCCGGGAATGAAACTGTGAACGCTGTTGTTCAAAGTCAAGTATCATAGCTGCTGCATCACACTTTTCCCACAATTATATGTTAATTAGTGCTAATTAATTTTTAAACATTGTTAAATTATAACTTATAACAGAGTACTTTTACAGTTAGATTTTCACTTCAAAAAGTATGCACGTATATCGTTGTTAATAACATCGATATTTATATTAGTGTCATGTATTTTAGTAGGTTTTTTATATGTATGTGCTTAAACATTTTTGTAGTGTTTTTTAATTATTTTTAAATATATGTATTAAATGTCTAGAAATTAATATTCCCTTTTTAAAGTAAATTTTGCGTTTTTGTATCAGAGTGGGTTTTGAGTTTATAGGGGAAAAGGGTGGGAAATCATTTAATTATAATTTATTAAAAAATTGTTTTTAATGTAATTGATTATTAATTTATTGTTAATTATTATTTGGTAATTATTTTTTATTAATTGATTAATTGATAATTATATTAAGTAGAAGTAATGTAATATTACTTTGTATTTATTTTTATTGATAATTAATGTATTGTTAATTCATTATTAATTGGTAATTAATTTTCATTGATTAATTGATAATTATATTAACTATAATTAATGTATTATTGTTTTGTATTTATTTTTATGGGTAATTAATTTATAAATAATTAATTTTTAATTGGTAATTCATTTTTATTAATTGAATAATTGATCATTTTATTAAATGTGCTAATTTTTATGTGTAGTGGATTGTGAGTTTATAGGGGAATAAGGTGAGAAGTAATTTAATGTTATTTAAGTAAATATTTATTTAATGTTATTGGTGTTTATTATTAATATTTTTGTAAATTAATTATTAATATGTCATTTTTTTCTAAACAAATATTTAATTAATAAGTATATTTATTTAACCCCTATGCTATCCTACATTTTTCACACTGTTACACTCACTGGGGTGGGAATAGTAATTTTTAGCCCTCCACTATCCAACACTTTCTATACTGTTGCACTCACTAGAGTGGGAATAATAATTTTTACCCCTATGCTATCCAACACTTTCCCTACTAAAGCGGTAGTGACAGCCTCAACCCGCAGGTGTGCCACCGCCAATGCCATTGCAGCCAATGGGAACCACGATTGCGGTAGTGCAATACAAATTTGAAACCCACAGTAAGTGTGCTCTGCTACCGCAGGCCTAGTCATTGGGTACAATTCAAAGATGTAGGATTGTGGTAGCGAAAGCCTGGACCCCGCGGTGTGACACTGCCAATGCCAATGCCATTGCAGCCAATGGGAACCGTGATCTCCGTAGTGCAATACAAATTTGAAACCCACTGTATGTGTGCTCCGCGACTGCTGTTCCGGTCATTGGGTGCAATTGAAAGATGCAGGATTCCGGTAGCGACCGCCTGGACCAAACGGGTTGAAACCGCCAATGCCAATGCCATTGCAGCCAATGGCAACCGCCATCGCGGTAGTGCAATACAAATTTGAGACCAGTGGTAGGCGTGCGCCGCTACCGCAGGCCTGGTCATTGGGTACAATTGAAAGATGCAGGATTGCGGTAGCGACTAACTGAACCCCATGGTGTGGCGCCGCTAATGCCATTGCCATTGCAGCCAATGGGAACTGCGATCGCGTTAGTGAAATACAAATTTGAAATCCGCGGTAGGCATGCTCTGCTACTGCGGGCCCGGTCATTGGGTCAATTGAAAGATGCAGGATTGAGGTAGCGACCACCTGGACCCCGCGGTGTGACACTGCCAATGTCAAAGCCATTTCAGCCAATGGGAACAGCGGTAGTACAATACTATTTTGAAACCTGTGGTAGGCGTGCTAAAACACATTTCAAAGGCAGATTCACCCAAAATGTCTACTCCCACCCACTCCCTTGTGAAGCAGGGACAAGAAAGCAAAGTGTGGGGTTTACCTCTACAACAGGGGATGCAGGAGAAGAGGCAAGGCCACCCACGCATACCACCAGGTCCAGCAAATCCCCACTGGGAGAGCCACCTGCTCCTGATACACCTTTGTTGGAGTGTGAGGCTGTTGTGCCCAACTCACTTCCCACTCTGGCCAAGACACTAGTGGCTATCGAATCCCCCAAACAGTTGAGACTCAGCCCTCATTATTCACCCTCAACTACTGTACCTCCACACAGCATGTCTCCACCTGCCTGTGACACCACTCCACCCGATCCAAGCCGCCCTCAGTCTCCCACAGCCATGGAGGCCTCTTCCTCAGCCGGTTCTCTCTCTCCCAGGTCCAGTCCTCCAACTGGCCCCGACAATGAGCTCCCTCCTTATTCAACTTAAAGCCAAATATTTAAGCCAAGTCCTCCTCCCAACACCATTTCCCCAACTGCTGGCCTGGACTGCCCATACATAGCCCCTGAGCTGCAGTGATTCCCATGGCAGTGGATGGTGTTAACCATTTCCTGTGCAGTTTGAAATGCACACGTGTGTCTACTAGGAATTTGAACTGGCTAATGGCCTTGCTGTTTGTTACTTTTGATGCCCATTTCCTGTGCTGTTTCTCATGCACACACGTGCGGACTAGAACTATGGACTGGCCAATGGCCTTGCAGTTTGGACTTTTGATGCCCATTTACTGTGCAGTTTCTCATGCACACATGTGCATGCTAGGAATTTGTAATGGCTGATTGCCTTAATGGTTTGCACTTTTGATGCCTATCGGGATATTATGTAATGAAGACAGTTACTCCTGTTGTCTGCTTTGTCGCTGATATTGCTAAATGAAAAAAAAGTGTTATATATGGGTATATGTTCATGTGACACATGCTCTTTATGCCACTTCCACATTGGCAATTACTTGGTTTACTTTTTCATAGGTTACCAGAGGTCCCAGGCACTTTTGTTGTTCTTGACTCTGAGGCTTGAGTGTGCAATGATGGTTGTTTGTGATGATCTACTCTTATCCTAATCATTCTATGTTCAGGTTTGCTACATTTTAGACATGTCATATTGGGATGCATACCACAACAGAGGTGGATTCTATCCCCAGGATTTATTGCAGGGTAGCCTGGTCCCTGATATATGTGGGATCCTTCTTGGTGTGTGAACAGCAGTGGTGATGTTCAGTCATCTTGTGTAGGCCTGTCTTCATGGTCACATGGGTATATTTGAATGTGTACACTTAGGTAGGCATACAGTGCGATTAGCCTGTCTTTGTCAGTTGTGTTGAGGTGTATGTGTCCCTGCACATGCCAACTACACACATGTATGATCCAGGTAATGAGTGCCTGTTTGTTTACATTGTAAGACATGTGCTTCAGATTGTGGGCACATGTAGGAGTTGTAGGTTGAGCACTGTGCAGTGTGTTGGTGTGTCCTTACACTCCTGGGGGACGCCTACTTGTTGCTGTCAGTTGTGAGTATGCAGAGTGTGTCACAGCAAAGTCTGTGTTGTGTTTTGCTGATCATCCATAGGCCTTGTTTAAGTGTGTGCTCACTGTGCTGACCTGCTCAGCCACATTGACATTATTTGTGAGTTTTCTCATGCACTGCTGTCACTTGACGCATTTATGGGACAAGTATATTATGTGGTATGAAGTGTCAGGGCCCGCCTCGCAGGATCCGGCTGATGAACAAATGGCTCCACCTCCAGATGTTACCAACACCCTGAATATAAACACAGGGTGTTCGAACCATCAGGCGAGGGATAAATGGAGAAGAAAAGACCGGGGAAGGGAAAGGGTCAGCAGGGACAAGGGATCTGAAATGACAAAGCACAGAACAGATATAAATACTAAGCAGTATTCAACACTACTCTCGATAATTCTCGCTAGAATCTCTAATACCTTATCAAGCTGTAATCATTCTTCCAGCAGTAATAAGAAAGTCCTAGTCCATTCTCCTGCACACAAACATACTGGTTAGCATCATAACTAGTATTCTGTATACCACACTCACAGACCAAGACCCTTGTAAGTACACACCATATTATGTGGAGGTGAACTACGTAAATGACCCTTGTGGATTAACCTCGTTTTGAGACCCCTGAATGTCCGCTTCCCCAGAAGAATTTACGACCTTGGTAGAGTTAGAGAGAACAGTCTCTGAGAGCACTCTAATCAGGTATTATCCAATGTACATTCCCAGACTGGAAGGAAATCAATACCACAACATTGTAAGGCAACTTGAAGTTGCGACCACCTCTAAGCTCCTTATACTGTGAGTTTCTAATGTATACATGGTTGAAACGGTAACATGTGGTTGTGATCACCACTATGCTTCGCTTCTTCGTGAAGTAAATGTAATGAACCACCAATCCGGCAGCGGGTAGTTTCGACCACCATTCTGCTCCGGATCTATTATTACCACTAGCACACGGTAACGTGTAGAACCCCACTACGCTCCGCTGCTCAGAACATACAAAAAACTCCTTCTCAACGCACAGCACCATTCACGGCAATGCGCAGCGACTTGCCACTACGTTCCGCGGAACAATCCAAATACCAGAACCGGCACGCATCAGCCGATGCACTTCCTCCGGTTGGATTACAGGAAACAAAACGAGCAGGATTATACGCGAGCAATGGCTCCCAGCGTATACTTGAAACAGTACCTTTAAACGGACCTTGGATCTACAACCGCATCGCTCCGAACCAAGAGCAGCAGCTCCTGAAGCAAACAACGGTTGGAACTCCCAGGTTTAGCAGGGTACCTCCGGTGAAATGTCCGGACTGCAGCATGTGCATGCACATTCAGGGTCGGCTCCCACGAGTCGTCCTCCGCCGTGTTTCCTTTCCAGGCCACCAAATACCACAGGGCTCCTCTACAATGCTTGGAGTCTTTAATGCAGCTCACCACGTACTCCGAACCACCATCACACAGCACCAGCGGAGGTGTTCTCGGCTGAGCAGACAAAGCAGGCTTTAACAAGCTACAGTGAAAAACAGGATGAATGCGAAGGGAAGCTGGAAGCTTCAATTTGTAGGCCACAGGATTGATTTGTTTAAGTACAACATACGGACCAATGTATCTAGGGTGAAACACCGAACGCAGCTCAAATCGGATGTTTCTTGTGGACAGCCGCACTCTGTCACCCACATGATAGATCGGGCTCTCCCCCCGATGTTTGTCAGCCCACTTCTTGTAGACCGCCTTGGCTTTGATCAAATGCTTAGACACTTTCCTTTGTACCGAATGCAAATGTCGGATCTGACTCAACACAGAAGGCTGATTATCCACCTCGCCAGGGATGGTAATAGGTAACACTCGAGCGTCAAACCCATAGTTGGCAAAAAAGGGAGACACCCCCACAGAACTGTGCCAAGCGTTATTATAAGCCAATTCAGCAAGCCATAACAATGACACCCAAGAGTCTTGTGCCTTCGCTGCATAACATCTGAGGTATTTATTGAGTATTTGATTCAAACGTTCGGTTTGACCATCTGTTTGGGGATGGAAACTAGTTGACAACGTGGATTTAATGTGTAGAGCCATGCACCAGGATTTCCAAAAGCTGGCAATAAATTGCGGACCTCTGTCAGAAATTATAACCTCCAGGATCCCATGGTAACGAAAAACATTGGTTAATAGAAGCTGGGCTGTCTGACCTGCTGTGGGAAGATTTCTGCATGGAATGAAATGACCCATTTCCGTGAGACTATCCACCATTACCAGCACTGCAGTGTGTCCGTGATCTGAAGGCAACCCTGTAATAAAATCCATGCTAATGCTTTGCTATGGCTTCTTGGGTGTAGGCATGGGTATAAGTTTTCCTTTGCTCTGAATTTGTAGGGTCTTAGCTTGAGCACAAACCTCACACTTTCCCACCCACAATGTCACATCTCTGGACAATGTTTCCCACCAGAACTGTCTCTGTAGAAGAAGCACCGTCTTCCTTACACCTTGATGACCAGACACCGGTGAAGAGTGACACCAGCCAAAAGCCTTTTTCCTACTTTCCACCGTGGGTAGAAACAATTTGTTATGTACAAAAGGCAGACCTTGTTTCAGAGAATGATTAGTACCGTTGCTACTCCAAGATATCCATGCAGTATCAGTTTTTTGACTCTTGATTGCCTTGAGGAACGTATCAGCATTAAGCACACAAATCACCTTGCTTGGTTCCACTATGGCCTCCATCGGAGGATCTGCCTTTACTGACTCCGTGTCTTCTAGACGAGACAAGGTGTCCGCCTTTCTGTTCTCAATGCCTGGACGGAAGGTGATGACAAAATTGTACTCAGCAAAAAACAACATCCACCTCCTTTGTCTCGGAGTCAAATGTCGGGCGGTTCTCATATATTGCGAATTACGGTGATCTGAATATACAGTCACAGGGTAAGAGGCCCCCCATAGATGTTGTCTCCACTCTTGGAAGGCTTTCTTTATAGCAAGAAGTTCTTTTTCTGCTATTGTATAGTTCTTTTCGGCCTGACTTAACTTCTTAGACAGATAGGCCACGGGATGCAATTGACCTGTTTGTGGATCCCTTTGGGACAGGATAGCCCCTATAGCCTCATCCGAGGCATCGGCTTCCACAATGAATGGTAGTTCCGGTTGAGGATGTGCCAGTATGGGAGCTGAGACAAACCCCTTTTTGAGATAACAAAAGGCGGTGTCAGCTTCTAGCGACCAATGAAACCCCACCCCTTTTCTAAGAAGGCGAGAGAGGGGAGCTGAAAGTTGTGAGAAACCGATTATGAATCTCCTATAAAAGTTAGCAAAGCCCAAAAAACACTGGACCTCTCTCACCATCTTTGGTGTAGGCCAGGACTGAACCGCTTGCACTTTCCTTTCAGCCATCTGCAAAAGTTCAGGGCAAAGCATGACTCCTAGAAATTCCACATTCTCCACTCCGAACTCACATTTACTGAGTTTACAGGAAAGTCTATTCTCTCTCAGACGCTGTAGGACCTGTATGACATGTTCCTGATGAGTATCGACATTTTCAGAGTAAATCAGAATGTCGTCAATATATACCACGACACTGGTATCCACTAGATCTCTCAGCACATCATTTAGAAAATATTGGAACGCTGCCCGGGCGTTACACAGCCCGAAGGGCATGACTGTATATTCATATAGCCCATAACGAGTTTTAAAAGCAGTCTTCCACTCGTCCCCCTCTCTCATTCTCACCAAGTGGTAGGCCCCTCTGAGGTCCAGTTTGGTATAAATTCTGGCATTCCTGACTTGGTCCAGCAGGACCAAGATGAGGGGGAGAGTGTATCTATTACGAATGGTGATTTTGTTTAACATTCTATAATCCACACATGCCCTTAGTTCCCCGTTAACCTTTGCTATGAAAAATAACGGAGAGGCAGCAGGAGATTTGGAAGGCCGAATAAAACCTATAGATTGATAATGGTCCAGATATTCCTTTAGATGTTTCGTTTCAGGCACTGACAATGCGTACACTCGACAAGTGGGCATAAGCGCCCCTTCCACTAGATCAATACAACAGTCATAGGTTCTGTGTGGGGGTAACCTGTTTGCCAGTTGTTCATTAAACACATCCTCATACAACTGATACTCAAAGGGCAACAGCACCTCCTTCTCTGCTGCCGTAGCTACTTGAAATGGAGCAGACAACACTGCAGCCTGAGTAACAGAGCGTAATATCATATGTGCCTGACATTCTTCTGACTAGAACTGTATCTTTTTCTCTCTCCAATTAATATCTGGGGTATGATAGGTAAGCCAGGGCATACCCAAAATGACCTCATATTGAGGGGCCTCGATTATATTCAGGGTCAAACTGTCTCGGTGTTCCTCCTCCGGTACCTCAACTATGAGCAACACTTCTTCTATTTGTTCTGTGATTAACCCTGACTTCAGTGGTTTACCGTCCACAGCCCATACTTCCTCCGGGTGTTGCCGTGGAATGCGCTTCAACGAGAGTAAGGACACCAACCCACTATCTATGAAATTGCCGGTGGCTCCTGAGTCAATCATCACCAATACCTGATGCATCACTTGATGGCTCTATAAACACATTGATAACACTATGTGTGACACAGAATCCTGAATAACTTCACAGACCAGTGAAGGAAGTTTCAAAGAAGTCTTATCGCTCTTTTCTCCAGATGTCTCCCTATCAGGACCGGTATTAGACACAGCCAATCTTTTCTTGACCCACCCTCCTGTGATTTTGGGCTTAGAAGGACATTCCCGTACATAATGTCCTTTCTTCCCACAGTACATACACAGACCCTGTGTTCTGCGAGCTTCTCTCTCCTCTCTGGTCAAAGGAGCCCTCACTGCCCCTATCTCCATGGGTTCAGTACTTTCAGCAGACCCCTGTGGCCCTTTCCTGACCGGGTATTCTGGCCTAGAATAACCTCTATCCCACTTCTTCCTATCCCCACTACGCTCTGACATTCTACCATCCAACCTCAAAGAAAGGCTGATCATTCCTGCACAGGTAGTGGGTTGTGGATCGATCTGGGCGATAATGTCCTTTAGACCTTCTCTAAGTCCCTGATAGAATATGGACATCTGCTTTTCCTCTGGCCATGACGATTCTACCACCAACCTGTTAAAGGTAGTTAAATATGTGACCAGCTCATTCCGCCCCTGTCTCAGTTCCAAAAGTTCTTTATCAGCACTAAAGGTGGTTGCACGCCTGTCGAATACCCTCTCGAACTCGGCTCGAAAAGCCCCCCAGTCTGATAAAATGGCATCATCCTTCCTTACTAGAGGTACTGCCCAATTTGCGGCATCGCCTATCATGTACGAGATGGCAAACGCCACCCTTGAATGGTGATTAGGAAAAGACGCAGGTTCACACGAAAAATGTAGCATTATTTGCGTAAGGAATACCTGGGTCTTGGAAGGATCCCCAGAATACCTTTCGGGACTCGCCAATGGTATAGACGGAGGCACTGTAACCTGTATCCTGGGGTTCTGTGTTGCAGCATCAAATGGATTACCTGCCAACCTATCTACCCTATCTCTTAAGGCAGTTGCTTCAGATCTAGAAGCAATCAACTCCTGTTGTACTAGCACAAGAGCCTGTAACACCTCCTCAAGGGTAGCCATAATTTGCTCAACAACCGAACCGAATTACGCACCCAAGCATTTAACTTGGGCGCGTAATTCTGTCAGGGCCCGCCTCACAGAATCCGGCTGATGAACAAATGGCTCCACCTCCAGATGTTACCAACACCCTGAATATTAACACAGGGTGTTCGAACCATCAGGCGAGGGATAAATGGAGAAGAAAAGACCGGGGAAGGGAAAGAGTCAGCAGGAACAAGGGATCTGAAATGACAAAGCACAGAACAGTTATAAATACTAAGCAGTATTCAACACTACTCTCGATAATTCTCGCTAGAATCTCTAATACCTTATCAAGCTGTAATCATTCTTCCAGCAGTAATAAGAAAGTCCTAGTCCATTCTCCTGCAAACAAACATACTGGTTAGCATCATAACTAGTATTCTGTATACCACACAATTTACAGACCAAGACCCCTGTAAGTACACACCATATTATGTGGAGGTGAACTTCGTAAATGACCCTTGTGGATTAACCTCGTTTTGAGACCCCTGAATGTCCGCTTCCCCAGAAGAATTTACGACCTTGGTAGAGTTAGAGAGAACAGTCTCTGAGAGCACTCTAATCAGGTATTATCCAATGTACACTCCCAGACTGGAAGGAAATCAATACCACAACATTGTAAGGCAACTTGAAGTTGCGACCACCTCTAAGCTCCTTATACTGTGAGTTTCTAATGTATACATGGTTGAAACAGTAACATGTGGTTGTGACCACCACTATGCTCCGCTTCTTCGTGAAGTAAATGTAACGAACCACCAATCCGGCAGCGGGTAGTTTCGACCACCACTCTGCTCCGGATCTATTATTACCACTAGCACACGGTAACGTGTAGAACCCCACTACGCTCCGCTGCTCAGAACATACAAAAAACTCCTTCTCAACGCCCAACACCATTCACGGCAACGCGCAGCGACTTGCCACTATGTTCCGCGGAACAATCCAAATACCAGAACTGGCACGCATCAGCCGATGCACTTCCTCCGGTTGGATTACAGGAAAGAAAACGAGCAGGATTATACGCGAGCAATGGCTCCCAGCGTATACATGAAATAGTACCTTTAGACGGACCTTGGATCTACAACCGCATCGCTCCGAACCAAGAGCAGCAGCTCCTGAAGAAAACAACGGTTGGAATTCCCCAACACAACTGACAACGGACTCAGAATTACACGCACCTTCCCTCGGTTCCACCAGCCCTTATACTTCCTGTAGCAAAGGCTCATGGAAGATGTAGTTTCAACAGTTTAGGCCGGCGCGGCAAAGTGAAACCTGATATTAAGAGTCATACCATCCCCTATAGGTACTTCTGATGCCTACACGTTGTGAGTTACTCTTCTCTATGTTTTTGCACTGTGCACTCCTCACCTTTCCAATACTGTTGTACACCACTACAGTCTCATGTCTTCCATCCAGTGCCTTGCCAGTGTGTGACACTCCCAACCACTTCATAGTGTGACACTATAGTGTGGGAGAATGATCTGTGTACAGGGCCAATGTGCCACTAAGGACAGTTTCACAATTAGTTATGTTGTATATCCTTCTACTTGATTGCAGTCATGGTTGCTCATGTACAGTGTACATGTTTGGGCAGCACAGTCCACTAGTCATGTTGTATGCATCTGGGTTTTCCTGAATTTTGCAGCTGTGGGTGATGGCTAAGGTGTATGTTTGTTTGGTGAGGTACAGCTACCCTTCCTGAGTGTGATGTGATCTGTGTGCTGTGATGATCTGTGGTGTGGAATTCCATGGTGGAGCACTCAGATATGTGTGATTCTGGTTTTGTTGGTGTTCACAGACTGCTTACTGTGCATGCACTGCTTTCAGTGTAAGTACTTGCCTGGTGTGCATACCCATGTTGTTGATGGATGCAGTGTTTGGCCCGTGTTAGCTCTTTCTACTGACAGGTGCATGTTTGTGTGATGTTCTAATTGCATGACATTGTATGAGAGTAGTTTGCGCTCTATCATACATTCTGCTGTGTGTTGGATTTGTAGTGTGCATTTATTGTGTGAATGTCACATGCTGCAATGTGTATTCTTGTTCATGAGCCTCATTTGAGTATACAATATTGCTACGTCCTCCTATTTTTGACCTGTCACTTGTCAGGATTGTGCATGTGCATGCTTGTGGTACACATTGACACCATGCTCACTTGATAACTGGAGTGGTGTCTATGTCTGTGTTAGATGATTTTTTCCATTGTTCTCAGTTAGTGTTCATGATTGGTATTTGATGATGCAATTCTTGTTTGGGTTGGGGTGTGGTGTCTGTGCATTTGTTCATTGTGAAAATGTTGTGTATTCCTGTTCTATCTGGGGTCACATTGCCTATCCACTGTTTGCCTGCACATGACTGAGCTTGTTGGACTTCTTTGGATGTTGTTTCTGAGATTTGTGTTGGCTATTGGTTTTTGGTCAGCATTGGTTCAGACATCCCTGAGTGCGAGTCTGACATGTGTAGATACACACCAGGGTGTGTCATTGGTTGTCTGGGAATCACACAACCTTATTTGCACCTTTATGTGTGTTTCACACATGTGTTGAGTGTTGCAGGTGTGAGATGGGAGATGAGGGGTATGTGTGAAGGTTCTACTTCAGTTTGACAGTCAGGAAGTGTGACAATGAGCCATGTGTGTTGTGCTGGTAGCTAATGCATGTCACTGTATGACTTCTGACACATCCTATCATTCCTGTGCCTATCCATAGCTTGCATTGCTGTATCCCAGAGATATTGCACAGATGTCACTTTGGTTTAATTGCCATCACTGTGCCACCCATGTCTGATTTGATGGCCTAAGGGTTGTGTGATATGTACCTTTTCTTGCATGTCATGTAGACATGATATGTGGCTTGCTCCATAGTTTTCAAGCACTGCATTCCACTTTGGGCTAGTCCATTGCTTGTCATACATTGCTGCTGACCTATGGCATGTGTATGTAGCAGAGTGTTAGTGTGGAATCTTTCTGAGGGTCTTGACATGCAGTGTGAACAGTTCAGTGGTTGTTAATATGCAGTGTGAGTCTTCAGTTCTTGATTTACTCAGCTTGATTCACATGAGTGGTAGGCAGGTGTGAGGAGGAGGGTTGTCCAGCCCCTGACCTTCTGTGCAGGGTGTTATTCTTCACCCCAACCTTCCCAGTCAATCTCCCTTGCCCTTTTGGTGTGTGAGGTGCGAGTTCGAGCCATACCTGGCTGCTAAATGGTGCATTGAGGGGGGCACAAGAGGGGCACACAGCATGTGCAGAAATGAATGTGGGAAGCGTGCTGTCAGCAACTGATGCAGCCCAACATGTGAGTAGGGTGAAGGTGGAGCCATGGAAAGCTGCCCAGACTACCCATACCTGGTGCTGGATCTGCCTACTACATTGTGGGTAGGTTTTCCCGCATCTTCACCCTTGCGGTGATGTGACCGGGACATTGCAGTGATTTTGCTGCTGATGGGTGACCCCGATGCAAAGGTGTGGATTTCTAGCAGCCAGGACATGTGTGAGTGCACTGGGGGATATGTTCCTGTCTCCTCCAGAGTGTCTAATGTGGAAAGGAACCGTATTTCAGCACAGGAGTTGTGTGTTGTGGTTGTGTGGGGAGATGTGTTATCTACATACCTGCAGTGTTGACCACGGCGACGTCTTATCTGCTGGTAGTGGATGAGGTACAGCAGTGGAAGGGCTTAAAGAGCTGGATCCATAGTGGTCAGGTGCTCAGGATTCTAGTTTCGATCTCCGCAGTAGTGCTTCTGCTATCTCCGAGTGGCTAATTTCTCTGCTGCGTTCTGATGGGCTGTTTGAGGTATCGTGATTAGGCCTGGGCGTAGTTCGCAGTGTTTTGCAATGTGGAAATCCCTGAAGTTACGAAAACATCTGCGAAGTTCCGCGAGTGGCGGAGTGCAGTGCGAACTGCAGTTAGTGCTGGTATTTCTGCCGCTCGCGTTCGTGAACTTACCGTTCATGAGCAGGGAAAAAACTCAGCTGCACATCGCAAAGCGGAGTTTTCTGCACTCCGCAAGCTCCGCAGAGTGCGGAGTGCAGAAAACCCTGCAAACTCCATGAACTGAGCGAAGGGTCCCCCCCAGGCCTAATCGTGATTTGTCCGGCAGTCCGGAGATCTTTCCACACAGTGTACTTTCTCTATTAGCTTCCTCTGCCAACGTTACGGAAGGAAAATACTGGCTATCTTTACCCATTGTAATATGGTGGACGTGAGGACTGCCGCTGGAGTGTGGAAAAGGACATTTCCTGCCACTACCAGCACCACGATTGTGCCAAATTCTGCCATCCTAATGAGCCCCATTGTTTTTAAAAGTATAGACGTCATTAATATTGTTTGTAAAAATATTGTTGATTTTTGAATTAGTGTTATGTATTTTAGGATATACTTTAAATGTATATGATGTATTTTTTTGTATAAGAATTGTTTATGCTTTTTAATATATGTGTTGCATTTTTAGGTTTTAATTTCCGTGCGGTTAGGAAAGCATTTCCACCTAGGGCCCAATTATGATGCAGTTAGGAAGGCATCCTAACAGCATTTTCTCCTTCTGAATCGGATCGGGAACATGTGTTCTTGACCAAGTGTAAGTTTACGATGCGGTTAGGAACATAGGCTCCCATAGACGTCAGTGGGAGTCCAACCAAATCGTATCTGAAAGCATCCGGATCCATCAGACTCGGTCGGTCGGACTCTCTCGAACCAAGTTAGTTGGAACCTATTTGCAAACCGATTCGATCGGGAATTTTCTAACTGAATCATTATCGGGCCCTTAGTAGTTATCAATTTTATTTTAATGAAATTCTGTGTTTTTTAGTTCCGTAGCGGGTTGTGGGTTTATAGGGGAATAGGGTGGGAAGTAATTCAATTATAATAAATTAATGATGATTTTTCATTTATTAATATTTATTTAATTGAGATTTTATAGTGTGAATTGGGGAAGTAATTTATTATTAATTAATTATTAATTGGTTGGTAAACAATATGAATGCATTAATTTATTCATTAATTATGGTAAATGTCTCCTTTTTTTAGGTGCGAGTTGTGGGGTTTATAAGGGTAAAGGGTAGGAAGTCATTTATGTTTTATTCATTAATAATTTGTTGTTAATAAATATTAAATAATTAATTGTAAATTAACTACGTAAATTGAGCAATTTATTTTAGGTGAGGGTTTTGTATGTTAAATATATTTAATAATTAATGTTTTCTTTCTAAATAATTTCTAATTAAAGATATTTCTTTGTTTGAAAATGATTTTCATTTTATTTAATATAATATTTGTAGGTATGTGTCATATGCATTTAACATTATAATATGTTTTTTAAATTTGTAATATTAAATATATTTGTATTGTAATTGTTAACATGTTTATATCTTTATAGATTTTTTAAATATTTTTGTTATTAATATTTTGTTTGTTTTTCATTTTGAACTGACTGTAGTGAGAATAATGAATTGTTAACCCTCCGCAATCCAACACTTTTTCTACTATGGCACTGATTGGAGTCGGAAAAGTAAATTTTACACCATCACTATCCAACACTTTTCCTACTGTTAAACTCACTGGAGTTTTAATTGTAATTTTTACCCCTCCACTATCCAACACTTTCCCTACTGTTACAATTATTGGAGTGGGAATAATAAATCTTATCTCTACATATTCTAACAATTTCTCTACGGGGATGCCTGCTTTTGGGGCAGAGGAGCCCAGTCCAATCCACCGCTACACTGCAGATGCGTA